>NW_027202270.1:58448833-59648833 GCF_024711535.1 Dipodomys merriami | reverse complement strand
TTTAATCACTCTTCAAAGTTTATTTATTTGAATTATTAATTGCAATTTCATGCAAATAAAGCAAGTCCCATTAAAGACAATACTAGCATTGTGATGAAATGTAAACAATCCAAAAACCAGTGTGTTGACTATTAGTGATAATGTTCATTCATTCATTCAAAAATCCTCACCAGTTATCTGCCATGTGTCTTGTATGATTCTATATCGCAAAGTAGCAGCTGTAAACTAAACTGAGAAGATTCTCTTTTCTGTCAGGGTTATAACCCAACAACAAATAGTGAATGAAAAAAAAATAATATCAGTTGGCAAAAACCACTTTGAAAGTAAAACAGCATTAAGTAATAAAAACAACAAGGAGCACTTAGAACAAATGTTATTTTAGTTGCTCATTAAAACTTTCTTTGAAGAAAAGATTTTGAGAGGTAATGAAGCATATGCTTATTGTAGATCCAGGCAGAGAATCCAAATGACATCTCTGAATGTAAAGAGAAAGGTAAAAGCAAATAGCATGAGCAAGGAAGAGAGTTACAGGAAATGATGTCAGGTCATGTGTGTTTTTGTTAATAAGCACAAAGACTTTATTATTTCATTACTTATTACTTAAAGAAGTAATTCAAAGTAGACTAAGCGACCAATTAAGCTTTTCAATAGAAATTACTACTATATGATTTACATATTTTATTTTTTGGAATAAAAATGTTTGGAATGGGAAAAGCAACAGGTTTGGAATACATTAGCTTTTGTGTGCAAACAATTTCTCAAATATCTGTGGTTTCCAAAATTGTTTCTCACTCACATTATCTTTCATCAGTTACAGTTCAATTGCTGCCCATCTGCCTTTTGCATCTGTTTAACCCATGGACACGATGAAGGACTAGTCCCTATTTGGGACACATTATTCTTAAAGTAGAGAGAAAAAACCCGTGCTGAAATTATTTTTAACGTTTCTTTACAGGTATTGTATAGTCAGTTACATACATTGGCCAAAACAAGTCACAGAGCCAAGTAGGACCGCACTGGGTGATGTAGTTCTAGCAGAAGTACTCCAAGTGTATGCAATTCTTTTACAGAAGGGGAGTGAGTATTTGAAACAATCATACACAATTCATTGTAATAGAGAATAGAATTGTATAAATGGGGAGAAAAAGAGTTGAAGGAATGACTTCAGAAGAGCACACGCTGCTACAACTGAATTCATGATACAGAAGAAAGAATAACCAATATTCAACTCTGTGTGGACAATATTATTGTGGTCAGAACAACTCGTGTAACTTCCCTTCACTTTCTTCATCGGCACAATAATGTTTTTACTAGACTTTGGAGAGATTATCTTGGCTATTACAAAGCTCATGTTTCCCTCATCCTGTAGCTATATAAAATGTATAATTTATCAAAATGTTTACATTTGCTGGAGAAACAGTGATCAGCTGCTTAAAACCACTGAGAGCTGAAGAAGATAGTACTTAACTCAGGAAACAAATAATTTCTCAGATCCACAGTGAGCTTTAAAATCCTTCATGTATACTTGCCAAGGCACATAAAAACACCAAGTTTCATGGATCTCTCTTTTCTGTTTCCATGTTTTTGAAAAATGTGTGCTAATGTAATAAGAAAAAAACTCCAAGGGAACAATTAATCTCCAAGCAATCTTATAAATAACTTATACTAAGTCTCTGGTATGAATTCTTCTATGTTATTTTCCATGAAAATACACTCATATGTGACTACTTCCATCATATGTAATTTCAAAGTTTCTTGTTTTTAGCAAAAAAGGATAGAAATCACTTCAAGCCAAACACATTTTCTGCAACTCCTCCTACATAGTATATTATGAGGGACCTTCCAGAATAGTATATAAAGATTCCCTTTGTCTTCAATAGATGCAGAGTTGCTTGTGGTATAAACATTCTGTAATGTATTTTACTGTTCATCTGTTTAAGATATTAGTTATACAACTGCCAGTCTAGAGATAATAAAGATTTTATTAATAATAATTTTGATTATAGTTATAAAAATACCTTTGTTTATAATTCTTTGCTTGCACACCTTTATATTTTGTGGTATATTATTTTAAGTAAAACTGCTATGACAAACATGAATACTCTTAAATTTATTGGGTTGGTGACTGAGATTTCTTCTAGTTACCAGAAATGTTGGTGGTAAACTTTTCATTGTAGAACTCTTTTTTTGGCTCTTTCCTAAAGACAGCTGAGAAAACCAGAGTCAAGGACAGTGTTGAAGGGATATTTGTGTCTAATGATGCACTAGGATGAATGTGTACTTGCTCTGAATTAGGACAATTCTAAAGGCCTGCCCCTACTCCTGAACTCTCACTATGGTTGGCTAGATAAATGCTGCAACATCAGAGAAGTTCAATGTTTCTTCTATTCAGTGTTTTGATAGATAAACTGGATTGTGAAACCTAAAACTACCTTTTTTCTTTTTTTGTTGTTTGTTGTTTATGCCAGTCATAGGGCATAGGGCTTGGCTTGGAAGTTGTCCCTGAGCTTTTTTGGTCAAGGGTACTGCTCTACCACTTGAGCCAGAGATCCACTTCTGATTTTTTGGGTTTCTTTGATAGTTAATTGGAGATAAGGGTCTCCTACACTTCCTTGATTAGCTGCATTGGAACCTTGATCATCAGCTCTCAGCCTCCTGAGTAGCTAGGATTACAGAAATGAGCCAGCAGTGCCCAGTAGGTTTTTTTTTTTTAACATTTAAACATATAAAAACAAAACAGATGTGTCCAGAGGCATCTAAAAGTGTGTTCAATAATATCTGCAAAAGGATTATGGGGTGATATCTAAAATGTTACAGAAATAGATTTTCTCTAAATGACTAAGAGGAAGCCAATATGGAAAGAATATACTTCCAGTTGATAAGCTTCCTTGTAATATGCTGACAATAAATCACTATTTAATTTTGGCCATGTCAGAAAAAAAGTGAAAATGTTTACGGAGCTTGAAGACATCCTGTGAGCTGCACGGAAATACAATAGATCGATTTCATTACCTGAAAATAACTGATTGACATTTTGAATGTGAGGTGTGACAAATCTCAAGCTCCTAAAGCTTCTACTCCAAGAATAACACTGCAGCTCTACACTGAAGGGCATCAATGCACTTATGATAATAAAGTCCATGGAAGTAGCTGACATTAGATTTCTCCTCTATTGTCGACACTGTGCCCTGCTAATTAGCTCAACTTCACCCAGGGGAGAGCTGTCTGTTTGAGGTATGGGAAGTTATTCTTTCTCATTGCCATATTGCTTCTAATTCCTTCCTGAAAAGAAAGTGTCAGTCATGCTTAATTGCATTAAATTAGGTGTGATGTTTAAAACAGCACATAGTCTTCTTAGGCTCTGTTAAATTGCTCAATTCTCACTTCTGTCTTGAGCCTCAGGTTGTATTTTAGTTATGTCTGAAAAGTTTCATCACAGGGAATTGAATGGAATGTACGTCCAAGGTCAACTAACATCATTTTCTGACCACATTTTCATAGTGCCAAAGAAGAATAAATGCTACCATGTATATGGAGCACCAGGAGCAAAACCAAATGAGAGGTTTGACATGACTCTTTAGTAGAGTTGTGAATCTGACAATATAGCTGATCACATTTGTGAGTGGGTGAGTAATGTTATATCTTTATTAATATGAATGTGACTCATTTGGAATCACTAGTAAGTCATGCTACATATTTTATCTCCTGGGAAGTGGTGCTGTGGCTCAAGCGGTAGAGAGCTTGCCTTGAGCTGAAGAATGCAGGGATAATGCCCAAGCCCAGAGTTCAAGACCCACAACAGACAAAAAAAGAAAAAAAGAAAAAAAAAAGAAAATATTTTATCTCTTGTTTGAAAAAAAATTGCTAAGGAAAGAACTAATACAACCAAGATTGTACAGTGTCAATTTGCATACATAAACACCTATACTTTCTAAACTTACAGATATAAGATTACGTATTCATATATATGTATATATATGTATATATGAATCAATTCATTCAACTTTAGTTCATGGTGTTAGTTGAATATGTGTAGTATTCATACTGAGGTGTTCTGAAATCTAGAAGGATACAAACTAAAGTAACACAATTATGGTCACTTTAGTGATTATACTTATATAACATAAGTTATTTAATTAGAGCTTATTCTTTTTGCTGTTTGAAATTTTTAATTTTTAAAATATACTTACTTTGCGCAAGTTTGTTTTGCAGAACAATACTTTGGTTTCCAGGTTATTTTCACTTCCTGAGCTGATCAATTCTTTCTAATATTAAAAATAATACTAAGAAGTTTATTTACAGAAGTTTATTTTACAGAAGTTAACAGATTCTAAGATAAATACCACTCTAGAAAATCACACATGTATATACCTGTCCAGATGCATGTACTTTAACTCTGAGATCATGTATTCCAATGCCAGATACAAAATAATGTCAATGTCAGACACAGAATATGTACTCAATTAATGTATGCTGAGTTAACTAATTAATGAATTTGCAAGGAAAAATACCTTATTTGTATATTACAGTAAACTAGTTCACCTCAATTGACAGAAATTTTCTCTTTATTTTCCTTAACAGAGCTTCAGTTTCTGGATATTCTCATCTTAACTTGTAGCCTGTTTTCTGTACCCTATCTGTTATTTAAAAATAAAGACATACATATATTACTAAAACGGGCAGTGAAGTATAAAACTGACATACTATTAGGAACCTTAGCACACTTCCACCCCTTCACACAGTGCTATGATCACTTTCAAAAATAATACTGTGTTACTTCAACAGCTTAATAACCATATGGTTATAGAGATTCTTCTAATATTGCAGAAGACTTTCAATGATGAACTATTCTTCATTATGCATTTGATTATTGAAGAGGATAGACTCATATAAAATAGAAAACTCAGCTCATTTGTCATTACTAACATATATTTAGAAGTTTGACCCATGAAGTTTGTTTGTCCAGTTCACTCCAAAGCATTTGGTGGAAATTTTACATGAGTGGATTAGCCAAGTAATACAACTATGATGAAATTAAAAACAATCACAAACAAGGCCATACTAAAGCTACCAGCACAACTATGTTTATTGCAGCATTATTCACCATAGCTAAGATATGGAACCAACCTAGATGCCCCTCAGTAGATGAATGGATCAAGAAAATATGATAGATATGTATGTATGTATGTATATATACATACATATAATGGAATTCTATGCCTCCATCAGAAAGATTGACAATGTCCCATTTGTTAGGAAATGGAAAGACTTGGAAAAAATTATATTAAATGAAGTAAGCCAGACTCAGAGAAACATAGGCCCCATGGTTTCCCTTATCTGCAATAACTATTATATGTCTAGGACAAGCAGAAGAGGTCAAAAGCTATGTACATATGACCTGTTGCTAAGTGAAATGAATCCCAAGATAGGGACATAAGAGATTTTATCTTTCTTGTTGTTCTTTTTACTGTACTTATACTATGTGATTTTTTTGTATGTTCTTCCCCATGGTACAATCGCTGTTGTCACTGTATTTGATTCTGGTGCCCTGCATCTTGTTTTTTTTTTAATTTTTTTTATTTTATTTGAGAACATACTGTACAGAGGGGTTACAATTACATTGGCAGGATAATGCATACATTTCTTACCAAGCATTGCCCTGCATCTTGTATATACATTTTTCTAATTTAGAGAGGGAAAGAGAAATAACAAAATGCTGAAATAAGGATACAGAATGACCCATTGTAACAATGAGATGTACAAAACACTATGTTGAAAATGAACTTTACAACTTTGTGGGGTCGGGGGAGGAGTTGGGGAGGTGGGGAGGAAAGGGATGGTAGAGGAAAAACAAAGGAGGGAGTAAGAATGCTCAATAGGAAATGGACTTATTACCTTGCTCATGTAACTGTATTTAAAAATAAATAAATAGGCAATGCATCATTTATCTGCATTGACACTAAGCTGATAAAACTCCAGGAGCTTTTAACAAGTTAAGCTGCATTTGCCTGAAGAAGACAGTTTATACACTGATGGGTCTGGACATGATTTTGTGTGCAATGGGAGAAGGAGACAATAGGTAATAGTACTGCTTTGTGTTCATCGATAATTTTTCCATCAAAATTATGTTCTATATATGAGTGCATGCAACATGGATTTCTGTGTGCTTGATAAGACACAGAAGCATTGCACAGAAAATGAGAATTTAATTGGGAATGCTCATGTCAGTGTGTCATGGAATTATTTCAAAATGAGGAGACAACATAAAATGAATGCAAACCTACACTCCAAAAAGAGCCAAGTGCAAAAAATAAGAAAAAGATAACCACAATAACAATAAGCAACCAAAGACAAAACAGTTACTTTTTTGTTGCTAGAATTCAAAGTATAACTTAATAATTCTGCATGTTGGCTAGGTGTTAGAGACTATGTTCAAGCTCACAATCCCTTCCTTTTCTAGGGTGTTTAGTTAGCATTTTTTAGTTTTTCTCATAATTAAAAATTTTTACCAGTATGTGTTATAATTTGCTATACATTTCATTTTATATTACTTCTAATACTAGATTTCTAATTGTGTGAAGACCACGAAAATGTCCCAACTTACTCATTTTCTGCAAATTTGGTCATTCAAAAGCACATTATCACAATGTTGATTTTGTGTGTCAACATTGTATACATTGGGAAAACTGGCTGGAGCTTCTTCAGGAGATGCAGAGATGTCCCTTTTTGTCATCTGCACTGTGCAAGTTATCATTCCTTGAAAGCCAGCAGTTGTGGCAACTGCCGACACAGAGGTGACTCATTGTGGTTATTGCTGGATCTCATCAAAACACAGGTCATCAGTTGTAATATTGCAGTTGATCCTTGTCATAAAGTCTGCTTCACACAATTTAGTAGCCATAGTGGCATGTATTTATATGTTCACTTCTTATTTATTTCTCTTTTTGTTTTTGTTTTATATTTTTTATGGCACTGGGGTTCATGTGTGCTAGTCAGGTTTTTATCATTTGAGACATACCTAGAGCCATTTTTGCTTTAGTTACATTTGCGATTTAAGTTCTTGCCTCTTGCCTGTATAAGCCTGGACTTTCATCAACATATTTATGTTTCTTGGGTAGCTAGGATGACAGGTGCACACCACTATGCTCTGCCTTTTTATTGATTGAGATGGAGTCTCATGAACATATTTTTGCCTGAGTTGACATGAAACTCAGATCTTCCCAATATCTGTCTGTCAAGTAGCCAGGATGGCAGGTGTGAACCACTCTCTTGATCTATTTCTTTGTAAATATATGAGTGTGATTCTTCTGTTTATAACTGCCCTATCCATGAAACTGTCATTAGTATATCTGAGCATTATGCTTACAAAATAAATATATTTCTAATGAAGTTATTTATATTTCTATATTAATTCATTCATCCATCTGTCTGCCTGCCCATCCGTCTGGCCAGCCAGCCATATATTTGTCTAATACCATCTGTTTGATAAAGTGTCATAAATTTAGTAAGATATATTCAGGGATTTGGAGAGACAGAAGACTGCTCTTGTGTGTGATACTCTGCATAAATGAAATAAAATATAAATCAGCAGATCTGCTCAGCAATCCCAAGCTAGAGCAGGAACACTCCTGATTCCTCACTTATACACTGAATGCTGAGGAGAGGGAAATGCAAGTCTAAATAATATTGATATTCCAACTCAGCACAGTGAGAATGGCTATCATCAAGAATACAACTAACAAGAAATGCTGGCAAGGAAGTGTGGGGGAGTCCTCATACACTGATGGCAAGATCATAGATAGGCATTGACAGCCAAGCTGACCTTCTCTAGCAATGGCCAGCCATGCAAGTATGCCACTTTTCACAAGCTGTCCTAGCAGCAAAATGCTGCCCTTACACACATCTCATCAAGTGAGAATTGACCAGGTCAGTCCTTGCTAACTTTCTGGCCTATCAATGGTGAGCAAAATTAGTTATTTTACACTGCCACTGTGGGATATAGTCTTATAGGAATCAATAGTAACTGGAATAAAACATTGGTACAAAAATTTTAATTCAGAATCACAAAATATTGAATCTGGCTAGCTTTCATTTCTGCCTGGTGAATCAACAGGCAAAAACTTAATGCTACTATTGGCTTGGGTGACTGATTATCACTTTTCTGGGAAAACTGAGATGCTTTTTACAGTAGAAGTAAGAAGAAGAATTTCTGAAATGATGACAATTTCTTGAGATACCTCCACTATGATCTGGGTTAGAAGTCAACAACCACAAAAACCCAGCAATGCAATACAACTGACACTGATGAAGGACCAGTCTTTCAAGAAATAAGTCATCAACCACACACCAATCACTCAGACAGGGAACAATGGTGATTTGATATGTTTGTTGTTGGCAAAGAGAATGCAGAATACACTTTCTTAAAAGGATAGGAAAAAAAAGGATAGAAATGGAAAATAAATTCGTAAGTACCAGGCAAACCAAATGATTAGCTACACAATTTAGGGTTTATAATAGCTATGTGTACCTCCTTCCTATTTTCATTAATATTTGTATGTAGCCATCAGTAAATTAATTCCCTCCCTCCACCTCCTACCCATTATTACTAGATAAATTCATTTTAATTTTGAATTGTATTTAAGCATATTTTAGTCAATAAGTAAAAGTATACATATTAATGGAGTATTGTATGATTTTCAGTACATATGTGTATACATTGTATAATGTTTATATCAAGTTATATGTATCTATTCCATTTATCTCTCTTTATAGTGACAACATTCAATATCCATTCTACTTTTTTGTTATCTAGAGCAACCCTCATGTGTAGTAGCACACCAGAACATCTTATCCCTATTTAACTATGACTTAGACTCACTGAAAAAACCTTCTCCATATCTCTCTGTTACGGAGTTTTTTATGTTCTCTAGTCTCTAGATACCACTATTGTGCTGTTAGTTCTATGAGAGCAAAATTTTAAATTCCACATATGATTGCCGTCATGTGTTATTGCCATCCAATGCTTGCTATATTTCGCTTAGTATAATTATTAGTTCCTTTTTTGTTGTCCCAAATTACAGGCTTTGTTCTTTTCTATGGCAGATTAGAATTTTATCACTTACATGTACACCTTTTCCTTTTTTATTCCATCAGCACGGCACACTTAGGTCTTTCTCTATCCTTGTGTTGTGAATACTACTGCCATTTACATGGAATTTCAGATGTCTTTGTCAGAACTATTCCATTTGCTCTGGAGATAGACCCAGTAGTTTGGTCCTTAGATCATATTGTAGTTTTATTTTATCTTTTGAGGAACCAACACACTGTTTTCCATAATTGATTATTAAATTATATTCTTTCCATACTCTCTAATTCTTATTGCTTTAGTCTTTTTATAACAGCCATTCATGCTGGGATGAAAAGATGGTTGGTGATGATGAACACTTTCACTATATGCCTATTGTGATTATTTGTGTGTCTTCTTTTGAGAAATGCCTATTTAAGACAATGCTTCATTTTGTAAATTGGGTTGCTTTTTGATGCTACTGAATCTCAGAATTCTTTAAATATTCTGGATATAAAACACTTCTGGAATGTTATTTTGTTTTAAGCAATCAGATGGGAGAGAGACCCAGCTAGGGAGAAAGATTCTTCTAAAAATGTGTGAAAGAACTGGAGGTGGTATTTGAATAAGTGGTTCAGCATGTTTTGGGTTGTATCCATCATAGTTGCATCATGTTAAGTGAAAGGAGTTTGACTAGTGTATTTATTTGGAAGTTTTAGGAATGATTCAAAGGCACAATTCTTTGCTTTATGTATACTAACAACATCTTTTGGGCTCATTATAACTATATTTACTAAAATTCTCTTACTTGGTTCCCAGGAAACCTGGGGATTGGTCACACGATAGGAAAGCAGCAGTCATCTCTTCATGTCATTTTATATGCTTGGCATCTTCATTCAATCTCTGAATTCTGATCTAGAAGAATGATAAATTATCAAAGGAAGAGACTCAGCCAAGTATCACCTGTATGCCTGTTGGTGGTGGTGATAAATGGAGTGGATATCAGTTATTCTTCAGGTCTTCTTTCATGTTCTCTGTGTGCTTACCTTATCATTCCAACTGTGAGCCCTTTTGATTTCAGGAAATACCAAAGAAAGAGGTAAGAGTCTTATAGGACTGCCTAAGCAGTTCACATAATTCCTTAGATTAATTTGTAACAATAACAAGTCCTTATTCTACTAATAATAAGTATGTTTCTTTGACTAAAACTATAGTGATGCAACTGAAGAAACCTATAGTGGTAATTTGGTGAAGACTATTCTGGACAACTGTTTCTTTCTCTCTTATTAATCTATCAAACATATACAAGCTCATGCTATAATCCTAGCCACTCAGGAATCTATGATCTGTGGTTCATGGTTCAAAGGCCAGCCTAGGCAAGAAAGTCTGTGAGACTTATCTCTTCTCTAATTAACCTCCAAAGTTAGATGTGCAGATTTAGCTCAAGCTGTAGAGCACCAGCCTAAGTAAAAGTGTCTAGACCTTGACTTCAAGTCCCAGGCCTAGCACCAAACCAAACAAAAAATATATGTTATGGAAACATTTGTCTCAATTTCTTCATTTGGAAAATGACAACACAAAGGCAGTCCATCCTGGATGTACATACATATCATATGTACTTTGTGTTATGTTGTTCCTTTGCTATATCATTTTGATTAATAGAATTGTAGTCATTTTCAGGGCTATCTTCATCTCATTATTTTCCCTGGATATCACAACACATCATGTTTAAAAACAAACTCAAGACCTTTTTCCTCTATATATCTTCTGTCTTTAAAAAAAGCTCCTAAAATATAATTCTTGTATTTATAATCCAGATTAAGGTCTGATTTCTGCATATTAACTTAATAATATATATTACATATGCCATGTCTTTCCTCAGTCTCCTTTCCTTATTATCTTCAACCTCAACTATTTTCAATGTCTGCCCTTAATCTGACTTAAATTTGTCTTAATACACTCCTATACTCATGTACATATTCCTCCTTGATTCAGTCCTTCATTTTTGGAAATTCTACAACATTATTTTATCTTCAGTGTAGAATATATCTTAATATACCCTATATATTATTGTTTGGCCTATTTGTCTTCTGGCCTTCTACCTCCATCTCACAAAACTAGGGTAAGAGCCGTGATTCATTTGCATTGAAAGGCACTAAAATATTTTATTGAAAAGTGAATAGCAAAGAAATGAAGAGAATTTTAAAACAATATGAATGGAGTACACTGAAATGAAGTGGGCAAATGTGATTTAATGAAATGTGATTAAGGAGGAATGGAGGTGTGGAAAGCTACCAGCTGGGTTTTTATTGAGCCATAATATTTGTACATCTTTGTAGGGTACTTTATGGTAATTTAATACACATATGTAATATATAATAGTCAAATCAGGTTTAAAAACATGTGCATATCTTCAAACCTTAATAATTTGTGTATGTTGAGAATTTCAAGCTCTGCTTTTTTAAATATTCTGAAACACATCACAGATATTTAACCAGGAATTTTTTCTTCTGTGCTAAAGAAAAACCAGATGTAATTCCGTACTCTGTTTTAGTGGCTTTTATTGTACTTGTTATACCTCCTCCTCCCTTTTCTCAGTCTCTATTGACTACTATACCTTCTTGTTCTACAAGTGACTTATTTGGCTAAGGATGAATCTCCATGGTAGAGCACTGGTTAAGCTTGCCTAAGGCCCTGAGTTCAATCCCCAGCACAGAAAAGAAAAAGATTAACTTGCTACTTTTCACAATAAGAGTATGTGGTATTTGTCTTTCTGTGTCTGCCATATAATACTAATGTTCTTTATGTTTTATTTCAAAGTAAAAAAGTAAATGTCCATCTATACTACCTCAAAGGAAATAAAAAGTCTTCCCTACTTGAGGAAAACAACTGGAGTTTATAAAACCAGATAATAATGAACAGCAAATATAATATATATATATAGTAGGATCGAATTTATGTATGAAGAAGAATGAAGCTCATTTATTTTATTTTATTTTATTTGAGAACATACTGTACAGAGGGGGTACAATTACATGGGCAGGATAATGCATACATTTCTTACCAAGCATTGCAGCCTCCTCCTTTGTTTACCCTTCACCTCCCTTCCCAGCCTCCCCCCCCACCCAATCATACCCCCCTCCCCCCCACACCGACATTGTAAAGCTGGTTTTGACATGACATTTTGTACTTCTCATTGTTGCAACAGGTCCACCTGAATCCTTAAACGACTTGTTTGTCCCCATCTCCTCCACATGTTATACTGACATCAAATATAGTGAAAGCGGGGGTTACACTGTGGGGGAGGGGCATACAAAGCAACAAAGAAATAATCTTATAAAGGCGTTAGAAACACATGCATGAAAGAAATGAAAACATTAAAATACATATTTAAGGGTTCATTTTCCTAACATCACATTATCTGACCTTTTCCGCTTGACTCATAACTATACTAGATATTGCAAATAAGGGAAACCATGGGACCTATGTTTCTTTGGGCCTGGCTTACTACACTTAATATAATTTTTTCCAAACCTTTCCATTTCCTAACAAATGGGGAAATGTCATTCTTTCTGATGGAGGCATAGAATTCCATTGTGTATATATACCACATTTCCTTGATCCATTCATCTACTGAGGGGCATCTGGGTTAGTTCCATATCTTAGCTATGGTAAATAATGCTGCAATAAACATAGTTGTGCTGGTAGCTTTAGTGTGGTCTTGTTTGTAAACATTTGGGTAAATGCCCAAAAGTGGGATTGCTGGATCATAGGGGAGATCTATGTGAAGTCTTTTGAGGAACCTCCATACTGCTTTCCAAAGTGGTTGTGAAGCTCATTTTTTAAGAAGACAGAAGTTATGGATGTTTCTGTGTGTGTAAACTTTGCACAAACTCATATCTTTCTTCAAGGATATACTGTGACATAAACTGTCTTAACTGGACTACTTCTGATTTAAATATGAGCAAATGCAGTTCTTGACAGTTACTTGCACAAGCAGTAAGAATGACTAGGAAAAATCTTCATCAACATTGTCAGTATTTATTTCCTCCCAATCTGCCCATGTATTGCACATTTGCCTGCCCTGTAAGGAGGTACTTCCATAAACTTTTAACATTACTTTACTCTGTAAGATAAGTATTAGCAGTTTGTTATACATAAAACTCCAAAACAGATTTATTCTGTAAGTATAACTATTGAAGTTATATAATTTCTTTTTTCTTTTTAAAGCCTTTGTCTCTGAGAAGAAAAAAACCTCCAAACCAATGGTACCAAGTACACAAAAATACAATACAGGTTTACTTCACTAAACACCCTACTAAACGGGAAGGTGTGCTCTGACAAGCATGCAGAAACTTTGGAACAGGAGAATTAAGAACAAATTTGCCCTGATAGGATCGTATTTGACATATTCTGGTCAAATATCCATGATGGACAATATCTTCAGTAATTAGAACAAATTAAATAATTGGTTTCTAAGCTTCGGATTGTATCAGGGTAACATTAACATCAAAGATAACTAGAAAAATGGATGGCATCTCCAACTGCTCTCAATTTTTCATGAGAATATTCCTCAAAAGAGAAACTTTTCTGAAGAAGAAAGAAGGATGGCCAATAGACACATGAAGAAATACTCAACCTCTCTAGCCATAAAAGTAATGCAAATCAAAACAACATTGAGATACCACCTACCCCAGTTAGAATGGCAAAAATCAAGAACTCTAATAACAACATATGCTGGAGGGGATGTAGACAGAAGGGAACCTTACTTCATTGTTGGTGGGAGTGTAAACTGGTTCAATCACTTTGGAAAGTAGTATGGAGGTTCCTCAAAAGACTCCACATAGAGCTCCCATATGACCCAGCAGTCCCACTTTTGGGCATTTATCCAAATGTTTACAAACAAGACCACACTAAAGCTACCAGCACAACTATGTTTATTGCAGCATTATTTATCATAGCTAAGATCTGGAACCAACCCAGATGCCCCCAGTAGATGAATGGATCAAGAAAATATGGTATATATACACAATGGAATTGTATGCCTCCACCAGAAACAATGACATTGCCTCATTTGTTAGGAAATGGAAAGGCTTGGAAAAAATTATATGAAGTGAAGTAAGCCAAGCTCAAAGAAACATAGGTCCCATGATTTCCCTAATTTGCAATATCTAGTATATGTATGAGTCAAGCAGAAAAGGTCAGATAAGGTGATGTTTGGAAAATGAACCCTAAGATATGTATTTTAAATGTTTTTTTTCTTTCATGCATTTGTTTCTAACGCAATTATAATATTATTTCTTTGTTGCTTTGTATGTCCCTCTCCCACAGTATAACCCCTGCTTTCACTGTATTTGATGTTGGTATAATTTGTGGAGGGGAAGGGGAAAAACAAGTCGTTTAAATAAGGATACAGGTGGACCTGTTGCAACAATGAGAAGTACAAGTTGTCATGTCGAAAACGAACTTTACAACTTGGTGGGGGGGAGGATTGGGTGGGGGGAGAGGGAATGGGAAGGGATGGGAAGGGGAAACAAAGGAGGAGGCTACAATGCTTGATAAGAAATGTACTCACTATCTTGCCCATGTAATTGTAACCCCTCTGTACAGTATTTTCACAATTTAAAAAAAAACAAAAAATAAAAAACCTTCCCTTGAACATTTATTATTTTCTCTCATGGTTTTCTCTTCAGTACAGACTATATCCCTTAAACTTACAACAATATTAACCTTCTCATTCCCCTATAATTAAAAGAAAAAATAAAAATGACAACAAAGGTAGGAGTGTGGTTCACACATATAATCCTTGCTACTGAAATCTGGGAAATTCAGTTCAAAGCCAGCCTAAGTAGACAAATCCAATATATTCTTATTTTCAATTAACAGCAAAAGGCTAGAACTGAAGACATGGCTACTGTGGTAGAGTACCAGCCATGAGAAAAAAGCCAAAAAATAGCACAGAGTTTTGAGTACAGTTGCCAGTAGCAACATATGTAGTGTGCACACACCTACCTCTTCAGAAATTTACATAATTTCCAACATCCTCAAAGAAGTTATCCATCTGTTTCCTCATTCTGCTAATTCATGACTCATGCTAACACCTTGAAATGTCTTCTGTTGTCAAAAAACCCACTGGAAATGAGCTTTTGACACCCAACATTATCTTCCTTATTGTAACCATTCATTGGGATGTAAGCTTCACTTTAAAAGTTCAGATTTATATATCACATTTTCTTGATCCATTCATAGGGGCATCTGGGTTGGTGTAATACCTTAGCTATGGTGAATAATGCTGTCATAAACATACTTGTGCTGGTAGATTTAGTATGCCCTTGTTTGTGATCACTTGGGTGAATACTCAGAACTGGGATTGCTGGGTCATGGGGAACTCTATGTGGAGTCTTTTCAAGAACCTCCATAGTGCTTTCCAGAGTGGTTGGACAAGTTTAGACTCCCACCAACTGTATAGTAGGGTTCCATTTTGGCCACATCCCTTCGAGAAACTGTTGTTATTAGATTTCTTGATTATAGCCATTCTTACTGGGGTGAGTTGGAACCTCAATATTGTTTTGATTTACATTTCTTTTTTTAATTTATTTTTTATTGTGAAAATACTGTACAGAGGGGTTACAATTACATGAGCAAGATAATGAGTACATTTCTTATCAAGCATTGTAGTCTCCTCCTTATGGCCAAAGATGTTGAGCATTTCTTCATGTGTCTATTGGCCATTCTTTTTTATTTATTGTGAGAATACCATACAGAGGAGTTACAATTATATGGGCAAGATAACTAGTACATTTTTTATCAAGCATTGTTGCCTCCTCCTTGTTTCCCCTTCCCATCCCTTCCCATACTCCTCCCTTCCCCCCATCTAATCCTCCCCCCTACCCCCACCAAAGTTGTTAAGATCGTTTTTCGACAGAAATACTTGTAGAGCTCATTGTTGCAATGGGTACACCTGTATCCTTAGTTAAACGATTTGTTTTTTTTCCCTTCCCCTCCACAAATTATACCAACATCAAATACAGTGAAAAGGGATATACCGTGGGGGAGGGACATACAAAGCAACATAGAAATCATCTTATAAATATGATAGAAACAATTGCATGAAAGGAAAAAAAAACAAAAAATTTGAATACTTTTCTTGGGGTTCATTCCCTAACAACAACTTATCTGACCATTTCTGCTTGACTCAGACATATAATATTTATTGCAAATAAAAGAAACCATGGGACCTATGTTTCTTTGGGCCTGGCTTACTTCATTTAATATAATTTTTCCAAGTCTTTCCATTTCCTAACAAATGGGGCAATGTCATTCTTTCTAATGGAGGCATAGAATTCCATTGTGTACATATACCACATTTTCTTAATCCATTCATCTACTGAGGGGCATCTAGGTTGGTTCCATATCTTAGCTATGGTAAATAATGTTGCAATAAACAGAGTTGTGCTGGTTGCTTTAGTGTGGTCTTGTTTGTGATCATTTGGGTAAATGCCCAAAAGTGGGATTGCCAGGTCATATGGGAGCTCTATGTGGAGTCTTTTGAGGAACCTCCATACTACTTTCCAAAGTGGTTGAACAAGTTTACACTCCCACCAACATTGCAGTAAGTTTCCCTTCTGTCTGCATCCTCTCCAGCCTCTGTTGTTATTAGAGTTCTTGATTATAGCCATTCTAACTGGAGTGAGGTGGTATCTCAATGTTGTTTTGATTTGCATTTCTTTTATGGCTAGAGAGGTTGAGCATTTCTTCATGTGTCTATTGGCCATCCTTCCTTCCTCTTCAGAGAAGTTTCTCTTTAAGTCTTTAGCCCACTTATTTATTGGGCAATTGTTTCTTTGAAGATTTGTTGTTGGGGGATTAATTTTTTAAGTTCCAGGTATATTTTAGATATGAGACCCTTGTCCGTTGTATGGCTAGTGAAGATATTCTCCCAATCCATGAGCTTTTTATGGATCTTGCTAGCTATGTCATTTGCCATGCAGAAGCTCTGCAATTTCATTCAATCCCACTTGTCCAACCTTGGTTTGATTTCTTGTGTTTCTGGGTCTCTATTAAGAAAATTTCAACCTGTGCCAAGGCAACCTTGGGTTTCTCTTATTCCTTCCTGTAATGTTTTCAGAGTGTCTGCTTTGATCCATTTGGACTTGATTCTGGTGCAAGGAGATATATAAGGATCTAGCTTTAGTTTTCTACAAGTAGTTAACCAATTTTGCCAGCACTATTTACTGAAGAGGCTATCTTTCTTCCATTCTAGTTTTTTAGCTCCAAAGGTCTTCAGGTTCATTTCTGGGTTTTCAAGTCTATTGGCCATTCTTCTTTCCTCTTCAGAGAAGTCTCCCTTTAATTCTTTAGCCCACTTATTAATCGGGTAATTGTTTCTTTGAGGATTTGTTGTTGGGGGATTTAATTTTTTGAGTTCTAAGTACATTTTAGATATGAGGCCCTTGTCTGTTGTATGGCTAGTTAAGCTCTTCTCCTAATCTGTGTGCTTTCTATTGATCTTGATAGCTATATCCTTTACTGTGCAGAAGCTCTACAGTTTAATGCAATTCTACTTGTCCAAACTTTCATTGTTTTGTTGTCTTTCTGAGTCTTTATTAGGGAAATGGAAAGACTTGAAAAAAATGATATTAAGTGAAGTACCCCAGACCCAAAGAAATATAGGTAACATGATAATCTTATCCGATGAGCAGAAAAGCTCAAAAGCTATATACATATGACCACATAAGATGATGCTAAGAGAAATGAACCCCAAGATGTGGATACAAGGGGCATTTTTTTTGTTTGTTGTTGTTGTTAATATAGTATGTGATTTTTTTGTTTCTTTTGTATGTTCTTCCCCCTATAGTATATCCCTGTTGTCACTGTATTTGATTTTGGTACCCTACATCATAAGATACATTTATCTAATTTGGAGAGGTGAAGGGAAACAACAAAATGCTGAAATAAGGACATAGGATGACTCATTGCAACAATGAGTCTCACAAGACACTATGTTGGGGGAGGACTTGGGGAGGTGGGGAAGAGAAGGAATAGTAGGAGAAAAACAAGGGAGGGGGTAATAATACTCAACAAGAAATGTACTCATTGCCTTACTCATATAACTGTAATTCCTCCGTACAGAATCTTTACAACAAAATTAAATGAACTTAGAAAAAGTTCAGATTTAAAAGATACACATGTATCTCCTAAAGAGCTATCATTTTTGTGGTAAAAATGTCCAAAATTCTTATTCTACCTTTAGGAAAAGTACAATACATAATTATGAACTGTAGTAACCATGCTGTATGTTAGTATCTCAGAACTGTCTCAAATCTCACTGTAACTTAACACCCACTGATTAGCCTTTCCCACTAGACCTTCCCCTACTGTCCTTGGCCTTTAGTGATCACTATTTCCCTTTTAACTTGTACAAGAGGTAGTATTTACAACTATGTGAAATCATGTCATACTTTCTGGGCCTGGCTTATTTCATGTAACAGTAAAATCTTCAATTCCTTCCATTTTATTGTAAGTGATAGAATTTCATTCTTGTATATAGCTGGATAGTATTCTACTGCATATATGTATCCCAGTTTCTTTATTCACTAGTTGATGGACATTTATAGGTTGTTCCAATTATCTTGACTACTTGAATAGTGTTGTAATGAAAAAGAGAGGATAGCTATCTCACTGACTGATTTCCTTTCTTTTGGTTACACAGTTAATATAAATATTGCATTGCTGGATCATATGGTATTTCACTTTTTAATTTTTCAGAGGACCCTCCACATTCTTTTCCTTAATGACTTAATACATTTACTTTTCTGCCAACATTGTGCAATGGTTGACTTTTTCTCCATATTCTTACCACTTCTTGTCATCTTTAGTCACCATTAGTACAAGGTACATGGTGAGAGGTGATTCTGCCTTGTGGTTTTGATTTACATTTCTCTGATTATTAATAATATTGAGGCTCTCTTGGCTTTTGCATGCATTCTATATTTTAGAACTGTCACTCATTTTCAAATTAGATATGTTTTCTGCTATTAAGTTTTTGGAGTTTATTGTATCCTGATGTATTAATTGAAATATTTAATTAAAATATTAATTGTGAATTTAATTAAAATATTAATTGTGAATATTTCCTTCCTATGCAGAATATTTCCAGTTTTATGTAACCACATTATCTATATTTTGTTTTCATTTTCTGTACTATGAAGAGTCCTGGCCAGGGCCAGGTGCTGGTGGCCCACATCTGTAATCCTAGCTACTCAAGAGGCTGTGAACCGAGGACAAGGGTTCAAAGCCAGGCTAGGCAGGAAAGTCAGTGAGACTAGAGTCTTGTCCAAGAAATTCTTGGCTATTGCAATGTTTTAAAGCATTTCTCTTAAGTTTTTGCCTAGTATTTTCATAGTTTCAAATCTTATGTTTAAGTCTTTAATCCACTTTTGGTTAATATTTGTAACTGGTTAGGGACTAGCGTGTACTTTCATTCTTCACATGAATATTTAACAAACCAACACCATTCATTGAAAAGACACACTTTCTCACAAAAGATTTTCCTAGTACATTTTCTTTTCAACATTACTTGGTTGTAAAGGTGTTAGTTTACTTCTAGGCTTTCTATTCTGAACTGTTGTTTTATGTGTCATTTATGCCAATAAAACGTTGTCTGATTATTTCAGCTTTTTAACTTCCTGCTTTGTTCTATTTGTAAAAAATGGATTTGGCTACTTGGGCTTTTTGTGGCATCGTATAAATTTTGTTTTTTTTTCCTAGCTTTGTAGAATTTTTATAATGTTATTTTGATAAGAATTGCATTCAATTTATAAAATCTACTGATTTTTAAAAATCTATGGACACAGGACATTTTTCAACTTCTTTGAGTCCTCTTCAGTTTCTTTCATTGATATTTCATAATTTTTATTGTAGAAATTTTACTTTTTAGGCTTTTATTTGTACATATTTTACTTCTGTACCTATTATGAATGAAATTTATTTGTTCTTTATTCAGTTAATTTGCCATTGGCATATAAAAATGCTAATAATTTTTTGGAGGAAAGAAGAACATGCCTTTATTTTTATTTATTTTATATATTATTTTTATTTTTATTGTAAAGGTGATGTACAGAGGGCTTGCAGTTGCTTATTAAGGCAATGAGTACATTTCTTTCTGGAAAGTGTCACCTCTTCCCTTCTTTTCTCCCCTTATTTCCTTTCAATGCTACTGGTTTGTATGTAGTGATTTTGTATCCTACAACTTTATTGAATTATTTTATTAGTTGCAGTAGCTGTTTATTGGATTTTTTTGGTATTTCTACAAAGAAGGTCACATCATCTGCAAACAGTAATGATTATATGTCTACTTTTCTAATTTGCATGCTGTTTGATTTTTTCTCTTGGCTGACTGCTCTGGCTGATATTTCAAGACTTATACTAAATTAATATAGTAAAATTGGGTGTCCTCATCTTTTACAGATCTTAAGGAAAAATGTTTTTTCTTTTGGTTTTTGTTTTCCCACTCAATGGAAAATTAGATGTTAACTTATTGTTAATAATCTTTATTATGTTGAGGTCCATTCCTTGTATGCTTAATTTGTTCAGCATTTGTTTTTTAATCAGCAAGGGATATTGAATTTTATTCTGTGTTTTTTTAATCAATTAATGATTTTTTTAATAAATTTTACTTTCTGTTGACAAGATACACCACATTTACTGATTTGTATTTAACCATCATACAACTATAGGATGAATCCCACTCAGTCACTTTAAATAATCTTTCCAATGTGCTGTTGACACAGCATTTATTTCTTTATTTATTTGTATTTTGGAAGATTTTTCATCAAGGATACATTGGCCTGTAGTCTTCTATTTTTTTCATTTTGCCTTTATCTGATGTGTATATCATGGTACTATTGGACTCATAGAATATATTTGTAAGAATTCCTTCTCTCCTATTTTTGGGAATAGCATCAGGAGAATTATTATTATTATTTTCTGTAATTGGTAGAATTCAACTGTGAAACTATGTGGTCATAGATTTTTCTTTGTTGGGACTTTTACTGATTCTGTGTCATTACTTGTGATTGGTCTATTCATGTTTTTTATTTCTTTATGATTCAGTTTTAGTATACTTATCTAGGAATTTTCTCATTTCTTCTAAATTACTAAATATATTGGTGTATTACTGTTTATAATAATTATCTTTTATTGTTCTGTTATTTCAGATATGTTTCCCTATTCACTTCTGATTTTCTTTTAATCATCTCTCTCCTTTTCTTAGGTAAGTTTACTTTATTTTGTTCATTCTTTTTGAAGAACCAGGTGTTTTCATTGTTTCAGGATTGTTATGTATTATTTTGATATTCATTTCATTTATTCCTGCTCCAATCGTTATTATTTATCTCCTAATTTGGCATTTAATTTGTTCTTATTTTGTTTGTTTTTCTCAGATGCATTGTTAGGTTGTTTATGTGAGATTTTTCTACTTTATATGTTGGCTATGGTTGATACAAACCTTTATCTTAATTCTACTTTTGCTCAATCCTATAAGTTTTCTTGTGACTCCATTTTCACTTACTTAAACAGATTTAATTTTTTTCCTTTGTTTTTTTTTCTTTGTCCATTGTTGAATAGTAAGTGGTTTGAAGAAAATAAATTTAATTCCAGATTCTTCTTATGGCACAGATGCTCTCTGGAACAAATTCAGATTGGCCTTTTCTTCTTTCTTCAGCGTAAGAAACTTCAGCTTGCAAGGGAAGATCCATTCAAAATTGCAAACCTTAGGACTAATTAGCTTATTTATCAATTGGCTTCATCTGGACACCCAAAGTCTTCTAACATTATGTGGTTTAATAATAACTATGGCTATGGAAGATTCTAAGACAGTGGATAGGAGGCACCTGGTGATGGTCAGATATTTTAGAGGACTAAGCGAAGATTGCAGCCCGACAGTTTCCTTTTAAAGTGAGTAATGGTCAGAAAATATCACAATGTAGTTGTGAGCAGAGACTTGAAAAAAAATGAGAGTGCAGAGAGCTAATTACTGGCTGAAAAGGAGAGCCTAGCCATGAGTATGGTGGTGGCACTGAAGAAAATATGGTTAGGGGTGTAAAAAATCCCCCTCAAACAGAAGAATCTTTAAAAAGCATGGACATCAGCATTGCTGTCATATAAACTGGAGACACATAATCTTCATAGCATACTGACACTAAAATATCCCTCTTTTCTTCCTCCTTCCCCTCAAAGTAGTAAAGGTGCCATGTTAGAAAATGATCTTCAAAAGGTCTTGTGTGAACTTACTACATTAGAAGTTAAATTTCCTTACATCTTCCTCTGTTTAGGAACCCAGAATAAAAGCCAAACTGGGATCCAGCCTAGTATGCGCCTGCAGAGAAACTCTGACTTCATAAGAAATCCACTGAATCAAAAGTGCTGATAGTTCCTACAGACAAAAGAGGAAGCAATGACTTAAGCAGACTGAAAGTCAAGTAAATGGAAATGATATTCCAAGTAAATGTAATTCTAAAACAAGTAGGAGTCATTATATTTATATACAACCAAACACTCTTGCTTCTGCAAGTAGTGAGAATACAAAGGTCATTATAAATTGATAGAGAGAAGTGTATCAATAAAATATAATTATAAATATATGTGTACTGACTGTCAGTGTAACTCATTAAATAAAACAAACATTATTTAAGATAAAGAGAGACAGAACCTAAAACTATACAACTTAATGAGATAGAGTAATATATTTTTGAAAATCAATGAGTCATGGAAAAAAGTATATTTAAATATATCTAGAATTAAATAAAAATGAAAACATAGATTACCAGAATGTTTGGCATATACAGCAAAGGTGGTTATAAGTGGGAAGTTTATAGCTCTGTGCCCATACATCAGGACATTAAAACTCTAAAAGAAGTAACTTAATGATGCACCTCAAACTCTCAGAGAAGCTAGAATAAGCCAAATACAAAACAAGCAGCAAGAAAGGAGTAATAAAGAACAGAATTAAAAGTAATAAAATAGGGCTTAAAAGAATTAAAAGAAAATGCTGAAAGAGTTGGTTATTTGAAAATATAAAATTGACATACCATTAGCCAAAGTAACCAAAAAGAAAAAATAAGAACAAAATTAACACAATTAGGTATGAAAAGAGACTATTATATAGCAAATAACAATGAAACCCACAGGACCATTAGTGATTATTTTTTAGTTGTATTATAATAATTTGGAAATATACCCAATTTTAACACACATATGCTCTAATGAGATTGAATCGAGAGAGTATAAAAAAATCTAACAGTAGTACTGTCAACATGAAAGCAAATGATAAGCCGGGCGCTGGTGGCTCATGCCTGTAATCCTAACTACTCAGGAGGCTGAGATCTGAGGATCGCGGTTCAAAGCCAACCTGGGCAGGAGAGACTGTGAGACTCCTATCTCCAATAAACCACCAGAAAACTGGAAGTGGCGCTGTAGCTCAAGTGGTAGAGCACTCGCCTTGAGCTGAAGAGCTGAGGGACAGCGCCCAGTCCCAGAGTTCAAGCCCCACGACCGACCAAAAAAAAAAAAAAAAAAAGCAAATGATATTTGGAATCCACTAGTTTCATACAACACCATTGAAGAGTAAGTGCAAAACCATAACATTTTCAGAAAACAAGCATCAGTCTTTACTCAAATTCTGACATGTAATTAAATGTCATTGAGTATTTGTTTTCATAGATGTCTTTTATATACAAAATTTTATTTGCACATTTTAAAAATAAATGTATTGAAATCAAAAAAATCTAACAGATCAGTAAGTAGCAATGAGATTGAAGCTGTCATAAAATATATACTATTAGTGAAAAAGTCCAGAAGGTAGATTATTTGATATAATTTAGACAACATCTAAAGAACTAACAAAATGCTGCTTAAACTATTCAATGAAATAGAAAGGTAAGGAACACTTAAAATGCATTCTATGAAGGCAGTGTTATCTTAATACCCAAACTGTATAAACACACACACTAAAACAAAGCTACATAACAACATATTTGATAAACATAGATCCAAAGCTCTTCAATAAATTATTTGCAAATCAACCTACTTAAAAGATCATTCACCATAATTAAGTTGGTTTCAGTCTAAGAATAAAAGATAGTTTAACACATGCCAATCAATAAGTATAATACACAACCCAAGCTTTGTAAGTAGAATTGAGATCTTCTCAGTAGAGGCAACAGAAGTAACAAAATTCCAGCTCTAATTGATTAATACCCTAAGGAAACTAGGAGCAGAAAGAGCATAGTTCAGCATAATAAAGGCTACATAGGCCATACCAACATTATATTTAATGTGGAGTAATGAAAGCATTTTTCTAGTATTTTTAATGAGGTAAGGATATACACTATTTCCAATTCTGGTCAATGTTGTAGTTGAATTCTGGGCTAAAGCAACAAGGCAAGATAATTAAATAAAAGGAATACAAATAAGACAGTAAATTAATCTAAGATTTTAAAGAGTCACCAGAAAAGTCTTAGATTTGATAAACCATTTAAAGTGAAGTAATAATATACAAAATAAACATATTAAATCAGTACCTTTTTACATACCCAAATAAACATATTGTGATAGAAATCCAGAAAAATATCCCTTCCACAATACCCTTAAAATACAAAGTACTTGGGAATGAACTTAAGGGATATGAAAAGCCTCTAAAATAAAAAATTAAAACACCGAAGGAAGAAACTTAAGAAGGCACTGAAAAATGGAGAGACCCTCCATATTCATTGATAGAGAGAATCAATATGGTAAAAAGTGGTCATATTAACAAAAGCAGTCTGCAAAGCCAGTACAATCTTATCAAAATTCTAATGACCGCTTTATAGAAAAACGTCAGTTCTAAAATATATGCACATGAGATCCCAAATAGTCAAAACAATCCTGAGCAAAAAAAGGGTAACATTGGAGATATACCCACTTTAAATTATATTACAGAAGATAGTAACAAAAATAATGGGGTGTCGACACAAAAACAGAAACATAAAGAAATAGGAGAGAGGGACCAGGACTAATAATTGGACAGAGAAACAAAATATACATTGGAGATAAGAAAACCTCTCCAAAAAATGCTACTGGGGAAACTGGATATCCACATAGATCCTGGCCTCTCATCTTATATAAAAACAAATTTAAAATGGATACAAAAAGTTAATGTAGGACTGGAAACCTTAAAACTACTAAGGGGACACTCTTTAAGATAAACTTATCGTTTTATACTATGGATAATGGATTTCTGACTAAGACTGTAAAAGCTCAGAAATAATTGCAAGAAGTGACCAATGGGATTGGATCAAATTTAAATTAATCTACAAATAAATGGAAACAATAGCTAGAATGAAGAAACAATCTACAAAAAAATGGGAGAAAGTCATTGCCAGTCATTCAACTGGCAATGAATAAGAATATAGAATGAATATAAGAATATAGAATGAATATAAGAATGAATTAGAATTAGACAATACTCAAACATCAAAAGGATAAATAAATCAATAACTGGGTATATAAATGAACAGACTGTTCTCAGATGAAAAAGTAGACATGACCAATAAATAACAGGGAAATATATTCAATATCCTCATCTGTAAAGAAATGCAAATCAAAACTACATTGAGTATCCCTCAGAATGGTAGTCATCAAGAAACTAAAAAAGCAGTAAACATTGCTGAGAATGTAGAGAAAAGAAAACCTTTAGAACTCTGTGGGAATGTTAATTAGCATCTGTAGCATCTATGAAAATAAACATGATCATTCCAAAAGAAAACTCAAATTCAAACTACCATGTATGGTTGTCACACCTGAATGTATATTCACATGAATGAGCTTAAAATAGAGTTACATGCATACACATTTATTGAGGTATGATTCAGACAATCCAAGTAATGGAATCAGCCTAGATATCCATCAAGAGATGAATGGATAAATAAAATGTCATATGTATCTTTAGTCATCCATAAAGAATAATGAAATTTTTTCATTTGCAGGAAGAGGATGGAACTTGAGATCATCACCATGCTGATGACTGAGATAATCCAGACTGAGATAAACAAATACTGCATGTTTTCTCTTATGTGTGGAACATTTATTTTTTTACAAAGACATTAAGATAAATAAATACTATAATAAAAAGTCATTACATTAGCAGAAGTATTGTTACTGGAGAGAACACAGAGTGATCTGGAATGACAATCACTGAAATATGTCATATATATGTATAATTGAGACAAAATTCACTTTTAATAAAATATACTGAAAAACAGCTAGCACTTTCTCCCAAGGATACAACAGATTTAGAGATATCCTGGAAACTTACGGTCTGCATGTCTATCATTGAATAAATATAGTCTCAGATGCCTAGACTGCATAATGTCTATACTTATGGCACTATTTTTGACTGATTTATCACTGTAAAACATTCAGTGGTCCAAAATTACTTGGTATGTAAAGATTAAATACATAATTGCAAAAAAGTTAACTCCTACTCTTGATTCTTAAAAACCCCTACATAATTTCAAAGAAAAAATTTTCACGGCCAAATTTCATGGCTTGTATTTTGAAGTAGAGATTCTTGTCTAATTTCATTAGAAGTGAAGTAATCAGAAGCATGCATACCTTTCTCTGAGATAAACTGATTAGAGCACATCTGGATTTTTGTATTCTATTATGCTGTCTCTTACCTATAGATCGTCTATAAATGCAAAGAAGGATGTTATAGGTCAGGAAAGAAGGAGAGATGAGAATACTTAACTTGAAGTTAAAATGCAATAGCACCATTGATTTATTTTCTAGACAGTTTGAAAAGGTTTTAGGAGGATGCGAGAAAATATACTTCATATAAAAAAATCTTTAACTCTACTGTCAAACAAATGTGAGTTCAAATCTTGCCCATGCTATTTTATCATTGTATGAAATTTGAAGAAATTCATTAAGTAGTTGAAAGAATTAAAATGAATCATTCAGGCAAATTGTTTGCCACATAATAACTATAGTAACTAATCAATAATTATAAGCTTTTGTTGTGTTTGGAAATTAGAAAAGTAGATTTTAGCTTGACAAAAGTTTTTATTTAAAAGCATATAATTGGAAAGCTAAATCTTGAGAAATTTCTTCTGATAAAATTCCACATAGCTTCATCCCAATATATTTTAGTGTTTTGAGGTGATTAATGAAGTGTTATATAATGTTTAAAGTATATTAAAATCTAATCTAATACCAATCTCAATTCTTAGCTAACTAAACTAATGAACTTCATTGGAAGAAAGCAGTAGATATAAAAACAAACACCAAAGCCAGTGAGAGAAATAAGCTTGCCCTTAGCTTCTTAGGCAGTACCAGTGCTCCAAGGAGTCTCCCTTGCCTCTGGGCACAATGTGCTTATGTAAGCTTTCAACTTAAGGTAAAAAAAAAATCTTTTTCCACTTTCCATTATTTCTAATCTTTTGAGAGTAACTACTTTTTCTGACATCTGTATATATCAATAGAAAACACTTGGGTATCTCCTGGGAGTGTCTGTGTTTTCATTTTGAGCCAATGATGGTAAAAGGAAACAAATAAATGGATAAAAATGTGTGACAAGAAACAATTTTGCCCCATCTCAATCTACTACTCTCCTTCAGAAAACTGGAAGTCAGCATTTAGAAATCACCTGATGAGAGATTCAGTGAACTCAGCATTTCTCTGTAAAGTTCTGTATCAATAGATCTTCCTCCTGCAGAGAATACATACATATATACACACACACAAATCTCTATCTCTATCTATCTATCTAATCTATCCTATCTATCTATCTATCCATCCATCTATCCCCAGGCCAGGTTAATAGTCAATGCAGCTATTTAGGAGTTGTCATCTCATTTCACTGATATCTTAAAAAATAAAATTTGACATGGGTAGTATGTAAGAACAAGTGAGATTAGTGGAAGCAACAGAATAAATAAACATTGTTCTATAATTATTGGTGTGAAATTATTTTCATGCTCCACATTGTTCCCAGCCTATTTACATATCAGTTTCTGGATTATTGTGTCTGTATCATGCCTCTGCTATCTACCATTATGTACAAACTCTTCATTGCTTTATACAGGAAAACAGTATTTTATTCCAGCTAAGTGATACAAAAGGGGTAATTAACTTAATTTTTTCTGTCTGAGAAGCACATTACATTACACATTACAATATGTAGCTTGGATAGCAGAAGCTCCATTAAACATTCAGCCATAGGGAAGGGTGACAGGCAGGGTGAAATGACATTAGAACACACAGTTATTTGGCCCAGTGATTATCTAGAATTGTTTATTCCTAATTGATTTCTTTAGTGATGGTGTTAGTAGATATATCCAACTTCTTTTCAGCATTTCTTTTTGATGTTAAAAATATTTTAGCCTGGCACTTACCCTTATCAATATGCTTTCTACACCGACCTAATAATTACCAGTAATTTCCTAAATTGTGGATCCTAATAGAACTTTAATAACGCTCTAGTGTAATAGCATGGACCCTAGCAGAAAACATCAATGCCACCAAAAGCCAATGAGGATTTAGTATATAGTAAAGAGTCCTCCTCAGCTCCCAATGTTGGAACCTTCAGACAATGTCTAAAACACAGACCACTTTAAAAATAAAAAGGAAAAAAAAATAAAAAGGGAGCAATAAAGAAAATACAATTTTGAGTATATCTTCATATATCAGTTTATGAAAGATAATCATTAATATTTAAGATTTTAATTAAAATAGGGGACAAGTAAATATGAATATTGCTTCTAAATGTTGAATATATATATATATATATATATATATATATATATATATATATGTTCCTGTTTTTTTTTGTTGTTGTTGTTGTTGTTTTTGGGGGGGGTCGAGTCATGGGGCTTGAATTCTGGACCTGGGCGCTGTCCCTCAGCTCTTCAGCTCAAGGCTAGTGCTTTACCACATGAGCCACAGTGCCACTTCTGGCTTTTTTCATTTTTGCTTATGTGGTGCTGAGGAATAGAACCCGCGCCTCAGGCATGCAAGGCAAGCGCTCTACCACTGAGCCACCTTCCCAGCCTTGTTCCTGGTTTTGACTCAAGATATTGTGCTTGCTAAGCAGGTGCTGTGCTGCTGAGCCACTCTGCCAGCCTCATTTTTGTGACAGAGTCTCACTTCTTGTGTAGGTCGGTGCTTGAATTGTGATCCACCTTTTTCAATGAAGACAGAGGTGTGCCACCAACCCCAGCTTCTTTCATTGAAATGGAACCTTGTGTATTGCTCTGCTCTGGCTGGCTTGGACCATGTTGCTTCTTATTTGCAGCTTTTATAAAGCTGGGATGACAGGCGTATGTCAATGCATCCAGCTGTCAGTTGACAAAGATTTCACAAACTTTTCTGCCTGGGCTGGATTGCAAAGGCTATTATAAATAGCCTTTTCAATTCTGTGGCTTTCTATTTCTAAATCTCATTTAAGAAATACTTGTATTAAATATATATATTCATACTCCAGATTTAATTCTCTATAGACAATTCCAGTGATTCCTGACTCATATAATTTCTAATAAAGTCAGAAGTCTGGCTAGCTATCTTTTCTTTGTAGGTAATATGTGTTATTTTCTGTCTATTCAATAATTTTGCTTTCTCTTTATTATCTTTCTCTTTATTATACTTCTCTTTATTTCTGTCAGCTTGAGGAAAGGGGCGTAGACTTTACTAAGTATCTACAATGTTTTACTTCATATTTTTTCAAAAGAAATTCTCCTTTGTTGCCTTAGCAGGTATTGTGCTTGTCCTGTTTTCTCTCTCCTTTTGTGAAGCCCACAGTCACATGTAGGAGGCCTTTCAACAGTTTTCATTCCTCCATATATGGACCTAACTCACAGTTTTACAATTCTATTTTCTGCTTTGTGTAATATACTACCAAATCCATTTATTGAATGTTCACTATGCTTATGATGTTAGTTCTTTTCTTGAACTTACACTTTCAGGAAATATTTTCAAGTCTACTGAGAGTATAAAAATGTGTTCTTGATTTTTGTTATAGGAGTTTATCTAGAAGGCATAAAAATCCCTGTATATTAGTTTGAGAAAGATAGCAATCATTAGGGGAAAATGGCCAAAAAGCTTGAATAAACACTAGAAGACACTCCAGTTAAACAGCCAATAGACATAAAAATCTCATAATCATTATATTAAAAACATAGTGTGATATCACACTATGTACATATTAGAAAAAAACTATCAATAGTAAAATAATAAATGTTGACAATGATGTATGGCACCTAAAACTTTTGTACACAGCTGGTGATAGTGAAAATTGACACAGGCACTATGAGAAAATGTTTGGTAATGACTAGTAAATGTGAACACGTGCATACTGTACAAGCCAGATATGCTAAGCAAATTGAATATGCTAAACAGAATATTTATTCTCTGAAGGACATACATTAAAATGTTCAGAGCAGCAATCCCTGAATTAAGCCCAAAAGGGAAACAGCTCAAAATCCATTAAGAAAAGATTGGCTAAATAACATGAAATATATTTACATAATGAAATACCATACACTGGTGGAAATTATAAATTTATAGCTCTGTTCAACAATATAGATGAATCTCACAAATGTATTATCAAACAAATAAAACAATAAAGAAAAGATACATAGTGCATTAGTTCTTCTGTAAAAATTACATCAATAAGGGCAACTCATTTGTCTTGTTAGAGTGAGAATAGTAGTTTTCTTCGTGATTGGGAGTGTCTAGAGGGGACTATGAAAGAGGTTTCTGAAGTATTTGTACTATGCTATTTGACAGGCAGCTAGTTCCATATATTGTTAAAAAATTTACCAAGCTATGCACTTATGAGTATTTTAGTTATGTGTATTGCAGTTCAAAGATAGTGGTAGTACATCCCTGGGAATACACAGGATCGGTACTGAGAATTTCAGAAGAAAGAGTAAAAGGATTTGAATTTCATCCTCAACTAACTTTCTTACAAGGCAGAAAAAGTCTGTGAGCTAATAAATATTTCGACAACTACTAATTTAACATTATAAAGGACTTTTTTCTTGACTTTTAAATTTGTTTTATAAAATGAAACCTTCCCACATATCATTGTAGTATTCTTATTCATAGATAAACATTTGAATCACCATTTTTTGGCTTTTCTTTTTTAATTTATTTATACTTTTTATGATCATTTTAATGATATATTTTTATTGTAAAGATACTGTAGAGAGGGGTTACAGTTACATGAGTAAGGAATCTGACATTGTTACCCATTCTTTGTTTTTCCTCTACCACCCCTTCTCTCTTCACCCCCTCAACTCCTCCCTCCCCCCACCAAAGTTGTAAAGTTTGTTTTCAACATAGTGTCTTGTATATCTCATTGTTACAGTGGGTCAACCTGTATCTTTTTTTCAGCTTTTTGTTATTTCTCTTCCCTTCTCCAAATTAGAAAGATGTATATACAAGATGCAGGATAACAGAATCAAATACAGTGAAAAGAGGGATTATACCATGGGGGAAGAACATAAAAAGAAACAAAAAAAATCACACAGTACATTATAAGGACTTTAAAAACAACAGCAAGAAAGAAAGACATCTTATGTCCATATCTTGGGGTTCATTTCATTTAACATCATCTTATATGGTCATATGTACACAGCTTTTTAGCTTTTCTTCTTGTCCTAGACATATATTTACATAGTTATTGCTTATAAGGGAAACCATGGGACCTATGTTTTTTCAGGCCTGGATTACTTCACTTAATATAATTTTTTCCAAGTCTTTCCATTTCGTGACAAATGGAGTAGTGTCATTCTTTCTGATGGAGGTATAGAATTCCATTGTGTGTGTATATGTATGTATGTATGTATATATATATATGCATACGTGTATATATACATACATATACACGTATATATATCCCATTTTCTTGATCCATTCATCTACTGAGGGGCATCTGGGTTGGTTCCATATTTTAGCTATGGTAACTAATGCTGCAATAAACACAATTGTGCTGGTAGCTTTAGTATGGTCTTGTTTGTGATCATTTGGTAAATTCCCAAAAGTGGGATTGCTGGATCATAGGGGAACTTTATGTGGAGTCTTTTGAGGAACCTCCATACTGCTTTTCAGATTGGTTGAACAAGTTTACACTCCCACAAACAATGCAGTAAGGTTCCCTTCTGTCCACATCCCCTCCAGCATCTGTTGTTGTTAGAGTTCTTTATTATAGCCATTCTAACTGGGGTGAGGTGGAATATCAATGTTGTTTTGATTTGCATTTCTTTTATGGCTAGAGAGGTTGAGCATTTCTTCATGTGTCTAATGACCACTCTTATTTCCTCTTCAGACAAGTCTCTCTTTAGCCCACTTATTAATTTGGTGATTGTTTCTTTGAGGATATATGGTTGGGGAATTTAATTTTTTGAGTTCTAAGTATATTTTAAATATGAGACCTTGTCCACTGTATGGGTAGTGAAGATCTTCTCCCAATCTGTGGGCTTTCTATTGATCTTGCTAGCTATGTCCTTTGCCATGCAGAATCTCTGCTGTTTCATGCAGTCCCATGTGTCCAACCTTTCTTTGATTTGTTGTGTGTCTGGATCTTTATTAAGAAAATTTGGCCTATGCCAAGGAGCCCTAAAGTTTCTCCTGTTCCTTCTTGTAATGTTTTCAGGCTGTCTGCTTTGATTTCGAATTCTTTGATCCACTTGGAGTTGATTCCGGTCCAGGGTTATACAAAAGGATCTATCTTTAGTTCCTACAGGTGATTAACCAATTTTGCCAGCACCATTACTGAAGAGTCTTTCTTCCATTTTTAGCTCCCTTATCAATGATTAGGTGGCTATAGATCTGTGGGATGGGTTTTCATTTCTATTCCATATTGGTCCCGGGTCTGTTCTCGTGTTTTGGGCTTTTGTTTAGGTAATGTTTATATGTTTGATTTTCAATAGTTCCAAACTAGTGCAAGATTTACATAAGCTGAATTTATAAGTATGGATGAGCTATCTGGACAGAGCTGAAGTTCATTCTTCTCATCTGGACAGGAAAGAAAATTCTGAAATTTGGTATTGATTTTCCTCCAGCACTGTTCTTTCTGTTAAGGATCATTTTTTGCTATTTGGGGTCTTTTATTGTTCCATATGAATTTTTGGATTGCCTCTTCTATTTCCTTGAAGAATGAGGTTGGAATATTGATAGGTATCAAATTGAATTTGTAGATGGCTTTGAGAACTATTGTCATTTTCACGATGTTGATCTTTCCAATCCAGGAGCATGGGAGGTTTTTCCACTTTCAAAGTTCTGCTTTGATTTCCTTTTTCATGTTTTTAAAGTTTTTATCATAGAGTTCCTTCACTTCTTCGGTTAAGTTAATACCTAGGTATTTTATTTTTTGTGGGGCTATTATGAATAGAGTTGCTTTCCTGATTTCAGCCGCGCTGTTGGTGCTGTGGGTACTGGCACAAGAACAAACCTCAGGACCAATGGAATAGAATTGAAAACCCAGAAATGAACTCACAGACCTAAAACCACCTAATCTTCGATAAGAGATCTAAAAAAAAAAATAGAATGGAAAGCAGTACAAGTCGTTATGTCGAAAAACTAACTTTACAACTTTGGCCAGTGGAGCAGGGCGGGAGGGGGCATAGGAGGGGATGGGAGATGGGAAGGGATAGGAAGGGTAAACAAAGAAGAAGGCAACAATGTTTGATAAGAAATGTACTCCTGTATCCCAACCCATTGCAACAATGAGATGTATAAGTCCTTATATCGAAAACGAACTTTACAACTTTGGTGCGGGGTAGGGGGAAGATTGAAGGGGACAGGAAAGGATGGGAAGGGATGGGAAGGGGAAACAAAGGAGGAGGCTACAATGCTTGATAAGAAAAGTACTCATTATCTTGCCCCTCTGTATAGTGTTTTCACAATAAAAGAAGAAAAAAGAAATGTACCCATTATCTTGCCCATGTAATTGTAACCACTCTACAAGGTATTTTCACAATAAAATTTTTTTTTAATTTTAATTTTAATTTTTTGTGAACATACTGTACAGAAGGGTTACAATTACATGGGCAAGATAATGAGTACATTTCTTATCAAGCATTGCAGCCTCCTCCTTTGTTTACCCTTCACATCCCTTCCCTGCCTCCCCCCCCAATCTCCCCCCCCCATGCACCAAAGTTGTAAAGTTCGTTTTCGACATGACAACTTGTCCTTCTCATAGTTGCAACGGGTCCACTTGTATCCTTAAACGACTTGTTTTTCCCCATCTCCTCCACAAATTATACTGACATTAAATATAGTGAAAGCAGGGGTTATACTGTAGGGGAGGGACATACAAAGCAACAAAGAAATAATCTTATAAATGTGTTAGAAACAAATGCATGAAAGAAAAAAAAACATTTAAATACATATCTAAGGGTTCATTTTCCTAACATCACATTATCTGACCTTTTCTGCTTCACTCATACATATACTAGATATTGCAAATAAGGGAAACCATGGGACCTATATTTCTTTGGGCTTGGCTTACTTCCACTTAATATAATTTTTTTCCAAGCCTTTCCATTTCCTAACAAATGGGGAAATGTCATTCTTTATGATGGAGTCATAGAATTCCATTGTGTATATATATCACATTTTCTTGATCCATTCATCTACTGAGGGGCATCTGGGTTGGCTCCAGATCTTAGCTATGATAAATAATGCTGCAATAAACATAGTTGTGCTGGTAGCTTTAGTGTGGTCTTGTTTGTAAACATTTGGGTAAATGCCCAAAAGTGGGATTGCTGGGTCATAGGGGAGCTCAATGTGAAGTCTTTTCAGGAACCTCCACACTGCTTTCCAAAGTGGTTGAACATGTTTACACTCCCACCAACAATGAAGTAAGGTTCCCTCCTGTCCACATCCCCTCCAGCATCTGTTGTTGTTAGAGTTCTTGATTATAGCCATTCTAACTGGGGTGAGTTGGTATATCAATGTTGTTTTGATTTGCATTTCTTTTATGGCTAGGGAGGTTGAGCATTTCTTCATGTGATTATTGGCCATCCTTCTTTCTTCTTCAGAGAAAAAAAATTAAAAATAAAAAAAATAGAATGGATGAAAGAGAGCCTCTTCAGTAAATGGTGCTGGAAAAATTGGTTAATCACCTATAGAAAACTAAAGCTAGATCCTTATATATCACCCTGCACCAGAATCAACTTCAAATGGATCAAAGACCTTGGAGTCAAAGCAGTCACCCTGAAAACATTACAGGACAGAATAAGAGAAACCCTAGGTCTCCTTGGCAAAGGCTGAAATTGTCTTAATAGAGACCCAGAAACACAACAAATCGAAGAAAGGTTGGACAAATGGGATTGCATGAAATTGCAGAGCTTCTGCATGCAAAGGACATAGCTATCAAGATCAATAGAAAGCCCAAAGATTGGGAGAAAATCTTCACCATCCATCAGTGCACAAGGTCTCATATCTAACATATACTTAGAACTCAAAAAATTTGATCCCCCAACAACAAATCCTCAAAGAAACAACTGCCTGATAAACCAGTGGGCTACAGTTTTTAAGAGAGACTTGCCTGAAGAGGAAATAAGAATCGCCAATAGACACATGAGGAAATGCTCAACCACTCGAGCCATAAAAGACATGTAAATCAAAACAATGTTGAGATTCCACCTCACCCCAGTTAGAATGGCTACATTAAAAAAAAAAAGAACTTTAATAACAACATATGCTGGAGGAGATGTGACCAAAAGAGAACCCTATTGCATTGTTTGTGGGAGTGTACACCTGTTCAACCACTTTGGAAAGTAGTATGGCGTTTCCTAAAAAGACTCCACATAGAACTCCCTTATGGACCCAGCAATCCTACTTTTGGGCATTTACCCAAATGATCACAAACAAGACCATACTATAGCTACCAGCACAACTATGTTTATTGCAGCATTATTTACCATACCTAAGATATGGAACCAACCCAGATGCCCCTCAGTAGATGAATGGTTCAAGAAAATGAGGTATATATATATATATATATGAATTGCATACCTCCATCAGAAAGAATGATATTGCCCATTTGTTAGGAAATGGAAAGACTTGGAAAAATTATATTAAGTGAAGTAAACTAGGCCGGAAGAAACATAGGTCCCATGCAATAACTAGTATATGTCTCAGACAATCAGAAAAGTTGATGTTAAGTGAAATGAATATATTTATAAGGTAATGTGATATTTTTGTTGCTTTGTATGCCCCTACCCATGGTATAACCCCAATTTTCACTATAATTGATGATGGTATAATTTGGGGAGGGGAATCGAAAAAATCAAGTGTTTAAATAGGGATACATGTTAGCCCATTGCAACAATGAGATGTACGAGATGTTATGTCAAAAAACAAACTTTACAATTTAGGGGGAGCAGAGGGGGGAGGAGTGTAGTTGAGGAGGTGGGAGGGAAGGGATGGTAGGGGAAAAACAAAGGAGGAGGCAACAATGCTTGATAAGAAATGTACTCATTACCTTGTTCATGCAACTTTAACCACTCTGTATAGTATTATCACAATAAAAAACAAAATAAAAAATGTAAATTCTGAGGTTAGACAACTTGAATTTTTTCATATCCTTGGTGATAAAGTCTCAAGAGAGAAAACTACTTGTATCATATTCCTGTTCCATCTTTTGAATTTCAGTTTACTTCTTTTACTTTTGCTCTTCCAAGTTTCTTGGTTTTTGTTTTTTACCAGTAACTCAAAAAGAAAAAAAGATTGGTTCTACCTTTGATGTCCTGAAAGATGTGCTTATGAGTATATGTTTTGGTCAATAGAGAAGAAAATTGGGTCTTGAGGAATGATAATGTGTTACAATAAGTTTACTCAGCACTTGACTTCAGTTGTTTTTATTTAAGCTACTGTTTCTCCCTTAGAATAAATCAGCTCTGGCTCTCCTTTCTCCTGTACAGCTATTGATTTGGCCAAAGCTATTTTCTTTATATTGATTCACAAAGAACACTTGAAGCAATTTGCTTTTATAGAACAATGAAGAAGCACACCTTCGTGGTCTTACCTGTGGTTCGTTGTCTTAACTAGAATAGAGCAATTTTGACTAACCTGTCATTTCACCTGTACCAGGGACATGTGTCCTACACTACACTGATGTAATTTTGGAGGATTAACCATCACATTCTCATGTAAAATCATGTGGAACATTGTCCTCCCAACACTAAGAAAAAGCTTCCAACTTAGTGGGGTTTTTTATTGAAGACATTAAATAGTAAAATGAAGTGTGCTATATAATCCATGTAATATTTATTACAGCTTTGAGAGCATCCCAGATTAATAAGTGACTTAAATTGTTTCTTGATACAGCATTAGCTTCTCTGCACTGGGGTTTTCTGACTACATATCCCAGTGAAACTTAAAATTACTGTACAGGAGAATTCTATGCATAATCTTGTCAAAGTTCCAAAAGATAAGTTGATGTTCGGCGAAATGAACCCCAAGATAAGGACTCAAATGTTTTTTTCTTGCTTGCTATTGTTTCTAACATATTTATAAGATATTTCTTTGTTGTTTTGTGTGTCCCTCCCCCATGGTATAACCCCTGTTTTCACTGTATTTGATGTTGGTATAATTTGGGGAGGGGAAGGGAAAAAACAAATTGTTTAAATAGGGATACAGGTGGACCCATTGCAACAATGAGATGTACAAGACATTATGGTGAAAAACAAACTTTACAACTTTGGCATGGACTGGGAGGGCGGTACATGGGGGAGGACTGGGTGGCGGGGGAGGGAGATGGGAAGGGATGGTAAGGGGAAACAAAGGAGGAGACAACAGTGCTTGATAAATGTACTCATTTCCTTGCTCATGTAATTCTAACCCCTCTGTATGGTATTTTCACAATTAAAAAATAATAATAAAAAAGAAAAAATCACAATGTAAATGTGGAAAGAAATCATGCTTTCTTTGAATAAATTACTCTTTTTTCTGAATTTCATTTGAATTTACTTCTTTCTGGGTGTTCGAAGGTTTGAGAAGTGTCGATTAATGGGATGTTGGGCTTCTATAGTAGTATTCTGTCATTAAATCCTTCTGAAATTTGGGGTGAGAAGGCTGTAAGGGTGCCAGGAGGTCATATGTGTCAAAGGTATTAAGGATTCCATGATCCATATCTGTTGCTTAGCCTTATCTTTCAAACTATCTGTATGGACACAATAAAGAATTTCCTATGAGCAATAGACAGAAAGGCTGAAACTTTCAGGACTGGTTCATTGCATATAATGAAATGTTTCATGCCATTTTAGAAAAAAAAAAACAAGATAAGGACACAAGTGTTTTTTTCTTTCCTGTTATCATTTCTAACATATTTATAAGGTGATTTTTTTGTTATTTTGTATGTCACTCCCCTAGAGTATAACCCCTGTTTTCACTGTATTTGATGTTGGTATAATTTGGAGAGGGGAAGGGAAAAAACAAATTGAGATGTACAAGATGCTATGTGGAAAAGTGAACTTTACAATTTTGGGCGGGGGGAGTGTAGTCGTGGAGATGGAGGGCAGGGATGATATGAGAAAAACAAAGGAGGAGGCAACAATGCTTGATAAGAAATGTACTCATTACCTTGCTCATGTAATTGTAACTCCTCTGTATGGTATTTTCACAATAAAAAACTTATTAAAAAAAGAAAAAAATATATAGGTACTCATAATAACATGGCTGCATCTCACAGAAAATCAATGAAAGAACTCAGACACAAAATGGTTCATATTTATTATTCCATTTACTTTACATGATTTAAATAACAAACACAACTACTTGGTGATATTAGAAATCAGAGCACTGCTTACATTTGGGAAAGAATTCACAGGAATGGACTTCTTTTGAATATGAAAACCATTTAATATCTTGATCTGGGTGAATTGTACATTTGTATGAAGTTATTGAATTATCTGGTTTGATTTGCTCAGGTGAAAATTTTAAATCATAATGGTAGATGAATAATATGCATAAAACTGGTTAGTTTTTGTGTGAAGAGATTGGCTTGGACAATAAATTTTAAAACATATGTTTGAAAGTAGCAAAAATTTACAGCAACCTATATGGTAATTACCAAGATACCCAAGATGTAATGATTATCTAGAAATAAAGCAGATAAGGAAAAAAAGTAAATTGATGAAACCTCACATCACGAGACTGATATATATGAGAACTACCTAGAATGAAAGCATCACTAGAGATGAGTGAGAAGGACTCAAAGCATTCTATAGAAGTTGATTCTGCACAATGAAGGTGAAAATATGGTAGATGTGTGTTTTCCAATGATTCAGTCTTAACTTCCTTCCATCATCATTAAAAATACAAATAATGCTTTCTTTCAAGTTCCTCTACTCTTTACTGAATCTTATTTATTTATTATTTTAAAGAATAGAAGTTATTTCTTTGATTTGCTTTAATCTTTTTCATATCATTCGGATTCTTCTCCATTCAAGGAGTGAATCAACTTAGTTTTCAGTCATTTATGTTTTGTTTCCTAAGGGTATACTTCCATAGAAGAGGCCCCATTTCTCTTCTTTACTTTCTGGATGTTATTCCATTTATCTTCCTTTCTCAGTGCTTTTAAAGATTTACTTTTCATTTTGTTTATATTGTTCACAAACATTTTTAGTTAAAACTTTTATGTGCCCAAATGTGGGATAGTGAGATGATAATTCAAAATGGATTCCTCTTTGCTATCTTGTCTGGTTTCTGTTGATGCTTATCCTTATCTATCCATGTTTAAGTGAAATCTAATGTTTTTAGTCCTATGCTTCCTTTGAGATGTTTTCACAGAAAGTAACCCATAGACCTCAGGATATGCTCTGCTTAGAGACTGTCAAATAAAGGACAAAGCATCTATTTTGACTACTGTGGTGAAGCAGTTAAGCCATCTTAATCACTGTGGAGCAGTTTCTGTAAAATAAGGACTTTAAATCCAACTAGTCCCAAAGATCTTTCCAGAAGGAAATATTTGTTTCCATTAACTCTAGCATACCACTTAGTCTTACAAAGCATTATAGTTTTTCAACTTCTGCAAATAGTTTATTACCTTTTCCTATATCTTAAAACACCAGTATATTTAGTTCCAGTTAAAAATCTATCACTTAAAAATGTAATGTAGTAAAAACTAGAGGAAATGGCTATTACATATAAGGCATTACATTATCCAAAAATGTCTCCTTTTTTCTCATCACTGGAACATTAAAAAATACAAATATTAATCAATATTGTCATGAGAGATAACAATGTTTTTAATCCAATTACAAAACATATGATTAATCATATACTATTAAAAGACATGTTAAGTGGTCTTACTTTAAAAAGTTAAGGAAAATAGCTATTTCTTGATTGACACAAAGCTCAACTATATTCTTTGAGCAATATATTAACTTTCCTTGAAATACCATCATATTATCTTTAATTTTATTCTAGCTTTCAGTGTGCAGTGAGTGGCATGACTGTGATTTTCTCATTGAAATATAGTATAAACTGGACATAGTGGTGCAAAACTGTGATTTCTTCCCTTGGTAGGCTTAGAATAGGAGAGCCTCAGCTACCCAGTGAACGTTTACTAAGGGAAAAAACCCTGCAAAACAAAAGAGAAAGAAAGAGAAAGCAGGAGGAAATGAGGGAGGGCTGGAGAGAAGAAAAGAAAGGAAAGGGAGGAAAAGAGGGAAGGAGTGAGAAAGGGAAGAAAGGGAGAAGTAGCGAAGGAAAGGCAAGGGGAGGGAAAGAAAGGAACAGAATACCATGTACTCTTCTCTTGATATACAAATGTACTTCAGTGTTCAATGTATAAATGAAGGGCTTATTTCAATTACAATAAAATAGGCTAAGTGTCTTTTGAGTGTGCACGTGACCTCGGGTAACTGTTTTGAAATGAGTGGTATTTTTATTTGCCTGCTTCTTAGCAACAGCTGCCTCCTTTCTGGAATATAAATGCCCTCTTAACCAATGACTTATTTTCAATCAGATAGCAAATGTAGGCTGAAGACTTGCAGTTAGGTTAATAGAAACCCAAATATTTTCACACAGATTAACAACAAAAGAATTTATTGCAGCATGAGCAGAGTATTATAGGATTTTTAAATGTAATAAACAGATCCCAGAGGACTTCTACCAAATAAGTTCCTGGATGCACTCACAAGTACTATGATAAGCATTAACAGTCAAGCTAGAATTGTAGGGAAATTCAATAATCTCATTTATACTGATCCGGTTAATTTTGGAACAGTAATGCCAACCCCTGTACATTGCATAGCTCAGCATTCTTTAGAGCAGCACGTATATTTGACTGTTGTAAATATTTTACTGCATATGTGGATTTAGCAGCAGCTGTTGATTTGGTGCAAAAACTTACTCTTGTGCCATATGGCTAAAGCAAATATTACCAAATAATAGAATGTGGAATAGAGAACAAACTGGGAGTCAAAGGTTGTTTTTTGAATTGTAGCTCCATTGATTGTAGTTCCTGGGGTAACTTGTTTGACTTTTTTCTCAGTCTTCATTTTCACTCTGAAATTAAAAATGTTTTCTGAGATGGGTCATCAGATTTGTTTATGGAAAGCTTGGGGAGTACTTCTAGAAAATTTTATAAAGAAATTCTTCTTCATTGGTATAAATATGACTATTGCACAATAATAAAACCACAGTCATTGATAGAAAGCTACCATTGAACTCAGTGACTTACAACAATATTTGTTTATTTCTCATTTACTGTTCCCATTTTACTTTTTATTCATCTGCAGGTGGAATTCAGTTGATGTAGGATAGGTTTGTTGGGCTTGGCTCTAAATTAGGCTAGGTTCATATAATGTCCATGGCCTTCATCCTCTCAAGAAAGGAGTTATTCAAAATATATTCTTCTCAAGAAAAAGGCAGGCAGATAAAAAAGCTAGTCTTATTGTTCCAGCACATTTCAAGTCTTTGATCCTGGCATAACTGCTAATATTCCATTGTCCAAGGAAGTCACATGCCTCAGACAGGCAGCAGTAGAGCAAGAGAAACATTTTCAGTTTCTTATGGGAATAAATGCAGAATGATAGGACAAAAAGCAAAAAACATAGAGGGGAAAGAAGATTCTACAAAAATATGTGGGTTACAATGTCAGCAAGATTTTCTCTTAGCTCTATTTTCTTCAACTCTTTATCTTGAAAGCACGTTTCTAAGATTTGTCAGTGTGTCTTCAATTAGATTTTGAAAAACAGGGACATAGCTAGCAAGATCAATAGAAAGCCCATGGATTGGGCTTTGGATCTTCACTAGCCATACAATAGACAAGGGTCTCATGTCTAAAATATACCTAGAACTCAAAAAACTAACTCCCCCAACAACAAATCCTCAAAGAAACAACTTTCCAATTAATAAATGGGTTAAAGATTTACAGAGAAACTTCTCTGAAGAGGAAAGAAGGATGGCCAATAGACACATGAAGAAATGCTCAACCTCCCTAGCCATAAAAGAAATGCAAATCAAAACAAAATTAAGATACCACCTCACCCCAGTTAGAATGGCTATAATCAAGAACTCTAATAACAACAGATGCTGGAGGGGATGTGGACAGAAGGGAACCCTACTGCATTTGTTGGTGGGAGTATAAATTTGTACAACCACTTTGGAAAGTAGTATGGAGGTTCCTCAAAAGACTCCACATATAGCTCCCCTATGACCCAGCAATCTCACTTTTGGGCATTTACCCAAATGATCACAAACAAGACCATACTAAAGCTACCAGCACAACTATGTTTATTGCAACATTATTTACTATAGCTAAGATATGGAACCAACCCAGATGCCCCTCAGTAGATGAATGGATCAAGAAAATGTGTTATATACACACAATGGAATTCTATGCCTCCATCAGAAAGAATGACATTGCCCCATTTGTTGGGAAATGGAAAGGTTTGGAAAAAATTATATTAAGTGAAGTAAGCCAGGCCCAAAGAAACATAGGTCCCATGGTTTCCCTTATTTGCAATAACTAGTATATGTCTGAGATAAGCAGAAATGATCAGATAAGTTGATGTTCGGTGAAATGAACCCCAAGATAAGGACTCAAATGGTTTTTCTTTCTTGCTATTGTTTCTAACGTATTTATAAGATGATTTCTTTGTTGCTTTGTATGCCCCTCCTCCACGGCATAACCCCTGTTTTTACTGTATTTTATGTTGGTATAATTTGGGGAGGGGAAGGGAAAAACAAATTGTTTAAATAGGGATACAGGTGGACCCATTGCAAAAATGAGATGTACAAGATGTTTATGTCGAAAAACGAATTTACAACTTTGGCGCTGGCAAGGGGTGTTTGGGAGGGTAGGGATTGTAAGGGGAAACAAAGGAGGAGGCAACAATGCTTGATAAGAAATGTACTCATTACCTTGCTCATGTAATTGTAACCCCTGTGTACGGTATTTTCACAATAAGAAAACTTACTAATTTAAAAAAAAAAGAAAAATATGTGGGCTTTGTAAGGATGACTGTATTTTTTTTCACTGTAATCAGTGACTACAGGGACTATTGTAATCATTTCATCTATAAGACCACTATTAAATGTGAATTCTTTAATGACAAACCAGTCCAAAATCATCTTGGAATTAAAACTCTATGAATAATACTTCTACTCTTGATAAAGATATTGATTTCAATGTTATCAACAGATTTCATTTGAATCAGTCCAATGGCAGACAAGGCATTGCTGAATTATTTCCAACAAGCTATGTGCAGTGTGTATGGGTATACATGTGGGTAGCTGACTCAGTTGAGTGCATCATGAAATATGCCTTCACATTCCTGGATATATATTTATATCTGCCTACCTGTGTTCTTTATTCCCTTTCCAATCACTGACTTTTCTTATTTCTTCCTTTTCAACTTAGCATAGTAGAAAAACAATGATAGACTGTAGAACCAATCTATTATTTATTATTATTAACCATTATTATTCATAGCAAATTACTTAGATTTTTCTTACTTAATTACCTTAATATTATTAAAGTAAAATGAAGAAGACAAGATCTATATTGTAGAGCTACACATATAAAGTTTTGTAGTTGAACATGTTGGTTCATGCCTCTAAACCCAGCTACTCAGGAGGTAGAGATCAGGAAAATAAAAGTTCTAGGCTAGCTCATACAAAAAAGTTAATGAGAGTGGGCATGTGGTTCATGTGTATAATGTCAGCTATGTAGGAGGCACAGGTAGGAAGGTATTGTTTCAGGGCTAGCCCCAGACAAAAACAAGAGATCCTCCCCCACAAAAATAAATAAAAAGAACCAAGGGTATGGTTCAAGTAGCAGGACACTTCCCTAGGAAATACAACAATACTGCCAAATAAAATAAAGAAATGTCTTGTTATTTAGACTATTTCCCTTAGTAAATATATAAAGCCAGGTGCTTGATTTTTATCATCATATTTGTATTGAAGATGTCAGAACAACCTGTAAAAAACATCATATTTGTAATTGCAATCTGACATCCTTATTATGAGGAAAGACAGCTCCCAGTTTCTTTTGTACTGGATGTAGGCATCCAACTGCGGTCTGCATTCTCTTAATCAGATGCAGTATCACAACATCTGGATGCTTGTGCCAATCTCTGAGCCTGTCTTGCTCTCTGGTCTGTGCTACCCTGCCTTTACCTACAAGCTTATGTGAGATAGTTTCTGGTCCACATCCCTCCTCCAGGATTTTTCTTACTTTCAAGCCTATTACTAGAGTCATCCCCAATGGTGTTCCTTGGGAATATGCCCATAGTCAAACTGGAGAGAATAACATAGACTGAGAAGATATAGAATTTCTGTTTAGTCCAAAACTTTCTTTCTATCCGTTATTAAAAGTCATCTGGATTGTATGTATGAGCTCAAGCAAGTAGGGATTCTGTTAACTGTTTGGGGCCGATTATGCCAAAAATTTAATTTTCTCTGTTCTCATTAGTTGGTATTTAAATGTCAGAAATTCCTTTGAGTAGGGGAGAGAAAGGAATCCACAAACAGGGAGTAGATACACAGTGGAGTAGATACTGAAATTGTTCGTCCCTCTCTTGTCTTCCCTCAAACGTGACACACTTGTCTTCTTTATTATCACATAACTGATTCTTTCATATATATGCACTCTTGCTGTTTTGTTTGTTTTTGTGTTTGTTCCAGATTTGGGGCCTGAACTCAAGGCCTGCGTGCTTTTCTTGAGCTCTTTTGCACAAGCCTACCTCTTAAGCCACAAATCTACTTCTGGCTTTTTGGAGGTTAATTGGAGGTAAGATTCTCATGGACTTTCCAGTTATGACTGACATTGAAGCATGATCCTCAGATCTCAATCTCCTTAGTATCTAAGATTATAGGCCTGGGACACCAATGCATGGATTTATTTGATCTTTAATTTTGAAAAAATTAATTTCCATTTAAAAAAGGTATTGACTACAATGCAGAGTGTCTCTTGCAAAACTGGTACGTGTTTGCTCCCTGGATAATTCTGAGGGTACAGAGTTTGTTTCATCTATACTGCCCCTAAGGGGTGTGTGTGTGTGTGTGTGTGTGTGTGTGTGTGTGTGTGTGTGTGTGTGTGTGTGTGTATGTGTGTGTGTGTGTGTGTATGCATGAATGACTAAATGAAAAATGAAACTGCGTCTATATTTATTATATTTCACTAACAATTATGCATTTGAATTTCTAAAACATGTCATTTAGGCCTTAAAGTTTATCATGTAAAATAATTATATACTAATATCTTTAAAAACTGGCAAGATCGTAGCTTTAGTGTAAATCCAAGATTCTTGGGATTCCAATATACATCTCTAAATATACTTGGGAAGCAAAAGAATTTTTAATATTATAGGCCCGTCTGTTTGTATATTCCAACTTAAAGTTAAAACAGAATTTGAACTAAGTTCTGAACTAAGACATGAAGATGCTTCAGATATCACAGGAATGAAGTCATTACACCTAACACAGTCTCTGTAAAATGTCAAATGAGTCATGAGAGAATTAAAGTGAAACCGGTAAAGAATACCTTGATATTATTATAAAAATATTTCTGAACTAGTAAATCCCCTTAAAGATCTCAGTGAGCCCCAGGAGATTCTAAACCACATATTAAGAACAACTCATCTAAATCATCTTCTTTCATTCAAACAGTAATGCAGTTATCATCTGAACTGCATGCATTAACCTTTAAAAAAATGAAGAAATGCATCATGCTTTGATTTCCCAGTTACACTGTTGCTCCTAGAGGGCTTATCTTTGCTTTATGCTTTTTCTCTACCCATATGTGTGAGCATCCAACCATCCTATATTTGTTTGCTTCCTGACTCTGTGGTTCTATAATAATAGTCTCTACTTGTCAGTAATTACCATAGATACTGGGAACTACTTAAGAAGTAAGTTAATATGACATTCACACTAACTAGTCTATACATTTTATTTCTCATAGCTATTGTGAATTTGATTATATTTAAGAATCAAATGGTCTCATAGCATAAATTTCTAAAAGCAATGCCAAAGTGTGCTATAAAGGTTATTCTTCTCTATTTGAATTTTATTTTCAATCTAGTTCTTGAGGAATAAAACGCTTACAATTTGAATCTAATGCTGTTTAAAATAAACAAAAGCTTTTGTGCTCTAAGTAAAAGAATATGTCTTGAAACAATATTTTAAGCCCCCTTTCTTCTTAGTTTTTGCCACAGGAATTTTGTTGTACAATTACTCAGCTCTAAATTCAGCTCTCTAAACCATTTTCATTCACTATGAAAGCCAAGTCTCTGAAGGAGCCATTTATCAAAATTACTAAGCTCAGGGTCCTGAAATGGATTCATAAAAATTGCTATTATAATTTGGCCTAAATTTGTAGCTTGATAACATGCATAGTATGCATGGGGTTACATTAGTGAAAACATTAGCTAAAAACCTGGCCTTAAGTTAGCACTTGATGGCATAAGCACTTGAAATAGCTTAAGGTATAGCTTTCTCTAGGAGATTATTATAATAAGAGCTACTATATAGTGTTCAGTTCACAATGATGGTCTAAAACTGCCCAATCCTTTTCATCCGTCCAAGTAATCCATGCAGCCACCTCATGAAGTACTGATAAGAGTTCCCATCTCATAGACAAGTAATCAGAAAGTCAGAGAAATTGTGAATCTTGCCACTACCATTTCATTAAAAAGTGACAAAGCTAGGATTTGAACTCAGGCTTCCTTGACATTAAAGCTGTGCTATCTAATAAATATTTTGACTCAAGGAAGTTAATTATATTGATTTATAGCAAATAAATTCAACCTCCTAGTGACATAATGCAGCAAAGTTTTCTGCCCATATTTGCTGTGCTATGTATCAGTTGTAGGTCAGCTGTGGGCTTTCTTCCAGGCGTCCCTTTCTCAGAAATATAAATTAATGGGTCTGAATTGTCACTGGTTGCTAGAACAAGAGAAAGGACTTTCTCTTTTCTCTTTCTTTATTTTTTATTTTTATTTTTTTTACTGATGTATATTAAACTATACATACCATGATATTTCCATACATGCATATTATCTACTTTAAACATATTTACTGTATTACTGTTGCTTAGTCCTCCTTCTTGCTTCCTTCCCCTCACCACTCCCGCCTGCCAGCCATCTCCCTAGGAGTCCTCCCTTTACTTTTATGATCTTTGTTTTTTCTGATTGTTTTGTTTCACTTTTATTTTGACAAGTGAAGTGTCCAGCTCTGAGGATCTTGGGCTATTCAATCTTATTGGGTTCTGGGAAGGGGACACATGATAACCACAGTGTTCTTGAAGTTTCAAGTAGAAGGTGCTGCCTCTCCAAATAATAGTTCTCTTAATATCAATAGAAATGCAAAAGAAAATTGTTTGGGGCTTTGTCGTGATACATTACACCTGCCTGAGATAGTCATGGAAAATTGCTTTCATGTCCCATTCCTTTTTAATCAGTTAAAATGTTATTTATTAGGAATGTAATGTTTATGCAATTTCAGTGTGACAGCTACTATTACCTATGAGATTTTTAAAATTTGTGGGTTTTCTTTTTAATGAAGTTATATGCTTTTATTCCTTGAAAGGAAAACAAACTCATCAAGATTTAGTATATTCTTTAAAAAATACACTTCCTTCTTCACTACATAACCAGACTCATTCCCGTCTCATTCTTGGCCAAGGTTCTTATTAAAGCTCAAGAATCTGCTCTTGGCCCTAGTCTCAGACCTTCCCGAGGGCAATGGGACAGAGGGTCTCTATGCACTAAGCTTGTCGCCCCACTGAGGACCTTCCGTTGGCCCTACAAGGTCAGATAAGATGATGTTAAGCGAAATGAACCCCAAGAAAGGGACATAAGTGTTTTTATTCTTCCTTGCTATTGTTTCTAACATATTTATAAGGTACCATGTGATTTCTTTTGTTGCTTTTTATGTCCCTCTTCCACAGTATAACCCCTCTTTTCACTGTATTTGCTGTTGGTATATTTTGGGGTGAGAAAGGGGAAAAACAAATTGTTTAAATAGGGATACAGGTGGACCTATTGCAACAATGAGATGTACAAGATGCTATGTTGAAAAACCAACTTTACAACTTAGGCAGGGGGGATTGAGGGGGTGTGGCTGAGGAGGTGGGAGGGAAGCCATGGTAGGGGAACAACAAAGGAGGAGGCAACAATGCTAGATAAGAAATGTACTCATTACCTTACTCATGTAACCCCTCTGTACACTATTTTCACAATAAAAAACTTAATTAAAAAAAACTCAAGGGTTACTATAATAGGATTAATTTATCCTCCATAAGGAAAACATTTCATTATATCCTTAGAATTTTAACTGTGTTCATTTCCTTTTTGTGATCATAGAATAATTTATTGTGGTTTAAGTAAAGAGACAGATCTTGGGCGAGAACTAAACATGTCAGAGTCCCCACCCCACCCTCCACCAGATTTATGCTAAACCCAGGACCTTTTGCACTTGCAGAGATGAAGAGGCACCTGAGCATCTAACCTCTCACCTGCATATTTCTGCATGGATATACGCAACTTGGAGGTATACTAATTGGAAACGTGCATTTTAAAGTGTCCCAAAGACTAATTTCATGCCATGGCATCTCATATAACCATCACTCTGCAATTCATTCTCAGTCCACAGCTACAAAATAGAGCTGACTTTTACGAGTTACCCTGGGCAAAGCACTCCTCCAGAATTCCAAACATCTGTTAGTTTACCATTTTGAAAAGGTGTCATATCCTGGCTCACTGTGGCATGTCATGGGCTCATTTCAGCCTTCTTGTGAAAGGATAGGAGGAGTACAACAAAATAAGCCAACTGTGCTGTGAGAACCTAACAGAACCAAAGATACTCCCAACCTATAGGTGAATTACTCCAGGCACTCTGCTAATGATATAAATCTAGACAAATAACAGACAGGGAATTTAAATTGTAGATGTATATATAAGTTCACGATTATTAGTAAAACATTAATATTCCTGAAACTGGCACAAATGTCACCATCAAATACTTCTAAAGCCAAACAGTAAAATACATTGTGCAGTCACTTTAAGTGTTAGCCTAATTCATATCTCTTAGACAGACTGATTTACAGCCAACAAAGTTAGTGTTGTCATTTACAGTGCTGCTGGCTTTAGAAACATTGCTGGAGCTCCAAACATCTTGTTTGCTTGGTTACTTGATCCTTGTTAACATCTCAATGTCTTTCCCACTGCCATTTGGCTGAAGTCACTCCCTGCTCCTTTACAGATCAGCTGTGTTTGTCAATGACCATGGTTAACAAGACCGAACTCAAACCTCAAACCAACCTAACCAACTAGTATCCAGACAGCTATTCTGTGACCAGTTGGATCTCTAACTGTCCCTCCTCTCAAATAATACCATGGCCATCACTTTTTACTCTGGATCCAGCATCTCCATGGATTGTCAAGGGCACTGAGCTTTTTCTAGCAATGAAAGACATTGCAAATAACCTCTTCATTTTCCCCAAAATGAGCTTACAGGTTTTCAGGTCTTCATCCCAATACTTTTGGGGGGAAGATTTCTGGGGGTGAAGTAAACAGCATTGGAGGACACCAATATTATTTTGAAACATTACTTTTCCTTGTCGTGTACATATTTGAGCCCATATCTTGTAACTCTACTGTACATTGTAGCAGCTTCTTGCTTGCTTGGACCATGAACCCATAGTCTTAGATATATTTAATATCATTTTCATTTAGAAATGATAGCCTTCATACAAGAAGAAGAATTTCTTCCACATGCAAGCAAATAATCTGAACATTTATTCTACACAGAGTTCTCAAAGGGTATTTTTTGAAAATACAATTGAATACTATACCTTATAAGTATGTACAAAGATATATTTTTAGTGAAAATTAAGATATCATCACAACTATTTCACCATCTTTCAAAAATGTTTTCTAGATTTTGCTTTTGTAAAAAAAAAACCTTCTAATATGTCACCTAGGTTGTATAAGAAATATTCCCCACTCTCAAAATTAAATGAATATATTATTACCACATATTTACTTTTAGTGGTGCCATTTCAATAATATGGATACAAATAAAACAGTATCACAAAGTAGTTAACACAAAACAACATTCTGGAACTCTTAAACTTAAGTAATTTGCAGTGTTACTTTACTGTTAAAGAAGGGGCTGGGAAGGTGGCTCAGTGGTAGAGTGCTTGCCTCGCATGCATTAGACCCTGAGTTCAATTCCTCAGCACCACATAAACAGAAAAAGCCAGAAGTGGGTGCTGTGGCTCAAGTGGTAGAATGCTAGGTTTGAGCTGAGGAGCTCAGGGACAGCACCCAAGCCCAGAGTTCAATCACCAAGACTGACCAAAATAATAATAATAATAAAAGAAAGAAAGAAAAAAGAATACTAATCAAAAAGTACTTAGCATATCTATGTAGTCATCCCAAGATCTTCACCAGCATAAATAGAGCGAAACAAAATAAAATGGACAGAAATTAAAATGATGGTTGCCTATACTTTGTTTTCCAAAACATATATTATTAATTTTGTTATGTATTATTATTATCTTATATTTGGCCTGAGTCTAGACCAAGGGAGTGTGGAAGCAGCATTATTCAACTTTATATGTAGCTCTTATTTCTTTCATTTTATTCACTTTGAGTTTCAAAAAGTCTCACATTTCCACAAGCTGCTAATTGAGAACTAATTAAAGTTCCAACACCACGTGGAAATTTCCCTTACTCATTTTATAGTTGATACATGAATGTAAAATATATGACTGAAGAAGTTCATTTTCTCTGTCAGTGTCTGCCATTCTATTGCAGCATGGTTATGGGGGTACAGCTGTTACTGAATCCTTGGCTTTCAAGGAACAGGAAGACTCAGGATTTTACATTGGTTTCACCTCAAAATCTAATTGCTAGGCTCCCACAGTTGTGCTGTTAACTTTACTGGAATGTGTGCAATTTATTATTTAGACTCATCTATAAGGGCTAATTGTAATCAATGGTATTTTTGTATGCCTACTAAGCGTTAATTGCTACCAATGGCTTTGTCAGTAATTGGATCTGGGAATGAAGTCCAGAACAACTATCTTTAGAAATGCACAGAGCCCCAGAGGCAGTAGCTGACTCCTTGCAGCCCTTGGTCTCCTCAGCCCCTGTGGAGGATTTGGCTGGCACTGGCCCTTCCGAAGTGTGTCAGCAGCTCTCTCAGCTGTGACTGCTGCACTGCCTTTTAACAGCTTTAAATGGTAGCTGCTAATGGCTTTGCCGCCTTGCAGTTCCCCCAGCAGGTTTCAGTGCCTTGTAGTACTTTAAACACAATGTTCTTGGAAAACATACATAAATTAAGGCTATAATTCCATCTCCAGTCTTTGGCATGTGTTACTTGTCAACTTTTCAAAGATAAAAGGCTGATATAAGGCATTTCGGCAGGCGTGGGTCAGAGTATTTCCTACTCTGTACTTCCAAGTAGGCTCTGCTTTTCTTCTTGAATTCACCCAGTGCTCTTTTGTACCCCCAGATTAACAACCTTAATAGTAATTCACTCTCACCTTTCCCTTTCCTTCCCCTCTTTCTCTTCTTTGTCTCTTCCTTCTTCCTTCCTCTCTCTTTCCCTCTCCCTCCCTCTTCCTCCCCACCAACCAGATTTATGCCTTTGCAATCAGGGTTGTAAGTAGCTATAATTTCAATCTACTATCTTTTCATTTTACCTACCTATCTGGAACAGAAGTAGAGAATGGTGTTTTGTGTTAACTACTTTGTGATACTGAGTGTTTTATTTGTATCCATATTATTGAAATGGCAATAATAAAGTGTTTTATTGGTTAAAACAGGTTTGAGAATTAAGAAGGTGTGAACTACATACAAAGGAAACAAACACTTGCTCAATGGAGCATCAGTTGAGCTGGTTACTTCCTTATGCATGGCAGGCCTACTTTTGCCCTGGAAAGGAAATGAATGGCACAAGTGAGAAAAATTAGAGTACATTTATCTAAGCTATATGGAAGATCTTTGGTTTTACTGGTGACTTCAGATCTCTAAAGCCTACTTGGTGGAGGATGATAATACCCAGGCCGCCAAGACATCCAACAATGACATTTAAGCCTGAAATCCAGAAATAGTGTACTTGAAAAATATTTGTGTAGCAAGTATTCTGAATTGCACACTGCTCTAATTAAATGTTTAAGTGTATTATTATATTGGTAGACATTACCTCTCCACTGAAAACTATGGTAAGGATTGGCTTTAATGCAGGGAGATCTTTCAGTGGCTCATTGATGATTGACTGAACATCTAACATCAGAAAAAAAAAACATCTTTTTTCTTAATATATATTTTTTTATTGTAAAGAAACAGAGGGGTTACAGTTACTTGAGTAAGGTAATGAATCTATTTCCTATTGAGCATTGTTATACCCTCCTTTGTTTTTCCCCTAACATCCCTTTCCTCCCCACCTCCACAACTCCTCTCCCCCCCCCCCGCCCACGAAATTGTAAAGTTCATTTTCAACATACTGTCTCATTATTACAATGGGTCATCCTGAATCCTTATTTCAGCATTTTGTTATTTCCTTTCCTCTCCCAAAATTAGAAAAAAATGCATATACAAGGTGCAGGACACCGGAATCAAATACAGGGACAACAGGGATTGTACCATGGTGGAAGAACATACAAAAAAATCACATAGCACACTATTAGTACATTGAAAAAAACAGCAACAAAGATAAAACCAATTGTGTCCATATCTTGGGGTTTATTGTGCTTTGCATCAGGTTATATGGTCATATGTACATAGCTTTTGACTTCTTCTGCTTGTCCTAGACATATACTAGTTATTACAAATAAAGGAAACCATGGGACCTATGTTTCTTTGGTCTGGCTTACTTCACTTAATATAATTTTTTCCAAGTCTTTCTGAGGGAGGCTTAGAATTCCATTGTGTGTGTGTGTGTGTGTGTGTGTGTGTGTGTGTGTGTGTGTGTGTGTGTGTTTGTGTGTATGGCACCATATTTTCTTGATCCATTCATCTACTGAGGAGCATCTGGGTTGGTTCCATATCTTAGCTATGGAAAATAATGCTGAAATAAACATAGTTGTGCTGGTAGCTTTAGTATGTCCTTGTTTGGGTTCATTTGGGTAAATGCTGAAAAGTGGGATTTCTGGGTCATAGAGGCGCTCTGGAGTCTTTTGAGGAACCTCCATACTACTTTCCAAAGTGGTTGAACAAGTTTACACTCCCACCATCAATGCAATAGTGTTCCTTTTTGGCCGCCTCCCCTCCAGCATCTGTTGTTATTAGATTTCTTGGTTATAGCCATTCTAACTGGGGTGAGGTGGTATCTCAATGTTGTTTTTATTTGCATTTCCTTTATGGCTAGGGAGGTTGAGCATTTCTTCATGTGTCTATTGGCCATCCTTCTTTCCTCTTCGGAGAAGTTTCTCTTTAAGTCTTTAGCCCACTTATTTATTGGGCAGCTGTTTCTTTAAGGATTTGTTGTTGGGGGATTTTAATTTTTTGAGTTCTAAGTACATTTTAGATATGAGACCCTTGTCTGTTGTATGGCTAGTGAAGATCCAAAGCCCAATCCATGGGCTTTCTATTGATCTTGCTAACTATGTCCTTTGCCATGCAGAATCTCTGCAGTTTCATGCAATCCCATTTGTCCAACCTTTCTTTGGCCTGTGCCAGAGAAAAACATCTTTTTTATCTAATAAGCAGGTGTAATAAAATCACTCCAAACCCCATAGAAAATGAGCAAATAAATAAACAATTTCAAGCTCTTCTGTTCCTAAACCAAACAAATGAGAAAACCTCCTACAGAACATGGAACAGAAGAGACATGTTTTCATATTCTTCATAAAAAGAATGTTCTTTTCAAGATGAATCTTAATCAACCACTGGCTCTAAAGCATCCTGGCTTTGTCTGCTTCCCACCCCTCTTGTTCTGAACTGGCCTTAGTCACACCAAGAATAGAGCAGTGAAATCAGAGGCATATAAAATGTTTTTCTAATTGTTCTACATTACTGGGGCACTTTGGAAGCAGGGATGATTCCCTGCCTGGGTGGCAGAGTTTATTCCCCTGACGTAAGCACATTCCCTGATGAACCCCTCAAAATAACAAACATTCCACTTCTTTTCTTCCCCTTCTGTTGGCTGTTTGTTGTTCTTAATTGCTAGCAATGTTGCCACTTATGGGAAATAAAAGCTCCTATTAGCGAGTTCCACTTCCATTCTGCAGGGATTCCATTCCACTTTAGCATTCTCTCAGACAATAAGTGAAACAGACTTTCTGCTACTACTGTGGCATTTTTAGTAGAGGTTTAGCTATCTAATGAGGAAATAACTTCTAAACTCTACCAGGATACCAATTTATGCATTTTAGGTAGGACACTTTTCCAGGTATTGTTTCTAATTTATTTGACTTTAACAAACCTTGATTGTGGTTTTATGCAGAAAATGAACACAACTAGAAAAAATACTTTAGTATTATTACTTACATAAGACAACAAAATATACATGCCCAAATGGAATGCATGTCATTAATATTTAGAGCTAATGCAAAACTTTCTTCACTCATGGCACATTTTGTAGGAAATGTTTAATATTTCAATAACATGCTAAATTTTTAAAGAATTAATGATTATCATAATAATTTAATAGTGTTCTGATAACAAGCTTACTTTGAGTAAAAATTGAAAAGATTAGATAGCAACTAGCTAGAAATCTTCCATAAGAATTAAGTTAAAAGTTTCTCAATATTTAGAGTGTTGTGTATCAATTATTTATAGAGTTTGATGTCTTGCCACTTCGCAAATCTAGTAGAGAAAAAAAACAAAAGTACCTCAGTATTAAAGTTTTAACTCAAATCTTCAGGATGCATCTAAATGGTTACCTTTGGAATTGTGCAATCATGTTGAAATTCTAAGAATAGTATTCACTTCTCTTCTTCTCTTTCCTTTAACTGTGATAATAAGATAGAGTGGTGTTCTCACTGAGAAAAGTCCATAATATTTGGAAAATAATTTTGTAGATGGCTTGAAAATAAGAGGTTTCATCATTATTTCTTGCAGAACACCAATAGAAAGAACCAGATGCTATAGAATAAATGAAACTAGTTGACAATCAAAATGCAATAAAAAAAACCCAACCTCTCCCTCCCCCCTCAAAAAACCAAAACAGAATTAAGATCAATCAGAAGTGAGAACAGGACACGAAAAGTAAGGTAATGACAATTGTCATGGTGGCCTTCACTATCTATTGTTAATGCTTTCTGTTTATTCCTGCTGTTTATTCCTGATGTGCTGGTGTAATCTTAACGTTTCTCTTTAAAACATAATTTTTTTACAAGTCATCTCAAAAGTTGGGGAACTTCCACAAACAAATCTCAATTCTGAAGTTAGAGGTTCATAAAGATAATAGAAGTGACATTTGCAGCAGATAGGCTTTTTAAATCACCTTCACATTCAATCCCACAGCTCTTTTCAGATTCTTACAACTCTAATACTGAGAGGCATCAGTGGCATCAGGGTTGAACATGAGAAGAATTCCTGGGTCCCAGCCTTAGTTTTAGATCCAACAGCTGTGAGAAATTTATGTCTCTTTACCTCTGTGAATAATCACTTTATGATATGTGTGTTGTGAGCAGAATTCTGTTTGCTTCCAGTGTTGGAAAAATCCATATTCAATATACTTTGAAAATTAGAAGCCTTTTTTTTTACAATTTAGATTATTTTATTATTCTGCCAAAATTTTGTAATTTCCCATTATTTAATTCCCAAATAAAATTAAGTGCAGGCCTACATGACCTTACAGAGTCTGCCACTTGTCCATGTTGCCAAACTTCTTTGCTCCCATGATCTTATCCTACAACTGTTATTAATTATGGGACCCATCATACTCCTTCCCCTCAAGGATACTTGACTTTGTTCTTTTTGCTACTTCGGGCCAATCTTTGTATAACTGGGTTCATCTTTTCTTTATTGTGCAGCTTGTATCCTTGCTGGCCACAGAAATTTAAGTGGCTGCCCCTTTTGGGGTAGAAGGCTTTATACAAGTATTATATGCTACTCGTTAGTGGATGATTCAGTTTGTATCCAAAATATAAGCTTTTGCTTTAGATGTCCCATCACATTCTGAGTTTTTATATTTATATTGGTAGGAATTCCCTGGGAGTACCCTTGATTTTCAAGGAAGGTTCTTTTATGGGTTATGTTTAGCTATATCAAGTTGGCACTCAATGGGACTCCTTTCTCAATTTTTGTGAATTATAATGATGACAGCAGGGAATCTAAGCCTTTGGCTATTTGTCTTCACATTTAATACTTGCCATGTCAGGTCAGGCTGCTTCCAACAACCATCGGATTGGTAGTGACTTAAAGAAGATATGAAAGAATAACCAGGAAAAGTGGAATCAAGATGATGATTTGAAATCAAATTTATGACTTGAGTGTTATCAAATGCTGGAATTCTTAGGTTTAAGTATAAGATTTATTTATAGCAGTTTCTAACTTACTAGATGGTATAGTCAAGCTTTCAAAGAATACTTTTCTAAGGTCTGGGTAGTAACTGAAAGCAACTCTTTAATCTGTGATTGATGATGAAAAGTTTTTATATTTATACAAAGTCCCTTTGAAAAATATTAATATAATCAAAATGAAGTAGTTCTGCCTTTATAATTTAGAAACCATATAAAAATTTCAAGAAGACTTTTTGGAAAAATAAAGTTTAGCCTATATTACTCTACTCTATAGTATCCAAAACTCTGGGCTCACACTGCCAGCTTCACAGATGTTACTTTGAGGAAGATGGATGCTACTGGCAGTTGGTTCCAAAAATGTAATTTGAAACTTTAATTGGCATTCCTAATGTGCCACACAGTTTAGTCATATGAATTTCAATTGTATAGAGTATTCATAAGGTACTGAGTGCCAAAATGGCCTTTCCTACCTTTCAGATAAATTATAAAACATTCTTTGCTTTATCTTTTTTGTGTGTTTATGGCCATCTTAATTAATAATATGTGTTTACATAAAGTACATGGAGCCTCAATTTTTTTAAATTTACCAACAAATTTTTGGTGTAGTGTAACTATTCTTTTGATGAGGATGTTAATTCCAATGTTGTAAGTCTCAAATGTAGAGCTACAAAATGTAGCTCTCTGAGAAAAATGTAACATTTATTCATATGATAAATACACAAATTTGGTAAATATTTACATATAAGAGTACATCGGTATTTTGAGGATTCCGTTTAACCTGCATATACACAGGCACTTGTTTGTTTTCTTGACAATTGCCATTCTAATGCAGGTAAAATGAAATCTTAGCATAGCTTGGTCTTTTAAGACCAAGGGCATTCATGTATTCTTCCTATAAGAACTGTCTCTTCCATTTCTTTGCTCATTTGTTATCTGAATTATGTTTTGGTTTTTGTGAAATTTTTTTGATCTCTTTCTATATTCTGAGTATTAATTTTTTATCTGTTTAATAGCTGCTGAAGAGGGTCTTCCATTCTATGGGATCTCTTGATTCTGGTAATTGTTTCTTTTGAATTGATAAAATGTTTTTAAGTTGAGATATCCCCATTTATTAATTTCTTGCTCATATTTCTTGGGCAATTGGTGTTGAAGTCAGAAAATAGTTACCCATGCCCTATCTTACAGATTTCCCTATGTTTTCCTATAAGTTTCAGTGATTCAGGTCTTATATTATTCTCTAAATTATTTTAAATTCTTGGTTTATTTTTTGAGTTGATTTTTGTGTAAGGTGAGAAACAAGAGTTTAGTTTCAATCTTTTGTGTGTAGTTCACTTGTTTCCTTTGTACTATTTCTTGACAAGGCTAACTTTTCTCTATTGTATGATTTTGGTCCCATTGTTAAAGATCAGATGGCTATAGCAATGTGGTTTTATTTCAAGTTTTCTATTCTGTTTATTGGTCTTTATGAATATTTCTGTGCCAATAATATGCTATTTTTATTATCACAACTGTACTGTAAATTGATATCCAGTATTTTGATACTCTCAGTGTTTCTAGTTGTGTTCATTTACTTTTGCTACCCATGTTTTTTCTTCTTTTTTAAATATGTTTTTTGTTGTGAAAATATTGCACAGGGGGGCTACAGTCACATGAGCAAGGTAATGAGTACATTTTTTTTTGTCAGTCGTGGGGCTTGAACTCTGGGCCTGGGCACTGTCCCTCAGCTCTTCAGCTCAAGGCGAGCACTCTACCGCTTGAGTCACAGTGCCACTTCTATGAGTACATTTCTTATCAAGCATTGTTGCCTCCTCCTTTGATTTTCTCCTACCATCCCTTCCCTCCCACCTCCACAACTACACTCCACCCCACCTAAATTGTAAAGTTCATTTATGTGTTGATATAAATTTTAGGATTGATTTCTTTATTTTTGTGAAGAATGATGGGATTTTGATAGCATTGCATGGAATCTGTAAATTACTTTCAGTGATAGGGTCATTGTCATGATATTAATGTTGTCAATCCATGAATGCATAAGGTCATTTCATCTTTTGGTATCTTCAATTTGTTTCATTAAAGTTTTATGGTTTTCACTGTAGAAAAGTGTCACCTCCTTGTTTAAATATATAACAATGAGTTTGAAAAGAATGTTTCCTGATTTCTTTCTCAGACTATTCATTGTTAGTATACTGAGGTATTTTTTTGTTTTTGTTTTTTATAGAGAAAGCAAGTTTACTTGAAAGTAAAAGAAATAGCAAAATAGACATTTGGTACAAGAAAGGGCATTGGAAATGGGTGCCCCTGGTCTATCTCTTAGGGTACTCTATATAGTCCCTTGCCTCCTCCTCATAAAAGCATGCATTCTTACACTTTGATTTGTTGGTATTGGACATGCATTGGTTGAGTCTCAGTGCATAATCATTGGAAGCTTCTCCTATTGGATCCCCCATGATTAACAGTAAGGGCCCTGGATTGCATTGGAAACTGAGGGAACACACACTGGCTCATGGCTGTGAAGGACCCATGAGTTTTGCTGTAATATATTGACTTTCGTATGTTTATTTTATATCATTCTATGCCACCAAAATTGTTTATCAAATCTAGGAGAGTTTTAGTGGTGAAAAATTTTGAGTCCTTTATGTATTGAATTATATCATCTGTGAATAAAGATGATATAATTTTACTGCTTCTTTTTCTATTCGATTTTTTTCTTTTCCTTGCCATGTGGTTCTAACTAGGAATTTAAGCACTGCATTGAATAAGAGTAAGGAGAGTGGACACTCTTACATAATTAGTGGCTTTAGAGAAAATATTTCATTTTTTCCATTTTAATGAATTTATTATAGGCTTGCCATACAGTTTCTACTCCTAATTTCTTCAGAGTTTTTAATCATAAAATGTTCTTTAATTTTGTCAGAATTTTCTGCATCAATTGAAATAATCATATAGTTGGTTTCCTTGATTATGTTTATGTATTATGTTCCATGCATTGATTTATATGTTTGCAACTCTGGAATAAAACCAATTTAATCATGATAAAATTAAAGTATTTCTTCCTTGTTCAGGAGAAAAATGCATGTATTGCTGTCCTCCAACCTCTGGCCCTTAGCTTTTTGTCTTCAGTTCTGTTATTTTAGGCAAAGCACCACTTTTTTTCTGAGCCTTGAATTGTCTGGACATAATATAATCACAGTGTGATCTATGTTCAGTTAAGGGACAGCTGCTGTAGAGTGGTTAAGCAAGTCCTGATTTGCCAAAACACAGGCATCTGTGTTTACTTGTATAAGCTGGTTGCACCTGTACTTACAATTATTATCTTCAAGTAGTTGTAGTAAAGGGTTTCAATTCAACATGTCAGTCTGAGTACAATGCATCTTGATCAATGTCACTTCTTCCATCATTCTCCCCCCATTTGTCACAGCTTTACAAATTCCTTCACATTACTGGCTCCATTTTCACATATGTGTATCTGATATAATTACTAGGTCTGCCCACACCTCCTTCCTCCATTCATCTGACTACCCTCCCCTACCCCTTCCCCGATCGATCCTGACAACCTAAGATTCAGCTTCCTGGTATTCAATTTGTCAAATGGATAAGTTGTTTGTTTGAAAAAATTATACCATTGCAATCCTCTCTGGTCAATATGTTTGTGTATATATGCCTATGACCCTGTATATATGTTTTCATACATTTATAAATTAGATCTAACTTCCACATGTGAAGAAAAAACATGCATCTTTTCTCTCTCTGAGCCAAACTTACTTTTCTTAATCTAATTTTTTTCAGGTTCACCCATTACCCATCAAAAACATAAAATTCTTCTTCTTGATAGACTAGTAAAATTCTGTGTGTGTGTGTGTGTGTGTGTGTGTGTGTGTGTGTGTGTGTGTGTGTGTGTGTGTGTGTGTGTGTGTGTGTGTGTGTAAGCCACATTCTCATCCACTCATTCATTAAGGACAGCTAGTTTTTTTCCCGTAACTTGCTTTGGTAAATAGTGAAGCAAGAAACATAGGTGTACAAGTGTCTCTATTGAATCCTGACATAACTTTGGAATAAGTGCTCAAGAACATGTTTTTGGAGCCTATGATCACAAGATTAAGCCCAGGTCATAGGAAAAAGTCCCTGCTCATATGGAGGTTCCTCAAAAGACTCCACATAGAGCTCCCCTATGACCTAGCAATCCCACTTTTGGGCATTTACCCAAATGTTCACAAACAGGACCATACTAAAGCTACCAGCACAGCTATGTTTATTGCAGCATTATTTACCATAGCTAAGATATGGAACCAACCTAGGTGCCCCTCAGTAGATGAATGGATCAAGGAAATGTGGTATATATACACAATGGAATTCTATGCTTCCATCAGAAAGAATGATATTGCCCCATTTGTTAGGAAATGGAAAGACTTGGAAAAAATTATATGAAGTGAAGTAAGCCAGGCCCAAAGAAACATAGGTCCCATGGTTTCCCTTATTTGCAATATCTAGTATATGTCTGAGTCAAGCAGGAAAAGGTCAGATAAGGTGATGTTAGGGAAATGAACCCTAAGATATATATTCAAATGTTTTTTTTTCTTTCATGCGATTGTTTCTAACACATTTATAAGATTATTTCATTATTTCTTTGTTGCTTTGTATGTCCCTCCCCCACAGTATAACCCCTGCTTTCACTGTATTTGATGTTGGTATAATTTGTGGCGGGGAAGGGGAAAAACAAATCGTTTAAATAGGGATACAGGTGGAGCCATTGCAACAATGAGATGTACAAGTCATTATGTCGAAAACGAACTTTACAACTTTGGTGAGGGGGGGTGGGGGGGAAGGATTGGATGGAGGACGGGGGGGGGGAGGATGAGAGGGGATGGGAAGGGGAAACAAAGGAGGAGGCTACAATGCTTGATAAGAAATGTACTCATTATTTTGCCCATTTAATTGTAACCCCTCTGTACAGTATTTTCACAATTAAAAAAAAAAAAAGCCCCTGCTCACTTTTCTTCCATACCATGTGCATAGCAATGGAAGGTTTTTTTCCCCCAAGGCCCTTGACCAGTTGTGTGGGTCTTTCATCAGGTAATTCTGCCAGCAGTCCCCATGGGCAGCTAGTTGGTTTAGCTGAGTTAGGCAGAAATCTTAAGGGTTTCCAGGCACAAAGAAGTGAGCCTAGCTTTGTTTCTCCCATGTGGTGCCAGAGGCAATGTTGCAGTTCATCAAACTTTGTTTACTTTGTTTCTTTTGTAGATCTAAGGCTTGATAATTTTTTAAAAATTGTCTCTGGTTTACTATCTATTTAGACATTTTCTAAGATCCTTCTTAATATACTATGTTGCCCATCTTATTTTGTAGCCAAGTACCTGGGTGTTTATTCCTAGCTTGTGAAGATACAGGGTTGTGTAGCTGAAATCTATCACCTTTTTATTATTTTCTTTCCATCTCTTTTATCCTCTTTTCCTCCTTGTACTCCTAATATTAGAAACAGTGCTGCTATCCAACATTCAAGTTTAGTCATTTCTTTTTGAATTGGAATGAGTGGCAATACTAGATCATAGTTTGAAATCATCTTCAGGAGATACTATAAAAGGCTTGTAAATTTACCAATTTCCCTTATTCTAGCCATCTATGAGAATTTTGTTTTGTTGGTAGCCTAAAAAGTGGGTACTTTTTGTACTTTTACTTTTGGTTAATCTTACAGCTATGGTTTTAACTTACATAGCCTAATGACTAATGAAGATCAACATTTTTTTTGTGTACAATGAGGTCTATTTGGATATCTTCTCATGTGGAATCTGTAGAAAATTTTCTTCTATTTTGCTACTTGGATTTTCTTAGTTTTTCATTCTCATAGATTTGAAAAAGTTATTTAGATATTGTGAATATGTATGTTTTCCCAGATAAATACATTATGGATATTTTTTGTCTTTTTTGTATTCTCTACTCTCAGAATATCAACCATAAAAATTATGTTCTTATAATTTATCACTTGTAATTTTATTGTTATTATATCTTGTTTCAGAAATACCTGTACTGAGTCAAAAGTGAGGTTTTTACATAGCTCTCTCTGTCTATGTCAAGTCTATAAATTAGAAAGTTTACATGTAGCTGCAACAATATTTAGATTTTTCTTTGCAAACTACGGACATTCTAGAAATAGCCGACTAAATATTGAAGAAATATATATATTTGCAGAAATAGTCTGCAAGTCATCCAGATTGTTTTGTTTATGTCTATCTATACAGAAGCTGACAAGGACCTAGATTTGCATTGAAATAATATGTAGTATGCTTAGTTCCCTTAAATCTGTACCTAGATCCACACTTTAGTATGTGAGCTGCTAAAGCAACCCAGCCAGGTCCTCACTTAACTGACAGTGCGACATGTATTGCTAATGTACATTATGAGAGAAGACTAAGAAGAGAGTTCAAAAGTTATCATGGAGAAGCTGTGATTTTTAAAAGTCATTATGGAGAAACTAAGATTTTAAGCTAAAGGCTGAATTTAGAAGATATATTTTCAATTTAATATTCTTGTCATTTTGTCTATAATGTGGAGTGGCTAAAAATTACTACAAGAAAAAATATAGTCTAACTAGAGCTTGTTACTAGTTTCTTGGCCAATGATAAGACACTACCGTCTTATTGTCTGTTTCAAGTCAAGTGGTGTGTTGCTTTATGGAATGTAGCAGCAACCAATGATACTCTCAGTGTTATCCATACTGATTTGTTGCTTGTTGACATAAATAGACTGCTACTTTTCTTCTCATTAAAAAAGAAACGTATTTTGTGTCCTTCAGTTGTCTGTTATTTCTATACAGAGAACATAGATTGCTGGAGAATTCTGGTTCTGGAAAATTGTTTTTGGACTGGAAATATCACCAAAACTAGGCAAATTTGGGAAAATTTCCTTAGATGAAATACACAGTAGACATTTTTGTAGGGCCAAAAAGATATACCACATATTAGTGTGAAGATCTATGGAAGATAAAAATACCATTTTATTTCAGTGGCTTTTGAGGTTCCTTTAATGATTTTTAATTACATGAGTCAGGCAAATGCTAACTCAGCATTATGAGCATGCAATTTTGTATGTGGTAATATATTGAAGGGGAATGAAGATATTACATAGTATAATCTCGTTTAGGGATTGTTATCATCACAGTTATCATAGACAGAAAGTATATTTTTAGTTTTGATAGACTGGATTCCATTCTTTTCATTATACTATAACCACAAACTATAATCTAGAACTTTCTTGAGTTAAAACTGAGTGTCATGACTGTGGCCGATATAGTATCACTCCAATCTATGCTCTATACAGTGCTAAGAAAATAATTCTAAGCATCTATATTTTCTAATGGTTAACAAGTGAGATCAAAGTCATGTAAGAATAGCATATATGATTGAATAACTTCAATACTACTGAAATTCTTATTTTGACGTATTAAGTTGGATGATTTTCAATCTCAAAAACGTTGAATGTGGCATGGACAATAAGAATTTCTGTGTGATCTGATATAAGCAAACAAAATATATGATTCAAGAACATATAGGATGTTTTCCTTTGTTAAAAGTCGAGAACCAGTAGCTAGTGGCTCATGCCTGTTATCCTAGTTACTCAGGAGGCTCAGATCTGATGATTGCAGTAGAGCCAGTCTGGACAGGAAACTCAGATTTTTTTCTCCAAGAAACTACCAAAAAGCCCCAAAGTAGAGCTGTTGCTCAAGTGGAAGTATGTTAACCTTGAGAACAAAAGATCAGAGACAGCATCCAGGCCCTGAGGTCAAGCCTGAGGACTAGTACACACACACAGAAACACACACACACACACACACACACACACACACACACAATGTAGACAGGAAGAAAACAAGTGGTTACTTCCTTAGGTACATTCCTATCTTTGAGGGTAATTGTGTTGCTTACTATTTTAATATATAAATTGCAACCATGAGGCATCATGCCTCAGAGTGAAAGTTCAACATGAAAAACTGGCAAAGGGAAAGAGTGAAAAGATTTCGAGGTCTTGATGAATCATTGAGATGAGCTAAGTCAACTAGTACTGACTTCTGTATTTCTTTCTCCTTCCTTCCTTCCTTCTTTCCTGCCTTCCTGCCTTCCTGCCTTCCTGCCTTCCTGCCTTCCTGCCTGCCTGCCTGCCTGCCTGCCTGCCTGCTTGCCTGCCTGCCCACCTGCCTTCCTCCATCAATCTATCTGTCTGTCTGTCCATCAGCACTGGAGCTAGGGGCTTGAACTCAGGGCCTAGGTACTGGCCTTTACTATTTCATTAAAGGCCAACACTATATCACTGGAGCCACAGTTCCATATCCAGTTTTTTTCATGATTAATTGAAGTTTATGGACTTTCCTATTTGAGCTGTCTTTGAACCATTATCATCCGATCCCAGACTCTTGAGTAGCTAGAATTACAGCCACTGGCACCCAGCTCCATATTTCTTATAATATAAGGAAAATTAAACCCTGGTTTGACTAAGTCATGTGTTTAAGCCATGAATAAAAGTCTTCCCACCGAGCACCACATAAACATTACTGGGTTGTAGATAATATTCATTCATTTGTCACACACCCATTGACCTAAATAAAGTTCTTGGAGTTTAGACTGCCCTTTGAGTCATTCTGTAAATTTCGGAATGGCAAAGTCTGTGTTTGTTTATTCATATGTAGATATTAACACAGTCTCTTGATGGTTAAAAAGATTCCTATACATTTAAAAACTGACTTCCTTTATTCTAGGATGATAATATCATTGGAATCAGATCCTCTTTCCCTTAATTACCCTCTTTCACATCACAATAGCACATGCATAACTATTTGTACATTCATGCTCTCTTGCTCTTAATGATGGGTTTAGTATTATGTGAAAAATAAAAACCTGTGTTCTGCTTTTTATAAAAGGGGTAATTCCAGCCACCTTACAATTCATCTCTTTTTTATTTTTTATTTTTGGTGAAGACTTTTAGATTGGGTGCTATTAAGTCTTAAAGTAGATTCCTCTCTGTGTAAGGCATTTAAGCCTGCTATTGAGCAAATGTTTATTGGCAATAACATGATGGTCTAAAGTGGAAGCCACTGCAGGCATCAAGTGGAGAAGTGTTCATTTCATAGCAGGTGAGCCTGAGGAGCAAGATTTAATGTAAGGCAAATGATTCTGATGAGGTGAGGGTATGGGCTCAGGATAGTTAGTGAGTTTTCCAGTACTGTCCTCTTTAAACATCTGCTGAATTCATCTTAGAGTTTATCTCTTTCTGTTTACTCAGTATCTGTACCTTCTTCCTTCTCAGGAAAACAGATTTCTTGATCATTTTGGCCACTGTGGTACAACTCAAGACCATGTTGGAGATGTGTTCCATTGCTCACTAACTCTGATGACTGTCCTCAGCCATATAAATCAGAAGTCATGTTGCAGAAGTCTCAGTTAACATTTATTGCCTTGTCAGGTCCTTGTGTGCACCCTGCATATGCTTGTTTATCGTGCTGTATTTTAAGGTCCTCTCTTCTAGCCAGTTAAATTTCTATCAAGAAGATATTTTAGCTTCTGTTTTATAATGAATTGTAATTCACCATCCTTAAACCATTGTTCTCCCCTTTCTCTCTTCTGTGAACATCTGGTGACAGTATCTATTAGGAAAGTTATAGGTGCTAGCGGGAAAACCAATGACAGTCATCTGAATTATAACTGTTTTGACTTATCAAACTGTAGCTGCTCTGTCCAGTATCTTGTATCTATGGTAGGCAAACTAGGTAGGAGAATGGAATATGAAGAGGCATTCATATTTCCGGGGCACAGCATCCTGCTTCATCTGTAATCCTTATAGACAGCTTTTGTCTTGCATCTATGCTAATGCACTTGACTGCCTGACAAAAGGATGGATTCTTTCCTAATTAGGCTACTTAGGCTACTTTTCTTTCTGGATCAAAAATGTAGCTGACATCTTTATAAAATTATAGGCCACAGTGACCCTAAATCACCTTTACTTTTGCAGCTCCCTGAGTACCTGGTAATGAGACCCTAGAACTGTGACCTCTCCATTAGTCCTGCCAGCTCCTACTGCCTGGCTAGGTGAACGGATCACTGTTTGGTATTACCTGAAGACAAAATATGATTCACAACCTCAGATTTTTCTTTCACTGCATTTCTGGACTAAGAAAAATAAATTGCTGGGTGTCAGGGGCTCACAATTGTAGTCCTAGCATCTCAGAAGGCTCAGGTCTGAAAATTTGAAGTTCGAAGCCAGCTCAGGCAGAAAAGTCTATGAGATTCTTATTGCCAATAAACAAGCAAAAGAAATGCCAGAAGCAGAGCTGTGTCAAGAGGTAGGGCACTAGCCTTGAGCAAAAAAGTGCAGGGACAGTCCCAGGCCCTAAGTTCCGGGCTCAGAACCTGCACTCACATACCAATATGTGATGTAATTCAGGCCATGCATGGCAGTGCAAAATGCCAATATTTGGGATCTGACACAGGAGGATAACAAGTTCCAGTACACCATGTCCTATACTCTAAACTATGAGCTCTTATCTCAAAGTGTACATAAAAATACACAAAATTTAAATTACTAAATATAAAATGGACCTACTTCACTAAACCAAAATCATTATTCTTCTGTGGATTAGTATAATCAATTTCTGTTTCCTCTCCACAATATTCTAAGTAACTTTTGCAGCTGCTTTTATGGGTTAAAACTAAACATTCCCAGGGGCCAGTGGCGTAGACCTCTAGTCCTAGCGACTCAGGAGACTGAGATCTGAGGCTTGTGGTCTAAAGCCAGCCTAGGCAAGAAAACCCAGGAGACTCTTATCTCCAGTTAACCACCAAAAATAAAACAGCCAGAGTTGGAGCTGCGGCTTAAGAGTTAGAGTGTTAGGCTTGAGCAACTAAAGCTCAGGGACAGTGCCCAGATGAGTTCAAGTGTCAGGACACAAAAGAAATAGTGCACAGGAGTTTCAAGCAACATGTAAGTTTATGAGTACAATATATCTTGATCAGGGTAGCTCCTTCCATTGTTCTCCCTCATCTCTTCAACCTCACCCAATCCCCTCAAATTATACGATTCCCTGTTCACACATGTACACTGATTACAATGAAAACTTAGGCTCAGAGCGACAAACAGCGCATTTCCTCTCATATGTAAAGTTATATCTAAATTACAAATATATGAAAACATACACAGGCTCCTGTGCATATCTGTAAACAAACAAGTTGAGTAAAGGATGGTACATTCATGAGAGGATTCCAATTGCATAACTCCTTTGAACACAAACAGCTTAATAAAATGAATACTAGAAAGTTGAAACAGGTTTTGTTGTTGGAGGGAATGACAACAAGAGGGGACATGATGGATGGAAAGAGGAAGGGTGGACAAATGCAGGTATTTCTGGATTTTTACTCTCCAATGTTTTAATTGGTATCTATAAGCATGTCCAACTGCTTTTATTTCTGTGTGAAAACAAGCCTCGCTTAAGTGGGATTTTAAAAGTAGAACTACTTTGAATTTGATCTCTAGAGCTTACTGCTTTCTAAAAAGTAGTTATGGATTGTTTATCAGAAAAAAAATAGATATTTCCGTCGGAAGTCTTGCATTGGAAGCACTAAGTTGTCACATCTGCATATTGTCATGGCTGACCCAAAATAAACTGCCTTTTTATGAGAAGGTAGTGAAAAATTGGTAAAATCAGTATCAGTAGAAAAATCTCCAAATGATTTGGGTTTTATTTCTAAAAACATATTTATGATGCCAGTAGGCCGTTTTGGTAAGGACAGACCACTGAATTTGCTTTTGCAATAACAATGAAGGGATAGACGATAGATCTTTCTACTATATGTTCCATAGTCTGAGCTCAGGCTGTGCCAATTTCTTACCAGTGTCCTTTATCACCAACAAACACACTCAGGATCATGCCACATTCAGTTGTCATATGTCTCTAAGCTTCTCCAATCTTGAAGTGCTACTCACTGATACGTGGTTTTCTGGATCATAGGGAAATAGTTTTGTAGTCTGTCCTTCAACTTGGTTTAGTCTGTTTCCTTATGATTAGATTCAGGCCAGTACATATTAAGCCTGGATATTACAGAAGAGATATTATGATTGGTCTTTTGTTTTCTACTTGTTAGTACATGATTCTGATTTGCCCTAGTACCATTTAAGTTAACTTTGATCAGTTCACTTAAATTGATGTTTGCTAGGTTTTTCCATTACAAAATCATCCCTGTGATGTGAATTATTATTTCTGGGGAGGTACTTTGAAACAATCTAAATATGGCATTCATTATCAAAATTTTACTCAGTCATTTTAGCATGTGTTCATGCTTTTTTAGACTGATGTAATCAATATCGATAATAGGTACAAAGTAATGGTACTCCAATTGTCTCATTGCTTCAACTATATTTTTAAGTTGGCCCTCCATCACAGACAAAAGCTCTTCTTACTTATAGTGCTGTTCATTTAAAATAGCATGGATTCTCAGTCTCCTTGATGGCTTTAAATCCTTCATGTCGATGTTATTTTGACATTTAACTTAGCACAAATGTAATTAGTAAGAGTTCCTTTAAGGTATTTTCTATTTCCTTTCAACATGCTTTATCAACCTTTAAGATGCTAAAGGCTCACCTAAGCTTTTCCCAGCTTTGAAATCAGATATTTCTCCTACTTTGGAACTTTGGTCCAGATTTTGATTCAGAAATCAATATTTAACTTCTAGATTTGCTTATTATTTAGCTAATGGTGTTTGTGTGCTGTGTGAACAGAATTTGGGGACATATGTGTTTATGTGTGTATTCACATCCAAACACCCACATTTTCACAAGTATTTCTGTATATAGTGTGTCAATCCATCAATCTTTTATCCATCATGTCTCATTAATCTAAGATTTTAGGTTTGCACTGCTACATACCCACTTCAACTTAACACTACACAGTTCATGTCACATTTCTTCATGCCAATGAATTGTATTTGTTCCTCCCTTCTATGACAGTGAGAAATCCATTGTCATTATCTTCCATCTTCTTGAATGCAATACACCTCTTTCCCTCCTGTCATTGCCACCATTCCCAGGCATGGAGGATAGACTCAGGCTTGTCCCAGGGCTGCTGCTGTGGCTGCACTCTGCAGATGCTTTTGCCCATCAAACTTCCCTCAGACTCTGACAGCTGTGCTTTGCTGTTTCTGCTGCTGCTGTTAATCCTGCCACTGCTAGCACCCTTCCAAAGATAATGCCCTTCCCCACCTGGGACCCAGTTTCCTTTGCTGATCTATTATTACTGCTGCCAAGGACATTCACTTCACCCTGTTCAGTCCAGTTCTGCAACACTGGAACTTGCCTGGTCTCTTGGACAGAAAGGCATATGAGTTATGAACTTAATATGTCAGGGAGGAAGGATGACAGATGCACATAAATGAAGGAAGACATTGTGACAGAAAGAAGGAGAGTTGTAAAGGAACACCCTGTAATCACACTACTGAAGGAGCAGAGATTATGAGGATGTGGTTCAAAACCAGTCTGGTTCTTTCATGCGATTGTTTCTAATGCATTTATAAGATTATTTCTTTGTTGCTTTGTATGTCCCTCCCCCACGGTATAACCCCTGCTTTCACTGTATTTGATGTGGGTATAATTTGTGGAGGGGAAGGGGAAAAACAAGTCGTTTAAATAGGAATACAGGTGCACCCATTGCAACAATGAGATGTACAAGTCGTTATGTCGAAAACGATCTTTACAACTTTGGTGGGGGTGCGGGGAGGATGGGGTGGGGAGCGGGGAGAGGATGGGAAGGGATGGGATGGGGAACGAAAGGAGGAGGCTACAATGCTTGATAAGAAATGTACTCATTATCTTGCCCATGTAAGTGAAACCCCTCTGTACAGTATTTTCACAATAAAATAAATAACAAAACAAAACAAAACAAAAGTTGTCAAGAATACATTTCAACCAACAAAGCAGGCATGATGGTTTAAGGCTATCACTTAGCTATGAGAAGCTTGTAGAGGCTGGTCCTAAACCATTTTCTGCTAGAAAAATAGGACCAAATAAAAATTAATAATAATAACTGAAGCCAAAAGGACTAGGTGTCTGTCTAGGGGTAGAATGCCTACCTCACAAACAAACCCCAAGATTGCCAAAATACAAAAATATTTAAAAGTCAGAAATCTGACATCAAAGATAGCCTTTTTATTTTGTTTGTTCATTTGACTATTCTCTTTTTCTTTTTGTAATATTAAGATAAATAGCCAGAGCCTGGAGTCTTCTAGGCAAAGTGATCTCCTAGCTGAGCCACATACCCAGACCATTTGTTTACATTTCTGTTTCCTTTTTTCCTTTTTTTGATTTTGCTAGTCATGGGGCTTGCACTCAGGGCCTGAGCTATTTTCCTCAAGGCTAGCACTCTACCACTTTGAACCATGAACTTGCAGTTTTTGAGTGGTCAATTGGAGATAGGAGTCTCATAAGGCCTTTTCTGCCTAGGTTTGTTTTAAACTGTGATCCTCAGACCTCAGCCTCGTAAGAAGTTAGGATTACAGGTGAGAACCACCAGTGCCCAGCTCTTACATTTATTTTTCTGAGCTAGTTCGTGTCTCCTCAACTGCTTCATTGCAATCCCTGCCACCTGCATAGCAGAACTGTCTACCATGAGAAGTCTTTTCAATTATGCAATTATAGAAGTTTTTTTGTCTATTGTTACCTTTGCTCAGATATGTTGTTTTATTTAAAAAACATAACATGATGGGCTGGGAAGGTGGCTTAGTGGTAGAGTGCTTGCCTTGCATGCATGAGGCCCTGGCTTTGATTCCTCAGCACCATGTAAGCAGAAAGAGCCAGAAGTGGCGTTGTGGCTCAAGTGGTAAAGAAATAGCCTTGAGCTGAAGAGCTAAGGGACAGTGCCCAGGCCCAGAGTTCAGGCCCCACAACTGACAAAAACAAACAAACAAAAAAACAAAATGTATGTATTTATTTATTAGAATTACATTTGTTCAATTTTTTTCTGTCTTGGTGGTTTAGCACATTATATGTTTCTTGTTCTTTGTGCACAATTTTGAAAACTTTTTTTGTTTTTATTATGTAACATTACATTTACTATTATTTTTTATTAGGATATCTAGATTTTATCTTTATTTATTTATATTTGTTTATATAGACAAAATATATAAAAGACTTTATAATTATATTTAGGTTTTAATTTCTCTATATTCTATTTTTTATTTCATTGATCATGAAATGATGGTATTGGGTAAGTAAAGATCAGTGATGGGGGGAGAAAGGGGTGAATAAATGCAGCAGATACTCACTAGATACTATGTTGAAAATGAACTATACAACTTGTACAGGAGGGGAGTTGGAATAGAAAACCTGGGGGAAGGGAAGGAAAAGGTAACACTGTTCAAAAAGAAATGCATTCAATAATTGACTTATGTAACTATAACCTCCCTGTACATTACCATTACAATAATTTAAAAAAAAGATCAGTGAGATTTAGAAACAGAATTTTCCTCATCTGTCAAAGGGCAATAATAATGACAATTGTTCTATGTTTTTGTTAGTTGTGTCTGCTATAAACTCTTCAAAATACCTAGAAATCTCATGTAAGAACAGCTTAAATAGAATAAATAGAAAAAAATTCAAGGAAGAGGCTACAATGCTTGATAAGTATAGTTACATTTATATCTATTATAAATACTATCCATATTCTACATAATAAATATTTATGTATATGATATCATAGAGTAAATGCAATCCTGTTTATGAGGATTTTATTTTAATAAATACACAAATGACTGCAGTTATTATTGCCCAACTGAACACTATGCATAATGAATTTATCTTTATCTGGTGTTACTTCTTCTCATTTGTCTTATTTACTTTAATCTTGTTTTTCTTTCTCCTTTGCTAACATTTAATGTTAATCTCTTAAGGGTTTCCTGAGTTCTTTTTGTTTTGTTTTGTTTACTTTAATATTATATGTAGCATTTAGATGGGTTTCCTAGTTATTTAAGAGTTGTTGATGTTGATACATAGTTTGAATGTATCTACATTTGTCTTTATAATAAAGATTTTAATTTCCTGTAGTCACAGCAACTCATGCTCTACTTTTTTACTTCTTTATTGTACTTGTTTTCTTGAGATAGACACTATTATCCCAATCTGAAAGATAAATAGTTCACTTCTGTTCATCTCTTGGTACTTTTAAAACATTACATAGTTGCTTAAACTGATTTTTCCGTCTTCAGCTTCTGAAGTCTCGTTTTCCTAATGAATTATTTAAAAATTAATTTATATTTCTTCTTTATTTTTTATCTGTGCTTCTTTTGACTCTCCTCATAAACGATGAGCTCTTTTTTTCCCCATTATACTCTAATTGTCCTTATATTTACAATGGCTTATGTTTTGTCAAATGATAATATTTACAAATCTACTTTCTAATTATTAATGTAAATAAGTCTGAGAGCTATACAACCCTTTCTTTCTCTATGTAGGTTCAATTATATCTGCAAGTTTATTTTTTTCCAGGACAAAATGCATACCTAATTTAGCTCTCAGTCAATTTAATATTTGAGCAGGAATATCAATTGCTTGGACATGTTATAATCAACTGAGTATATAATTCTTGATCTCTCCACTTTACCTTCAAAATATTATTGGTATTGCTTCATCACCTTTGTTTGTCTCTAGTATGAATTTTCATAAATTTCCCAATAAAGAGCACAGTTGTGAGAACTTTAGAATAAATATCTACATGCTATTTGAATTTCAAGGTTAACACTTTACTTTGCTGTTGTATGACACATTTAGACTCTACACATCCTTGCACCCATTCATTCATCCATCCTATTGGATGTTTTTGATTCAAATTGAAGATATCAGTATATTTCTCCCTCTAGATATTTCATAAATATATAGCTAGGGCCGACTCTAATATTTTTCTATACTTAGTCTTATGTTGGTCCTGGGGCTTGTACTTAGGCCTGAATGCTTTTCTTGAGCTTTTTTTGCTCCAGGCTAGCACTCTACCTCTTGAGTCACTCCTGTACTTCTGCCTTTTTTGGTAGTTAATTGGAGATAAGAGTGTTATAGACTTTCCTGGCCAGGCAGGTTTCAACTTCAAATCTCACCTTCCTGAGTATTAGAGTTAGGGTGTGAGCTTCTAGCACCTGAATGTTTATAATTTTTTAACATAAATTATATTTGGTCAAGTGCACAATTTCCCAGAAATTTGGTTTGGTTAATGTTTTTTTCTTAAGAACATCCTAATCTGATTTAATGCATAGCTATTTAGATTTGACGGGAATTCAAATTTTATTTCTTGATCCAAATGGACTCTATTATTGTGGCTGGTTATTTTTTAATAAAGCATCTCTGGCATAATATTTGTTAGCATTCCCTAAAATATAATTACAATAAGTGCCTAAACCCACACCTCCCATTTACTCTTGTCACCAGAACATAAAGTAATGGGCTCTTCCCACAGCTATAAATGATGGCTCCTGATGAATGTTTATACTATATTGATTTCACAAGAAGTTACTTTCTGTCATTGTCTGCCACATGTCCAGCAGAGAATGCATTGTAAGCAGGTTGCTGGAAAAGTATGGTACTACAAAAGTCTTTAGTCTAAGAAGTTAAAAAAATAGATCATATAGCAAATATGAATACGTTTGGCCAATACACAGTCTATCTTTTTTTTATTTTTTGTGAACATACTGTACAGAGGGGTTACAATTACATGAGCAAGATAATGAGTACATTTCTTATCAAGCATTGCAGCCTCCTCCTTTGTTTACCCTTCACATCCCTTCCCAGCCTCCTCCTGCTCTCCCATTCCCTCCCCCCCCACACCAAAGTTATAAAAAGTTCGTTTTCGACATGACAACTTGTACTTCTCATTGTTGCAACGGGTCCACCTGTATCCCAGTCTATCTTTCTAAAGTTCTTAGGCTTGATTGGAAAATACCCAGCATTTAGGACTGAAATGAGACAGTGTTTTCAAAGGAGAATTTCATCAACTGTCACCTCATACACAAATTATTTACAAAGATCAATTTAATGTCTTTTGTGGAAAAAATTAGTTATCAAGATAAACCTTTTCTTGCTAAAGCAAAAAGAAGAAAAATGTTTGGTGCCAAAAATATATTGATATGCCATGTAAGTAAATATGTGAGTTTGCATGCTTATCATAGGAGTCTTGCTTAAATAAAAGAACCTTTCAGAGATATACCAGTAACTGCTACTATAAGTGTTGCATAAATCAAATATAGATTTCAGTGTTACTTAAACAATCATATATATGATTAGTTTAACATCACTTCCTTTCTGCTTTTAAATTATGTTAAGATTTCCCTTATAAGAAATACAGTGCTGGGCATCCGTGGCTCACACCTGTAATCCTAGCTACTCAGGAGGCTGAGATCTGAGAATTGCAGTTCAAAGCCAACCCAGACAGGAAAGTCCGTGAGATACTTTTTTTTTTTATTAATAAGTTTTTTTATTGTGAAAATACCGTAGAGGGTTTATAATTATATGAGCAAGGTAATGAGTACATTTCTTATCAAGCATTGTTGCCTCCTCCTTTGTTTCCCCTACCATCTTTGCCCTCCCATCTCCCCCACCTCTGCCCCCCCACCCTCCCCGCCAAAGTTTTAAAGTTCACTTTTTGACATAAAGTCTTGTACATCTCATTGTTACAATGGGTCCACCTGTATCCTTATTTAAACAATTTGTTTTTTTTCCTTTTATACCAACATCAAATACAGTGAAAACAAAGGTTATACCATGGGGGAGGGACATACAAAGCAACAAAGAAATCATCTTATAAATATGTTAGAAACAATAGCAAGAAAGAAAAAAACACTTGAGTCCTTATCTTGGGATTCATTTCGCCTAACATCAACTTATTTGACCATTTCTGCTTGACTCAGACATATACTAGTTATTGCAAATAAGGGAAACCATGGGACCTATGTTTCTTTGGGCCTGGCTTACTTCACTTAATAGAATTCTTTCCAAGTCTTTCCATTTCCTAACAATGGGCAATGTCATTCTTTCTGATGTAGGCATAGAATTCCATTGTGTATATATACCACATTTTCTTTTTCTTTTCTTTTCTTTTCTTTTCTTTCTTTCTTTTTTTTTTTTTTTTTTTTTTGCCAATTGTGGGGCCTGAACTCTGGGCCTGGGCACTGTCCCTCAGTTCTTCAGCTCAAGGCTAGCACTCTACCACTTGAGCTACAGCACCACTTCTGACTTTTTCTGTTTATGTGGTGCTGAGGCATCCAACCAAGGGCCTCATGCATGCAAGGCAAGCACTCTACCACTAAACCACCTTCCCAGCCCATATACTACTTTTTCTGGATCCATTCATCTACCTATCTCCAATAAACCACTCAGAAAACCGGAAGTGGTACTGTGGTTGAAGTAGTAGAGCACTGGCCTTGAGCTGAAGAGCTAAAGGATAGAGCCCAGGCCCAGAGTTCAAGCTCCACGACCACCAAAAGAAAATACGTATATATTGTGCAACATGTCTATCTTCAAACTATAATGAGAAGCTTAAAATAGGAGATGATTAGGGTCCAGGCTACTATGGCAAAAAGGGGCTGGAGATATGGTTCAAGGAGCAGAGCACCTATTAGGTACAAAAGCTTAAGTTCAAATCCCAGTAATTCTCCCAAAAATACAATATAAAAAATAAAACTTGCTTAACTTCTACATGTGCTCTACATTTATGTGTTTTTCCCCCTTGATATTATAAGAAACATTATTTATTTATTTTTCATGCCAATGCATAAGTCAGTATTATTTGGACAATTTGCATCCCAGATAAGTATTCAAAATGCTAGATTGGAAAAATTAACCAGTGTGAAATCTTATCTCTTCAAGGCACATAGCTGTTTCTTTCTACAAATATATAGCCTTCATGCTTTAATCAGACCTAGATTTTTGACTTTCCTATTTGTTTTTACAGTTTTCTCACCTAGGTCCCATACCTTACATTTTATAAGCACTCATGTTAGAAATGTGACCTTCCTTTAGTAAACTTACCACAGGATGGGGTATCAAGTCAGTAATTTGCCATTTATTTGGAATGAGTTACTTTAGTTTTTATTAGGTATATTTACATCATGCTGCAATTTTATGTGATATAGAATATAATATCTTTTTAAATGAAGTAATTGTCTCTTATTTTTCCATGCTCTACTTTTTAAGAGAAGACTGATGAAGGCTATGTGTGTGTGTGCATGCGTGTGTGTGTGTATATACACGCATATATACGTATATATATATATATATATATATATATATATATATATACGTATATATATATATAAAATTACCCTCATGTTTCATGAGGGTAATTAAATCTTCAGATAAAAAGATCATGATATCGAAATGAACCTCAAGATAGAGACACAAATGGTTTTATCTTTCTTACTGTTGTTTTTAATGTATTTATAATGTACCATTTGATTTTTTTGTATGTTCTTTCCCCATGGTATAACCCCTGTTTTCACTGTATTTGATCCTGGTGCCCTGAATCTTATATATACATTTTTCTAACTTGGGGAGGGGAAGGGAAATATCAAAATGCTGAAACAATGATACAAGTTTCCCATTATAACAATGAGATATACAAGACACTATGTTGAAAATGAACTTTACAACTTCATTGGGGGGAAGGGAGGAGTTGGGGAGATGGGGAGGTAAGGGATGGTAGGGGAAAAACAAAGGAGGGTATAACAATGCTCGATAGGAAATGTACTCATTACCTTACTCATGTAACTGTAACCCCTCTGTACAGTATTTTTACAATAAAAATATATTTTAAAAAGACCATGATAGGCTGTAGAAGAAGGCTGAGAACGTTTTTTATGATCTCAAGTCACTACTAATAGATTAATACTTTTGTTTGTAGTCTTTAATCTTTACCTTACCCATAGACAATCGTATGCAATCATGTGCCACCTACTGATATTTAGTCAATAATAGACCACATATATAAAGGAGGAACCATATTTTATAACCCTGTTACTCAGAGTATACTCATGTTTGCCTTTTTAATAATATATCCTTATGGTTCAGCATCATAAATGTATATAACTCATATATACATATGCCTTAACTATAAACTTAAGGCCAATTGTAACCCTGACCTATAAATTCAGTTCTAAGTGTTACTATAAGCACAGTGTTTACTGATACCTACTATGTATGTATTTCAAGGTGATATTTATTGTTATGATTAGTTTACAAGTGAAGAATAATTTTAATAAACTTTTTTAGAAAGTTTGTTGACATGCATATTGATATTTATGCTACAAAAACTGCTACTTTTATAGCCTTTCAATTGTACAGTTAGAGAACTTTTAATAATATAGAAGGTAATTATATCAAGCCATAAGTACATATAGACAAATAATAATAATATTGTCTTTAAAAGATAGATAAATTACTAGACTATAATGTGAAGAAAAATAGTTACTGGATATTGGGCTTACTGATAATTTCTTGTTTTTTGTCCATATTATTATAATATGTATGAATTAAGTTCATCATCATAAAAATAAAAATGTATTTTATTGTAATTACCAAGAAAAGAAGATATGGTGTATACCAATGGTATTTTGTTTTAATGAAGCAGTAAATGGTTTCTGGATAAATGCCGAGTATATTGATTCAGCGAACCATTTACAAATGCATAAAATCCAAATCAACCTTGACAGGAAAGTTCTCTTCTTTTTTGGTAACTCTTTTTTTAAAAACTTACTCAAGAATACAACTATTTTCTACTAGTGTATCTTTAACCAAATGTTGCAAACACTGTGGCATATTCTCTGAAAGTAAAAAAAAAACATACAAGTTGGGCTATTTCAGAAGCGAAAATAATAATCTAGTACTTCTTAGAAAGAACAATATTTGTTGGCTTACTGGCTTACTCAAAAGAAGTAGTAAAGTATATTTCCTTTTCTTCTATATAAGCACATAAAAGAAGATTCAGGACTATTTGTTCAGAAGAGAGGAGAAAGTTTCTGTGTTCTTTTAATCATCTAATATGTTACTAAAATGTCAAGAAGACCTATGAAAATGGATGATAATTCTGTTCAGTTTTTTTTTTTTTTTTTGGTAGAGCTGGATTTTGAACTCAAGGTTTTGGGGTTGCTGAGTTGTCTGGTACCACTTATTCACACTTCTAGCCTGTTTTCTATTAATTATTTATAGGATAAGGTCTAACCCTTTGGTATGCCCCTGGGCTGCATTCTACCTATTTCAGGCTTCCTTTTGTTTCTGGGATCATAAGGATGTACTACACAATCTAGGTTCTCTTAGTGGAGACCAGTCTCTGTCAGGGCTTGCCTTGAACCATGATCCTACAATCTCAGCCTGCCACATCGTTTGGAATGATAGATACACACCACTGTGACCACTATAGGATGAGAAGATTCTCCTTAAACTGCAATACCCTCATTCTGAGTCTCCCAAGTAACAAGACTATAGGCATAAACCACCAGCACTCACTGGGTTTCACTTTATAAAACTTATTTGGAATATTCATTTGGATGCAATACATTGTAATCAGCAAAATAAAGTCAAATGTTGAGATAAGATGAATTATTATAGAGCCAATAGTGATTGACTATGACAATGTGAAATCTGACTTTCAATATATTGTCAAAATTGGAAAAGAGGTTGTATTCATATGTTGATCTCAATTTCAGGTTTCCATTAAGGCCAAAATCCAAAATTATTAAATGGAAATTGCTCACATTATCACATAAACTATTTCCTTATTGATATAACCTTCCCTGTAAATTTTCTTCCTTCTTTTTCCTAACTTGAATTTGCTGTGCATCAAAATAAGCAATTTTCAAGTAATATTTTGGGCCCTCATTCTAACTTATTTTTGCTCTGTCATGAATTCAGGTTGGGACATATAGTTTATATTTGCTTCATACTGCTTTGAAGAGCCAGTACCACAACATCTTCCTACAGCCTTTCTCCAACAAATAAAACACACTGAATAATTTTGGAACATTAAATCTTAACAATTACCAACAATTGCTCATCATAAATATATTACTCCAAAATTTTAAGTTGTTCTATGTACATATACTTTCTCATTGCACTTGTCTTAAAACCTTAGTATTATTTATATCAAATGTGTTCATAATACGTTCAAAATCATGCTTTAAATAAGATGGCAAATAGGAAACTTAAAAGTAGAAAAAAATGGTAGATATTATCCTTAACCATAGGAAAGCTTACCTTGCCTGTTCAAGAACACTTCTCTTTAATTCAGAATTTTGACATAAGAATAAAATTGTTATCAAAATTAAACCAAAGATTCCTTAGGAAAAACCCCTCAAAAGAGCTATTTGTTTTAAGGTGCAATTTAATTTTTGAGGGAGTAGTCATAAATACAGTATTTTAAAGACTTCTATACAGAAATTTCATAAGCCATGCTCTAAGAGGTCAGCATTTGTTCTCTGTTCCTCACAGTGATTTTGTGTTTTCTAGAAGTATTTGTTCAGGTTGATGGGCCTCCAAATCAGTTTGGGGAGGCAATAAAATTTCCCTAGAAATGTGTTCAATGAAGCTAAAGAGTACCAAGACTTTAGGATTCCTCCTTTCTCCTTTCATAGTCTCATGTTAGCTGTCTCCAAGGACAGAGCAGCCTTTGGTGCTTTGCTGCAGCTAGTAAGTCATGTTTGGTAGCTTCAAAATGTCAATTCCAGCAACACATTAACATCCCAGAGAAACTTCTTTCAGTTTCTCAACTGCTCATGTCCTTCATTCCTGATGCTATCCATCCAAACCATTTCTGAACTAACTACCTTTAAAGCACACATTTACTGAAAACATTTGTAAAGTAAGTGCTTTAAAAGAAAAAAGGGGAAAAAAAGCCTGTCACCTTCTGTAAGAATCTTTGTAGCTTCTCTTCCCCATGCAGCCCTGACATTTCAGTAATTGATTCAACCTTTGTGCAGCCAGGCTTTGTGCCTTTCCTAGATGAAACATTTCCTAGACTCCTTAGTTTAGAAGTTCTCTACTTTGATTACTGAGACCCTACGTTTCTCCTCTGTCCTGGCCAAGGCTGCTTTTAGTCTGTCAACATGTCTGAATCAAGTTTTCCCTCTGTGAAAATGGAGTGCTAGTGGTGAAAAATTGTTTTATCATTTCCTGTTTGTTTTTCTAGCTCATTTTGGCTGAAACTAAATTTATTTGTGAATTTTTTTCTGGTTTTATTCTCCACCCTTGGGGAAAAAAAAGAAACTAACTGAATTGTTTATACTATGTGTATCCTGAGTTAGTATCTTGTTTATATGATTGCTAAGTCAAGATTATGTCAAATTGAAATGAAACCCTGTGAGGAAGTGTAAGTGATTGAAGAAAATATAAACTCAATATTAAAGAAAGAATAAGAAGACACTCCTGTTGTCTTTGTTCAGTAACTCCTGTTGCCTTTGAACATTTTCCTGGTGTTGGAGATTTGTCTTAGTATGAGAAACTGTGGTTACAAAGGTAGGAGAGAAGATTTTCATGCTTTGCGCTTCAATGAAGTGGTGCTCTGAATGACTGAGTTTCTTCAAAATTCATAGGATAAACCTGATCAGCAGTGTGACATCAGGAGGGGGCAGGGTTGGTGACCAGTAGTTAGGTCATGAGGGTTCCACTGTCTTGAATGGATTAGAGTCTGTGTAAAACTGGCCCAAATAACTGTCTTGCCTAGTCTCGTGTCAGAATGTGATGCCCATGAGTCAGAAAGGAGCTCTCACCTGCCACTGACTCTGGATGACACAGTGAGGCCCAGCCTATCCAAGGATGTCTTGGAGACACTGTCTCAAAAATTAAATAAGAAATCTAATGAAGGTAAAAACAGAGGAAGAAGTGTGGATTGAATGAAATTGATGCTATTTTATCACTGAATTTGAGGCAATCATAAAAATTAGTAAAATTTTACCTTTCAAGAAAAAGACAGAGACTTAGAGTGATGGGTCAACCTTTAATGTAGTGCTTTTGTAAGATAGTGCAACATTCTTAACATGTACACGTACCAGTATTCCCTATTAAAAGAGTGTTCTGGGCTGGTATTTATTGGACATTTATTTTCTTTATATGATTTCTGTATTAAACAAGAGCAAATAAAAATTCCATTTTAAAAGTGAAGTTTAAATACATAATTTCTCTACTGCATCTTTCATGTAGTTTAAAATGGAACCATGAAAAGCTTATTGAGGTTTGGAAAGGGGTGAATGAGAATAAAGCGGGGTATCAGCTTGATCAAGGTACATTATATGCATACAGGGACATGCAAAATGTAAAACTTTATATGACTACTTAATGCTAATAAAAATATGATAGGAAATAGTGAAGTGTAAGTTTCTAAGAGTTTAGTAGTACCTCAGGATGCACTGAAATTGATACTTACAGTTGCCAATAGTCTACTTTTCATCACTTTTCTAGATTCTTTTAGCATCAGCCATTTTGTTGCTTTTCTCTGTCTTAATGCTGAGATGGTAAGGACTTGAAACACATTCCTAACTACTTTTCTTGTGGAATTACAGTTAGTTGTAACTATCTCATGTTTACTAACAGGTTGATAATGAATATATTTTCATATTATTTTTCCTAAATAATTTTATCTTAAATCAAAAATTTATAAACAATTCATATCATATGCCATGGTAGAATTTGAGCTCTTATTGAGGGTGAGAAAAGTTACATGTATTTTCTGAGAGAAGGCCGGATGAGATCATTCTTAGAGTGGGACACTGGTTTAGGGGTTGTAGGAGTTGTATCAGAATACAGAAGTTTCACTATGGCACAGAAGTGCTATAACCTTAGTGCTGTTTTACAACAGTGCAATTGAAATGTGCTCTCTCAGTCAACGTGGCAGGGAAGAGGAGGCTAGAGCATTGAATAAGGATAGCCCATTCTGTCCATCTACAGAATAGATAACATATTTTTTTCTGTCTGTCATGGGGCCTGAACTCGGGCTTGGATGCTGTCCCTCAGCTCTTCAGCTTAAGGCTTGTGCGCTACTGCCTGAGCCATAGGGCTACTTCCGGTTTACTGGTGGTTAATTGGAGATAAGAGTCTCACAGACTTTCCTGCCTGGGCTGTGTTTGAACCTAGATTCTCAGATCTCAGCCTCCTGAGTAGCTATGATTACAGGCATGAGCCACCAGTACCCAGTCTACAACTTTTTCTTGTATTCAGATTTCATTTATCAGTGTAGTCACTCAGCAGCCAAGATGAGAAAATTAAATTTTCCCTTTATGAGGAAGACATAATAATAATATAAACAACAGAAATGTCTAAACTTTTGCTTATCTAAATTTATTGTACTCTTGATTCTGTATAGAGCCTGTAAAGAAATGCTAATTAGCAAGAAAGGTGTTAGCAATGTGTTGTTTTTCTATTAAATTTCTAAATCTATGATATAACACAATTGTCAGCTTATGGATCTTACACAAAGACACTGCTTCTGATTAACATTTTAAATGCATTGTTGTCATTTAAAATTATGTTTACTTCAAATTCACATAGCTTATTTTCCAGTAGTTGAATTTTAAACTTTCAGTAAAACTGACTGTACAATGCAATTCAAGTAAAGAATATTTGAACTTCAACTACCAACCTGATATACATTTATTATTTCAGTATGTTCTCAGAAGCAGAGATTTCAATATTAGTCCCAAATGCATTGCTGTGTCATTTTTATATTATAAAAATAATCTGCCAGCAAACTGATATATTTTTTTTCACTCACAAAAAAAGAAAAAGGTATAATTTCTTATGAATGATGTTTTGCTGGAGACTGCAGTTTTCATAAAACATCTCCATTACAACAGCTAAACTTGTTCTGATTTTTCTTAGATGTAAATGTAATATCCATACACAGCACAACAAGATTTCAAGCTTCTTTTGGTCAGCGCCTGTAGTCTGAATAAATCAAGAACTGTTTACATTCTCTTCACTGCTCAGCTTCATTTCCATCAAGCTTAACATGTGCGGTGAATGTAATGTATTCATTTCTCAAGAAAAGTCTCCATTCTTCTAACACCATGTGTGATTCAACAAGACACCATCAGTGACAATAATAGCTCTGGTAAGCTGCTCTCCTCTCTCAGTCAACCAACATATACTCTTACAAAGTAGCCACTGCCTGATTTTTTTTCTTCTTCTTTTGTCTATGTCAATGATCCATTATATAATGGTTTTATATACTTAGTACCTTAAATTGTGCCATCTTCGTTTGGACATAATCTTCTGTTGGACAGACTTGAAGACTTATATATGAGAAGCTACTTTTTGCACAGGTGACTCTAATCTAACTCCTCCTAAACTCCACTTTAACCCACTTCTGAAAGCACAGAAAACTCAACCCTCAAGACAGGCTGCTTATCTTATCCCTTGATGCCATTCACTGGAGTCACACTGGGAAGTCTTTGCTTATGCCTTATCTCAGATTGCTTAAAATCTTGCTGAATCTCAAACTTGCAGTTTTGTATTCCAATTTTCCTCACATTTCTGGTCCTTCGGACTGAGTATAAATTGCAACTTGAATTAACAGACTCTTGTATATAAAAACCTTTTACTCTAAGTAGAATCTTCCCAATGTTTACAGAGTTATGCCTTTAATATCAACCACTAGACCATACCTCACAAATAATTACAAGATTAAGGCTTCCTAGTAGAGGAATTTGATATACACATTAATTTTCTTTGGGGATTCTTTTTTGTTAATATTCTCAAAACGATTATCCTATTTCTTACCCAAATTGGAGAGCAGCAAAAATATTGCTTACTTATTACTGGCAGTATTTTTAAGCCATGCTATGCCAAGTCCTGAATACGATGTTACAGATACTAGGAGAGACATGACTCTTGCATAATCTGGGCTTAGTTTAGCCAGGAAGATGGAAGGGTAACAGAGATTACAATACAATATGACAAACCCTATGATCATTCATTGGTGAGCATATTTGGTTTTTTTGGTGACATATATTTCATAGGATAATTGTATAAATTGGGACTTGAGAGATCGTGAGGTGTTAGTTAAGTGAAGGCAGGTTGAGGTCTGGTGTAGAAGTGGTATGAGCCATCCTGACAGAAACAATATCATGTGCTAAGGGACTGAGGACTTTTGCTCATTAACTTCCAGGGAATTGAAGCCTTGAGTTGCATAAGAGAATACAATTCATCGCATAGCCATAATATTAATTTTTTTACCACTTTAGTGTTCACCATATTCAACTGGAAACAATCAGAAGTGTCAGAGGCTAGGAAGTGTGGCATTAGCTTTTTCACTGAGAAGGCTGAGGAATGTGGCTTGACTTTCTATTACTTCATTTTGTTCATCCTCACTCTACCATCTAGTATTATTACCAGAAAAATGCACTTCCATATGTGGTGTCACAGAATTAGAATGAACATATCTGTGGAGAATTGATTAGTTTATTTTCTGGTTGACATGTACAACACACATCTGGATGATGGAGCTTTGGTGTGCATGCCGGGTGAGAGTAAGTAGGTGGTTGTTTTCTATAGCACTACAGCATGAATTTCTGAGGCTCTGCATTTGCATAAAGAGCTTTTGTTTATGTAACCTAGGAAGCTATATTCCTTATTTTTTGTAGACCTCTGAAAGATTTCTAAGAATGAGGCACTTTATCGAGATGAAATGCTGCCTTTAATTTAAAAAAAAACACTAAAACATAATGTAACGGGACATCAGAAATGACATGTGCCATTTTTTCCAGAGTTAGTGACTAAAATTCCAACTTGAGAAAAAGAGGTGAGAATTACACCAAACTCTATAGAGAAATGCAAACAAATGGGATTAGGACATCACTCACCATGAGAAGAACATAGAGAATGTGATTCAATGTCACTCTTACAGTTATAAAAAGATGCAGGCTTTCCTGGCTTACCCTCTTGCACTTCTGTTTCTCATTCCCTAAAGCCAGCTGCCACATTGTGAACTGCCCTGTAGATGGAAAGGTCATGACAATGAACTGGCACTTATGGTCAACAACTCCTTAGGCCTAGATGTCTGCTGTTCTGAACTGAATTCATCCCAGCAATCCATGTGTAGAGCCTGAGGTTTTATTGTTTTGTTTTTATACAGATGTCATTGAAACAAGACTCCTTTAAGTGGACTCGAAGTGAACACTTAAGAGTTTTTTGTAAAAAAAAAAAAAGGGAATTAGAACAAAGTATATATGGGAAAACTTCCAATCTCATCTTTCTATCACAGACCTCAGGAGAAATTATTCTTACCAAAATCCTGATCTCAGACTACTGGCCTTCAGAACTGTGGGAAAATAAACTTCTGTGTTTAAGGTTACTGGTGCTGTAGTTTCTTGTTTATGTATGACAAACTGGAAAACTAATGCCTCTGGCATCAATGGTAAATAGACTTCCTAGGCATATTTTTAACTTAAATTTACTCACTCACACTTACTAGGCAGGTACCCTACCACTTCAGCCACATACTCAGACTTATGTGGTTTTTGGTTTACTTTGTTATTTTTTAGATAAAATCTCTCATTTTTGCCCACATTGACCTTTTTTATGATCCTTCTATTTATAACCTCTCAAGTATCTGGAAGCATAGGCACACAATAGAATATCTACCTTGTTACTTGAGATGGAATTTAGCTAAATTTTTGCCCAAGCTAGTCCCAAACTGTGATCCTCCAAATCTCTGTCTTCTAAGTAGCTGAGCAAATAGGTGAGCTGAGAGTACAGGTATGTGGTAGGTACAAATATGCCTGCCAACAGTCAGGAGAACATGCTCAGAAGACACTCCCTCTCCACTAAAAGTAAGCTTTGATAATTATAGATACACTGGAAAGAGGTAAATCATGAAAGTGAATCTCATGTGAGAGGGAAAATGAGGATGGTTACGTTTAGCGTAAAGGTCAATGTGAATTCATCCAAAGGGCTGCTGGATATTTAAATGTTAAGATTAAGAAAAAGGCCACTTGGAATTTGTGTAAAAAATACAAATCATGCGAACAAAAGACATTTCCTGAGACAAAACAACACAACAACAACTTAGCATGAAAGTCAATCTGGTCAGAATGAACCTTTAGAGAATATACAGTTTTAGGATCAGAGTGGGAGAGAATAGGTATAAAAGCTAAGGTGGGAGGAATCCAGAGGAAGATGGCAGAGGAGAAGCTGGAGGCTAAACAAAATCTTGCATAGAAAGCAATGTTCCAGTGAATAGTTCTAGGCTAGAGTAACATACATCTGCACAGATGAAATAGTTCAGCTAGGTGAAGCATTTGTCTGTATTCCAGCTAGCTTTCTTTTAAGATGTTAGGTATTTGTAATTTTCAGAAAAAAAAAAAACTTTTAGCAGTCTAACACTTTTTATAAATTAAAAATGTAAGTATACTGAATGCTTATCAAACAGAGAAGTTTAAAATGATGAAAATTTAATAGACAAGGGAATTTTTTTCAATTCAAGATATCATTGGGAATGTAAAACATGTCCTGCCCAGTGAGTGAGGAGTCATGAGAGTAGGAGGGAAAACAAAAGGGCAGAGGAGAGTGAAGATAGACCAAATATTTCATGTACATGTAAGTACAGCTTGCTAAGATTGGCTTGGGAAGTGGAAAGGGGGACTGAGGAAGAGTGAAGGCGGATCAGAATGATCAAGGTACACTGTGTGTAAATATGAATCTGTCAGAATGAATCTCCCTTGTACAACTAACTGATGCTAACAAAAAAATCTGCGGTGAAAAAGAGGCTCCTTAGAATAAAATAGAAAAGCTACAAAAATCTCCCCCTCCCCCCCAAAAAAAGTTCTAGGCTAGAGAATCATACCAAGTGTGCCATCACAGTACAGAGAGTTTGGCCAGAGAGGAAAAATTCAGGCAGCTTGGTTAAGAAGACAGATCTGAGCACTTCCCCGTGTCTGCCATAGCGGTGTTGGGGCTGTTTCTACATCCACCATATCAACAGAGAGAGCCTAGGACAAAGGTACCAGACCTGGTGCATGAGCATATTCTACTCACTGCCAGCAAGAACTGACAAAGAGTAGAACTCTTCATCCTGCTGATCACAGACCATGGACCGCCTGGAAACCAAGAGACTGGAGTGAGTACACCCAACACATCTTCCTTCACTCCTTCTCACAGAGAAGCAGTGGGAAGGTAGATCCTCCTCCACCAGCTGAGAAGAACTCCATCTATGATACTGACAAAGGCCTGGCCAGAGCAGCTAGCTCTAACTCGGGCCTTGGAAGAAAACAATAAGAGCCATGCAACAGGTCACAGGAACCTGACCTGCCATGCTCACTTATACCCAGGGGATAGTTATGCTTCCAAGGCAGGGATAGCTCCACCCTTGGAGGAGTGACTTTCTTCACTGGGTAAACAGAGCCAGAGGCTGCCCCTCTCCAGTATTCAGAAGCAGGAGGGATAAAACAAAAACAATTGAAACTCAGTAAACACAAATCCTGAGAATGGATCCAGGCAGAGCTCTGTGAGTGTCTCTAGAACTAGCCCTTTTCTACTAATTGCTGATAGGCTTCAACCCCACCCACAACCTAGCCTCATCACAGCAACTCCAAGCTAGAGGAAAAAGCCATCTCCCTCTTTTGAGAAACTCAAAGCATATCTTCCACTGAACTAGCCTGGGAGGAGGATCACAAAGTCCTGGGTAAGGCCAAGCTACTTTCTGCCTGCTCAAACAAACTGATTTAAGAAACCAATCAAGCCACAGGAAAACCAAAAACCACAAACAAACCAGAGACTACATCAAGAGACTGGTTACACAGGGGAGATAAAATATCCTCCCACCCCACTCCCCCCAAAAAAATTGAAGAAATCGTTTTTCTACCTAATTTCAAACATTTTTAAAGATTGTTTTCTATTTGGTTTTCTTTCTTTTTTACTTTAGGTGTGTGTCTGTGTGTTAGTTTTTGTTTTTGTTTTTGTTTTAAATCTCCTTTAACCTTTGGTACTTTTTTTTGGCATGACTAAATTGCTGTTTTGCTCATCTCCAGGTATATACACATCGTTAATTATTAGAAGTGATCCTTCATTGTGCGTATACTTAATTGAGAAATTTATTATTCAATTCAAAACCTCTTAGGCTTAACTCATTTAATATTAGCATTATTTCTTTATACTTATGCATTTTTAAATATGCAATTTTTAAATTTTTTATTCTTTTTTTAATTGTGTAGATACCGTACAAAGGAGTGACAGTTACATGAGCAAGGTAATGAGTATATTTCTTATCAAGCATTGTTGCCTCCTCCTTTGTTTCCCCTTACAATCCCTGCCCTCCCATTCCCCTCCCCCGCTAATGTTGTAAATTTTGTTTTTCATCAAGACCTCTTGTATATCTCATTGTTATAATGGGTCCACTGTATCCCTACTTAAACAATTTGTTTTTTCCCTTTCCCTCCCCAAATTATACCAACATCAAATACAGTGAAAACAGGGGTTATACAGTGGGGGAGGGACATAGAAAGCAACAAAGAAATCATCTTATAAATATGTTAAAAACAATAGCAAGAAAGAAAAACCATTTGAGTCCTTATCTTGGGGTTCATTTCGCCTAACATCAACTTATCTGACCATTTCTGTTTGTCTAAGTCATATACTAGTTATTGCAAATAAGAGAAACCATGGGACCTAAGTTTCTTTGGACCTGGCTTACTTCACTTAATATAATTGTTTCCAAGTCTTTCAATTTCCTAACAAATGGGAAAATGTCATTCTTTCTGATGGAAGCATAGAATTCCATTGTGTATATATACCACATTTTCTTGATCCATCCATCTACTGAGGGGCTTCTAGATTGGTTCCATATCTTAACTATGGTATATAATGCTGAAATAAACATAGTTGTGCTGGTAGCTTTAGTATGGTCTTGTTTGTGATCATTTGGGTAAATGCCCAAAAGTGAGATTGCTGGGTCATAGGGGAGCTCTATGTGGAGTCTTTTGAGGAACCTCCATACTACTTTCCAAAGTGGTTGAACAAGTTTACACTCCCACCAACATTGCAGTAGGGTTCCCTTTTGTCCACCTCCCCTCCAGCCTCTGTTGTTATTAGAGTTCTTGATTATAGCCATTCTAACTGGGATGAGGTGGTATCTCAGTGTTGTTTTGATTTGCATTTTTTTATGGCTGGAGAGGTTGAGCATTTCTTCATGTGTCTATTGGCCATTCTTCTTTGCTCTTCAGAGAAGTTTGTAAGTCTTTAGTCCAATTATTTATTGGGCAGTTGTTTCTTTGAGGATTTGTTGTTGGGGGATTTAATTTTTTGAGTTCCAGGTATATTTTTTATTATGAAAATACCTTACAGAGGAGTTACAGTTACATGGGTTCAGGTATATTTTAGATATGAGACCCTTGTGTCTTGTATGGCTAGTGAAGATCTCCCAATCCATGGACTTTCTATTGATCTTGCTAGCTTTGTCTTTTGCCATGCAGAAGCTCTGCAATTTCACGCAAACCTATTTGTCCAACCTTTCTTTGATTTGTTGTATTTCTGAGCCTCTATTAAGAAATTTTCAGCCTGTGCTAAGAAGTAGGGTTTCTCCTATTCCACCCTTTAATGTTTTCAGAGTGCTGCAAGGTCTTTGATCCATTTGGAGTCATCATGTTATTGTTAACCATTATGAATTTTTGTCTACATTTCTAGTCTTTTTCTGTGTCGACTTTTCTATGTAATTATATCAGCATTTTAATTATGGGAAGATACTGTAGCATGTCATGGTAGCTCTTTGTATTTGGATTCAAGGATTCCTGGCAAATATCCAACTCTGCTAATGCTCAAGTTCCTTATCCAAAACACACAGTACTTGTACAAACCTCTGTGCATTCTTTCTAGATACAAAAAGCAGTTATACTGACTTATTTAAGGAATAATGACAAGAGAGAAAATCTGTACCTGTTCCACATCATTGGAGGTCTTAACATATCCTTGTTGTGTGCTTGATTACCATGGTTGCAAAACCTGTGGATACGGAGGAAAAACCATATAATCTGTCTTTTCACTTGATTCATGGTGAAAAACCTTACCACTTTTTGTTCTTTTCAAAACTTTTTCCAAGCTTTTTACAAATTTTTCCAAGCATGATTTTAGTAGGTTTGTAATAAAGTTTTGTGCAGGTACCTGCAAAACTCTGTGATGCCTGCTTCTGCTCGTCATGAAATTGATTTTCCTATGTCACAAACATGTGTTTTTCTTTTTCATCTTGTTTTTAAGAGAAGTTTGTAAAGACAAGTGTGTAGCATGTCCTTGAAACAGTTGATTTATATTGTGAAATATAGAAACATGTATGAAAAATCTATAGAAAAGTTGCATAAGCAATTTGAGAAGACTTGGAATATATCCAAACACCTGCTTCCTAAAAGAAACACGGAAGCAGACTTCGCCATTTATTTAATTGAATTTTGGTGCTCTAGGTAATTTTTTTTTGTAGTTTCACTTTAAAATGCAAGTTTTATGTGTTTTAAGCTATCCATCCATATTTAATTTTTTCACTGAAATTAAAAAAATATTCTTTCTCTTTCTCTTGGCATCCCAAATGCAGGACACATTTGGGAAACTGAATAGCATACTGGACCATCTGATATATGCTTCTGAACCCTCTCATATTACCCTGTATCTCAACTGACATTCCTGTCAAAACCACAGCCATATTATATTAATTATTGTTCCCTCTCTCTGTTCTTTCACTTCTGAAATCAGAGATGTACAATTGAAACCTAAATTGATTTAGAATCGTTTTTCAAACTTAGATAATGGTTGCTTTTTTTCCTACACAAACAAATAGTCTTCCCATATCACATATTATATATCAAGAGAGAGTTCAAATCTTTGTGTTTAAGGACTAGAAGTCTATCCTGACACAGTAAAAGAAAGACTGACAATATTTTCATATATTTGGTCCCCCAAATATTTTATCTTTACCTGTGATAACTGTAAGAATTCAAGTAAAATACACGTGTTAAGAAAGTGAACCAATGGCAACTTGCCAATGGCCAGTATGGAATAGCTCACAATGGTCCAGAGATGATTTGTTAATACCAGACACAAAATGATGCCTCTTAGGAGGCTACTTCTAATTTTCTGGGCATAGAAATGTCTTTATTAGCTGGGCACTGTAATCTGTAATTACAGACTACACCTGTCATCCTAACTACTCAGGAGGCTAAGATCTGAGGATCCTGGTTCAAAGCCAGCCTGGCAGGAAAGTCTGTGAGACTCTATCTCCAATAAACAACCAGAAAACTGGAAGTGGCACTGCGGCTCAAGTGGTAGAGTGTTCACGTTGAGCTGAGTTCAAGCTCCACAATGGGGATGGGGAAGGTAGAAAAGAAACATCTTTATTACTATGGAGTGCCAACGTTGAAGTTCATAGGTATCATCCATTTCAGTTTAGTAGCCAAGGCAAAAAGCAAAAACAACTCTAATCTTGAAATTCTACATTATACATGAATGCATATTTTTATAACATTTTAAAGATCTTGGTTAATAAACTTACATTAAATTCCCTTCCAAATTAAAACCATATAAAAATCGATTTAACCTTCTAAACATAAGGGCATCAGTTACCCTTTATGTTCCTTGGAATTCCCCCTTCTTTATTCATTCCTCTCTCCCATTTTGCAATATAAACTTGGCCCAGGACTGGGCTGAGATGTGTGGGTTTATTCCTTACTCTTTATCTATAGCCAGTGTATGATCACAGCCTGTAAGAACCACAAAAGTATCACTTTATCTTTTTTTCCTTTATTTAAGGAGTTTTTCTTACAATGTCTCTGTCTCCTAAATCTCTCTTTTAGAATTAGCTTAGTATTAATTGCCAATTAAAAAGATAACTAACACAATAAATTTAACATAATAACCTATAGTTGAACAGGACTGCCTTAAAATTTAAGACCAATGACTTCATTTCTAAGAATAGATTTTGCTTATTATAGTAAAATAATTTTATTAAAATAATAGTTCATATATTTTTAAAATGGAAATAACGGGGTTAAGCAAAGACAAATGTGGTTAGAAGATTGTTATTCAGATATATGGTAAAGAAACATGTCTCTTATAAATGAGATAGCATTTCAATGCAAAGAGATTCACTTTTATTTTTGCCTCAGATTCAAAATTCAGGAGGGGTTTAAGTTAAAAATAAAGAAAAAGAAAGCTAAGCAAGTGTAGCAAGTTCAGCTTTTTGGTTGAGGTGGGAGGCTGGCCATGTGTATCATGACTATGCATCTTCTCTCATTTTGTGAGTTTGTATTCCTTTCTCTCTAAAATAAGTGTATTGCTAATATATTTGTATTGACTATTTATTTATCATAACTTAATAAAAGGATGCTCCTGCATTTAAATGTGCAATTTGGTTGGAAATTGGCTGAATATGGATTCAATGCTGGACTGATATTATCACCTACCAGCTGATTTGGTAGATGCATTCCTGATGTAGTTTATGGAAAATGTGTTCTCTGTTTACTGTCATCAAAGATATGGGGATTAGTCTCACTGGACAAACAGTGAGCTGAATTACCTGATCTGGGAAGTGACACACACACATGCTGATGTTCAGTATAAACTGCCTGATGACCTTCTGGGCCCTAATCAAGTGACTTATTTAAAAAAGAAAAGAAAAAAAACTCTAGCCAAGCATGTTTTCACTTTTGTTGAGAGAAAAGTATCCTGATTTTTCTTTTTTTTTTTTTTTTTTAAAGAAACCAACCTATTATATCAGGGTAAGAAGACAATGGCCACACACAATTATTCATGATTATGTACGTAAAACATACTACATCTACATGTGACACATTTTTTATCCATGAGAAGTATACCTGGATTGTTATTTCCCCTGCTTTTGGTAAATCAAGTAATATCAGAACATAAGAGAGGTGCAAACTTTTCTTGCACTTTGAAAAAATAGTCTTATTCTAGAGTGTTTAACTATTGCTTTCTCACATTCTTTCCAATAGCTATACAGCACATCCATGCCAATAAAGGGTTCGTATAGATGGAATGTTAATGCATAAAGAAACACATTGTAGTACACAGCATTGGTGTTGTCCACTCATCTCCAGTCCATCGTCAGGCTTCTGGGATGCCATAGATTTGAATGGCATGAGGCCACGTATTGTTTGTGGAACAGTGGAGAAGAGAAAGGGTAGACAGGTTTTCTATTTTATTCCTAATGCAATGTGTTAAAAACACACACACAAATAAAAAAATTACCCATTCTGGAATTTATTATTTAATAAAGTATTTAATAAAATATTTATTTAATAAAATATTTTATGTTTGTCATAACTCAACAAACAGTATTTAGAAAATAAACATTGTAGAAAATACAAGGAATAAAATGACTCAATGACAATGGACATGTTGGAGTTACTAATTTGAAACTATCAATAGCTAATGATGTTTTACAATAAGGAAGATTATTTCTATCATATACTTGCTACAAGGACATTAAAAGAAAAGATCTTTAGTAGTGCAAAATTCAATATATATTTCCAAGCAAGACATTGCTATTAAATGCTTTTTGTCACAATATTCTGGTTCTATGTAGTGATGTGTATATCATAAATATTGGTGCAGCAGTATCTCATGATGGCAAAAGTTGACGTCACACAATATTTTCTTTGGTGCTGTAACTTTTTTTTAAATGGTGAGCTGTCATTTCCTGCCCATTTATATTTACTCATCTCTTGCATTATAGATAAAAACTGCATTTATAATTTCAACAAGAAAACAAATTATTTTTAAAAAAACATTTATCTTCTGTATGTTTGATACAAAGAGTTAATGGACTTAGTACTATAATCAAATTGTTTTCTGTCACTTTGACAAATGGAAAAACATTAATCTTCAATTTTCTATGATATGTGTTATCAAAGGAAGTATTTAATAATGTATTTGAGGAGCATTTACATGAAAGTGAGCACTTGGGCTGCAATTAATGCTTACCTTGACAGCAGACAGGAAAGAGAAGCAAATAGCAGAGTCCCTAATAGCAAAGCTCTTTCATGTACCCTGGACAGAGGCTTTTTTATTATTAGGTAAAGCCCCTAATACTTAGTTTCAGTTAGGGAGTTAAAATGTCTAAAACATTGCCACTAGGTTATAAATGACCATGTGAATGAGGGGTGCCATGTTTCCCCAAGTATTTAGAAAAGAATGGCTGGATGAAGCGTTTGGACTTTTTTTTAAAGTGTGAAGCTATAATCTGACCCAAGGCCCTTTTTGAAGCATTCTCTGAACTGACAAAATGACATTTGCTTTATATGGGTCATAGATCAACCACCCTAAAAATTAATCACATTGGCTCAACCTGTTTAATCTCAAGGGATCACTTGGGGGCCTTTTTCTATGACTCTGCTTCCCATTTCACCTCTAACCAGCATGGGTAGAGATCAGAGGCTTCATGTCTTTCCTTGAAGAGCCCACCAACTACATTGCTTTTGGTCACTGGAAATGGGTTATAAAAGAATTAGAAACCTCCTCCTGCGATCACAGACTAATACTACAGTGGAATTCAGTTATACCCTCAGAACAGAAGCTTTGAAGTGAAAAGCAGATAGAATTTGAGAAAGGCAGATAGTGCAAAGGCTTGCTACTGGACCTTGCTGAGATTTGCAGCCTTTGCATGCTATGGTTGGCCTATGTCAGTTGACAGACTCCCACAGCAGACCAGATATATACTGTTCTTCTACTCAAAGCTGATATAGAATATTTTCTTTATTGTCCTGTATTTTTCTGGGATAACTCTGATTTTTCCCCTACCATCATCTACTGCGTGGCAATTTGTGGGTAGCAGCCACAACAGTAGCGAAACTTGGAACCTTGTTAGAAATTCAAAACCTCAAGCCTAACTCATATTTGTAACCTTAGATACAGTAGGCTGAGATCTTGAGGATTGGAGCTTGAAGGTATCCAGGGTAGGAAAGTCCATGAGACTCAAGTTCAATTAAACACTAAAAACAAGCATTGGGATTGTGGCTCAAGGGGTAGAGCACTAGTTTTAGAAAAATATAGCTAAGGGACAGTGCCCAGGCCTAGTGATCATTTTCAAAGGCTGATAATGATGTGTGTGCACATGAAAATTTTAGAACCCTTCCTCTGTGTTTTCCCTATTTGATTCACATCAACATGTAATTTGTTCTGCACCAATCAGTACCTTGTCTTGATAATACAATTCAAGATTTTCTGTGCTTTTTCTCCTATAGCCTTTTTCACTAGATGAATAGAAACGAATGAATGGAAATTTAATGAGGGAACAGTTTAGCATCCACTGAAAGAAATTATCCAGTTTCAAATAAATGTTTGAACAAAAATTATTCTTTCATGGTTACATGCATAATATACTTGAAGTAAAATAATTGGAGAAGAAAAGGAGCAAATAGGTGAATTGCATATTTTCTGACTTATTTATGGGCATGCGACACTGTACAATCCTGAATGTTTCATGGGAATTTATCTCTTAAAATGGATATTGTATTTACTGATATGGATGCAATCTCAGTAAATTGGATTATAAAGTCTTTGCAAATGGGGAATTTTAACTAGTATAGAATTAAAATGCTCCGATTTCCATAAGAATCTATATTTGCAATCAACTCCTATTTCAGAATATTTAGTAAATAACTCAAATAAAGACCTTTATTGCAGAAATAGCCTTAGGGAGGGGGGAATTCACTTGCTACTCTAGGTGGCAGATTCTTTTATTTCATTTGTTATATTAGATGCAAAATTATCAAATAGGACTCTTCAAAGTGGTTATCATATCAAATTTGGTAATTTTCCAAGCTACATTTAGCTAATAGCTATTCAAGTTTTACTGCCTTTAACTTAGAAACAGTTAAGTTGATTTGTTCCTACCCTATATTATAGACTTAAATGTTATTACTGCCATTTTAAATATTAAAATATTATGAATGTTGGTGTGCAAACATGCCATGCATCTGAGAAGTCCTGGTAGATTATTTTCACATTACATAAACAGAAGATCTTTGTTTATTTGCTAGTTTAATAGTTTTTAAGTATTGTAATTATACAGGATGCATAACTACACCTGTCTCACTGGGTGACAATAAGCAAACAAAGGATAAAAATGAGGATTATGTGCCCTATAAAACAAAGAATTAAGATATATGCATATATATGCATGCATATATATACTTTGCTTTCTATTCAGACTCATTGTTTAATTTGTTGAATGTGCTATTGATAAATTTCAAACATCAATTGGCACTGTTTACCTGTAGAGAATAAAAGCTGCATGTACTTGCAATGGATTCAAGCTCAAGTTACACAACTTTTTAGCATAATTTCAAACAAAAGCTCTAACCTCATGAAAATATGTATTTCCAATTTTATATGTAATATATAATAACTAATACTAGCATTTAATTATTTAGTTGTGTCCTAGCAGAGAAGCTTCAATTTCAATTTTATGTAATAAATGTTGGTGTGCATGTCCCTTAGAATAATAAACAAAAACAATTTGAAAAATGGTAAAGCAAAATGTAAAATGTAAATTCTTGATATATGTGAAAAGTTTTAGATATAAGTTAAATTTCAACAAAACTAATGAGACTTTCTGACCCTCAAATGTCCAAAGTTCAATTTTTTACTTTGGACATATTCTATTTGTGTGTGTGTGTGTGTGTGTGTGTGTGTGTGTGTGTGTGTGTGTGTGTGTGTATACACAACACACACATGTTGTGGGGCTTGAACTCAGGAACTGTGCACTATCCTTGAGCTTTTCTTTCACAAGACTACTGCTCTATCATTTGAGCCCCAACTCTACTTCCAGATTTTTCGTAGTTAACTGAAGTTCAGAGTCTTACAGTCTTTCCTGCCTCAGTTGGTTTTGAACCATGATCCTCAGATCTCAGTCTCCTGTGTAACTAGGATTACAGATGTGAACTACTTGCTCCTGGTTATTCCACTTTTAATTTAACAGTGTGATGTGTATAATACCCAACTTTATACCAAATATTCAAAGTCTTGGCCTGAAGAATGATCCTCTCCATCCCCATGACTTCACTGAGATCAATGGGTCTTCACAGGTTGAAGACTGTTGACAGATATGAGCTAGTTCTGTCACATTTTAATATACAGAGACAATTCAATGTTTCTTGTCAAAGGAAGAGAATTATTACATCTTATTTCTAGTATAAATGGATGTTATAAACATATAACTTATACTTATTATAGACCTTTAACATATATATATATATATACAATAAAAAGAAAAAATGAATGCACATACAATTATGATTTATAAAAAGAGCTTCTTGGGGATTTCAATTGTTCATACAAATGTCTGCAGATTCTTTACATGTCTGTTGGCCTTCTCAATGAAAAATTCCTTACAGTTGCTGGAAACTCTATTCAGTCCCCCACATCCACACCATGGTTAACTTTGATAAAGCTTGGAATGATACAAAGATTTTCTAGGAGACAATTAATCACTAAACCAGGTCTCAGAGATTTCAAAATTATTCAGAACAAGAAAATTGCCAATAAATATCAATTGCTTCTTACTCTGGTACTATGTCATTGTGATCATTTTGGTCAATCATTTTGGTGCTCCAAGTTATTTGTTGTCCATTTTTATGCACAACATAAAGAAGAACTAAATTTTCCTGGTGTATATTAGCTACATTAGAGGGTTTAAGTGATATATTCAAACAAAATTTCAAAGTGCTACACTTTGCTCAGTCTTAGAAGCAACCTGGCTTGCATTTCATTTATTCTTTTGTACTGAATACCAGAATGAAGTAATGGAACAAAGCAAACACTGAGCCACATTATATATAATATGAAGGAGAAAGAAGCACTTCATTTTATGAATCAAAAAATCTTAGTTTGATCCCCAACATCAAAAATTCAAAGCCCAAAATAAAAAACTTTATAAACATCTGAGCTTGGAAACTGGGTATGATGGAGAATTGCAAGTTCGAGGTCAGTCAGGGTTACATATCAAATACTGTCTTCTGTATGTGAGTGTGCATGTGAATGTCTTTGTGTTTAGGTGTACACATTAGTGTGTCTGTTTGTATATGTGGTGTACTTCTGTGTGTGCTTTTGTTCTGTGCATGTGTGTTTGTGTGTTGTGTATGGTTTTTATGTGCATGTGAGTCAGTATGTGTGCATGTGGTATATATGTATTTATGTATATTCTTGTGGAGTATTTGCACATTTGTATGTATATCCCAGCTTTGTCCTTATTCTTTTATCTGCCTGTGTTTGGTGTCGACTGCTTCTTGTCTTCTTCCCTGTGATTTCCATCTTTTTTCATCCCTTATGTCTTTCTTTTTCTGCTTTTAACACCTACTGCCAAGTCTCTAAATTTCTCATGAATATTCGCAAGGGTATTAGTCATTTTACCCTTGCTGAACAGAAGGTTCATGCCTGGCCAGTTAATTTGCTGCTAGTCCAGCCTTTATAGTGATGCAGAGGAGGACTATATGTGGCATGTTACTTGCTATATGAAGAATATTTCTTATAATTTTAATGATTGGAAAAATGACACATGCCCTTAAGTTTCTTAGAAATAATGAATAGTTATTAGAATCTCTGTCTTCAAAGCTTTCTAAAATGGATTAGCATCTGTAAATGGAATAATTGTACAATGGCCATGGATTTTATTCAGGAAATCCAGATGTCATCAGTGGTTGTAATACAATTTGGAAAGAAAACTAAGTTTGTCTACCAAGCTATTTCTAAATTTACTAAAATACATATTTCAGTGAAAATCATGTGGGTCTTTTATTTTAGATACTGTATTTGGGTTTTTATACTATTAGTCACCATAGTATTAGTCATAGAAGATGAAAGATGCCATGCTGTTCACTTTTGCCTGTTATCATTTGTAGCAAAGTTTATAGTAGGAAAAAGAGTTCACTGTAATCTCCAAGCATTGCTCACTCGGCTGTGTTTATGAGACTATCTAATACTTACAAACACATTTCAGTTTGACAATTCTTGAACCATCAGTGGATATGAATGCCAATTTTGTGAAATATCCCTGAGAATAATACATCCTGAATTGTTTTTTATAACTTACAATATTCGTCCTGCAGAGGAGACATGGCTTCAACATCCTTTCATTTCTGTTCAATCAGTCTCTGCAAATTTGTATTCTATGGAAGGTTCTTCCATTTAGTCATAGCATTATAGAAACCAAAAGCTCAAAATACCGCTTAAACGACTGAATGGAATCTAGTCAAAATAAAAGCTCAGCCTTGTGGCTCAGCATCTTCCCTCAGTAAAATGGTGAGGCAGAGGAGAGAATGAGAAGTAGCATTGGTCTTAGCCTTGCATACAAGAGAGGAAATCTTGAGTCTGCCATTTTCTGAGTACAAGATCTCCACGTCCTAGTGCCCTCAGTAATAACAAAATACAGACTCAGTGTATATTGCCACCAATTGGAGCTTCTGATTTTGATGGTAACCTGATTGCCCCTAATTCAATGTCACAGTTTCAGTCCTTATGCGGTAAACCCTATGCGGTGTCCTTCTCAGGATCACCTTCAACGAGCCTCTCAGGCTTAGCAGTGAATCTCATACTTCTCATCTTCCTCAAACTCCAAATCTAGATGGTTATTTATTATTGTAAATTGCTAGTTTATTTCATTACATCAATTCTAAAGGCTGAATTGTGCTTCCCCAAATTCATATGTTCAAGCCTTTATCCCTAAATGGCTGTATTTAGAGATGTCTTTTAGAAGGGAATTCACAGGAAATGAAGTTACAAGGTGTGGGTCCTAATCCAATAGGATTTGGGGCTTACAAGAGGAAATGATTGTTGTCTCCCCCTGCTTCTCTACCTTCCCTAGGACAGTGGCAGCTCTGTGCACACACAGCATGATGATGGCCACAAATCAAGAGAAGATGCCACAGGATGAACCTAGGCTCCACTCTCTGAAACTATAAAGAAAGTACATATCTATTCCCTAATCTACCTAGTGTGAGACATGCTGTTTTGATAGTATATGCAGACAAGAGTATAATTACCCACTAGTTTTCCATTTCCTAAATGCCTATCTGTCTGGAATGACTATTCTGCCTCTGTCTAGAGCTTTTAGACAACAAAATAACATTAGTAGTATGACTGGAATGTCATGCATAGGACATGCAATGAATTAAAATTAAGTTTAACATGAAGCTGATACAAGTAATATTCCTTTAGCCAAGGAGGGACAGATGGAAGATGGTAATTGTAAGTAAAAACTCTGGGCACAATGGCTCACATGTTTAGTCCTGGCCACACAGAAGGCAAGGGAAGAAAGATTGTGGTTTTAAGCAAACATAAACAAAAAAGTCAACGAGACCCTGTCTCAAAAATCAAACATGGCATGCTGGTTAATGCCTATAATCACAGATATTTGGGAGGCATAAGTAGGAGACTTGTCTGAGGCTAGCCCCAGACATATGAAAAGTCAATATCTTAAAAATAAATGAAGGTAAAAAGAGCTGGATGGTTCAAGTGGCAGAACACTTGCATAGAAAGTGCTAGACCTTGAGCTCAAATCCAGTATTGCTACACACACAAAAACAGTTGTAAGGGCAGAAGTTTTCTCATTAGTGCTATCTTATAGCCTGGATGCTCTCTTTATTGGTATTGTTATTCAATTAACTAGTTAAATGGAGAAAACAAAGCTTGTTTTACTTAATTATTTGAAGTAAATCATGTTTTCCCCCCTTTTTCCCTGAAGAAGTTCTGAATAAATTACATGGAAATTACTAGAAGAAAAGCATAACTGATTTTATGTAAAATTGAGTGGCAATTGAGCAAAATGTCAAATTCCATACATTTTATTATAGTAAAGATGTAAGAAGCAGAATGACATCTATAGAGAATGTAAATGCACACAATTTACATTTTTGTTTCTAAATGAGATAAGACATTTAAAATGTTGCAAAATACAAGAAGCAGTCTTTTTGAAACTTGATTACTTATATTTTCCTTATTTTAAAATAGTTGTATACAGGAGTTGCTATTAAAAGAAACAGTTTATGCATGCAATGCAACAGTAGCTTTAATAAGAATTAGGTAAAACTACAATGTAAGTGACACAAGTTAGAAAAATATCAAATGTAGCATAAAATATATGTAATTCCATAATAACTAACATATGAAAGGTAATATATAATATAAACATGTAGACATTAATTAATAAAGAGAATATTTAAAGGAGAAAGCATTAAAATCCAAAACTAATTCAAAAGTGAAAATACTGTAGTTAAATAATAAGTAAACAAGGCAAAGACAACATATAGATAATAAGAATTTCTGAAATAAAACATATAAAAGCAAGAATATAGAAGGAATACGAAAGCACAGAAAAGGGCATATAGGAATTTATTACATTTTCATCTAAATTGTTGACATTCATGGTTCAAGCTAAAAGCAAATTGAGTAATATGTTAAAATACTCAAGAAGTGAAAATGTGAGCCACACTTTTTTTTAATATAGCTAAACTGACTTCTCATATAAATGCACCAGAAAATCTGTTGTCGATATATAAAACCTCAGGAAATATTTTCTTACAAGCATACTAAAGGGAAAGATTTAGAAAATCAAAATGACCAGGAGCCATTAATCGAGAATTCTTAATTAACACTATCTAGTGACCTGAAACATAAATTCTTAATGGAGAAGAATAGGAGAGTATGATATTCTCAGAACATGTAGATACACTAGAGCTATACCAAAAATGGCTATGGGTGAGAGCAATATATACAATAATATTATTTATATGTTCTAATGAGTGTGGTGGTTTTAACATTAATCTTGCTATTTTTTCTCATGTGGCATGATTCAGAGATTCTGATGGTTCAGTTCTAGGCAACCAAAAAATTGAATATCTTAATAAAGTGAGTCACAGGAAGGTTTCATCATATCCCAGTCAATATAATATTTAAATGTATACTATATTTTATTAAGTGGACAACAACAGCAACACTGTGTATGTATTCAGTGTGTATGTACGTGTGTGTAATTTTTTTAGATTTAAAAATACTTTACTGTTAAAATATATTAAAAACCAGCCAGGCGCCAGTGGCTCATGCCTGTAATCCTAGCTACTCAGGAGGTTGAGATCTGAGGATTGCGGTTCAAAGCCAGCCTGGGCAGGAAAGTCTGTGAAACTCTTATCTCCAATAAACAACCAGAAAACCAGAAGTGACACAGCGCTCAGGCCTAGAGTTCAAGCCCCACAACCGACAAATAAATATATATATAAAACCAACTACAATTTCAGTGAGTCTTAGGGGTTTAGTTGAGAAAGGTTCTTGGACAACTGACTGATTAGGGTTGTTGTTGCTGGGCTTATGGCAGCTATGCCTATTTCTTCTCTTTTTTTTAAAAAATAGTTTATTGTAAAGATACTATACTGAGGGGATTCAGTTATATGAGTAAGGCAATGAGTACATTACTTGCTGGTCATTGTTACCCCTTCCCTTGTAGTTGTCCTTCCTCCCTCACCTCCCACACTCCTCATCCTCAACCCTCCACCCCCTACCCCCAGCCCTGAAATTATAAAGTTTGTTTCCAATACACTGTCCTGTGGGTATCATTTTGTTGTAAAGAGTCATCCTGTGTCCTTGTTTCAACATTTTGATATTCGCATTCCCAGATTAGAAAATTGTATATACAAAATGCAGGGTATCAAAATCAAGTACAGTGACAACAGAGCTATACCACAGGGGAAAGAACACACAAAGAGGAAAAAAAGAAATCACATAGTACATTTGACACAAGAATAATAAAGAGATTTCTTGTGTCCATACCTTGAGGTTCATTACACTTAGCATCATCTTATATGGTCATTTATACAGTGTTTTTTGAGTTTTTCAGCTCTTCAGGTAAGATTAGCCTATATGTATACTAATTATTGCAAATAAGGGAAACCATGGAACCTAAATTTCTTTTGGAATGGGTAACTTCAGTTGTTATAATTTTTTCAAGTCTTTCAATTTCCTTTTTTTTAAATTAAATTTTATTTTATTTGTGAACATACTGTACAGAGGAGTTACAATTACATGGGCAGGATAATGCGTACATTTCTTACCAAGCATTGCAGCCTCCTCCTTTGTTTACGCTTCACATCACTTCCCAGCCTCCCCCCTCCCCCCCAATCCCAATCCTTCTCCTTCCCTCCCCCTTCCCCCCCCCCCCCCCCGCACCGACATTGTAAAGCTCGTTTTGGACATGACAACTTGTACTTCTCATTGTTGCAACAGGTCCACCTGTATCCTTAAACAACTGGTTTTTCCACATCTCCTCCTCAAGTTATACTGACATCAAATATAGTGAAAGCAGGGGTTATACTGTGGGGGAGGGACATACAAAGCAACAAAGAGATAATCTTGTAAATGCATTAGAAACACATGCATGAAAGAAAAAACATTAAAATACATATCTAAGGGTTCATTTTCCTGACATCACATTATCTGACCTTTTCCGCTTGACTCATACATATACTAGATATTGCAAATAAGGGAAACCATGGGACCTATGTTTCTTTGGGCCTGGCTTACTTCACTTAATATAATTTTTTCCAAACCTTTCCATTTCCTAACAAATGGGGCAATGTCATTCTTTCTGATGGAGCCATAGAATTCCATTGTGTATATATACCACATTTTCTTGATCCATCCATCTACTGAGGGGCATCTGGGTTGGTTCCATATCTTAGCTATGGTAAATAATGCTGCAATAAACATAGTTGTGCTGGTAGCTTTAGTGTGGTCTTGTTTGTAAACATTTGGGTAAATGCCCAAAAGTGAGATTGCTGGGTCATAGGGGAGTTCTATGTGTAGTCTTTTGAGGAACCTCCATACTGCTTTCCAAAGTGGTTGAACAAGTTTACATTCCCACCAACAATGAAGTAAGGTTCCTTTCTGTCCACATCCCCTCCAGCATCTGTTGTTGTTAGAGTTCTTGATTTTTGCCATTCTAACTGGAGTGAGGTGATATCTCAATATTGTTTTGATTTGCATTTCTTTTATGGCTAGGGATGTTGAACATTTCTTCATGTGTCTTTGGCCATCCTTCTTTCTTCTTCAGAGAAGTTTCTCTTTAAGTCTTTCGCCCACTTATTTATTGGGCAGTTGTTTCTTTGAGGATTTGACAAGGGTCTCATATCTAAAATATACTTGGAACTCAAAAAATTAAACCCCCAACAACAAGTCTTTCAATTTTCTAACAAATGGGGTGGTGCTGTTCTTTCTGAGGGAGGCATAGAATTCCATTGTATATATAGACCACATTTTCTTGATCCACTCATCTACTGAGGGGCATCAGGGTTGGTTCCATATATTAACTATGGTGAATAATGCTGCAATAAACGTAGTTGTGCTGGTAGCTTCAGTATGGCCTTGTTTGGTTTCATTTGGGTGGGATTGCTGGGTCATAGAGGAGCTCTATTTGTAGTAATTTGAGGAACCTCCATACTGTTTTCCAGAGTGATCGACCAAGTTTACATTCCCACCAAGAATGCAGTAGGGTTCCCTCTGTCCACATCCCCTCCAGCATCTCTTGTTATTAGAGTTCATGAGGATAGCTATTCTAACTGGGGTGAGGTGGAATCTCAAAATTGTTTTAATTTGCATTTCTTTTATGGCAGAGAAGCTGAGCATTTCTTCACGTGTCTATTTGCCATTTTTATTTCCTCTTCAGAGAAGTCTTTCTTTAAATCTTTAGCACACTTATCAATGGAGCAGTTGTTTCTTTGAAGATTTGTTTTTGGAGGATTTTATTTTTGAGTTCTAAGTATATTAGATGAGACTCTTGTTCATTGTATGGCTAGTGAAGATCTTCTCCCAATCCGTGGGTTTTCTGTTGATCTTGCTACTATGTCCATTGCCATGCAGAATCCCTGCAGCTTCATGCAGTCCCATTTGCCCAACCTTTCTTTGATTTGTTTTGTTTATAGATCTTTATTAAGAAAATTTCGGCCTGTGGCAATGAGCCCTTGAGTTTCTCCTATTCTTTCCTGTAATGTTTTCAGGGTGTCTGCTTTGACTTTGAGGTCTTTTATTCATTTGGAGTTCATTCTGGTGCAGAGTGATACATAAGGATGTAGCTTTAGTTTTCTACAGGTGTTAAACCAATTTTGCCAGCACCATTTACTGAAGAGGCTGTTTTTCTTCCATTCTATTTTTTAGCTCCCTTATTGAAGATTAGGTGGCTATAGATCTGTGGGTTCATTTCTGGGTCTTCAATTTTATTCCATTGGTCTTCAGGTCTGTTTTTGTGTGAGCACCAAGCTGTTTTGATTACTAAGACCTTGTAGTACAGTTTGAAGTATAGTATTGTTATTTCTCCAACACTGTTCATTCTGCTAAGGATTGGTTTTGCTATTCGGGTCTTTTATTGTTCCTTATGAATTTTTGGATTGCTTCTTCTATTTCATTGAAGAATGGGGTTGGGGTATAGATAGGTATTGCATTAATTTGTAGATAGCCTTTGACAATATTGCCATTTTCCCAATTTTAATCCTCCCAATCCAGGAGCATGGGAGGTTTTTCCACTTCCTTAGTTCTATTTTAATTCCTTTTTTTCAGGTTTTTAAAGTTTTTATCAATGAAGTCCTTCACTTCTTTATTTAAGTTAAGTCCTTGGTATTTTTGTGGGGCTATTACAAAAGGGGTTGTTTTCCTGATTTCAGCTGTGCTCTTTTCATTATTGGCATACAGGTAAGCCATTGATTTTTGAGGGTTAATTTTATACTGCTAAGTTTTATTCTGCTAAGTTGTCAAAATTTCAAATCAGCTGGAGTAACTTGGGAGTGGAGTCTTTGGGTGCTTTAAATGCAAATTATGGCATCTGCAAAGACGGAGAATTTTACTTCATCTTTCCCTATTTGGATCCCCTTTATGTTTACATCTTGTCTTATTCCTCTAGCAAGGCATTCTGATACCAAATAGAAGAGGAGGGAAGAGAGTGGAGTGAACATACTTGTCTTGTTCCTGAGTTTAGAGGAAATATCTAGCTTTTAGCCATTAAGTATAAAAATGGCTGTAGGTTTGTCATACATAGCCTTGATTGTATTGAGAAATGTTCTCTGGCTTCCTAGCTTCTCCAGAGCTTTCATCATAAAGGGGTGTTGGATTTTTCTGTGGTTGGGCTTTTTCTGTGTCTATTAAGATAATCATCTTGCTCTTGTTGATGTGATGTATTACATTAATTGATTTGTGTATATTGAACCAGCTTTGCCTCCCTGGAATGAATCTTGTTTGCTCCTTGTGTATGATTTTTTTTGATGACCTGTTGAAGTCAATGGCCAGAATTTTTTGAGATGTTTTTCATCAATGTTCATCAAAGAAATGGGTCTATAGTTCTCTTCTTTGATGAGTCCCTGTCTGCTTGTAGGATGAGGGTTATGATGGCTTCATTGAAGGAGTTTGGTAGTGAAATTTCATTGAAGAGTTGGAGGAGTATTGGTGTGAGTTCTGCTTTGAAGTGCTTGTAGAATTCAGCAGATGGATATCTGGTCTTGGGCTTTTCTTGGATTGGAGGGCTCTTATTGTTGTTTCTTTTTTTATACTTGAAATGGGTCTGTTAATTTTTTTAATTCATCTTGGTTTAGTTTGGGCATATCAATATTTGCTAGAAATACTTCTATTTCATCCAGATTCTCAAACTTATTAGCATAAAGGTTTGAGAAGTATTCCCTTATAATGTTCTGAATCTGGGTTGTTTCTGTGGTGATGGTTCCATTCTCATCTCTGAGTTTGTTTATTTGAGTGTATTCTTTTCTTGTTCTGGGAAGATTTGCTAAGGGGCTGTAAATTTTATCATTTTTTTTGAAAATCCAGCTCTTTGTTTTGTTGATTCTTTCTTTGGGTTTTTTTTGGACTCTAATTCATTCAATTCTGATTTAATTATAATAATTTGTTTCCATCTAGTGGATTGGGGTTTGGCTTGTTGTTCTTTTTCAAAGAGCTTCAGGTGCACCATTAAATTGTGGTTTGAGCTGTCTCCAATGTGTTGCTGTAAGAACTCAGAGCTATGGATTTTCCTGTGAGTACTGCCTTTGCTGTGTCACAGAGGAACTTGTAATTTGTATGTTCATTTTGTTAAATATCATGAACATTTGAGTTTTCTTTCTAATCTTTTGCATGACCAACTGGTGGTTCAACAGTGTATTGTTCAGCCCCCGTGTTTTACAGGATTTTCTTTGATGGCATTTGGTGTTGAATTCTAATTTTATTCCCTTATGATCTGAGACAATGCAGGGCATAATTTCAATGTTTCTGTATTTGTACATATTTGCTTTGTGACCTAAAATGTGGTCTATTTTGGAGAATGTTCCACATGCTGCTGATTAGAATGTGTATTCTGTTGTTAATGGGTGAAATATTCTGTAGACGTCTGTTAAGTCTAGTTGATCTATGCAGTTGTTTAGATCTGAGGTTTCTCTGTTAAGTTTTTGCCATGTCGATCTATCCAGCAGGGAAAGTGGCGTATTAAAGTCACTAACAATCAATGTCTTTGGATCTATGTGTGACTTTAGGAAAAGTAGCATTTCTTGGATAAATTTGGATGCTCCAGTATTTGGTGAATAGATATTTAGAATTGATATATCCTCAGTTTCCCTTGGCTTTTTGCCCCTTCCCGATCTGCTCTGATGGTCAGCAGGATGAGTAATTCTGCTCCTGATCATCCAGTCTGTGCTGGATGTGGATGAAGAGATGCAGCCCTGAGTCTCTGGCATGTTTGTTCCAGCTTTGTCTGGCCAGTCTCACAGTGGCCACTTGTGCTCAAATCTAATTTCTGGTGCTAACTGCTTGAATTTTTCCTTGCTAGGCATAATCTCTGTACTATTACGGCTCACTTTGATGTGATTTTCCTGCAGTGAATTATTCCCTGACCTGCAAAAACTGGTTTCTGGAGAGAGCTCACATATAGCCCAACTACATCTCTGCCATCTTCCTTGGGTCTCTAGCTATTTCTTATATGAAAAAAGAGTGAAGTTTACTGTATCAGTTGACTTTGTTTCTTATGAGGTATTTATCTGTAGTTGGTGATACTACCCTTACTTTATCTACAGTAGAACTTTCAATCCCAACCCTGCCACTGGTTTACATAATATTCCAAACCTTTGCTTTCATTTCAACAATGTTCACCACATATTTATCAGTAGATTTTTCTCTCAAGAAAGCACTGTCTTCTCATCTGTTAAAATTTTATCATGAGATTATAGTAATTCAGTCACTTGAAGCATTCTGCTTCAAATTCTATTTCAGTTATTTTTTCCACCACATTTGGTTACTTCCTCCATCCATTGAGGTCTGTTTTTTGTCAAAGTCTCCATGAGAATTAAAGGCATCTCCTAAGCTCCTGCTATGCTTTTGTGCATGTTTTGATGACTTCTCATGAATCATAAATCTTCCTAATAGTGTCTAGAGTGATGATTCTTTTCAGAATTTTTTTTCAATTTACTTTTTGGAAATCCATTAGCAGAATCACTGTGGCAGCTACAGGCTTTAGATAGATAGATAGATAGATAGATAGATAGATAGATAGATAGATAGATAGATAGATAGATAGATAGATTAGATAGATAGATATCCTTTAAAAGACTTGAAAATTGAAATTATTTATAGATCCATAGTCTTCAGAATGGAGGTTGTGTTAGCAAGCTGTGGATCAATATAAATCATATTGCATGTCTCTATTAGAGCTCTTGACTCACCAGGGGCATTTTCAATAAGGAGCAATATTGTTAAGTAAATATTTTTTTTCTTAGCAGTAGTCTCAGCAGTGGACTTCGAATATTCAGCAAACTATTCGCAAGCAGAAGTACTGCTATTTAGGCTTTATAAGAGTACAGGCTGACCCATTGCAACAATGAGATGTACAAGACACTATGTTGAAAAACAAACATTATAATTTAGGCAAGGGGGAGGAGAGGGAGTGGGGAGTGTAGATGAGGAGGTGGAAGGGAAGGGATGGTAGGGGAAAACAAAGGAGGAGGCAATAATGCTTGATAAGAAATGTACTCATTATCTTGCCCATGTAACTGTAACCCCTCTGTATGGTATTTTTCATAATAAAAATCTTATTAAAAAAAAGAGTACAGGCTGAGAAATTACAGTTGCAATTAGCCCCAAGAAGACTTGGGGATTTTCAAAACTTTGAAAACTTTCTCTTTAGCTATGAAAGTCGTAGAGAGCATCTTCCAATATTAGTTTGTTTCATTTATTTTCCAAATGTTGATTTTAGTGTACCCATGTCAATCAATTCACTTAATGAGATCTCTTGGATAACATGTTACAGCTTTTACATCTGCTATTATGGTTTTTTCTGTACTTTTATGTTATGAAGATAACTGTTTTCCTACAAGTGTATCAACCAACCTCTAGTAGCTTCAATCTTCTTTTCCACTTTCTTATCTCTCTCCCCCTGAATAGAACATAAGAATGTTGGGCCTTGCTCTAGATAAGGCATAAGAAAATGCTGTGGCTGGTTTGAACTTTTTAGATCAATATTAACAACAAGGCTGTTGCACTTTCTTATTAATGTGTTCACTAGAAGAGCACTTTTAGTTTCTTAAAGAACTGCGCCTTTGCATGCATAAATTGGCTTAAGAACTTGATCCAAGAGATTTAGATTTAAGCTTCTGTTTGCTTCTGGCATGTAAGGTGTCTTCCTTTAACCATTTCTAGCTTTTGATTTTAAGTGAAAGGCATCAAACTCACTCTATACTTGAACACTTTGAGACATTACAGGATTATTACCTGGCTTTCTTTCAATATTGTTGTGTCTCATGCCATAGAGAGGCCCATGAAGACAGAGGAATACAGACATATGGTCATTGGAGCAATCAGATCATATTCATTTATTTATTAAGTTTGCCATCTTGTATGAGCATGGTGCACAGACTCCCAATCAAATTACAATGGTAACATTTAAGATTGCTAATAATAATCATAGCAGATATAATGATAAAATTTTAATGTAATGTGAATTACCAATTTGTGATACTGAGACTTAACGTGAACAAATGCAATGAAAAAATGGTACCTATAGATTTTCAGGATTATCACAAACTTTCATTTTTATAAAAATAAAATATCTATAACACATAATAATGAAAAGTTAGAAGTTTTTACCATTAACTATAGTCACATGACTATACAATAGATTCTTGAACAGATTTCTCCTTTAATTCTATATCTTCCCTAACATCTCATCATCTATTCCTCCCTAAACACCACATACAATAACCATCATTCTACTCTACTTTATAAGGTTAACGTTTTTAGATTTCACCTGAGTAAGACTATGTGTACTTGTATTTGCCTGAATTATTTCATCTAATATAATGTCTTACAGGTTCAGCTGTGTTGTGAAAAATGACAGAATTTCATATGAAAAATACAAAGATAAAGTTCTCAGTTGAAAAATGATAGCTATGTGATGTAAATTATATGTAAATTCACTATATTTAGCTGGCCCACCATGTATATACACTTTATAAGATGGTATTACAGGCAAAATTAACCATCATAAGAAATAATAGAACATCCTTACACATACATAAGTGTAACATATGCACTTGTGTGTGTGGATGTGTGCATATATCTGTATGTGTGTGTGTGCATGTGTGTGTGTGTGTGTGTGTGTGTGTGTGTGTGTGTGTGTGTGTGTGTGTGTGTGTGTGTATGAGCTTCCTGCTATAAAGCCTAGAAACAATGACCAATCCAGTTACAATGGCACTCACTAGAATCTAGCATTCAGGTTGTAGTTTTGAAATGCTATTTCTGTTATGATTGCTTAGAAAAATTTCCATCGGCATATCTAGGTCAGCAAATGTCCTTGCTAAGTATAGAATACCTTGTTATAACCAATTAGCAAAGAAGGCATCAGATTTGTATGGTAATATTAAAAATAACTTGAGTTATATCTAAATGAGACAATTTAAAGAAGCTCCAAATGGCCTAAGATACATAGTTGATACTCTAATAAGATTACTATTTACAATCAATTTAAATCAATCAGTATACTCTATAAAATACAGGTAAGGGCAAATAAACATTTTCAACTATGGGAAAACTTAATAATAAATAAGAATGTCTTGTCATAATGACATTTGAACTAAAATTTATTTAAGACATGATAGACTAATTTACCATCTCTTATAAATTTGTGAATCTAGATACTATCAACAGCTACCAATTTAACTGAAAGAGTGACAAACACGTATTATGTGCCTTTCTAAGACAGAAATCAGTATCAATATGGTATTGTCAAAGGGATTGGACATGAGTCTGATTAAGCCTCTGGATTTACTTCCTATAATAGGCAGAAAAATGCTCTTTACTATGAGCACACACACACACACACACACAAACAGCAAAATTCAGACTCCATGAAATGTTATAGGTCAAGTGATTTTTTTGAAAAAATGTGGGAGCAAAAAAGAATAGATGGAAGCCTGAAGATTAAAATGACTTAAAAGTACACCACTTCTTTCTCTTCAATTTTTTTGTAACGTTGATATACAGAGGGGTTGAAGTTACATACACCAGTTCTTTTTTTTTTAAGTTGATCATATTTACCAAGTCACAGTGAAGGAGATGTAGGATTTAGTGATGCAAGCATACATACATGGAGCAAAAGTCATAAAAGTTAAGGGAACTATCACTGTCTTGGGAGAACCTATTGATTGATGTAGAATATAAGAACAAAGTTCTTCATGTGTGGTAGTTTACAAGAATATTCATCATATTAAGTGTACTCAATGCATGTCACCATGGCATAAAATAAACTACTCACCTTCCTCTCTCATAAATAATGTCATTTGTAATACACATGAATATATTCCCAAAAAACATTCACAACTTTCTGAAAGATACTAGATGGAGATTTTCCAAATAGACAAGCAGACAGATAGACAAACAGATAGATGTAATAAATATAAGCAACATTTGTTAATATGGATTTATGTATGAATATTGTGTTCATTTTTTATTTTATTTTTCAAATTTTTTATTGTGAAAATACTGTACAGAGGGGTTATAATTACATGGGCAAGACAATGAGTACATTTCTTATGAAGCATTGTAGCCTCCTCCTTTGTTTCCCCTTCCCATCCCTTCCCATCCTGCCCCCAGCCCCCTCCCCTGCCCCCACCCAATCCTCCCCGTTTCCCCCGCCTCACCAAAGTTGTAAAGTTCGCTTTCGAAATAACGACTTGTACATCTCACTGTTGCAATGGGTCAGCCTGTATCCCTATTTAAACACTTTGTTTTTCCCCTTCCCCTCCACAAATTATACCGACATCAAATACAGTGAAAGCAGGGATTATACTGTGGGGGAGGGACATACAAAGCAACAAAGAAATAATCTTATAAATGCGTTAGAAACAATCGCATGAAAGGAAAAGAATTGAATACATATCTTAGGGCTCATTTCCCTAACATCACCTTATCTGACCTTTTCTGCTTGACTCAGACATATACTAGATATTGCAAATAAGGGAAACCATGGGACTTATGTTTCTTTGGGCCTGGCTTACTTCACTTAGTATAATTTTTTCCAAGCCTTTCCATTTCCTAACAAATGTCATTCTTTCTGATGGAGGCATAGAATTCCGTATTGTGTTCATTTTATATAATTGAATTATATAATTCTATAATTTCATACTTCAACATTTTTTCTCACTAAAGGTTGTCTAAGGTATGTTTTCTACTGGACACTTCATTTCTCATTTTGCCTATTATACACCTCATTTGGACTCTTTTCTTATTGGATATTGGAATTCAAATTCAGGACCTTGAGATTGTTTGGCAGGCCGACTGCTACATGAGAGGTGCCTTTCGCTCTCTCTGATTCCTTTTTTGGAATGACAAAACTTATTAAATATTATCCATTTATCAAACTTTTTTTTTGGTCCGATTGTGGGTCCTGAACTCTGGGCCTGCGCGCTGTCCCTCAGCTCTTCAGCTCAAGGCTAGAGCTCTACCACTTGAGCCACAGTGCCACTTCCGGCTTTTTTCTTTTTTTTTTTGCGTATATGGTGCTGAGGAACCGAACCCAGGGCCTCAGGCATGCAAGGCAAGCGCTCTACCACTGAGCCATCTTCCCAGCCCTTCAAACATTTTTAAAAGTATGAAAGAAATAAAGATCAGTGAAGCACCATCAGAAAGAATGACATTTCCCCATTTGTTAGGAAATGGAAAAACTTTGAAAAATTATATTAAGTGAAGTAAGCCAGGCCCAAAGAAATATAGGCCCCATGGTTTCCCCTATTTGCAGTAACTAGTATATGTGTAGTACAAGCAGAAAAGCTCAAAAGCTATGCACATATGACCACATAAGATGATGTTAAGCGAAATGAACTCCAAGATAGGGACATAAGTGGTTTTTTCATTCTTGCTATTGTTTTTTAACGTATTTATAATGTACTATGTAATTTTTTTTCTTTCTTTGATATGTTCCTCCCAGCTGGTATATGTTCTTCCCACCTGTTTTCACCGAATTTGATTCTGGTGCCTTGCATCTTGTATATACATTTTTCTAATTTGGGGAGGTTAAGGAAAATAATAAAATGCTTAAATAGGGATACCGTTTGACTCACTGTAACAATGAGATGTAGAAGATATTTTACAGCTTCATTGGGTGGATAGGTAGTTGGGGAGGTAGGGAAGGAAGGGATAGTAGGGGAAAACAAGGAGGAAAAAACAATGTTTGATAAAAATTTTGCTCATTACCTCACTCATGTAACTGTAACCTCTCTGTACAGTAATAAAAATGTACTAAAAATGATCAGTGAGACAAGACTTTGTTATCTACTTTAAAATAGAGCAATATCTTTGAAGTTCTCAATACATTATAAATTGTCCTGTTCCATATCAGGGGCTGTTTTACATAATTATTTTGGTTATTCTCACAGTTTCTTAGTCTCTGTTTACATCTTTAAGCCTTCATTCCATTTCTTAAATAACATTTTATATTTATTTTAATACTACTACCTGGTAAATTCAATAATCTAGTTTTGAGATTCTAAGAGTCTGCACTTAGATACTTCCACTTGCCTAGGGTGTTGTATTGTCATGTGATTTTGTAAGTTTTATAAATATAAATTCACAATTTTTGTATCTTTACCCCCAGAAATTTAGTTTGATGTTGTTTTTTTATTTCCCTAGTGAACATTTTCTTATGCTTTTGATAAAAAGAATGATCTTGGCAATACTTCCATTAAATTCTCTACTTGATGTTGAGACCCAACATTTCTCATTTCTCCCATGTCTATAGAACAAGGAAAAAGTCAATACCAACAGCCAAAAATAAATCTACTTTAATACTATGACTGATCCTATAAAATGGGAATTATGGAGATGTGACAGAGAATATTTTGTTTGATAACACTGAGAGGTTTCTGGGGCTTATAGGAGCCTCATTCAGTTATTTAGCAACATTCTATAATTATGAAAATAGAAGGCCATAAAATTTGGCTAACTATTTCCTGTAGCTTCCAATTGGCGCCTGATTTTTCTCCCATCTCTCTTACCATAGATCATGGCAGTACTACAATTGTCTCAGTAACATTGCCTTTATTTCTTTATTTCTCAGTATCATATTTTGTCTAATTATCTTTTCTTTCTTTAACCCCTCAGTCCACTGGAAGACCACACTACAGAATCAAACTAGAAGACCACACTAGAGGACCATACTGGAGCAATCACCTAGAGTCTTTAAGGGCCTACATTATCAATAATTTCCTTTGCTAACCTACTTACTATCATTCTTCTGTGTAATGTTTTTTCTCCATTTTATTTACTGTCCATTACTTAGCCCCTCAAATGTCTTGTCCATCAGCACCCTAGCTCTAACAAATATACAGCTTCTGTCAGAAGCAGCTCCTATGTTCATCCTCCCCTCTTGCTGCCCACAGCCAAGGAACTGATTGCCTTCCCCCCCCCCCAACTTCCTGGAAAGCTGAGTGTATTGAAGCTTGGGATGCAAATGACAAAGTGGAGCACTCAAAATTTGGGGGTCTTAAACCATCTACATGATCTCTTTGAAATCCACTTTAGTGTCTTCTCTCTAACAATGATTTTACCTCTCCTGTAATATACAGTCCTTAGACCCAACCTATTCTTCACTGTCATCAGTCTTATCTGTTTTCTCAATTTTCTTTTTACTCACATTAGCATCCATGATTAATCACTTTAATCATGGCTTGCAGAGGTCCTCAACTCCTTTACCTTTCTCTAGTGCTTTCAAAACTTGACTGGCAATGTGCCCACCCAGATTCAACTCATCATTCTGCTTTTTCTTTGAATATCTGAGCATGCCTAGAGAAAAACATAACTGGGCTGTTTGGTACTTTAAATTTATAGGCACTAATTTTCAATGGGCATTTAGGAGCAAAATATCCTTCATTACCTTCATATCTTTCATCACTCATATTTATCTGCTAAACTTACTGGGCTACTTATGACTCTTCTGTCTTTTCTCTATCTCAAATATGTTCAACTTTCAATCTTCACTGACAGTAAAAATCCAGTCTTGATTCACTGATAATACAGAAACCATCAAGATAGAATATGTGTAGGTATGTATATAGATATTCACTACATAATATATATGTCATACATATATGACATATATAGCAAATATATTGTAAAATATGTAAGGCTATATATGTAGTTATCATTGGCATATATTGATAGTACAAAATCATAGTGAAGATTATATAGATATGTACACTGTACCTTGAACAAGCTTATCCCATTATGTTATTGTATTCTCTTATCTCTCCTCTTCCAATTGTAATCCTGCAACAGGATTTTATGATACTATCTTCATGTTCATGTATGAGTAAATATGTGTATTATGTACTTCAATTCTATTTCATGACTCCACTACTCTTTCCTTCCTCCTTCCCCTTCCTGCTTCTTTTGGATGGCCTTTCTTTTATACTCATGTTCTTTTGTTACTATCATCATCATCAACATCATCATCATCATCATCCTAAGTCTAGACTTCACATGTTAATGAAAAGCATACAATATTTGGCTTTTGAAGCTTGAGTTCTCTTACTGAACATGATGATCTACAATTCCATCCATTTTTCCTTCAAGCAACAGAATTTTGTTCTCCTTTATGTCTGAATAATAATATTCCATAATGTATGTATATTTGTTCTTTTGGTGGAGCTCTTTGTATATTCTGGTTATTAATCTTTTATCTATAGAATAGCTGGTGAAGATTTTCTTCTATACTGTGAGTTCTCCTTTGACTCTAGTTGCTATAGCTAGTTGCTATATCTCCAGCATCATGTTCTAATACCTCAAAATTTATGTACCAATATACAGTAAGAGTTCCTTCTTCCTTGTCTCTGTTTTAAACAAGAAGGAAAACTCTTACTCAAACACTTAAACAAACTTTCCATGTGCCGTACTGACTATATTTGGATCATATGTTCACTCCTAAAGCTCTCAGTGTCAAAAAGACCCAGGATACTGTAGTGAATCTAAGGATTCTGGGTAGTGGGCCATAGCATAATTTGGAATATGTTTTAAAAAAAAAGATGAGAAAGTAATGATTTAGGAGAAAAATAATATTATGCATTAGCGCTTTATATTTTACTTTCTCCTCTGTCACATGGAAGGCTTCTCTCTCTATGTATACACTGAAGATAAATCTCCAGTTTATGCACTGGATTCCATCCCTTCCTGTTTGCTCAAAGATTTTGTTTTTCAAGTAGCCTTATTTCTCCTGCATCAATAGCTTCTTGATCTCTAACAATTATCCCTATCAACAAATACAATATACATTTTAATGACAAATTTTACTTTTGGCCTGAAGATCCAATGTAATCACATCAGATAAAGTTTTGCTACCTGTTTCATTGAATTACTATTTATACTTTATCATATTTCCTGTAATCACATTAAATTATTAATTTATCTGATTGATGTGACTTTTGAGAACTCTTTTCTCATTCAATTTATTATTATAATTATTGTGGCTTCCCCTCATCACAAGTATTTCAAATGTATTTCCCCAGATCTCTTTTGTTTTATATATTTTTTCTTGCATACACCTTTGGCATTCTATAATTGTGTCCATTGCATCAATTATACTAAACAAAAAGTTAGAGGTAAAAAAAGAATTAGAAGGATATATCTAGTCTCTGGAGAAATTTATCAAAGCCTGAAGAAGCATAGGAAAGAATAATCCTAGAGAAAGACATCTTTTTCTTTTTCTTTTTCTTTTTGTTTTATTTTTTCCTTTTGTCAGTCATGGGGCTTGAACTCTGGATCTAGGTGTTTTCCCTGAACTCCTCAGCTCAAGGAGAGCTCTTTACCACTTGAGCCACAGCACCACTTCCAGTTTTCTGATGGTTACCTGGTGTTTCCTGCCTATGTTGGCTTTGTACTGTGATCCTCAGATCTCACCCTCCTGAGTAGCTAAGATTACAGGTGTGAGCCACCAGGGCCTGGCAAGAAAGACATCTTTATAAGGCTGATCATTTAGATTTAGAGAGTGGCATTTTTATATTCATTCAAGATAAAATATCAGGTATATTTTTGTGAACTCCAATATATCTAGTAAAATGTTTAGATTATATATCAATATGCTTTTATGTCAAAATTTACTTTTCAAATAAGTTAATTTTCAGGTAAACTAACCAAATATCAAATGTGATTCACAGAACCACTTAAGTGAGTTCAACTTTTAAAAAGTGTCATTGTTTTACTCCATATGTGATTTGGGGCCATTTATCCTTTCTGTCCCCTGTCCTCTAACTTCAACATGGTACATGAAGATAAATTAGATAGTAGTGAGAATTGAATTAATTCTGTATATAATACATAGCAAGCATGTTTGTGTTAAATATTAGTATTATTGTTGTCATTATTAAGTTAAAATCAGAGACAACAAGGTTCAGAAAAGGTAGAACTAACACTTCTTTATAAATTTGAGTATGTGATCAAAATACAATTGTCTTTTATTTTCAATCCAATGATCTTTTCTATTTTACTATTTTGTTGCATAAAGTGCTATCACAGTGTGGACTTCAACATAAATTCAATTTTAGACAAACTTTTATTTCCCTTGATATTTCCTATTGATATTTGTCTTCTTCCCTGACAATGAGAATTAAAAAAAACTGATTATCTTTACCTCTGTTCACTGGCTGCTGAGAGGACAAATCAAATTTAAAGGGCAATCATAGCAATTATCTGTCTTCATTGCCTTTATCTTCATTGCCTTTATCTATGTATTTGTATTCTACTTTGCCATGGTAATTACTTTTTACATATATTTTCGCATTAGCCTCCTGATTTTCTTGAAAGAATTACTCACTGTTGTTTGGCAAATAAATCTCTGCTACTACTATTGCTGGAAATGGAAATGCAGAGTTGCCCATGTAAGAAGTAGATAAATTGCAAGCCAAAGCCTACAATTTGAAGCTTCTACCCTTGTGGGTCTTTATTTAGAGCTCATAATTGAAACCACTATTTGTTTTCTCTGTCTGTGATGTCTTAATATATGCAGAATGCCTCTTCCAATTGTCAGCTACACAAGCCTCTTTTTATTTTTAAGGCTCAGCTGCTCTGGGGGACAACAGTCTTTCTTTTGAAGTACTCACACCAGGGTTCTGGCAAATTAACAATTTTTCAATAGAGGCAATACATTTTTCAACTACTGAACTCTTTTAAATTTGAAATACAATATACATATAGTAAAGGGTGTAATATATATTACCCTTAATTATGCCATATAAGGATTAATTGCAATATGTCTGAGGCCTTTTAACCTCCAACTAGAGCAATTTCCGTAAGATTACTTCATGACCCATCTTATCTGTGCTACCTCCTCGAAGAAACAACCAATATTCTGTCTTTCATCATTATCGAATTTTCCATAAATGAAATTATACATGCAGCATGAACTTTTTGTGTACTTTTGTGACTTTTTGTCACTCAACACATTGATTCATTCATGTTTTTCTTATATGCATATATTGCCTTTGATTTTGCAAATACAATTTGCAAATAGAATTGGTAAATCGTTTCATGTTAGATCAGATTCCATCGTATGAATATACTTCAATGTATTTATCCATTCTCCTTTTACTACACTTGATCTTAGCCAAAAAGCCAAGAAGCGATTATCCATTCTCCTTTTGATGCTGTGTCAAAAGGATGGTGCTTGAGGTTGTAGCCTACATAATAATCTAGAGAATATTTTGAGGACATCCCAGTGAACATTCTGCCTCTGGAATAAGTCCACATAAGTATTTATGTGATGTAAAAAATACTAACATACAATGTCAGCTTTCTTCATTCCTGGGTTTCTCTTATTTATTTCCTCAGTCTGTTTCATAAAGAAAAATATAATGATTGATGTTCTCAAGGAGAGAAGGAAAGAAACTGTACAATCTAAAGATGCCAGAGTTAGGACAGATAGAGTAGGAGAACTTCACTTTTACCATTAACAATATGTATCTATATATTCCATCATAGTTGGGAAAGTCACAAAATTTAGCCCATATTTACTAAAATACTTTGCAACCCCATAAAGTAGGACAAAGGTATAATAATAATTAGCTGTGGTTATTCCTTCTCATCCACATTTTCCTTCTTTTCCTTTTAGTATTCTCCCTTCTTTCCTTTGCCCATGTGACATAGAAGACAAAGAGAACTGTTGCTTTCATATTGTCAGGAGCTCACTGACAACCCCTCTACACATACATTTTGCACACAATGTTCCCTTTCTTGTCTTATGTAAATGATGATATCTCATAGGAATGTTGACTTTAAAAGATCCTCCACACTTTCTTTGCCTTACAAAATTATCTGGACCACTCTTTATAGAGGTTTTGTGTTATCTTATTCAGTGATATTGCTGAGAGATTAAAATGTATGAGAAAGTTCACAATGATTTTCCCTTTCATCTTATCTGTGTGTTCTTTATATGCCTCATTTTCTTATCAACTTTTTACAGACATATGACTTCTTGTTGGGTTCATTATTGCATTATTCTTCCTCACTTGGGTTAGAGTCTGTGTATGAATTCTGAATTCTTATCTATTTTCTTTTTTATGATTCTGCAGACAAACATATACCTCTCTGTAGCAAATGAGTGAAATAATGGAGAGAGGAAGATGTAAAAGGTGGAGACAAGAAAAGTGAGGTTAGATATAATTGTTTTCAGAATTATTTGGGGCTAAAGAGTTGGCATATTGATAATACATACTTAATCCATGATGTGATTTACTTGCATGAAGTTACTTAAAATATATTTTACTGACACAAAATTACTTTAAAAAACTAGAGCTTGGGGCTGGGAAGGTGGCTCAGTGGTAGAGCTCTTGCCTTGCATGCCTGAGGCCCTGGGTTTGATTCCTCAGCACCACATAAGCAAAAAGAAAAAAGCTGGAAGTGGCGCCGTGGCTCAAGTGATAGAGTGCTAGCCTTGAGCTGAAGAGCTGAGGGACAGCGCCCAGGCCCAGAGTTCAGGCTCCACTACCGGACCCCCTCCCCCCCAAAAAAAAGTTAGAGCTAAACAACTATCCAAAATGTTTCTAAGTCTTGTACACTTTCTGAAATTAAAGCAGCAGATCCACCCAGACCAGTTCCCCCATGAGTATTTATTCTGGGGAGTAGCTAAAACTTTACCTTATAAAATTAGAGCTAGATAAGCATCCTGATGTTCTAAGTCTTGTACACGTTCTGAAATTAAAGTAGTAGATCCACCCAGCCCAATTCTGCATGGAAGTTTATGGGGCAGGGGAAGGATTATATAGAATAAAACTTTATCTTGTTTCTTCTTCTGAAAAGAGGACTTGGAAAACGTGTTTCCACAGTATTTAGGAAGTACTACTATAGGCCGCCTAGTCCAAGTTTACCTATATTTTTTCAATAGTTGTCCATAGGTGATCATAGAATCTCTTCTTGAGTAGTAGCTGAGGTTGGAAATCTCAGCTTTATACATGCAGATAAGAATCAACTAGTGTTTCTGACATCTATTGATTTAGAAACATCTTATACCATCAAGGTCTTTGAAACCTATAATGTATTAGATCTTGAAATTCTGTAGGTTAGAAAATTGGAAGAGAATTAGTAGGGCTGCATATTCTTAGAGGGTCTACCATTCAGTTGTTCAATTTAGAAGCTAGAATGTGCCAAAAGATGCAAGAACATTTTGCACTTGTTTCCTTGGTGTTTCATGTGTAGTTTGTCTCTTGCCTTGTGGCATCTTATCATTTAGTTTCCATGTGGTGACTTTCTAGCTAGACTATTCTTAACTCCTAATGGGCTTGTCATCTGTTTCCCAAGAGGTAAGAAGGAAGTTCCACACATCTTAGACTTTAGGTTTAGTGTAGGCATGTCATCACTTCTTCCATGCTTTATTGGATAAAACAAGTCATAAATAATAAAGATTCAAGGATAGCAGAGATAAACTTGACTCCTTGATTAGAAGTGCTAAACAAGTCTCTGTGACAAAATTTGTAAATTACAATTAAACTTTATGAAGTTATTACCTAATTGTCTAGCTGTTAGTATGAGCTATTTAAATATTAAAGATCATTCTCATGTTTTCACCCAAGTTTTTGCTAGCTCTGGGCTAACCAACCTTCTTCTGGCATTGTTTCTCTTTGTGAGCTTGAACATTCATGTCCAGAGGGACTTTGGTCCATGTATTACAGCAAACACATGTCAGCTGGAGACTTAAAACAGTACAAAGCAAATGCTATCTTTTATGCCCCGTTTCTGGACACTGAATATTTATCAGTATTGTTGTCTTTTATTGACCTTGTTATCAATATATTTAAATTGGATTTAACAACATACTTAAATTGGATTTGTACTTTGTTTTCAGTCATCTATTCCTCAGCCTACATTTAATATAGTTGCACTTTTTGTCAATAGCCTAGTATACACAGACTTAGATGAAGTGCTTTGAAAACAATGGGGAAAGTATTTGAGATATAAATTTGCTTCACTCCATTTAAGTACATACCAAGTTAAGTTATATACAATTTTTCAAATAGAATTTCTGAAAGACAAGACAAGTTCTTAATTTTTATGCTCCAGTCTTATTACTTTTCAAATATGCAACTTTTGAGTACTTTTAAGTAACAGGTATAAACAACTTCATAATTGGTGTTAATATGGGGCAGATCCAGTTGTTTGTTCATAATTGGTGTTAATATGGGGCAGATCCAGTTGTTTGTTCACATGTGTCTTCTAGTAAGAGTATCTCAGTTTTTATTATTGGTTTCTAAACAAAAGAAACATTCAGAAAATATGCTTACATATCACTTGTAAAATTCTGAGGCATGATTTCATTTCAGGTCTCAACTTATTATTGTGTTTCCTTAAAATATTCTAATGGTTTATTCTTTTACATTAGGCCTTCACAACTCAGATTTTTTTAATATTATTTTATTTTATATGAGAACATACTGTACAGAGGGGCTACAATTACATGGGCAGGATAATGCATACATTTCTTACCAAGCATTGCAGCCACCTCCTTTGTTTACCCTTCACCTCCCTTCCCAGCCTCCCCCCTCCCCCCACCCAATTATACCCCCCCCCACACCGACATTGTAAAGCTGGTTTTGACATGACATTTTGTACTTCTCATTGTTGCAACAGGTCCACCTGAATCCTTAAACGACTTGTTTGTCCCCATCTCCTCCACATGTTATACTGACATCAAATATAGTGAAAGCGGGGGTTACACTGTGGGGGAGGGACATAAAAAGCAGCAAAGAAATAATCTTATAAATGCTTTAGAAACACATGCATGAAAGAAACGAAAACATTAAAATACATATTTAAGGGTTCATTTTCCTAACATCACATTATCTGACCTTTTCCGCTTGACTCATACCTATACTAGATATTGCAAATAAGGGAAACCATGGGACCTATGCTTCTTTGGGCCTGGCTTACTTCACTTAATATAATTTTTTCCAAACCTTTCCATTTCCTAACAAATGGGGAAATGTCATTCTTTCTGATGGAGGCATAGAATTCCATTGTGTATATATACCACATTTTTTTGATCCATTCATCTACTGAGGGGCATCTGGGTTGGTTCCATATCTTAGCTATGGTAAATAATGCTGCAATAAACATAGTTGTGCTGGTAGCTTTAGTGTGGTCTTGTTTGTAAACATTTGGGTAAATGCCCAAAAGTGGGATTGCTGGATCATAGGGGAGATCTATGTGAAGTCTTTTGAGGAACCTCCATACTGCTTTCTAAAGTGGATGAACAAGTTTACATTCCCACCAACAATGAAGTAAGGTTCCTTTCTGTCCACATCCCCTCCAGCATCTGTTGTTGTTAGAGTTCTTGATTTTTGCTGTTCTAACTGGAGTGAGGTGATATCTCAATGTTGTTTTGATTTGCATTTCTTTTATGGCTAGGGATGTTGAACATTTCTTCATGTGTCTATTGGCCATCCTTCTTTCTTCTTCAGAGAAGCTTCTCTTTAAGTCTTTCGCCCACTTATTTATTGGGCAATTGTTTCTTTGAAGATTTGTTGTTGGGTGGTTTAATTTTTTGAGTTCCAAGTATATTTTAGATATGAGACCCTTGTCCGTTGTATGGCTAGTAAAGATCTTCTCCCAATCGGTGGGCTTTCTATTGATCTTGCCAGCTATGTCATTTGCCCTGCAGAAGCTCTGCAACCGTATGCAATCCCATTTGTCCAACCTTTCTTTGATTTGTTGTGCTTCCGGGTCTCTATTCAGAAAATTTCGGCCTGAGCCAAGGAGACCTAAGGTTTCTCCTATTCCATCCTGTAATGTTTTCAGAGTGTCTGCTTTGAGTTCAAGGTCTTTGATCCATTTGGAGTTGATTCTGGTGCAGGGTGATATATAAGGATCTAGCTTTAGTTTTCTACATGTAGTTAACCAATTTTGCCAGCACCATTTACTGAAGAGGCTGTCTTTCTTCCATTCTATTGTTTTAGCTTCCTTATCGAAGATTAGATGGCTATAGGTCTGTAGGTTCATTTCTGGGTTTTCAATTCTATTCCATTGGTCCTGAGGTCTGTTCTTATGCCAATACCAAGCTGTTTTGATTACTATGGCTTTATAGTAGAGTTTGAAATTTGGTATTGATATTCCTCCAGCAGTGTTCTTTCCGTTGAGGAGCGTTTTTGCTATTCGGGGTCTTTTATTGTTCCATATGAATTTTTGGATTGCCTCTTCTATTTCCTTGAAGAATGAGGGTGGAATTTTGATAGGTATCGCGTTGAATTTGTAGATAGCCTTGGGAAGTATTGCCATTTTCACGATGTTAATCTTGCCAATCCAGGAGCATGGGAGGTTTTGCCATTTTTTAAGTTCTGTGCACAACTCAGATTTTTATTTAAATACCCATCCAGGTTTTTTTATGCTACATCATAGCATATTTCTATTTACTGAGTAACATCCATTTTTATAAAATGACTATTTGTGATAATCTTTCTATTTTCTCAATTCACACAGCAAGTGTGTTCATATATACTGGGCCAGCAAGCCAGTTCCATGTTTATGTGAAGATATTGATTAATTAATTAATTAACTAATTAATTAATTAATTTTGCCTGGTACTTGAACTCGGCCTGAGCACTGCCCCTGAGCCTCTTTGGGTTCAAGGGTAGTGATCTATTCCTTGAGCCACAGGGCCACTTCAGGCTTTTTCTGAGTATTTTATTGGCATTGAACCACAATCCTCAGATCTTATCCTCTTGAGTAGATAGGGATTACAAACATGAGTCACCAATGCCCAGCTTTCTCAGGTATTTTTATTCCAACTATGGAATAAAACTGGCTCCTAAAGAGGAGCCAGTCTGAGCAGCTACATGGGCAAGGTACACAAGTCAGAGTTGGGGGGCTCTAGGAAAGTCATACTAAGCAAAAGGGTATGGTCCAAGTGGAAGAAGTGGGGAAAATCAATGTATGAAGTGATATCTATTTATTGGCTCATGTGACCAACTTAGTTTACATAAGATGAAACGCTATCAGGCACTTCTGTAGTCATACTTGGAAATATTTCTCAGATCCATTCATTAAGCTACTAAGCAGCTTGCTTGATTTAAGTAGAGCTTCAATAAGAAACAATTTTGTGATAGGTTCATTCACACTATGTATGAATAGTCTTCCTATTTGGTCATTATTATCACTGAAAATCCAGCATCTAGAAACATTCGTGAATTATAATGGCATTTTGCCACTATATTTGTCATATAAGCACAATTGTCATGTATTGCTCACAAGAAAATTGTAAATCAGACATTGAGTAAATTCACATATTATGCAGAATACAGTGCTTATTTTATAAAAAGCATGTCCTAGCATGGAATTGGACCCTGATTGAGCTAGTACCTGACCACTAATTGGGACAGGTCTGTGCAACAAATCTCCGTCATTTACCAGGTTATAAAGTCTGGCAGGAGAGGCAACAGTCCTATATTCTAAAAAAATGCTGCACATAGGGTGGGCCCTATACAGTTGGCTCAGGACCTTCAACATCTGTTGCACCAATGACTATCCCTAAGCAAGATTTCATGTAGGTTTGTGGAATGGACATTGGTCCCATGTCGTGGGGAGGTAAGACCTGGAAAGGTTCAAAAGTGGATTGATCCACTGACAAGCATCTTTTCTTGGAGAAATTTTAGTCAGGGTTCTAAGCCTTTTCCCTGACACATCTCAGTTAGATGAGCTCGCTCTTGATATTTAATCAACCTTATTATCAGATGCAATTTCTCTCTTCCTCTGCACATCCCACCCCCACCACTATGAAATCTGATTAGACTAGCCTGTTCTCAGCAAAAGTAGTTATGCTGATTTAGCTTAGGGTCTCTCTTATCACCAATACTTCCTTTTAGCAATTTTCCATTCGGGGTCCTACATTCTTTTTCCTGACTTACCCATATTTATGTAGTGTGGACACCAATCTCTCTCCCCAGTGCAAGACTTGGTTGCATAGGACACTTTAATAGCTAACTTCTTGGTCCTGAATATAGTCTTCCTTACTGGGTTTTAACCATGTCTGAGAAAGAAGCATGTAGATGCAGGCTTCTAGGCATTCACAGAGTGAGAACAATGGAGGATATTCTTAGGAGAGGATCACATAGGCACAATAGCTATGTGTATCTGACCATATAAAATAATGTTTATAGACATAAACTCCAAGAAATGGAAACAGGATTTTTTTGTTCTTAGTTGCTGTGTTTGTTTTCATTTCCTCTGTCTTATTAGTTCATTTATCTGTCTTTAGGATGGTAAGAGGAAGCACAGAAATAGTGGACAAAGGGTGAACAAATTCAGTTTGTTCACTAGACTCTGTCTTGAAAATGAAATGGGTAGGGATGGGAGGGAAAAACTGAGAGAGTGAGGTAAGGGGTGACATTGCTCAAAAAGAAATGTACTTTTTATCAGATTTATGTAACTATAACCCTTCTGTACATTACCTTTACAATAACAATGATTTTTTTTAAAAAAAAAAGAATGTACATGGATCTATGAGAATAAAGAGAAAGTATGAGGATCGTTTGGCTTTCCATTAATGACCATTAGGAGTAGCTATCACACTGAATACACAGGTAGATATGACCACTGTTCCACAGAGGGCAGCAGCTTCTCCTTGAAACCACCTCATTGTTTTAATAATGGGATCCAAAAGGAAGTCTTTTGGGGGAGAAAGAGTGGAGAACATGCATGCATTTGAGGCCAATATAGCTGCTGCTGACAAATATCTGGCCTGCCGCAGAGGAAGCTCCTGAGCCTTCCTTCCTGGAGATGAACAATCAACTCTGAGAAAGTTTATTACATCAGGCCTCTGCCAACTTTACATAAACACCAATTTGTCATTAAATCAATACATGTTATAGTTATAAGTTTCCATGCCAACAGTGCCTTTGCTAGCACTACTAGCAACTACTAGTTAGGGTCCAGAAAAGACCATGTTATCTAACATTTCTGCTAACACATTATGGAGAAAAGGGTGGAATGGTAAGACACTGGGATGATGTTGTAGATAGAATTCTCAGTTGGGCCCTCAAGATTCCAATCTCTTGCCACATACACAGATTTTCCACATAATTCAAACAAACATTGGTCTAGGTATTACAGTGAAAGGATTTTATATGTATATTTCAAATCAAGTGATCTTTTAGGAGGGTGATTTAATGGCTTGATCCCTTAAGAGCTAGTGACAGGAAAGAGGATCAGAACCTCACAGTCCCAAAACAATTTGCTCATGCTGTCTTGGAGTGGAAAGGGCCACTTGTAAGAAACACGAACACCCTTGTCCAGATGACATCCAGCAAAAATTCTAGTCACTTAGTCATAAACCCATAAGACATTAATTTCTTCTGGTGACCTGAATGAAATAGATTAGAAATAGATTTTTTTCTTCCTGATTTACAAATGGAATTCAGTCCAGTCAATCTTGATTTCAGTCTTTTGATTAAACTTGATCAGTTTGTGCTACGTAAGAACTATAGAACCCTGTGGGGCTGTGACTGGCTGCAGATTTAACTGGTGTTTGAATGAAACCAGTAGAAAACCCTGTGTGTGTGTGTGTGTGTGTGTGTGTGTGTGTGTGTGTGTGTGTGTGTGTGTATGTGTGTGTGTGTTTGTGTGTGTGTGTGTGTGTGTGCATGCTTGACCTCCTGCAGTCACTTGAGTACTACCTAACATCTTATTATCTACCTTTTAGAGTGTACCCTTTTATTTATTTTCCTGTAATTCCCTTAAGCTAGCCCCAGGCCAATCTGAACCTATAAAAGTGGAGGTTGGGGTAAGCACATTCTATTTTACCATAACTGTCAGTTAACCCATTCCTCGTCCCATGATTGCATTGAATTATTACTTATTTAATAATAAAATTATTGAATATAAGACATCATTTCATGGGCAGTTCTTCATCTATTGTCCCTAAATCTGCAGTGCTAAATTTCCGACCTAAAGAATTGTGAACTAATTGAGAATTGTCTTAAATGTATTTGTGGTGATTTGTTATTCAGGGAGAGCCAAGTAACGTTGCCAGCCTCTAAAAGATATATAGTTTACATGGATTTATCAATTTTTTTAAGCTACAAAATAAATTTTCAACAAATGGCTATATATGGTGCTGGTATCAAAAAGCAGAACAAGTCTGTGTGAGATTAAAGGTGTGAATGCAAGGTAAACATTGCCTTGTCACTAAAAATTACCCACTGGAAATTTAAGGTGTTTAGTTCTACAACTTTAGATTCTTTGGGGGGATGGGGGAGGGAGAATGGGGGGAGAGATGGGGGGACAGGACAGGGGGGTAGGGATGGTAAAGGGAAACAAAGGAGGAGGCAACAATGCATGATAAGACATGTACTCGTTACCCTGCTTAACCCCTCTGTATGGTATTTTCACAATAAAAAAAATAAAGAAAAAAATAGACTCTTTTTATACTTGAAATCTTGGAATGGCATAGTGTAGCCTTCCACAAAAGAAAGAACTACAAGTCAGATCCCACTAACTTTGAAGCTATAATCATCAATTGGTTATTCATAGATACATCATGTCTGAAGAACTGCTGACAATGGAATTATTTCTCTAGCAAGAAAAACATGACTTTCATGAAGAGATCGAATGGTTGCTGTATAATAGAGGTGGACACAAATATGACTGGAACTCAGGGGTATGCACTAGAGCTTCTTTTGTTCCTTTTGTGTTCTTTGGTAACTGTGACTGGGCAATGACAACAACCTGACAAAAACACAATAGAGATTCAGATCTCTAAGAACAGAATATAATGTCTGACCCAGTAGGATACACTTAAGCAAGTGTTTCTTCACAAGAAAAGTAAAAAAAAAATAATTGCCTTTCAATGGGGATATATTTGGAAATATCTGGTGATATTATTTGTGATGACAATTCGGTGGGAGGTATGTTACTGTTATTAATTAATTGAGGCCAAGGCTTAACATCTTACAAGGCATAGGAAACCCTCCATAATAAAGAAATATCTCATCCAAAATATTGATAATATGCAAGATGAATAATCTTGAAACAAACCAGCCAAGAAGCAATAGTAAAACAGGACATACTACATATAAATTCCAGATTTTGAATACATTTCAGAAATTGTTCTTCTTACTGTTTGGACATATGTAATGACTATGAAAATCATTATCTGGAAATTAAATACGTTAAGAATATATCAGAATGGCACAAAAGGCAAACTTAGCATGCAATATCCTTTCCTTGATGCCTTTGTCTTTTTCATTTCTAGGAACACTGGCCTTTCTTTCTAATGTCAATGTCTGCAACTCTTTGCTTATGTGTGTGAGAGAAGGTGTGAGGAAGAGAAACATACAGAGAGAGATGGGGGGAGGGAGAGAACTAGAGCCTAAGAATGCTTTGGAATCAATGCATTAATTCCCTAAACACCTCTCCTTGTGGGATCAGCCTCAATAAATAGCCCAGAAGTGCTTGCTCCTTTGCTACTCTACTAAGGCACATGTTCTATACCGGCTTCTGGAATTTCTATAGGAATTCCACAGGGGTGGCTTACTTGCCAATGTGCCACTTACAGGGTCTTTTCTGTTTTACTTTCTCTGTTTTCTATGAATGCTCCTTGGAATCATCTACCAAATAAATTCTTTGAACTTTAATCTTCGTCAAGGCCCATATATGACTCCTGGTGAAACTCAAACTCCAAAAAGACAGAAATCTTTGGAGAGGTTTAAACTAGTAAATGACATCATCCATGTAATATTATTATATGGCCACTGTAATTTTTTTATAAATTTTTTTTGAACAAGCAAGTAATCAAGGAAACAGACAGACATTTCCTGAGACCATGGCAGCTGCTGAGGCCTGGGACTGAATCAGTAGCATTGGATTGAGTAAGGCCTGAGTAGTCTGAGGGCAGAGTAGGGATAGAGAAGAGTACTTTTTTTTTTTGGCCAGAAGTCATTTAGATGTGGTCTAGAGAATCAAGGAGGAGAAAGCTACTAATGAAGACATTCCAGGAAAATAGGAACGTGAAGAAGGAACAAATATTTTCATTTCTGAAAATATTCCCTTTATAAACTCTAGTTGGATATGTAAGGTTACATTCTGAGTAGAGAGTTAAATGTTTATATCTCAAGCTCAAAGAAGAGATTGGAAAATTAAGCTGGAAATGATATACATGTAAATATTGTTTATTACTCAATCTAGGAAATTGAATTTCATAGTGGGTATCTGAAAAAATCCTACTTGAAACTTAAGGATGCTCATATACTGAATTTTAAAGAATCAGAAGTTGATATTTAGTAGAGACTGAAGTTCTTTATTTTATGTATTGTTCCAGAAGGAGTCTCAAGTGTCTCAGTTTTGTTTGGGGTGAGTTAATATAAATATAAAAACAAAATGATTTTCAAGCTCTGAAACCCTTTAGCAATAGATGAAAAACTTTTGAGGCATTTTTAGAATTTGTATATTTATTTATGAGTGGCAAATTAAAAAAATATTTCCAGCAGTAAAAATCAACTACAATTTTACAATTCTGAGATTAGTAACTATAAATTCAAATAAGCTTCTTCTATCTTATCTGACATGCTTAGAATGAGACATATTTCAGATTTTGGTGCATCTTTAATTTTGAAATATTTGTATAATTTTACTGGCTGAAAACCTAGCCTAAAATCCTGAAATCTGAAGTAAAGATAATATTTAAAAACTTCAGGTTTTGGCCACCTACCAGTGTCTCATACCTATAATATCAGTACAAAGCATGGGGGATCAAAGTTGGAGGCCAGACTGAGGACACAAATCCTTGAGTCTCATCTCTAATTAACCAACAAAAATTTGGAACTATATGCATGGCTCAAGTGGTAGGCATGACTCATTCATCTATGACTGAAAAAGCCAGAGAGAGCCTGAGGTCATGAGTTAAAGCTTCAGTATAAACACACACACACACATACACACACACACACACACACACACGCACACACACACACACACACACACACACACACACACACACACACAAGTTCTGATTTTGGATATTTAGGTTAAGAATACTTGTATGACACTTAACTTCAATAAATCAAACACTATTTTATGCTTTTGTTTTATTCACTTACACGTTTTGATAAATTTCATTTATCAACTATATTTAGACATTATCTATTTATTAAATTTATTTATTTATTTATTTGTGCTGGTCCTAGGGCTTTTCAGAGCCTAGGCATGCTCCTTGAGCTTTTTTACTGAAGATTAATGCTCTACCACTTCAGCTACAGCTCCACTTCCATTTTTTTGTGTGTGATTAACTGGAAATTAAAGTTTCATGGATTTTCCTGCTCATGATCTTCTGGTATCAGCCAACTACTAACGAAAATTACAGATGTAAGCCACCAGCACCCAGCTAGAACATTACTTCTTAGTGTCTAAAATTTCATCACAGGTTTCTTCCAGGATGTCATTATTATTATATATTTAATTAACTTACAGCTTTGATTATTGTTATAGATGTTTGGGAGATCTTGTCTCCCATATGTCCTTACCAAAACTTTCCTAAGTTAGAATTCTAGATATGGGAAATTTATTCAGGATTCTACAACATATACTGTTACCTTCTAACAAGATCTATAGTTCCCTACTAGCTTCTGAGTGTGAAAATGCTTTAGTGATGAAAGTGTTATGTTGTAACATCTTTGTAAAATTCATACCACAATGGGTAAACTTTTCACCTTATCTCCATTACATGTACTTCATGTAATTTTCCTTATTTTCTTTTGAGATATGTTTCTAAGGAAAAATGTTTGCATTTATTATTTACTTGCATTTCATCTAATACAAATTGTTTTTCTCTATAAATTTACAAAATTATTTTAGCTGTAGTTACCATTTTCATTTCTGGTTTAATGATTTTCTTTATAGTTATACTGTATACATAATCTAGTTAAATTGTCAATTTTTTTATGTTTATGTATCTTCCCATTACTGAAGTTAGTAGAGTAACCAAAATATTTCAACATTTTCTTCATTTTTCGTTGCCTTTCTCTGTCTTCCTGTTTCTGTCTCTGTCTCTGTCTCTGTTTCTGTCTGTCTCCCTCTTATCTCTGTTTTGTCTCTCTCTCTCTCTTCTGGCATCAACATGTTAAATATTCAAAACTCTAATTGAATAAGGATCATTTTGTTTAAAATGTTATAGGTTAGATGAAAATATATCAAATGTGCAGGCTGTGGTGGCACACACCTGGAGAGAAGAAAATCACATATACAAGGCCAGCCCTGGTCAACATTAGTGACTCTACCTTAGAAACAAAATACAAACAATTGGGCTATAGGTATGGGCAAAGAGGTAGAATATGCCTGCAAAAGAAATCAAGTAATAAAGAAAGAGAGAAAAGAAAGAAAGAAAGAAAAAAGAAACAAACAAAGAAAGAGAAACAAAAAAGAGAAATAAAGAGAAAAGAAGAAAGGAAGGAAGGAAGGAAGGAACAAAGGAAGGAAGGAAGGAAGGAAGGAAGGAAGGAAGGAAGGAAGGAAGGAAGGAAGGAAGGAAGGGAGGGAGGGAAGGAGGAAGGAAGGAAGGGAAGGAGGAAGGAAGGAAGGAAGGAAGGAAAAAAAGGAAGAAGGAAGACAGGCAGGCAGGAAGGAAGGAAGGACAAAAGAGAAGGAAGGAGGAAGGGAAGGAAGGAAGTCTGAAGTTTCTAATAGCACTATTTGTTTATAATTTGAAGATAAAAGCAATAGATTACTCAACAATTTCATTAACTTTTATTGTATTCCTCCCATGTTATTTTTATCATTCATTTTCATATTTATAATGGTGACTCACTTTCATTATATTTGTTATCTTTAAGTAGTTGTACAAAGGAGTTGCCCTTTAACAAAGGAGTTTATAAATATAATGCATCTTGATCAATGTCACCCCTTTCAACATTCTGACCCATCCCTCCCACTCCTTCCCTTGTGTTTTTTTAGGATTTACTTTGTATTAGTTGACTGAATTGTTTGTTTTTGTAAATTACAGTTAACTTTAAATTATTTTAAATTTCATTGTTCTGATACCCCTATTCAATTATGTCTGCAATGTACCTTATGAAAATGGACATCTGCTGTAGCATGTGCTATGCTATTGTCTGTCAATCTCAATCCCACTTTTCTGTATCCTGCTCTGTGATGCCAGGGCTAAAAATTTACACACATTTTCTAACTGCTCTGCCTCAGGCTCTGCCATAAGAGGGTGCTAGGGGGAGGTTGCTAGGCAAGGAGGGGGTCAGAGACTGCTTTCTTCTTTTCTTCCTTTGTGTTCTCAGTATCTGCTTCTTGTTCCTGAGAGTCTCCCTAGCAACACATCTCGCCTTTAGAAACAGCAACTTCTTCCTGTAGATGCAACAGTACACTTTGCATATATTTTTTTCAATTCATGGAATGATCTTCATTATGCTCCCTCTGAGACCCAACACCAATTGTCAAGGTCTCCTGTTAGGGGTTAAAAGTAGCAGCTCCTTGGGACCTTTTCTTAGTTCATTGATGTTGCTCCAAAATGCCTGAAAGAGGATAAATTATTTTTATAAAACACAGAAATTTGTTTCACACATTTCATGAGGCTGGTAAATGCAAGGTAAATCCAGTGGAAAGTTCAGCTATCTGGCAAGGCTATTATTTTGCTTCCGAGTAGCTCCTTGGTGCTGTGTGCTCTGGAGAAAATGAATGTCTTTCTACCCAGGGCAGATGGTACAGAAGGATAAAAGGAAAAGGAAATTCCTCCATCCATTCTTTCATAAGGGCTCCTAAGCCCTTTGTGTGAGAGAAACCCTTCATGACCCAGTCTCCTTGACCTAATTGCCCCTTAAACCAGCCTCTTAACACTACCACATTGACAACACCTGAATTTTGGACAGGACATAACCAAGTCATATTAGATGGCTTCCTCAAACTTTAAAGTATTTATCCCTCTTTTCTCTTTTGTTTTTTTAATCAATATTGGAGTTTCTGCTATGGCCATCTTAAAGATTCTGTGTAGTATTCTTTTTCACATTTTAGTCATCCAGTTAATAGCTTTGTATATTTCTATTCCATTTAGGTCTCCCTCCCCACTAAACTCTATTTAGTAACTTCTCCCTACATATTGATTTCTTTTAAGTATATTAACAAAATTTTACATATTTCTACATTTACATGACTTTTTTGGTTAATTTTGAAGTGCTATATATTTCGTTGCTTGTATGCATGGAGGTTGCTTTCTAGCATTTTCTAGCTGTTTATTGCTGGAATAAATGAAAAATTTCCATTTCCATACTTATTTTAACTAATTACTTGTTCTAAAGTTTATAAAAGAGCTATATATTTTGGAAGGCAATAAATCATTGAAGATGTTTCTTAGAGACTACACATCAAAGTCTGTGTTGCTAGCATAAATTGAAACTGCCTGTTCTATTAATCAATGAATATTTTCATCAGCTGGGAGAATTTTTATACTGCAATACAGACTCACTGAGAAGAATGGTGAAAGTAACAATTGAAGAGATAAAAGGGGAATATCATAGCAAATTTTACTAAATGTTGTAATTATTTGTAAAAGAAATGTGATTCACAGTAAATGGCAAATGTTTAGTGATGGGATCCATGAAGGCAAAAAAGAAAATTTCCATTTTTTAGTATGAGAGTCTTGATAGGTCAATTTTTCAAATCAAAACAAATGTGAAAATAAATGGAGTTATTTGGGATTTAAGTTGTTTAGAGACTTGGGCATAGCAGTTTTGAAAGGTCTTTATTTTGACTAAAATGCTTGTCTAGGGAGTATAATTAGCATTAACTAAAAGTTGGATGTTTTAGTTGTAGAATGGAATAGCTGATTGCTTGGTAACAGATTTCAGAGTGAATAAACACTTACTGCTGACATTGTGCTGTAGTTACTCATTTTACCCAAGGTAAAATAAAGGAATTAAAATAGAATAAAGTAGGAGAACTTAGATTAGGTAGAAGGAACATTTGTACTAGAAGGGCCATTTTGCAATGTAGTTTGGATTCCTAGCTATGCTTTGTCTGAGAGCTGAGATAGGCAAACTCTTTGTGAATTGTTCTAGTTTAGTGATTTTTTAAAAGCTCTGTGGAACCGTTTTTCAACTGTTTAATTCTGCCTTCATGGGGCAAAAGCTGCCAGACATTAGCTGACAAGTGGCTGTGGTTGTGTTTCAACGAAACATTATTTATTAAAAATAATAAGCAGCAGGCTCCAGTGGGGTCAGCGGTATAGTTTAACAACCCTACTTGCAAAGAGTAGAGTCAGAGAATAAAGAATCAAGTTTCTGTGGAGAAACATTTTGGAGGACTCACATTTTGGAAGCCCTCAGAACATGATGGGATCTCTTGAGTTCTTTCCCCAAGTTCTCTACTTCATTTGTTCCCTTCTGAGCATAGTACTGGACACTTAAACCTTTCAGTCTTTAGAGGTGTTGCCATGATCACAGTACTATGATGAGAATGTTCAGGATGTGCAAAATGCAGAACTGTCAAAGGACAGGAAGATAATGTAAAAGAACAAAGGAGGCCAGATCAAATCCTACAGATGTTTCTAACTTTAACAGTTCCCCGTAGGAGCTAGCTCCACTTAGGACCCAACGTATGCCAGGTAAGACCCTCACAAGCTGGGCAGTGTCAGTGAGCTGCTGCATCAATGTGAGTATCCTGAGAGTAAATAACCAATAGTTCCCAGAATGTGTGGCTAATATATGACAGTTGATGAGTTAAGCATATTTTGATTTATTATATTAAATGTTACATATATTTTGATTTATGATTATGTTCAACTACTGAAAGATTGTTTAGGACATAACATCATTGTAAGCTAAAAAGAATCTTAGTTCATTTTCCGCTTCCTACATTCTCAATTATTTTAGTGTACAACATAACGATAAAACCCTACAGAATCTGAGTCTTAGTGCAAGAGGCTGTGGAATGTTATTCACTTGTGATGCCTAAGCTGTGTCTAAGAGGTTGTAGCTAATCACCCCAAGTAATCATTACTATTGAGGAAAAAATGCCTAGTGTTGCCAGAACCTGTGTGTGTGTGTGTGTGTGTGTGTGTGTGTGTGTGTGTGTGTGTGTGTGTTTGCTGGGGCTTGAACTCAGAACCTGGGTGCTATCCCAGAACTTTATTACTTAAGACTAGCATTCTACCACTTGAGCCACAGCTCCACTCCAGGTTTTTTGGTGGTTAATTGAAGATAAACATGTCAAACTTGTCTGGACTGAGCTTCAAACTACAATCTTCAGGGATCAGCCTCCTGAGTGACTAAGAATACAAATGTGAGTAACTGGTGTTGGCTATGTTGGGTTTTTGTTTGCTTTGTTTTGTTTTGTTCAAAGGATGGAAAAATGCTAACATTTTGCTTTTTATGTGAATGTTGATAATGTTGAGAGTTCCCTCAAAACTCCATGGTGTGGGGGGCAACTGTTTGCATGCTTAAAACATTAGAAAGCTTAAAGTGACGAATGAGTTGCATGCACAACTTCTACAATAGACATTAGTTTTTAATTTGGGAAAATGAAATTTAGAAACACAAAAAGGCAATATTTGGCTTATATTATATAACAGGTGTAATAGGAGAGAAAGAAACTAGCAGAAAATGAGGCAGAGTTGAAGCCTTGGTAAGACAAAGTTGTCTGTATGTAGAACATAGTCCATTCCAAGTAAATATTTGCCTTTCAAAATGAATAAACAAACGTTCAAGTTAAATATTTGAGCTACTGTAGAGTATGAGTAAGCAGAGACAGTGAATTGGCAGTAAATCAATCAAGAGAAGAGCAGCAAAATACAGATACACTAAAGAGGAGGGTTTAGTCTATGAAAGAGTAAAAGAGAATCTGCTCCCCAGATTTAGGATTTTGTTGTTACAGATTTTTAGGATTTTGTTGTTATAGTTTTTGTTTCTTCTAATACTAAACCTCTTCCACATGTCATTTTTCAGTGAGGCTTTCTGATTCTTAGGTACTTCAGTTGGTTTGTAACTAAAAGAATCTGAATCAAGAATATAACTGTTTGGTGATGCATCTAGTTATGATAGAACCAGTAAACACAGAACCATATGGTTTATCTTATAGGCAGGTGACTAGTTTACCTATGTAAAATAGTTATAATTGCAAAATTTAAGAACCGTTTGCCATCCAATATAGCATAGTTATTTATTGATTCAAGACTAAACAGGTTTGATACAATCTTCGGCACAATGACAGTTTGAGAAATTAGAAATAATTAAAGAAAGTGGTTCTGAAAAACCTTATAATTTAGTGAAAGAGATGTTTGGCCACATAGTAACCCAAATATTTTAATAATATTTTTTGTTTTTTTGTAAGCAGGAATCTTGTCATTTAAATTGGAAAGATACTGTAATTTCTTTACATTGAAATTCTTAAATTAAACTCTGTTTCCAAACTGCATAGGTATTTTGTTAAAATCCACTAAAACTGTGCTGCATAATAGTGAATGTTATCCAACAAGCATAAATATATGTGTATATTTGTGATCAAATTTTTATTTATAGAAACTAGATTAACTCAGAACTTAATAAATAATGAGTGCACTTTTTGTATGATGAGATAATTTGATTGATTTAAGATGAACTGTTACAGTAATGCCACTTCTACAATCATGTTTATTGCTGCACTATTCACTGTAGCCACCATGTATGGAAACAGCTCTGATGAAACAGTCCAATGGATGAAAGGTACAAGAGAATATAGCATATATACACAATTGAATTGTACTCCCATTGGAAGAGTGACTTGCTAAGAAATGGATAGACCTAATTATTACAAATGTGGGAAAACATGGGACCATGTTTCTTTGGGCTTTGCTTACTTCACCTAATATGATTTTTTCCAAATCTTCCCATTTTCTTACAAATGGGGTAATGACATTCTTTCTGATGAAAGCATAGAATTCCATTGTATACGTATATACCACATTTTCTTGATTCGCTTATCTATAGAAGGGCATCTGGGTTGGTTCCATATCTTAGCTATGTTAAATGATGCTGTGATGAACATAGTTTTGCTGGTAGCTTTAGTATGGCCTTGTCTGTGGTCATTTGGGTAAATGCCCAGAAGTGGGATTGCTGGGTCATAAGGGAGGTCTATGTTTAGTCTTTTGAGGAACCTCCATATTGTTTTCCAGGGTAGTTGAACAAGTTTACACTCCCACCAACAGTGCAGTAGGGTTCCCTTTTGGCCACATCTCATCCAGCATCTTTGTTATTAGATTTTGTGATTATAGCCATTCTAACTGGGGTGAGGTGGAATCTCAATGTTGTTTTGATTTGCATTTCTTTTATGGCCAGAGAGGTTGAGCATTTTTTCATGTGTCTATTGGCCATTCTTATTTCCTCTTCAGAGAACTGGCAGATGAGCAGAATAGCTCAATAGCTATATGCATATGACCATATAAGATGATGTTAAGCAAAATGAACTCCAACTCATTGACACAAAAGGTTTTCCTTTGTTGTTGTTTTTTTAATGTACTATGTAATTTTTCTTTTGTGTTTTTTTCCCCTATAGTTTACTTCCTATTGTCACTGTATTTGATTTTGGTACCCTGGATATTGTATACATGATTATCTAAATTAGGTTCTGGATATTGTGCATACATTTATCTGAATTAGGAAAGTTAAAGGGAACAGCAAAAAAGTGTGACAAAGGACAAAGGGGGAACCAATCCAACAGTGATACTCACAAGACAATATGTTGAAAATGAACTGTACAACATGGGGCAGGGGGTGGAAGGAGGGAAAGTGGGAGAAAAATGAAAGAGGGGTAACAAGTTCTCAATAAATATTCTCACTACCTTACTATTGTAACTGTAATCCTCTGTACATTATCTTGACAATAGTACAAAATTCTAACAAAAAGAAAAAGAAATGGATGGGCCGGGGAAAAATTATATTAAGAGAAGTAAGTTAGGTCTAGGGAGATAAAAGACATGTTTCTCTCAAATGTGGAAGTTAGATCTTATTTACAAATATATAATTAAAGAAATATGGGTTGTATGCAATTATACACAAACATTTTAACTAAAGTATGGTATATGCAGGGGAGATTTCAAATGGTCTAACTCCTTAGAAAAACTAACTCACAATCCAATGAAATAAATTCCAGAAAGCTGATACTTGAGAAATGTGATGGGGAGGAAGTCAAGGGGATAGGATAAATGCATGAAGAGAGGAAAGGGTAAGGGCAGAACACATTTCAACTATCTAAAGATATGAAAAAAGAATTGTGTCTGGATAAATATTTTAAGGTTGCAATTAAGTAATTACAAAACAATTTGCCATTAATAAATAAATAAAATGTCAAGGTGCCAGTAAACGAAAGTCAAGGTGCCAGGAAGCAATCTATATAATGCTCTTACAAATTATACATCTCAAAGGCTTCTCATGAATACTTTCTTTAAATTCAATGCCTCTTTATCACACCCTACACAAGAATTTCATTACTACATTGTTGGAAATAAATTAATACGAGACAAATCAAATATCTGCTTCAAAATGTGTCTTGAAATGATGTTAACAAAACTGTATATAATGGATTTAACAAAAATGTAATGCCTAAGCAACCACCAAATATAGTAAAGTTTAGTAAACTAAAATATTTGTTTAATTTCCCTGCTCTTCCTTCCTCCTTCTCCTGGTTCTTCCTCTTTTTGATCCTACTGATATTTGAACTTAGAGTCTTGTGCTTGTAATTCAGGCATTACACCATTGAGTAATTTCCACACCCTTTTTTCCCCCTTAGTTATGCTTTGTGTTTGGGTCTTGTAGCTGGCCTCAGACTACAATACTCCCATATGTACCTCCCAATTACCTGTGTACACACCTATACTTAGCTTTTCAAATTTGAGATGGCGATGGAGTTTGGCCCAGGATGGCTGAAAATTGCAATTCTCACAATCTCCACCTTCTAAGTGGATAGGATTAAAGGTATGAGTCAGCTTGTCTTACTTTCACACCCTCCTAATTTATAGATGGTTTGTGGTATTATTATTTCACTTAAGCAACCTAACTTTTATATTCTTATTTAAAATTTTTATTATGATAATAACGTAGAGAGGAGTTACAATTACATGGGCAAGATAATGAGTACATTTCTTATCAAGCATTGTAGCCTCCTCCTTTGTTTACCCTTCCTATCCTTTCCCCCTCTCCCCACCCATATCCCCCTTCTCTGCCCTTCCCCCCCCCCCCCCCCCCCCCCGCCCCGCCAAAGTTGTAAAGTTTGGTTTTTGACATAATGACTTGTACATCTCATTGTTGCAGTGGGTCCACCTATATCCCTATTTAAACGATTTTTTTTTCCATTCCCCTCCACAAATTATACCGACATCAACTACAGTGAAAGCAGGGGTTATATCGTGGGGGAGGGACATACAAAGCAACAAAGAAATCACCATATAAATATGTTAGAAACAATCGCATGAAAGTAAAAAACATTTGAATACTTATCTTGGGGTTCATTTCACCTAACATTAACATATCTGACCTTTTTGGCTTGACTCTTGACATATACTAGTTATTGCAAATAAGGGAAACCATGGGACCTATGTTTCTTTGTGCCTGGCTTACTTCACTTAATAGAATTCTTTCCAAGTCTTTCCATTTCCTAACAAATAGAGCAATGTCATTCTTTCTGATGGAGGCATAGAATTCCATTGTATATACATACAACATTTTCTTGATCCATTCATCTACTGAGGGGCATCTGGATTGGTTCCAGATCTTAACTATGGTAAATAATGCTGCAATAAACATTGTTGTGCTGGTAGCTTTAGTATGCTCTTGTTTGTGATCTTTTGGGTAAATGCCCAAAAGTGGGATTGCTGGGTCATAGGCGAGCTCTATGTGGAGTCTTTTGAGGAACCTCCATACTACTTTCCAAAGTGGTTAAACAAGTTTACACTCCCACCAACATTGCAGTAGGGTTCCCTTTTGTCCACATCCCCTCCAGCATCTGTTGTTATTAGAGTTCTTGATTTTTGCCATTCTAACTGGGTGAGGTGGAACCTCAATGTTGTTTTGATGTGCATTTCTTTTATGGCTAGAGAGGTTGAGCATTTCTTCATGTGTCTATTGGCCATCCTTCTTTCCTCTTCAGAGAAGTTTCTCTTTGATTCTTTAGGCAAGTTATTTACTGGGCAGTTGTTTCTTTGAGGATTTGTTGTTAGGAGATTTACTTTTTTGAGTTCCAAGTGTATTTTAGAAATGAGACCTTTGTCCATTTTATGGCTAGTGAAGATCTTCTCCCAATCCGTGGGCTTTCTATTGATCTTGCTAGCTATGTCCTTTGCCATGCAGAAGCTCTGCAATTTCATGCAATCTCATTTGTCCAACCTTTCTTTGGCAACCTAACTTTTAAGGTAAAAAGATCTTCAATAATTTTAATTATTTAACATTTTCCTTTATATGGGATAAGGCTATCCCTGAGCTCTTCAGCTCAAGCCTAGAACAATGCCACTTGAGCCACGGCACCACTTCTGGGTTTTTGTGGTGGTTTATTGGAGATAAGAATCTCACAGACTTTCCTGCTTTGAACCATGATCTTCAGATCTCAGCCTCCTGAGTATCTAGGATTACAGTCATGAGCCTCTGGCGCCAAGCAAATTAACTTTGATTTACAGCCCTTATATGCCACATTTCAGTTAAACCTATAAAATGATCATAATGCATAAATATTGGAATCTAATTTAAATCCTAGCAATCAATCCAGGATTCAAGCACATATGCATCTCACCCCAGAGCTGGACTGTTTCCTGAAGCACACAGGTTCTCTGTGTTCTCCTACTTTCTCCAGTAGTTTTCATTGCACAATGTACCTATGTTGTGAGAATATCATTGTGCCATCTGTTATGGCTGGGCTTCAAGTTCATACCATAACATCTGTATTATCACAATGACCTTGTTGACTAAACAGTTGGAGATGTGTATGGAACAATGAACATGTGAGACCCAAAGTGTGCAATTCAGCACTGACAACAAAGTAAACCAAATTTGCTTTTTACATTTCTGAGTTTCATTGTTGGCATATTTCAGAATTAGGGTTTAAGCTTTTTAATCCAATGGAATACAAATGAAGTAGTACTGAAATTTTTAGGAATTTTGTTTCCTATGCAAAAGAAAGTACAATGGGCATGAAGGAGGAGGGTGGGTGGATGGAAAAGACCCTGTTTTCCTGTAATGATAAGAGAGCTTGTTCTATAACAATTCTGCCAAAAAATTTAAAAAAAACTAATGAGACTATGTGGGGAAAGAAAAACAAAAGCAAACTCTGCCCTATAGTATCAGAAAACCAGTAAGATAACCAGATTATGAAGTTTTTAAACCTGACATTTTAAGTCTTTTTCCTTTGAAAAAAAATTTTTTTGACAAGCATGTGTCACAGAGCTGAGGGGTCCAAGGAGCTAAACAAAAAAAGACACGATGTATAAGAAATTGAAGAGAAATTTTGACATCTTCCTGGGCTGAAGAGAAAAATATTGGAGATTAGGGAGTATTGAAGAACTTGGATAATACTGGAGATGTTCATTTAGGAACCTGAAAGTGTCAAAGACGATGAAGTGTCTGAGCTAGAAATGCAGTAGTCCTCACATGGAACTGAACAATAACTTCCAAACCCCTTGAACGCAAACTGGATGAAATATTGAGCTATTGCTACTCAAGTTTTTCTACTCAAACTGCTCCTCATAAAGTCTTGTCTCTCTGCTCATATATATTTATACATATTATATTATAATTACTTAATTATAATATGTAAATATTATATATATTTACATTAGATAAATTGTATCTTCCAGAAACTCAGTTAATTTTTTTTTTTTTTGGTCAGTCATGGGGCTTGAACTTGATCTACGTGCTGTCCTTGAGCACTTCAGCTCAAAGCAAGTGCTCTACCTCTTGAGCCACAGAGCCATTTCTGGTCTTTTGGTTAATTGGAGATCAAAGTCTCAAAGACTTTCCTGCTCGGGCTTCCTTTGAACGGTGATCCTCAGATCTAAGCTTCTAAGTAGCTAGGGTTACAGGCAAGAGCTACTAACACTTGGCTTCATATTTCATTTTTAACAAACAAGAGTTAGGGGGAAAAGTGTCAATAAAGGACAAATAACTAAGAAGAAAGGAGAACATAGGAAAACCAACATACCACCTCATAATCCAGATACTGGAGTAATCATGAACTTCAAAATAACCAAGATTCATATATCTAAGAGAATGTGCAACAGGATAAAATTGCAACTATGAAACTGGAATATATAAAACAGAATACACTTAAGTAGATTTCCTTAACAATTTAATACATTCATTAAGATTAAAACTAAATAAGGTCAAAGAGAAGATTAGTGAAATGGAAACAGAGTAGAAATGATGAATAGTGCACCAATAATACAAAATACAATAAGATGAAGCACTAGTACTTTGAAGCCTCCAGGAATATAGTAGACGGAAATACACAAAAACAATATCTGAAGCCACTGTGATAAATACTTTTCCAAACTGGTAACAGGTGTGAATCCACAAATTCAAGAATTTCTTTGAAACCCAAGCCAGATAAAGTAAAATACCATGTATACATACATGTTACTGGCAAACTGTTAAAATTAATCAGTAATAATGATTAATCATTATTGCAAAGAAATACATTCATTTAGTTCAGTTTTGGAGAATTTAAGTCCTCATTGTGTAGCACCAGCTCTGTAAGGACATCTCCCCTTCCTCCTGCCATGTTACCTCATAGAAGATGGTCTAATGAAAGGAACATGTGTGAAAAGAAAAGGTCACACACAAGAACTGTTACCGGAGCATGAGCAGGGACAGGGCTTGTGACCTTCTACAAGATCACCATCTCTCAAAGATCTCACCATCTGTCACTATTTCCACATTGAGGAAATTATTCATGCAGGACACAGTCAACAAGTATCCAAACTTCTGGCTGGGGGAGGGGAGAAGCACCAGCGACCCATCCCATCATTGCTTATGATAGTGTAAGTTTGAAACTACTTGTTTTATCTATAGAAGTGTGATTGAATACAACATACTATAATCCTACAGTAAAAGAAATCACAAGCTTTAAAAAGTATCCAAACTATATAAACAGCTATAGAAGAAAAAGAAATAACAAATGAAATAAATATAAAACAAATATAGCATGTTTAAAGTAATACTGCTCAAAAGAATATTTCAATGGTTATATTGGCAGTAGGCAAAGTATATTACCTATTCAATAACATTTTCAGGAATTATAAGGGCATTTCATATTAATAAAGGTGTACAAGAACCTGCATAACTGTTTTAAACACTGATGTATTTGTTATGGAAAGGCTCAAAATAGATAAAGCAGAAATGTACAGAACTGAAATAAGAAAGTTTAAAAGCAGTTGGCTATTTTAACTATACTACCTTAAAAACTAACACAACATGTGTGTAGGAAATCATTAAGTATATAAAACATTAAAAAATACTTTTGACCAAGTTGACTTTAATATGATTTTTCAAGCACTACGAACCAACATCATTTTCCCATGCTTCAACCTCTGCTAAATGTCAACAGAACAATGGATAGACAACTATAGTAAGATGGACTAGTCATAGCAATGAGAATGAATGAGCTATTGTTACATATAATAGCATGAACAAATATCAAAATAATTATATTGAGTAAAGGAAACTAGACAAACGTTATAATCAGTGGGATTCGCTTTCATAAAATTATAGAAAGCACAGCTCATCTTTAGTGACTGCAAGTAGAATAATGATTGCCTAGAAATGGGAATGGGGTTGTTGGGAAGGTCATGAGGGAGTGATTAAAAAAAAGATGAAATTTTGTGGGCTGATGGATCCGTTCATTATTCATTGTAGAGAGAGCTTAAAGAGTGTGTACACATGCCAAAATTCATTAAGTTATATGCTTTTTTTGTGTAAAGATCAGAGCCTGCTAGTTATACCTCAATAAAGCTAGCCTGATAGTTATACCTCAGTAAAGCTATAAAAATGTAACTGTTAAAAATACAATTATGATTTTTGCTTAGGAACCTGGAAAAACAAAAGTAGTAGCAGGTGCATTATTATAACTACATAGCTACATACAGTACAAGGTTGACGAATATATAATATATTATATGTTATATAATTTATCTCCATATATTACAAATAATCAACAAATATGAAAATTTAATTTGCAATATTTTTAAAACTTTCAAAATACAAAAGAAATTTCAAATACATTTAAAAGAAATTTAAGCTGATAAATAGGAGCATACTGTATATTAACAATGTCGACATTTTAAAGGTATCAGCCCTCCACAAGTATCAATATGCAGAGTTAATTTAATCTTGATATACAATACAGATAAATAAAATAAAATAAAATAATAGAAATACAGATGAAATTAATTCCAGTACATTATGGATCTCAATATCAAAGGTACTAATGTAATGCTTTAAGGAATTAATATGAGGGAATATCTTTTAAATCTTGAGATAGGAAATATAAGCTTACACAAGACACAAGAAAAGAATTGAGAACATTTGGAAACCGAGATTAACAAGTGTACTAATTTAGTAAATGTTCAAAGAAGAAAACATCAAATAATAAATATGAGAATTTTTGTGAAATTAGTAATAACCAACTTCAAGAAACAAACATGAACATTGACAACAAGAAAATTATATCTTTTGGTTTTTCTTTTGAACTAGGGAAGCTGGTTGTTATGTATTTACCAATATGTCAATATGACTAAGAAATATCCACTTTTTTAAATTCAAAGAGCTATGCACATGTTATTTATGAATTTTTCCTCTGTTAAACTTTCATTCACATTTTAAAGAAGAACTAGTTTATGAGTAGATCTCAATTGTGCAATGAACTTAGCATGTGAAGAATCTTATGTTGAATCCACAGTATCCTTCTCCTGAAACAAATAGCAAAAAAAAAAAAAAATGAAAGTCAGTCCAGAGAAAGTAAGGAAGAAGAATTAAGTAGGAAGTGTGAGAGAAACAAAGGGGCCCTTAGCACAAGTAAAAATACCGACTTGACCTGTTTCAACAATTACATCAGGGTCATGACTATCTATCATATACAAAGGTTAAATTGTAGAAAAGAATGAAGACAGAGTTGTGATTTTATTTATGTTAAGAACAACCATTTGCAGCCTTGTTTACCATAGCTAAGATATGGGTTCAACTCAGATGCTTTTCAGCAGATGAATGGATCAAGAAACTGTGGCATATATACAGAATGGAATACCATGCTTCCACCAGAAAGAATAATATTGAACCATTCATAAGGAATTGAAAGACTTGGAAAAAGTTATATTAACCAAAGTAAGCCAGACCCAAGGAAACATAGGTTACATGTTTTCCCTCATTTGTAATAATTAGATTCTGCCTATAAACCTACAAGTAAACACACTGGATGGTAAAAAAGACACAAAAATACACTTGGGCATGATTAGCTATACAGGACTCTAGACAACCACATAGTGAAACCAAAGAATATTCTTAAGAAAAGATCACAAATGTTCAATAGCTATAAGCATATGATCATATAACATGATGTTTATCAAAATGAACTCCAAGAAATGGAAAAAAGAGGTTTTATATTGTTTGCTTCAATTTTTCTCCATTGTTGCTGTTTTTTATTTTATACCTTTTGTCTTGTATGAAAGTTCATCTGTTTTGGGGACATTAAGAGGAAACACAGAAATGCTGAGACAAAGGGTGAACAAAGGCAGCAGTGATACTCACTAATATTATGTTGAGAATGAACTATACAACTTGTGGTGGAGGGGGTCATAATGTAAAAAATGTGAGAAAATAAGGGAAGAGGTAGTACTGATTTATCGCCTGATTTTGTAGCTGTAACCCCTCTGCACATCACCTATACAATAGCAATAAAATATATAAGTGCAGTTGCACATATATATGTCTTGATTTCTTTTAAAATCACATATCTTTTCCTCGTATGTTTATAACTTGGTGATTAAGAAATTGAGGCCTGTGGTTAGATTTCCAAGCTTTGAATGTAGGATTAAAAAATTCTAATATTAAATATTTGTGATCTTGGTAAATTATATGGCTATAACTCTCCAGTCTTCAGGTTTTTCTTTAGTTAGTTGTAGGCATAGTCATACTCATCATTTATTACTTTCAAATCATGTATGGAGTATAAGTCATATGCCAGACATGATTCCTAGATCAGGAAATATAGTGAGATCCACCATCTACAATTGCCTATAAGGAAATACAGAATACATATGACACACAAGTAAAATCTAAAGGTGGTAATAGTAACAGATACAAATCAACAGGCAAGCAGAGGTAAATATATCAAGGGTGCAGTTTTATATTAGAGAGTATTCATTTAAGCACAAAGTTCAATGAAGTGAGAGTAAAATGCCACAATCTATGAGAACTTCATGGCAGAGGGAGCAGAAAATGCAGGTGCTAATGCATACGTATAAAAACTGGTAAGAATGGCAGAATGACTGAAGCAGAATGAAAAAGGGTCAGAGACATAGGCCACTGGAAGTGTATTGATTTTCACATTAAGATATGAAGGTATTCAGGGTTTTAAGAGTAGTGATGTGATCTAAATGGGGTTTAATGGAACCAGTTCTGCTTCATTGAAAATAGATGCCAGCAATCTAGAGATGGAAGCAGAAAGCAAAGATAATAATTCACATGAGAAATCTTGATTCATTGATATGATGACGGAGCCCCACTTTACATTTGGTAATGTTAATTTAATTTTTGTGTATGCAAATATATATTTCTATATATGTGTGTGTATATATAATATGTATATATGTACACACAAACAAACACACACATATATATGTATATCTATTGTTTTTGAGATAAGACATTGTTGTATAGGACAGGCTATCATGGAACTTGTTATCCTCCTGTTTCAACATTCCAAGTACTGGCATTATGGATGGGCACCACTATGCATAGCCTGGATTGTGTAAGTTATTTTTTGGTGTATCAGTCAGTTCTGGGGCTTGAACTCAGAGCCTTGGCACTGTCCCTGAATTTCGGTACATAAATTTATTCAGGAATTTTATATTTTCTTCTGAAATGGACTGATAAAAACAAACTATTTTGATAAAATTGACCTTCCACAATGCATTGTAAATGAGAGCTCAGCATTTGCAGAATACTGGATTTTTTATTTTAGATTTTTTAAAGATTTTATGAACACATAATGTTTCTATTCCAGTTTTATTAAGAGCATCCTTCATTTCTCATTTGTTGGACAGTTCAGGACATTTTTGACTTAGTAAAGTTAGTTAGACAAAGTTCAGGAAAAGCTAGATGTATGGCACTTGTTCATTTATTTGGGCACTAAGTTGGTTTGTCTACTACATGGAAGTTTCCAAAGGTTCAATATGTGCTGTTTTCAAGATAATTTATGCATAGAAAGCATCATTTATTACCTAATTAGGAGGCCATTCAAGAGGCAATCACAAACAAACTGAACAAGCCAGTTTCTACTAATATACAGTATTTAGTGAGCAGAGACTACAAAACTGTGTTATGCCCTGTGCTATTTAATGGGCTCTCAGTAAATGGTATGCATTGGATCTATTTTCAGGGTCATTTTCATGACCAAAGAGGCAAAGCTGTCTCATTTTAAAATCCTCACACCTGGTTATGGGAAAGATCCTTTCACACATAGAGCGAATTTCTGCTCTTCAATCACTTAAATTACTTCATACCAGGAGCATATGACCTTCCTGTATCCACTGTTCAGTCTCCATTATATTTTAAAGTCCACAATATCTCAAGTCCAGGAAACTTAGAAATAGATATTAGTTATTGAACATTAATGAGAACCTCGTGGTATACTAAGGATCCTCTCAAGTCAGCATCATTTAAGTCTCAACTTCTCTATCATGGTACATACTGCATACTTATTTTCCTAAGAAAATTACTACTTTCAGAGGGATCATTTCCCACAGTCACATTGCAACGGAGTGACAGGACTATATTTGTTATTGTACAGGGTATACTTCAAAGTCTACAAACTGGACTCCAAACCTGAGGAAAAAAGATGATGATCTACATGATATGTTGATGTTTAGGTTGGTGAACAAATGAGTGTGATTTTTCATTAACAAATTTCTTTGTTAATAATACAAACAGAAGCAATCACTTTGAAGAGGAGATTCTAGTACAGGATAGTTAACTGTTTCTGTACTTCAATGGATATACAGAAGCCATAGCATTAGGCCCTATATAAAAAATTTAAAAATCTAGCTACTGACAGCTGATATAGTTTACAAATTTATGGGAAGGAAATTAAATTTAAGTTCTTAACCTTTTAATCACAGTGAAAATTTTTACTGAGTATTGAAGAATTCCCAAGAGACATTTTAACAGGAAATGTATTTATTCCTATTGCATACCAATAAATGCTAACTTTTCACATTCAAGAATCTCGCAGATATTTGTTTAGAAAGATAACTGGGTGTTCATGAAATGAGTTGGGCTATAATGAATATATACACATTTTGTATATGTGTGTATACATACACATTTTGTTCAAATAAACAACACGAAGATGTCATTGGCACAGACATTACTGAAGTCTGGGAGGAATGTTGTAAGCTTTTTTGTATCTTTTTGTAGAGCTCTTTTTAGTTTTTACCCCAGGTGTAATTATACAAAAAAATACTACAAATTCTATTTTCTTTAAAATTTTGAGCAATTGTTTTAGGATGTTTTTAGGATGTCAATTGTGGAAGAACAATTCCCATGTTTATACTTTTCTTGATGGAGAGTCTACCATTTGTTCCTGAATGGCTAATAGGTCTCATTGCTTTTACAGTATGCAGACAACTATTTCAAAGCAACAGTACTTTAAAACATGACTTCATATTCTAATGTCTAACACTTACCCCACATTGCTATTGAGCTTCATCTCATGGAGCCTTGTATTTAAAGGTTCCATCATTTTTCTCATTCTTAAGCAGCTTATTCTTTTACTACTAAGAATTGTATGTGAAATGCTTTTATTTTTTAAAGGAAATATACAAGATGAAGATATATCAGATATGATGTATATATACAGCACATTATATATATATATGCCTGTACTACATATTATCACATTAATTCCTTTTTATCATAAGACATTACTTGTGATTTAATGGCTTGTTGTGTATCATGGGCTACAAAATTCTTAATTACATGTTTAGATATTTAATCTGTAGTATACCATGAATTTCCAGTCTGCACAAATAAAGTGAAGATATTCTTTAGTTAGTTAAGTTTTGCATGTTCTTCTCTATTAATGATAGTCAACTTTTCCTTCTGAATGAATCATTCTTCTCCTTTGATTGTCACAAGGTTTCCTCTTTATAGCAATTTGGAGTCATATATAGATTTAAAATGAAACACACTCTATTTTCTATCCATACACTAGCTAGCTATTTAGATGATTTAAGACAAAAAGTTTGTGACACTCCACTTAGTACTTCCTAATCCTTGTTCCCTATGAAACATTGATTATTTATGTTTGTCTATTTAATTGCTTTTATCTAATACAAATAAGTTCTACTTTGTACATTGTGCTGTAACATAAATAATTACTTTGAATAAGATAACTGAAGAAAAATGAAGCTTGGGAAGAAAATCTAAAGGATTCTGGGAATCTTTTAAATAATTGAACTTTAAAAATAGTGGATTTGGCATTTTTCTTTGTTCCTTGTAGCTGACTCACTCTAGCTGTATACCAATAAAAAATGTAAAAGTTATTGTCTTAAAGAATAAGATGAAGTCAGAGACAAGCTCAGTTTGATAAAAGATTTTAGAGTTAAAACATTGACTCTGCTGGTATTATGAGTATTACTTCAAGCAGTTAATTAAAACACACTGGAAAATTATTTACACAAGGCCTTGATACATTACATACTGCTTTAAAATAAGGTAAATCAAAATTGATAAAATTTCCTCCTATGTAGGTTTTTGATAAGCATTCATATTCAAAATTCAAGTGAAGATTTTATTTGCATATGATTTATTTTATTATGTGGTATTATTTTTGTTTATTAAATATGGAATCATTTTGGGTATAATAGATTTTGCAAAAATGACCATAAAGTATTCCCCCTTCCAATAACTAAGTCCCTCCATGATATGATTGTTGTTTTTTGTTTGTTTGTTTTTAAATAAGTTTTTTATTGTGAAAATACTGTACAGAAGGGTTACAATCACATGAGCAAGACCTATCAATATTCCAACCTCATTCTTCAAGGAAATACAAGAGACAATCCAAAAATTCATATGGAACAATAAAAGACCCCTGAATAGCAAAAACGATCCTTAACAGAAAGAATAGTGCTAGAGGAATATCAATACCAAATTTCAAACTTTACTACAAAGCCATAGTAATCAAAACAGCTTGGTACTGGCACAAGAACAGACCTCAGGACCAATGGAATAGAATTGAAAATTCAGGAATGAACCCACAGACATATAGCCACCTAATCTTAGATAAGGGAGCTAAAAAAATAGAATGGAAGAAAGACATCCTCTTCAGTAAATCGTGCTGGCAAAATTGGTTAATCTCTTGTAGAAAACTAAAGCTAGATCCTTATATATCACCTTGCACCAAAATCAACTCCAAATGTATCAAAAACCTCAGAGTCAAAGCAGACACCCTGAAAACATTTCAGGATGAAATAGGAGACACCCTAGGTCTCCTTGGCACAGGCTGAACTGAAGATTCTTTAGTGAAAAAATAGTTTTTTTCAGCCCTATCGATTATTCATAATAAGAAAGTAAAATTATTTGAATAAATGATAAAATTTAGTACATATTTTTAAATAATAAATGATACCTAGTGTATTTTGTGTTACATTCAGTCCTGGGAAGATATGAAGCAGTCTCTGAATTACAGGGTTCATCTTCTACAAAGGGCTAAGTCCATTCTTAAGATTGTAGATATGCAATTGTTTTTTGCTTTAATAACTCTGTTGGTACTTAACTTTTTACTTCCTATTTGACTTTTTGATTTAATGGAGATAAGATAGGGTGAAGTGATAGCAAAACCACATTTCTTTAAGTGAAAGTCAGTACTTATTCACATTGTCTATTTACTCAGCTCTGCTGTTGAATGTGAATATTAATATAGTCATTTTCTTAATAGTGTCCTTTCCTCTCTCCTCTATACCTGTAAATAATAGCATAGTCAGGCAGGTGTGACCATTTTGGGTGGCAGTCATTTGTTGCTCTCCGTGGTACTGAATAAGCATCTGGGGCTAGGAATTATATTTTTTCTGGTTGTTTGACACTAGTGAATACTGCCCAGTGAAGAATTCAAAATCCAAGTAGAAAAAGATGTGGTGTGGACAAGGAAGGCCAGAATAAGATAGATTTACAATGAAGGATTAATGGTTGACTAATAGATACTTAGTTCAATGTATGTTTCACACTGGGTTAAACTACAATAACCTCACTCCTATATAAACAGATTCACTCATTTCTTTTTCCTCATGTATTCTCTGATATAATGGAGAAAATAGAAATCAGTCATACAATTCTGGAAAATATTTAGGGCTTTTCTCAAAGGAGATATAATTGAGCATATTTGATTATATTAATGTGAAGATTATTTAAAAACTAGTATTTGCTCACCTTATTAAATTTTGATAGGAGGTATGGTAGAGATATGTTGAATTTTATATGACTGCAATACATTAATCAGACTATTTAGAATAATACTAAAATGATGTGAACAATATTAAAGCATTATTAGAAATGATATACAATGCATATAGCTGTCACTATATAACATACAGAAAGCAATTATCTGATGTTTATGTCAGCAGAACATTTTGTTGCTACCTGGAGCTACATCTACTAGATGTCTCTGTTCAATCTCTCTCTACCCACAATAGTCTGCACTTGGAACTGCAAGTGATCCTTCTTGTAGAAGCTCTTCACATGCTTCTGAAAACCAAGAGCCACCTGACTGGGCACCAGCAGCTTTAGTCCACACTACTTGGCCACTTCAGATGAATAAAATGATCGATATATCATGGCATATCTATAGTCCATTTTGAGGCAATGATTGTAAAGCTCAACTCCTCCCCTGTTTTCATTTTCTTCTAGAATGTGCTACCATCTGACATACATCCTGGCATGTTTGTTTAAGATGTACTTCACTAAGGCAGCATTCCATATAACAGGGTCTAACTTTTAATTCAGTGGTCTATTTCTAGTTTCTAGCAAATAATTGCTCTTTGGTAAGCAATCCACGACTATATGCTGGATGGATGATTATACTCTAAATTCCATGAAGGTTATCTTTTTTTCTGTTTCATCTTTAACACCCATCCTCTACTTAGTTCACTACAGATATTAAGCAATAATTAAGGCACTGGATTATATTAGTTCTTATAAAGTATGTTAAAGATATTAGGTAATTACTTAAACTCATTGAGAAGCCATTGAAACATTAACATTAGAAATGCTATTAACTTTTATTTTGCAATCTAAAATTATTGCTTTCTGTTCCTTTTAGTAATCATGTTTCTACTTATATGTTCATCCAATTTAACATTATTAAAGTGTCATACACTTTTACTTCTCCTTAATTCACAATAATTTGCTAAAATGTGACAATTTAATCCCAGCAAAACACACACACACACACACACACACACACACACACACACACACACACACATCAGCTTTTATTTTCTTGGTAACATAAGGCTTAATTGATTGGTTAATTGTTTGGTTAATAACCAAACACCAATTGTAGTTGCTAAACTCAATCTTTGTTTTTGGTGTATTTTCTATCTAAGTCATTGTATATTATATGATCAATTAATTGTGTAATATTGATCATCCCATTCTTTACTTTGCAATAACTCCTCTCTGATTGCAGGTAATTACCTGGTTTTGTATTATAAAACCTACTATATGGCTTCTTATTACTTTCAACACTCATTCACATAAAATTTCATATTAATGTTCCAGTGAGAAATGAAGAGATTGCCTTGCCCAGTTTTTGAAAAGTAACTCCAAACTTAAAGAAATATGACAAAATTACTACAAAGAATTTAAATCTTTATCTAAATTCTCACTTTTGAATCATTCTATCTCTAGATGTTTCTGAGTCATCTGCTGAAAATTTGCTATTTGCCCTCTCACCCTCCAATATCTCACTATGTGTTTGAAGATGAAGGATGTTTTTTATCTGTCATGCGGTATGTGAAATGTAGTAAATGTGTCATCATTAGAATATTTGATATTGACATACTAGCTACAATTGGCCATAAAAAAGAAATAGATATTTTTGAGATAAGGTCTATCCATGCAGTGCAGACTACCCTCTTGTGATCCTCCAGTTTAAGCCTCTCCTGCTTACTAACATTATAAGTGTGTTATGACCAATCTAGCTAATAAAATATATGTTAAAGACATAGGTCAATATTACATATTTTATTTATGTTTTGCCAATTGTCCCAGTAGTGTCCTTTATTAAAATTTTTTTCTAGTCTAGTGTCCAATTCAAACAACATGTTAGATTTAGTAGTCCTATCATTTTAGTCTTCTTTATTCTGGAACAGCATTTCATTGACTTTCATCAAAACAACAATTTTCACAAGTATAGACACGACATTTTGCTGAATTTCCTTTAATGATGGTTGGTCTGTGCTAGTTTGTGATTACATTCTATTGTAATTGTTTTAGGTCTAGAACAATAAATAAATCATATTGGGTAGGTCTCAGTACATTATATTGTAAGGCACATTTAAAAAATTCTTTCACAATTAAGAATTTACAATAAATTAAAAGTTGGCTTCTAGTGTTTCTGTGGGCATTCTCATTTTCAGTACAATTCCTGTGAAGATACAGACTACTTAAATTGAACCAGCCAAGGCAGAAAACTTCCCTGGCAAACCACAGATTTTATTGTTTTAGGACAACACATTTGGAGTAGCTATATTATGCAGCCAAACTAATATTTTCTACAGAGACCCTTTGGGTTTATATAAAACCCCAGTCACACCTATAACTCTTGCCAACTAGATTTATGATTCTTGCCTAAGTTAAATATTACTACAAAAGTATAAAAATTATATGGTTTCTTTTGTAAAGCAATACCTATTGTAAGGGTGGGGGCTTATATGTTTCCTGAGAACACTTATAACTAGGAAGTCACTGTTAGTTTTTGACATTTCTCAATATGCCATGCAGAGGTAAGTGATCTAGAGGCAGAACTAGAAGTTATAGGTAAAAGTAACAAATTCTAGTGAGTCCCTGCCATTATGGATGAGACAGTCTCTCTATTGCCCAGGCTCGTTTTGAACTCCTGGACTCAAGTCATCTTTTTGCCACAGTGTCCTCAAGCTAGGTTTACTGGCTTGTATCACGCACTATGTCTTGCTGATGTTCCATAGTTGATGTGGTATACGGTCAGCAGGATGGACAATGTATACATCAAGAGTAGTTATAATACCAATTTAAACGGATAATTGATTCATGAGAAGATATATAAAGACAACCACTCTAGGAATTGCCTTTTTGTGACTATAATAAAAATATAGTTGACATGCTCCTTTATAATAAATACAATCATGTTTGAATAATATAAATATATTTTGAAAAAAAAATTGTATCTTCCCTCCCTCCTTTCTCCCCCCCAGTCTCTGTCAAACTAGAAGACACATAAGAGACACTGTGAGAAGGAAGTATCTTTGTTATCCCTTCTTATAAATAGAAAAGTCAAAATCAAAGCATCACATAACCAAAGCCCAACAGTGAATAAACCATCAAATAGGTAGTTGAATGTACCAATCCCAATTTCCTAGAATCCTCCTCCCACGTGACATTGGGGATCTGTTCCAAGTCTCCAGATGCTTTTAATACCTGTCTTAAATCTGTACCTTTTGTCAAGCACTGTTCTAAAATCCGTACATATATTTTAATACCATTTAGTACCATGGATTTTCTGCTACACTGCACATTAACTTAGCATTCAGCTGTGTGTGTGTGTGTGTGTGTGTGTGTGTGTGTGTGTGTGTGTGTGCACTCGCGCGAATATGTATTAACTACAACACCTACCTGACTGGGAAAGAAATGTAAAGCCCTACTTTTTTCCTTACCTCTACTAAAAAAAAAAAAAAAAAAAAAAAAAGATTATGCAGTAGTGCTCAGTGTTCCCAGCTCTCTTGTAGTGGTGGTGACAGCAACCGCTTGCCAAAGAGAACACCGAGATCCTGTCAGGGTGCATGAACCATGATAGACAACAGAACAAACTCAGTCTTTTTATGCATGGGGTCGCCTATACCTCCAAGTTCTCCACTAAAGTGCCCATTGACAAGGGTGGGGTGGCTGGAACTTTCCCTGAGGACAGTCTCTGACCCTCTAACTCCCTTCTAAGGGTGCACTGGCCAACAGAGTGCATCCATGTCGGCTTTCACACTGCGGGTTCCCCACGGAGGTGGAGGGTCTCTAAGCCCTCTCCAGGGTTAGAAGCCCACCCTACAGTTGCTCCTGGGGGCTGTGCCTGCCAAGTATCGCGGGACTTGTGCACATCGCTGGAGCGGCTGCAGCTCCTAGGAGCATCTGGAGCGCGCCTGGGTGCGCACCGCCCCGGCCCGGGGAGGAGCGGGAGCCGGCTGGGGGGGGGCGGGGGGAGGATTGGGGGTGCTGGTTACGTAAACGATACTAGCCCAGTGAGAGGCCTCGGGGCTGAGGGCTACTGGAGGGGCGGGGACGCGCGAGGAGTGGGAGGAGGAGAAAGAGGAGGGCAGGGAGGCGGCGGGCTGGGGCGGGGAGGGGGGGCGGGGGCCGGGGCGAAGTGACCGGGCGGCGGCGGCGGCGGTGCTGGGGTGACAGCGTGCTGGGCGCGCTCCCTCGGTTCCTCCGAGCCTCCTCGGCCCCGGCGCCCTGGGTGGCCGCGCTCGCCGCCCCTCGCAGTCAGCCGCCGCGGTATGAGGGCGCCTCTCTGGGGCTGGCCGAGGCCGGAGCCGGCTGGCTGTGCTGGCGGGGAAGTGTGAGAGGAGGCGCGGGCTGGAGCCCGGGTTGCGCGCGGCGCGGTGCGGCGGGCGCTCTCGCGCGGGCGCGGGTTCCAGGTGAGCCGGAGCTCTCGGCGAGTCCGGCGCTCGGCGGCGCAGCTGGCCGTCCCCCTCCCGGCTGGATCGGCGGCTGAATCCCGAGCGTGGAGACGGCTCTTCTCTCTTCCAGGGATCCCGGGCTCCCTACCACCTCAGGTCTGTGTTTCTCCAGTTCTCTCGGTCTCTTCGGCGGCGATCGTTTGGGACGGGCACCTTTAGGGCTGTGGCGATGTCCCGGCTAAGCGCTGCAAAAGTCCCGCAGCGAGTCTCGGGGCGCGCTGAGCCCGCCGCAGGGCCGGGCCCGGGGCGCGGGCGCACGGGGCGCAGGGCTTTCGCAGGACCAGGCTTGGCAGCGGCCGCAGGTACGCGGAACTTTCTGCCATCACCCAGCCTTAGCCGCGTTTCCTGCTGCCTCCGGAGCTGGGGTACACTGGTCCCCCCTCATCTGTGCCCCAGAGGGTGAGCAGTGGCGCTGGCTTGGCTTTGCCTGCTGGGCAACTTTCTCCTCTCAGCTGGCTTGCGGTCCTGGGCAGCGATGCAGCCCTGGCCACTCCGCCTGGCAAGGGACACACTTGGATATTTTTACCCCCTCTTGACATTTGCTTTCTTTGCCTCTTTTCTGTCATTGCCCCGACTGCACCCCAGTCCCATCTCGTGCTTTCCGGCTATCTCGGATTCCGCTTCTGTGGGTGGGCTCCCTGGCTTTTAGTGTCAATGCACTGGCCCGTTTATCTGTTACTCTTTTCCTTCTTTTTCCTTGCTTGGGATGTCTCTGGATCGCTGTTATTCTCTTCTGCTTGTTTCGCCTCTCCGTACCATTTCCTCCTCTCTATTTCTCATTCGCCCGTCTCACACCTCCTGTCACACACCTGCCTGGTCTTCTCCGCCATCAGTCCCCTGAGCCCCAAGCGCCTTGCCCGAGGAGCACGCACTGCCTGGCTCGATCTCTGGGAACCTCCAGGGGCACAGACCTCCCTGCTTCCAGCTCTGCCTGTAGACCCTGCTTCCAGAGACTCTGGGACGGAGGTAGTCTGCCCTTGTCCGGGCTGTCATACAGCTGAACTAGGGGCTGAAGGGGCAGAGCTGAGGGCTTTGTGCCAGCCTCCCCACCCGCGCCCTAGGGCGCTGTGCTCCAGGAACCCAAGCGCACCTAGGCTGCTGATCTCCACCAGGAAAGCTGTGCTTTGACTAGGATCAGTTGAATTTGCAGGTGGAGTGTCTCTATTTCCAGTTTTCTCCGCAGCTACGGGAGCGTTGGGGGTAAGGGAAAAAGAAATCGTGATTTGGCAGCATTCACAAAACAAAGGTATTACTAGTAGCAGCTTTGGGGACGGAGGAGGCATGCCTGCCTTGAACTGTCTCACATTCATTTCTAAGGAGAGCAGTTTCCCCGCGAAAGATCATGCTCACTCTTCCCGGAATATCATACAGCTTTATTTGCAAGAGTAAAGACACTTGCACACCTCAATTTCTGGTTTCTTAGGTGGCTCTAGAGTTTTAGCTTTACCTGAAATCTGCCTTTGGTTAGTCTCTCTCTCTCTCTCTCTCTCTCTCTCTCTCTCTCTCTCTCTCTCTCTCTCTCTCTCTCTCACACTCACTCACTCACACACACACACACACACACACACACACACACACACACACACACACATACTTTCCCTCTGCATTTTTTGCATTCGTGCCCTCTAGTGTTAAAGAAATCTGAAGGCTTGAGAACAGTGAAAAGTTAAGTTGTCCTCTTGGTGATGTACTTTGAACTTCAGGGGATCTTTCTCTTTATGTTACACTGATTCTTTCCTTTTCTTCGTTGACTTTTGGATTGCATTACTAACCTCTCCTTTCCCCTGATCGCTACAAACACCTTCTTTCCTGCAGAATTGGAACCTTAACATTGAAACCCTGTTTGCTTGACTTCAGAGATGGAGAATTTTCAGTCTAAGCAAGCTTTAAACATAAAATCGTGTGCATTTCTATGTACTATTTGTCACAAACCAGGATTCATCTCTTCTCTTTCTCTGCATCAGTCCACCTTCAATTCGACAGAGAATTTCTCTAGCTTCACTCACTAGTTTAAATAAATGCTTTTGATTCATTATTTCTGCAATGTTCATACCATTACATGACTTAAGCTACTTGGTAAGTAGGAGCACGGTGTCTCAGGTCAGCTTTGGAGAGAAAGAAAAAAAAGGAATTACTATTGCTAGTGTACATTAATTCTGGAATAGACAGTCTAGAGTGGAACTGGTTGCTTACTGTCTCCTAGATGCAGACTCTATGGCAGTGTAGGAAAGCTAAGTAAGAGCTTAATAAAAAACTTTGGGGTTCATTGATTAGCATGCAGCAGATTATAGTCTTTCAAGTCATCCAGCTGTGCTTAGGAGCCTGTACAGTAGAAGCTGAATTCTATCTCCATGTTTTTGTTTGTGGTGGTCCTCTGTGATGGGAGATGAAGACTGTAGGAGGGGTTCTGAAATATCAACTGTCTGTGTCTAACTCATCTCATTGCTTGTTTTTGCTCTTCTCTAAGTCTTGAACCTCTGTGGCATTCATAAAGGAAATGAATTTAGAAGCTCTTTTTGCTGGAATCTCTCAACCTTCAAAACTAGAAGTAATCTGAGACCTGAGGCTTAACATTTCTTTGAGGGAATACTGCCGTGTGTGTGTGTGTGTGTGTGTGTGTGTGTGTGTGTGTGTGTGTGTGTGTGTGTGTGTGTGTGTGAAGCAGGTGGAAAGTTCTCTTTTATTGTAAAGAATAGATACATCAGCTTAAACTATTTGGGGGGCTATAAATTGATCTGGAAGCAGAATCAATTACCTTAAATAATTTATAGCTTCCCTGTTTCAAATATACACATGGGAAGTGTGATACCAAATGCAGATGAGAATCTGCCAATGTCCTTGGGAAGGTAATAATTCCTGTTCACAGCCTTATTAGTAATCCATGGGCTGCTGTGTTCCTCTTTAGGTGATTTGCTAGTCACCTTTTAAGCAGCTGTGATTTACCACAAGTGTGTGCAGGAGCATGTTCAGGCAATTTTGTTTTAGAATATTGCTTATACATTCGTTGATATTTTCTTCAACCCATTTTTTTCATTTAAATTTAAGATACACAATGAAAGTAGATTTTCTGATATTGGTTGATATGCTTTCTCCTTTTTACTTTTTTAAACTTACACATTTAACTGTTTAACTCTATGAGTATCCACATCAGGTTAAACAGATACCTCAGGAGAAAATACTTTTCAATCATGTAACTTCAATTATTTTTTCATTTATTTATTTTGGTTGGTACTGGGACTTGAACTCAGTGCCTGGGTGCTGTCCCTGATCCTAGGGCTTGAACTCAGGGCCTGGGTGCTGTTCCTGAACTGTTATTTTCCCCCCTCAAAGTTAGCACTCCTTCACTTTGAGCCAGAGTTCTACTTCCAAATTTATGGTGGTTAATAAGGGTCTCATGGACTTTTCTGTTCAGGCTAGCTTTGAACCACAAACCTCAGATCTCAGCCTCCTAAGTAGCTAGGATTAGCAGCTTGAGCCAGCAGACCTTGGCAACTGTGACTTTTTTAGAAGCAGTACTTGTAGCAGGAGTATTTCCACATAATGGTTATTGTGAGCTTAGGAAAACTTGTCATTTTTGAAAGATGATGAGAAAACAAACAAGTGCATATTTTAATTCTTTCTATTAGCATGTGAGGGAGGATACTGTTGTTCCTGAATAATAAGAGCAACAACATCTGAGAGCAAAGTGCAAGTAAGCCTTAGTGATATGTATTTCTGATCAAGGAATATAGAGTTACTGTGCTTGTGTCATTAATGAATTTGCCTATATTAGACAGCATACTTGAAACTGATACCTTTTGTCTTAGTGCAATGTTGACTTTGACTTTTAATACTTTAGCTTCTTGAGTTTTTGTTCACATCAGTAGAAACACTTAGTCATCTTCAATGCAATAGTGCCTAACAGGATCATTACTTGAAGATAGTAGCATCAAAGAAACTGGCTTTTGGTTGTTAATTCTTCCTTTTGCTTTTGTTGTTAGAATAGATACAGTAAAATCTGGAGATCTTTATTTGTGATTATATTGGCTCTGATAATTTCTTTGACGATGTTTTATTTAAAATAATATTTTTCCCAATCAGATTATATACCCAAAGATGAACATGCATGCGGGCGCGGGCATGCACACGCATGCACACACACCCACCCACACAACAGGAGACAGACATCTCATCACCACTTCCTTCATCACCATCGCCACCACCACTACCAGGCATATATTTGAAGGCATAAATTACACTAAAGATATAGCCTGTAATCCTGGCTACTCATGAGGCTGAGATTTGAGGATCCTGTTTTGAAGTTAGCCTGGCCAGAAAAATCCCCAAGACTCTCAGATAACCAGCAAAAAACTAAAAGTGGAGGAGTGATTAAAGTGGTAGAGCATTAGCCTTGAGCAAAAAAGTGAAGGGAAAGTATAAGATCCTGAGTTCAAGCCCCAGGACCAGCACAAATTTTTTAACTTTTTTTCTTAGCTTCATTTGTTCAGTGTTCATTCTTTTAAATATTTTTATTGTAAAGATACTGTACAGAGGGGTTACAGTTACATGAGTAAGAGAGTACATTTCCTATGGAACATTGTTACCCCCTCCTTTATTTTTCCCCTACTCTCCCTCTCCTCCCCATCTCCCAAACTCCTTTCTCCCAACCCTAAAGTTGTACAGTTTGTTTTCAACATAGTGTCATGTATGTCTCATTGTATGTATCCTTGTTTTCAGCATTTTGTTATTTTACTTCCCCTCCTCAAATTAGAAAAATGTATATACAAAATTCAGGGTACCGGGATCAAATGCAGTGACAACAAGGGTTATACCATAGGGAAGAACGTACAAAAGAAACAAAAAAAATCACATAATACATTAAAAACAAAACCACAAAGAAAAATCCTCTTGGGGTTCATTTTGTTTAGCATTATCTTATGTGGTCATATATACATAGCCTTTGACCTTTTCTACTTGTCTGGTAAGATTATCCTAGACGTTACTAGTTATATAAGTTACTAGTTACTAGTAAATAAGGGAAACCATGTTTCTTTGGGTCTGGCTTAGTTCACTTAATATAATTTTTTCCAAGTCTTTCCATTTCCTAACAAATGGGGCTATGTCATTCTTTCTGATGGAGGCATAGAAATCATTATATATCCCACATTTTCTTGAACCATTCATCTACTGAGGGGCATCTGGGTTGGTAAAATATCTTAGCTATGGTGAATAATGCTGCAATAAAGTATAGCCTTGTTTGTGATCCTTTGGGTAAATGCCCAAAAGTGGGATTGCTGGGTCATAGGGGAACTGTATGTGGAGTCTTTTGAGGAACCTTCATACTGCTTTCCAGAGTGGTTGAACAAGTTAACACTTTCACCAACAGTGCAGTAGGGTTCCCTTTTGGCCACATCCCCTTCAGCATCTGTTGTTATTGATTTTCTTGATTATTGCTGTTCTAACTGGAGTGAGGTAAAATCTCAGTGTTGTTTTGATTTGCATTTCTTTTATGGCCAGAGAAGTCGAGCATGTCTTCATTGTCTATTGGCCATCCTTCTTTCTTCTTCAGAGAAGTTTCTCTTTAAGTCTTTAGCCCGCTTATTTATTGGGCAGTTGTTTCTTTGAGGATTTGTTGTTGGGGGATTTAATTTTTTGAGTTCCAAGTATATTTTAGATATGAAGCCCTTGACCATTGTGTGGCTAGTGAATATCTTCTCCCAATCCGTGGGCTTTCTATTTATCTTGCTAGCTATGTCTTTTGCCGTGCAGTAGCTCTGCATTTTCATGCAATCCCATTTGTTCGACCTTTCTTTGATTTGTTGTGTTTCTGGATCTTTATCAAGAAAATTTTGGCCTGCTAGCAAAAAATTTTTTTAAAAGTATATTCTTGGACAAACTACTTTAAAATTATAGTTTTATTTAACATTTCTATGATAAGGTACACTTTAATTGAGAATTTTAACTCAGTAACCAACACACCTGTTTTTGAAAAATCTACTTTCCTGATATAAAATGTGGTACTTAGAAAATTCAAGGATATTTGTGTAAAGGAGTATACATATTAATTCAGCAATGGTTGGCTATTCATTTGGAACATTAAAAGCAATTATCTTTGAGATCAGGAGTATAAATTGGGCTTTATTCTTTGATATTTGTTTCTCCTTGATGCCGATTTTGGCCTATGTGTATGTTTTTGTTGTAGTATGTTTATAATAAAACATTTAATTAGCCTTGTCTTGATTACCAAGAAATGATTACAGGTGGCATCACCATGATTCTGATTAATTTGTGCTTTAATGCCACTTAATATATTTTTGGCTATTTTCTTTTCTTGTTATAGCTAGGGATATGTTTATTTAAGTTCTTAACTTTCAAAAGTTCCTGGTACTGATTATTATGAGTTTTTTTTTAAAATTTTAAATTAAAGGAGGGAGAGATGTGTTTCTTCAAATGACCCAGCTTCATTCAAATGTCCATTGGAGTATAATCTTTTCAAACTTTCTGAGTTTCTCTTAATTCTACCTTATTATAATCAATGAAACTTCACACTGCAACTAAAATGAGATTCAAAAAATCAGATGTTTAAAGTAGTTCTGTGTTAGTGGCTAGTTTGCCCAAGATTGCTTCAGAGACTATAGGAAGAGTAGTGACCATTACTGCCATAATGTAGTGACCATTACTGCCATAACATGAACATATTTGTGATCATATTATTATTAAATATATTATTAAATATATTGGCTATATTAATCAGACTTTATATGCACATATATATGTGTATGTATTATATATACATATATATGTGTGTGTAGTGTGTGCTTTCTTTGTACTTGTACTATAATAAGCAAATGGCTGACAGGTCCCACCATGTTTTATCCTTATAATAACCATATGAGTAACAAGTAAGATTATCATACTCATTGTGTAAATTGTGAATGAGGACTTACATGCTCACAATAACATCGCCAATGTGTGTTAGGCCTAAGGATGACACTCATTATTTCCATTTCTTAAGACAATGCTGTAACAGTTCACAGTCTGACATTTCCAGTAGTGTAATAAATGTACTAACCTTCATATGAACGTTTTCTTTTACACAGTAAGAATGGTTAAATATTCTACTTATATTACTGTAATTTTATAAGAGTGGACATTTTAACACTAACTAATGCAGAAAACCGAATCTCAAAATAAAGAATAGTTCTTCAAATAGAATGAATTTAGCTCCTTGAACATTTTTCTGCATTGCAATTATTTTTCTAATGTAATGGCTTTAGTCAACTGATGAAAATTTGATCACAGAAAATTTCATTCTGTAGACTGCTTTTGGAAACATTTCTTAGTCTGAACCACTGTGATATTCTATTTATCTCCCCAAGCACTCATATACCACAGGTCAGCTTAGTTGTCACAATTGTGACTTGATGAGCCATAGGACTTATATGTATGCCTTTGTAATAATATTTGGACCTAGGAAAGATGCTAGCAATTGCTTTAGTATGCATTGATGTCTGCAGATAGAGAGGAATGGAGCATTTTGTAAACTACAATTCCTTCTACTAAGATAGAGCCATTCTTTGTCCGGGGACAAGGGATGAATGTTGGACCATAACAAGAAGAGAGTGTTTCAGGAACATATTCCTTTTTCCATCTGCCTAAATTGTGTATCCTGAACTCTCAGGGTGAGTTTACTCCCCATTTCCTTCTTTGTAAAGAATATATCTATGTATTTTTTTTAATCCATAGCCAGATTTAAGAAGAAATAACTTGTCTTCCTGCAGTACTCCTGGCAAATTCTTTAAACTGCATTAAAATATTCAAATTTATTTAAAGGTTGGGAACCTCTATTGATATTTCTAGCTTTCTTTCCCTTAGTTATGTTTTCACAAGCCTCTTTACGTGGTAGATTATCTGTAATAATTTGTACTTATGTGTAACATGTAAAGAATCAATATATTAAAACGTCAGTGAGATAAGTGCATTTTGCCTTTATTTTGGTCATTTGGTTGGTTTTCACAAACTTTCTATACTTGTAGTTTTGTTAATTGTACTAAATATTTTAATATACGCATAGCAGTTTAAAGATAAAAATGAATTCTATTTTTTTGCTAAGTTATGTAAATTATTTTAATTCTGTTCCCCTAATAATGAGTCCCTTTACTGGCTTGCTTTTGAAACAATACCACTCTCAAATTCTAGAAATCAGTTGAGAGCTTATAGGATTTCTGACTAATAATTTTTTTTTTGTTGGTCATGGGGCTTGACCTCTAGGCCTGGGAACTGTCCTTCAGCTTTTTAGTTCAAGATTAGCACTCTACAACTTGAGCCACAGCACCATTTCTGGCTTTTTCTGTTGATGTGGTGCTAGGGAATCGAACCCAGGACCTCATGCATGCAAGGCAATCACTCTACCACTGAGCCACCTTCCCAGCCTTGATTACTAATTTTAACGTGTCTGTCATCTTTTATTGTCTTTATTTCTCATAGAAAATTCTTTTTTTTAATGGATTCCACAGGCTCATTTTAGTTCATTCACCTAGTAGTACATATTCAGAGGAGACTATCATTTCTGAAAAATATTAGAAACTAGAATATTACAAATCATGGGTTAGATTGTACCTTTTATTGGGTAGATTGCAAACATTCTTGTATATTTTCTTTTTATGTAAATACTGCTATGATTAACTGTATTTACAATATTCTTTACTCCATAACTTTTCCTTTCTCCTTTCTTCCTTTTTAAACCTCTGTCTGTTCTCATTTTTCTTTCTTCTACTGCTTAATTTGTTTTCTTGTAGTGGAAGTGCACTATCCACTGGTGTTCTTAAGTCTGTTAAAAAGTAAGCAAATGTGAAACAATTCTGTTCATTTTATCATTTAGTCTCTCTAGGTAAGGGACAGATGCTTTAGCTCTTGCATTTGGGTCATTTAGCAGGAGGCTAGGGTTGCTAAATTCACATCTCATTACCTTTTTCTACTTTTAGAACTGTGTGCTGTGCTTGGGCCCTGTGGTCACTTGGCATTTGGCAGGCCCATAGCTCTAAAGGAAGACTGTGTTATCTGAGGGCATGCCAAATTCAGTTGACACACAGCCTTCTCATTTTGGGATCCGATTTTCCTTCTCAAACAACTAGTGTATATTTTATTACTAACTCTAAATTATTGACTTTATGTCAAAAATTTATGATGATATTGATAGATTGTAATGAACAATTTAAATAATTTATGTTCTGTGGTTCCCGCTTTCATACACAGTATTTCCCTTACTTGGTAAGCTAGCATAGAAATATAGCCATAGTCTTTTAGAAGATTTTTCTTGTTGTACACTAAGTCGAGATAAATTATAGGTAATTGGAAGCTGCAGCTGAATTAGCACACTGAATGACTAGTTTTGAGACACTTCATTTGCTTCTACAGACCACAATAAGCTCATTTTGCTTCTAAAATGCACAAATTCTTATTATGTGTATGAAATTCCAATTCAAGTTACATAACATCTACAAATAATTTCCATTCCTTTAGTAGAGAAAAAATAAACTCCATCAATGCAAGAATTTTGCTACTATCTTATTAAATAATTTGAACTTCAATGAATTATTTTCTTTTGAGAATTTCAATCAGTTGTCTCATTCCCAACAAAAGGGACAGAGTAGAAGGCATTTCAGAAATATGAAATCAGTAAAACTACTTTTACCCTGTGTATCTTAAGATCACTGCAAATGGACAATTTGCATTTATTTCAACAGAGAGCCATCTTTGAATCATTCTGAACATTATTGTAATTTGACTATAGTGATAAGCAACAATGCAATTTTATTTGTTCCAAGAGATTTCTTCATTGAGGTACTTTGAGGGTTAATAGAGGTGCTTTTCAATAGGCAAGTATCTATTTTAGAGGAAAATTGAGCCTATCTGTACCTTCTAAAACCTCATTAAATTAAGCATTGAATTAGGGGATTAAAAAGATGAAATGGTAACAAATTTGATGGGGTAAAGCAAGCCAGAGCAAATTGTTTAGAATATATGAAGAGCAGTCTGAATTCAAGCAGGAACTGCTTTCCCCCGAACAAGCCTTCAAAGTCTGAAGGCTCAATAGTGCCAGGAAAAACAGAGGACAGACCTGAGATGCTGTGGCTTAAAAAAAAATTAAACATGCACAGAAGGAATTGCCAGCTTTTGATTCATTAGTTCTGTGTCTCATGCAAACATTCCTGCAGCAAGTTTTCCTCTCTTGCCCACCAGATCATCTCCACTTAGGATAAACTAATAAAATTGCTTCAACTGTCAAGAACAATAGGGAAATGGGAGACAGCACTATTTATTTTGGTACTTAGTCTTTAAGCCTAAAGACTAGCTTTTTGCTTATCCCAAAAGGAAAACTTTTAATCAACAAAACACCTGCCAGGACAGAATACCTAACATTTTCATTCTTAGTTCTAAAACAGCAACTGGGAATCTACAGCTAGACATTCAAGAAACAATTTATGAAAATCATATTAGCAGATGCCTACAATACAAAAATGTTTAAAGAGAGATCAGTGTAAATGAAAACCAGTAACAAGTAGGTAACTTTTCAAGATAGTAACTGAAGGATTGTAAAAAATACCAAGAAAAAAAGTCTGCTGGGATTGGATATTTTGCTCAGTGCAAGAAATACTGCAGGACAGCTGTGACATAGTCCCAAGAAGTAAGTAATTTTATTGTTTCAATCCAGCATAAGTATAAGGAAGGCTTTAATTGGTGGGAGGGCCTGGGACAAAAGGGATGCACTGAGAATGTTTAATGTTGAAGGAATATTGGATAGAAAAAAAGTAGTACAAGAAAAGCTGTAGAAATCCAGTAAAAACAAAGGAATGCACAAGAGAGATAGCCATAGTATGTTGGCATTGAAATTAACAGTGCTATTTAAATACAAATATATTTACTTATTTTTAACCTTTGATTGACTTTCAGTTACTCTTTAGATAAAAGAAAGCTAATCCTTACTGTTGAATGAAACGAAAACATTTTCAACCCTGGAATACACAGGAAACAGATAGATGGTAGAGTTTTTGAGTTGGCTACAAGAGAAAGTAAAGGTAATATTGCTTACTTTTCTTGACAGTCAGCTTTGCACTTGGATTTGAACTCAGAGCCTTGTACTTTCTAGGCACGTGGTCTAACACTTGAGCCATCCACTCAGCTCTTTTTAGTTCAATCTTCTTTTTAAAATTTTTATTTTTCATGTAGGGTCTTACTTTCTGGCATCAAACTTTAATCTTCTTATGTGCACCTTAAACTTATCTGTGATTTCATATTTCAGGTGCTGTATACCATGACTGACTTGTTGTTTGATTTAAAGTCCCACAAACACAAGCCCTGCCAGTTGGCCTGGAACTCTAAGATTCTGTAACAATGCAACTCAAGAGATAGTATCTCATGTTAGTATGAGAAATAGTGAAAATACTACATTTGAAACTTACAAAGATAACCAGTACAGTGATAATGACCATTAGGAGGAAGAGTATGAAGAACTTGGAAGTGTGCTATGAGAATATTTAGATTAGGCCTAAAATAATTTTGGTCCATTTTTAAAGTCCAAAGTATATATTGTTCCTTCATTGATAACAATGTGATAGTGCTTTGGTAGGTTTGTATATTCCAGTCTTCCACAGGTACTATTGACTCTCTTTTGAGTCACTCTATTCCAATGATAATCATGAAGGATTTCATTGTGGAGCTAATGAGTGAAAATGATTCTACTTGGGGAGAGATGCTAGCTTATGGGGGCATTGATATAGAGAAGTCCAGTGCAAAGACATCTGTCATAAATAAGGTTGAGCCAGATGCCCAACATTTTAATTTAGGATAAAGTACATTATAAGTTGTCTAGGCATGACGAGTTCAATGCCAATTCAGAACTGTTACCCATTCTAGTCCGTTATTTGAATAAAGGAGTTTGCTGTCTCCTTAACAAAGGTCTGCAGACTCCTATAATTTTGGTTCCTTGCCTTGTAAATCATATGTGAGCCATGGATCTTTAGTTTTAATTTATATAGTCACTTGTAACATTGTGCTGCTTTGATAGACTTTTTTCATTTTTCAGTGCCATATTTTCTTATCTTTAAGTGAAGTAAGCCAGGCCCAAAGAAACTTAAGTCCCAGGGTTTTCCTTATTTGCAGTATATAGTATATGTCTAGGACAAGCAGAAAAGATAAAAGCTATGTACATATAACCATATAAGATGATGCTGAGCAAAATGAATCCCAAGAGGTTCATACAAGAGGTTTTATCTTTGTTGCTGTTGTTTTTAATGTACTTATAATGTAATGTGTGATTTTTTTCTTCTGTATGTTCTTCCCCCATGGTATAAACCCTGTTTTCATGGTATTTGATTCCAATGCCCTGCATCTTGTATATACATTTTCCTACTTTTGGGAGAGGAAGGGAAATAACAAAATGCTGAAATAAGGATACAGGTTGACTCATTGTAACAATGAGATGTACAAGACACTATGTAAAAACTAAATTTACAGCTGGGGGTGGGGAGAGGAAGAAGTTGAGGAAATGGGGAGAGAAGGGATGGTAGAGGAAAAACAAAGGAGGGGGTAACAATGTTCAATAGAAAATGTATCATTACCTTGCTCATGTAACTGTAACCCCCTTTTACAGTATCTTTACAATAAAAATAAATATTAAAAAGTGTTACTTTTTGCTGATGTAAAAATACTGACACCTCCAGATGATTCTTTAAAAGTTCATATCTTATTTCACTTGTTTTCCAGAACAGTTTCAAAGCATTGCACAATAATTTTAAACAACATTTTCCAGAGACTTTCCAGATAGAGACAACAATTTCATACTTGTCTGCATTATTAAATTGTACCAGTTACTGTGATTACCTGATGTGCTTTCAGATTCACAGAAGACTTGATGAAGGATGGCTTTTTCAACATTGCACAGATGTGAAGCTATTGTTATGTTAGATTGGCAACTGCTGTTAAATTTCACTGTTCCTTATCATTTAGGAAAGTGGTTTAATTTTGTAGCTGATCTAAAATAGTTGCTTTAAAGATACTGGCTATTCCTAATGAATGTGAAAACACAGATGGATATCACAAGAAACTGCTAACGTGCTGATTGTTGGAAGAATTTGTTTCTCTCTCTTTCTGTGTGTGTGTGTGTGTGTGTGTGTGTGTGTGTGTGTGTGTATGTATGTATGTATACAAGTACATGTGTGCATGCCTGTGTCCGCAACTATTACCTATAAAACATTAGCAAACTAATCTCTCTGTGTTGGTGTACATGTAGTTAGCTAACTATAGATAGATTAAAATGTGGGGAGAGAGAGAGGGTCGGGAGAGAAAGGATGCACGAGAAAGCAAGTAAATAACATAGGAAACATGTAACACAAAAAGGTGTTGTGAAAAATGAGAACAAAATTTACCCTTAATATAATTTTCTGGTTTTTTTTGGTGTGGAAGGGTGGTAGATTTTGAAATGGGAAAATGCTTTAAAACCTATAGATAGGTTCATACAATCTTTCTTAGGTGACCTTCTACTTCCATTTTCTGGGAGATTAGTTTGTGGAGTGTGCGTTGGGATGCAGTTGGAGCGGTTTTGTCTTCTTATCTCACACAGTTTGATGAATCATGTGTCCTTCTAAGGGGAGGTTCTTGGTAATTAGATCGAGCTTTTCAGCATAAGAACTGTCCCTTCTTTCTTTCAGTATATTAATTGCCCCTTGATTCTAAGGTGAGAAACACATTGGGAATCAAGGTAGGAGAGAATGATAAAATGCTTTATATAAAGACCCAAGTTTGTAATACCTAACATCACACAAATATTGTTGGAAACAGCAAGTATATGACAGAAGAAAGTTACACAGCTTATATGGAATTTAGTTGCTTAATGTTTCATTTAATCTTATTTTATGTGGTGCTGGGGATCAAGTATACAGACTTGAACATGCTAGGCAAGTGTAGCCCTCTAGTTTAGTTACTTGATATTTAAAATGGGGGAGGTCTAATAATTATAATAAACAACAACAATGCAACCTGTCTCTTACTATACATGAATAACTCTCTTAACTACTTTAGGTAATATTAACTCAATTCTTTCAAAACTGTTAGCTACTGATTTTTACCTATCTAGTAACTGTAATTACACAAATATGAAATGGTAGTGCATGAAATGTACTGATTCTTGTGTGTGTGGCATATAGCAAGTGCTCAATAAATGCTAGGGGTTGTTAGTGACTCTGCCTTCTACTGATAATGTGTGACAAGTTGCTAGTAAATCTGTTCTGGTTAACAAAATTGTGAAAAAAAACTTACAGACCTGGAGGAGTAATTGTATAGAATGACAGGATTAGGCAGGTGACAATATAAATAGGTGATACGAATAAGATTGAAGCCAAAAGGCAGAGAAAAAATGACTGTATTAATAATATATTTAGAAATTTTATTGAAAAATGGAATATGTGAAAGCAAAGGTATATTTATGTTACAATGAATTTTAAAGTACTTTTGATATTACATGCAATGTTTTAGAAATGTTACTTGGCAACAAAAGGGCTTCTGTGTTACAGTGTCATAAAGAATCTTAATTTCATTAAGAAACTTCCAATGTTTATGAAATTTCAATGTCACTGACAATTTTATTAAGCACTATCAGTTAAGTTGTGGAAATATCCTGCCTTTCCCTTTCTACCCTTCCCCTCATAGAGGATTCCTTAGAGAAATTGGAAGATAATCACTCTGTGTGTGTGTGTGTGTGTGTGTGTGTGTGTGTGTGTGTGTGTGTGTGTGTGTGAAAAACTGAAAACTTTAAAAAAGTACTGTCATCTTCTCGTCTCTGCACGAAACATATACCATTTTTAATTTAAGATAGATTCTACCTGGGCACTGGTGGCTCATTCCTGTAATTCTAGCTATTCAGGAGGCTGAGTTCTGAGGACTGTGGTTCAAAGCCAGCCTGGGCAAGAAAGTCCTTGAGAATCTTATCTCCAATTAACCATCAGAAAACCAGAAGTGGTGTGGTAGCTCAAGTGGTAGAGTGATATCAAGCTGAAAAGCTGAGGGACGGTGCCCAGGTCCAGAGTTCAAGCCCCACGACCAAAAACAACAACAAAAAAGATAGATTTTATTTTCTGTATGTGATTAAATTGTTTTTAATCATGCTTGTAAGTGCTTATTTGGAGATTTTTCTTTAATTTAGGAGAAAGCATAATTGGAAATAACAAATTGAAATCGATTCTCCATTTAGAAATATTTGAATTCTAGTCCTTTTTTCCTGTTGTATTAGAACATGTTGTTTTGAGCAGTTTGTCATTTCCTTCACAATAATTTGTGCAAATGATAATTATACATAAATTAATAAACTGTTGGTAGGGATCTAATGATGTTTCATGCTGTTTCTGATTTATTTCTAAATCATTTGCAGAGTGCTGAAATGTACCAGGACTAATTTTTTAATGCAATTAACAACTTCCTTAACTCCAAAAACATATACACTAAAAGTGCAAGAGTATTTTTCCTTTGAAAACAAACTAGTAAGAAACTAAATTCCACTACATTTCATGAACATTTATATCAGTGGACATTATTGGTTAATAGTATATATGTCAAACCATGTTAAAAATATCTTTGCATTTAAGTAATGAAACTATTTATATGACCTGTTCCTAATTTTCCTATTGTGATTCAAACAGTTTTTTTAATATTTCCCAGAAGTAATATTGGTCCTCAAGCTTGCATTTTCATTGTGTTCCTGTGACCTACCATCCTATCATTTTGTGTTCAAATTTATGTATTTTAAAAGTGATTAAAACGTGTCCTTGGCTAAGATATGGAACCAACCCAGATGCCCCTCAGTCGATGAATGGATCAAGAAAACGTGGTATATATACACAATGGAATTCTATGCCTCCATCAGAAAGAATGACATTGCCCCATTTGTTAGGAAATGGAAAAACTTGGAAAAAATTATATTAAGTGAAGTAAGCCAGGCCCAAAGAAATATAGGTCCCATGGTTTCCCTTATTTGCAATATCTAGTAGATGTATGAGTCAAGCGGAAAAGGTCAGATAATGTGATGTCAGGAAAATGAACCCTTAGATATGTATTTTAATGTTTTTTTCTTTCATGCATGTGTTTCTAACGCATTTATAAGATTATCTCTTTGTTGCTTTGTATGTCCCTCCCCCACAGTATAACCCCTGCTTTCACTATATTTGATGTCAGTATAACTTGTGGAGGAGATGGAGAAAAACCAGTTGTTTAAGGATACAGGTGGACCTGTTGCAACAATGAGAAGTACAAGTTGTCATGTCCAAAACGAGCTTTACAACGTCGGTGCGGGGGAGGGGGGAAGGAGGGGGAAGGAGAAGGATTGGGATTGGGGGCGAGGGGGGAGGCTGGGAAGGGATGTGAAGGGTAAACAAAGGAGGAGGCTGCAATGCTTGGTAAGAAATGTACGCATTATCCTGCCCATGTAATTGTAATTCCTCTGTACAGTATGTTCACAAATAAAATTAAATTAAATTTTAAAAAGTGATTAAAACAAAGTTTTATTAAGAGCTAAAATAATTTTGTAAAGAGTTTCCGCATTAGAAATACGTGAAAATCAAGTAATAACTATAACTATGTATAGGCACATGCATGGGGTTATCATTTCAACCAAAGTTACATTAAGAAACAGACAGACAATTGATTCATTTTATTATATGCTTGCATTTATCTACCAGAATGTTAGAGTCCACTGATAATTACCTTTTAAGTTCTTGTAGCTTAATACCAAGTCCTTTTGAATTTAATCACTCTTCCCAAATATTTTCCATTTTATTCATATAAAAGCTATACACAAATATCTAACAATGTGATTAGTTTTACAATATATTTATGATCAGTACTAAATTCATATTGTAGCATTCCACTAAGTTCATAAGTAGCATATTGCTTGTATATGGAAGGTCTGATGACACTGCGTGTGTGCACACATCTGTATACTTTTGTGTGTGTGTGTGTGTGTGTGTGTGTGTGTGTGTGTGTGTGTGTGTGTGTGTGTGTGTGTGTGTGTGTGTGTGTTCTGTCCTCTGGAATCATTCAAGCTAAAAATAAAGTGCTACCTTATTTTTTGATAAGCTTGTTCTGGATTTTCAGTTGCTTCTTTAGATCTTAAATTTATTTTTAACTTATATTAGATCAATTTGGGTTTTGCTAACTGCACTCTTTTTTAAAGGTGTCTATTCTGAATTTTACACTTATTTTCAATAAAACCTTTTTTCTTTTTTTTGGGGGGGGGGTCCAGTCATGGAGCCTGAACTCTGGGCCTGGGTGCTGTCCCTCAGCTCTTCAGCTCAAGGCTATCGCTCTACCACTTGAGCGACAGTGCCACTTCTGGCTTTTCTCTTTTTGCTTATGTTGGGCTGAGGAATCGAATCCAGGGCCTCATGCATGCAAGGCAAGCGCTATGCTACTCAGCCACCTTCACAGTCCCAATAAAACCTTTTTCTTTGTGATTCTCTTTCTTTGTTTTTCTTTATTTCTTTCTTTTGTGGTGCTGGAATTGAATTCATGTTTTCACATGTATAAAAGGAGTGATCTACCATTGAACTTATCCCTCAGCTCTATAATAGCTTTTTTGTAATTTTACTCTCTAATTTTGAGTTTTTAATCTTAATTTATCTTTTTACCTCTGCTCCCTAATATACCCATCTACCTATCATAATGTTTTGTTATTTTCTTTATGGTTATTATTTAAGATCACATATATTTGTATTATTTGCCATGGAAAATTTCAATCAATAGTTTAAATCATATAATATGCATTTATCATTATAATTTTCTGAGTTTCTATGTGACTTTTATTTGGTTAAAGGGCCATATTTTACAATAATGGGAAATATAACATTGTGGAACACTAAAATATTGCACCTTTTACTAAAAGTGACTACACTTCATTGGTGCATGAAATGATTCCTGTTTAAGCAGACACTATACAAATTCAGTTAATAAATCTGGTCAGGGATTTGGAGATCCACTTAGTTTAAAGCACTATGTAAATGCATGATCAGGTGCTCTCAAAATTTCATTAAGAGACACATCCTTACATTACCCATTCTGGAATGGGTTCATGTACATGTCATGAAATTAGTGAGTGGTTTTGTAATTCTAAAATCCTGGTGCTTCACGTGGCCAGATCTTATTTTTCTGTGTCTGTGTTTCTGCTTGCTTTCTATCAAGTCTCATACCTACTGAGGTCTCCTACAATTATACTCATGATTTTCTTATTCCTGATTCTGAGCATTCTTTCATTATTCAAAAAGCAACATCTTCAACCCAGAGCTACATTTTTCATAAGCCCTGCCAGCCGTTCTATGATGAAGGGACTTCTCTCACCACAACAGGTATGAAGATCATCTTTCTCTTTGAAGAGAGTTTTTTTGTGTGTCCTGGATGGGTTATTGCACATGGTTACTGTTTAAGCTTCCTGGTTTTCCTCTCTGTGTGTCTTCTTACTATCTTGTCATTCATGGCTGTATTTTACAGACAGATGTGTGCTTCCTGTGCTCAGTTGCCACTGTGCAGAGCTTTCAAGGGCAGGGAGGCTCTTTAGTGTCTAGAATTCTGCTCTGATGACATGCTTGGCTGATTGCCATCAAGCAAGTCATTCAGAGGACTTAAGAATTCTGATCTCACACACTATAGACTTGGTCTCAGGGATAAAATTCACACTGCACCCTGTTTGAAACTTTTCCATGTGATGCTTTCTCAATCTAGATACTTACCTGTATTTTTAGAAACCATGAATATGGGCCTTTGTTTTGCTGACAGGCCTGGTTCTCCTGTAAGGCCAACTGCTTGGTTAGAATGTCACTGCAAGCAACACAAGAGGCAAACATCTGTAGCTGGATTTTGGGTTCTTCTTGGTGCTCCTTTGAAGCCCAATACATTTCTGGGTTATGTTATACCTCACACTACCAGACTGACCTTGTCATTGATGTTACACCTGAACAAGACAGGCTTTTGCTTCTCATCCAGAAAGTGTCAGGAGTAAGATCTGGTTACAGGAATCTATTTATTAATTATGTTTTCCATTAAAAGGACCTAATCAAAGAGTTTTTCTGCTTATTGAAATTTATGATTTATTTTGTGTCAATGTGCAGATTCTTGTCTGTCCCTACGGTTTAACAAATCTTTTTTAATGTCAATTACAGGTGTAGATGTCCATTCACCATTTGTAGACTGTGAAATTCAAAAGCAATCAAACAGGGTTCGCTTTGTGCTTTACTTAGCAAAATGCCCTACACAATTAAGTCCTTACTACATGCACTTAATTAGATTGCACATGCAGAGATAGGGCCCCTGGGCTTTCCAGGGCAGTACAGGCTACTTTGGAAAAGGATGCAAGCCAAACAGGATTTAGGTCAGTCAGATTTCTATGTAGCTCTCAGTAGGATTAGAGAAACTGCTTTTCCACTGTGTTGTAAGCATGTCTTCTATGCAATTTTTTTTCTCACAACTTCCATTGTCAACACAACAGCAGTTGGAAACTTGAAGCATTTCTTGGATATTTGAAATAGCAGTGCCTTTATGATGTCCACCCAAGTCTTCTGCCTCTTTGTCATTTATGTAAGACTATATCTAGAACTCATGTTCTATTTAAGAAATGTAAATCACCAAGTTTGAAGTTTAACATTGAAAGGGATCTTGAAGAGAATCCTGTCACCCCATTTATCCTTAGTCAAGGGTAAGTTTAATATAAACTTAAGACTAGTTTTTTTCTCTCCAATGAAGCTGCCCTATACCACATAGTTTACAATGTCACTAGAGGTATCTCTCAAAATATAATTCTGAGTATGTAGCTCTTAAGAGGGTTAAATTTCAAATTCCTTAGCTTGTCATTCAGAGTCCTTCACAGAAATCTGTTCAAAATACCCTTTCAGACTCATAGCTCACTTTCTACCCTCTCTCAATCTGTTTTCCAGATTCACTGAATCCCTTCTGGGCTGCTTGGCCACATCATCAGTGTCCCTGTCCTGTTTCTTTGCTCATCTACTTTTCTGCCTTCAGTTACCTACCTCTCCCATTTCAAATATTGTTCAAGTGGGCAAACCCTTTATAAAAGAATTTTTCTAAGACAGAACAATCACAGTGATTTCTATGTTCTCCAAGCACTCTGTTTCCATCCCTGCTGCTATGGTACATGGTATCATGTTTGTATCCTCTCATGTCTCCCATGTTAGATTATGAACTCATTTACTGTGGAGGCATCCCATTTCTCATCTGTCCCCTGAGACCTACCAAAGTCCATAATATTGCTAGTCATTCAATAAATGTCCTGAAAAATTGTTATGTATTGATTCAGTAGGATAAAGAGCTATGAATTTAATGATGTTCTATTGAATGAATCTTTGTGATGCTTCTTGAATCTTTTGCTGGAAGTTGATGACAATAGAGAAATATTACTATAATATTTTGCAAAGATAATAATCACATATTTATCAAAATCATAGGTTTAAGATGATGCTAAAAAGCTATTCAACTCATCTGAGAGCTATCATATAGTTCTAATTGGACCCTGTGGCTCAAAAGGCTGCAGTTATAAATTTAGGTTTAAATTCTTGCAAAAAACGATGTCAAAACCCAACAAAATAAGTACCAGGAAATAAGTATCAGGTACTTGCAAGAGGGAAGGTTGGGGCCAAAGGAAAAGGGGGAAGTATGAAGGGGAAGGGAGTTAAATGAAGGCAAGAGTTCATTGTATATACCATAGAATTGAGAAACATAAGGAAAGGAATGGGTTGAAGGGAAATAAAGTTCTTGAAGTGGTAACACAGGTCAACATGCATTGTTGCATATAAACTGCTTTGTTAAACAACCAAAAATTGAATACACAAGTTAAAATTAAGAAAAGTTAGGGAAGGGGAGGGTTGGTAGGGGTGAAGGGTGAGAATATTGAGAGGGGTGACATTAATCAAAGTGCACTGTATTCAAAAACTACTTGGTGAATGACAACTTCTTTGTACAACTACTATAATATAAACATTCAAAACAGTAATTAAATATATTCAAAAGTGTCTTCACATATTTTTTTATAAAATAGTGTCTAAATAACCCTCAGGTCCTAGCTCCTCCTAATTAATGTATAGGATAACCTCACTTCTGTTAAAACTATATCTTTTTACTTAAAATCAATTAAAATCCCATGCAAAAATATAATTTAAAAATTATTTATGTAACTAAATCACCAAATGACATTTTTGTAGAGTGTAAATTTCTGTCATTTTTAGTATTTCCTAATTTCTGAAGTGCTAATTATTACTGTTTTGTGGTCTTTATTTTAAATGTGTTTTGATATGTGAATCCTAGTACTTTATTAATGCTAGTCAAAAGCATAAAGTCAAGAAAGATAATTTTTTCTTTATTCTTACTTGACATTGAAAAGATACAATGTATCACTTAGTAATTATATTTGAAGGGCCTAAAGAATAAAATGATGAGGTTTTGAAGTTTTAACCATTCCTGCAAGTCTGGTTATATTATGTACCAGGAATCCTGGATCTTTGTTGTCATTCTGAACTCATAGTTAAAAGAGCCTTCTAGTTCTAGACATTACATCAACATTTGGAAAATCCACAAACCAAAGCATAAAAGTATGTATAGCAGCAAAGGTAGGAGAAATTATACATTGAGAATGAGGCCAACTATCAGATCCTGCTACACACATAGAAATATATTTTACTTAAAAAATTTCTTACTGTCCATTATGCTCTAATTTTGTCAATGCTAGTCTTGTTCTTAAATATGGCTTTATTTATAGTCAAGTAATTGAAGATTACCTTCATATCTTGTTTCTTTTGTTTCTCAGAATTTTAAGGTTAATACTGCTTTATTATAACTTTTGCATGTTTTTTTCATATTTATAATTATATATTGCATATTCTTTAGAAGATTAAATTTCTGAAAATATAAAAAATTAAAATTATTTATGTAACATATATTACATATAATCAAATGATACAAAATTACATTTTGTTGTATAAAGATAACATGATCTTATATCTTGCTAAAAAGCTGAATTTACATACGCATATAATTTTTTTTTTTTTTTTTTTTTTTTTTTTTGTCGGTCATGGGGCTTGAACTCCGGGCCTGGGCGCTGTCCCTCAGCTCTTCAGCTCAAGGCGAGCGCTCTACCACTTGAGCTACAGAGCCACTTCCGGTTTTCTGGTGGTTTATTGGAGATAGGAGTCTCACGGTCTCTCCTGCCCGGGCTGGCTTTGAACCTCGATCCTCAGATCTCAGCCTCCTGAGTAGCTAGGATTACAGGCGTGAGCCACCAGCGCCCGGCTTATTTTTAATTTTTTAGGGCTTAAATAATGCATTTAATTTTATATTGTTAAGATTATTTTGACAATTGTATGCCAAGTCCTGAGAGCAGTACAGATACAAAACAAGAGACCTAATAAAATTAGTAGCAACTAGGAAATACTTTACACAATTGCAACCTCATTAGTTTATTTCCATTTATACGTGTGTAGTCAAGATTTCTGAATGCTATTTGTGTGATCACATTACCTTGTATCTTAACTCACAATTTTGTTAGCTACTCCCAATTGGTAGACCTTATAGTTTTTACAGGTTTACAATTATAAACACTCCAAATAATGCAGAAGTTTTGAACATGAATCACATGAATCTTTGTCTCCTTAATAGTTTGAAAAACTTTATGGGAAATGTAAAACAGGGATATGCAAGAGTAATGGGAAAAATTCTCAGAGACTGTGAAGTAATGTTGGGACAATTGCAACATGTACATAGCTTTAATGCATGTTTGCTGAGAGTGGGGTGGAGGGGAAACAGAATGTTCCAGATTGCTTTTATCCCTCAGGAAATTGAGGAAGACGATGAAAAAGACTGGCACAGTTTTGAGCAATGACCAGTTTAAGTTACTATAAAGGGTTTTGACTTCTTTGCAAATGGATGAATAAAGAATAATAGATGATGTGTCTTCAGTTAGGCACTGTTACAATATAACACTAAAACCATGATATATAGACTAGATATGGAATTTATACTGGTATAATTTGACTAATGGTCTTAAGGATATTACATTTAGATGTTTGTATATACCAGGAGATCATGATTTGTGACATTAATGATTGGAATTATTATAGAATCATTACCAAGTCATATTTACAGTAAGAAGTATGTGAGGAGTTCTTGAAGGGAAAATTGCAAGGCCGGACGAGAAAGATAGGACACATTAGTAATGATTCAAGAGCTTAAGCAGTGTGATATCTACTGACAATTAGTATTGATATCTTAGAAAATAGAGGAATGAGTTAGAGACAGTTAATTTCCATATTCCTCAAAGAGAAGGGAGAAATGGGTTTATAATTGACAGGATTCAGGGAAATAAATAACTCCTAACTTAATTTTATTCTTTGATGGTGGTAGGATTTAATATGAGAGAACATCAAATGGTTCATGTATCATTACTTCAGTAAGGCTTAGGTTTTTTTTTTTGTTGTTTGTTTGTTTTTTGGGTCTGGTAGTGGGGCCTGAACTCTGGGCCTGGGCGCTGTCCCTCAGCTCTTCTGCTCAAGGCTAGCGCTCTACTACTTGAGCCACAGCGCCACTTCCGGCTTTTTTCTTTTTTCTTATGTGGTGCTGAGGAATCAAACCCAGGGCCTCGAGCATGCAAGGCAAGTGCTCTACCACTGAGCCACCTTCCCAGCCCCTAAGATTTAGTTTTTATCTTCTCTGTGATGTTCTTATCAGTAAAGAAAATCTAGCATTGTTTAAAGACATGTTTTCATTTGTCAGTGTATTAGTTACCTCTTAAGGCAAAGTAAGACTTCAAAAGTGTTTTTTGGGTGCTTAAATTGGAATGCTATTTGTATTAATTGTCAGAATTTAAGTATACATGGAATAGCATCTAACAATGAGAAAAATGCTATTCATGGAGGTTCGCATCCTTAAGTTATATCAGTGGAAAGAATAGTGGGTTAAAATAAGCTGAAGATTGAAGAGAACCATTAATTAAAATGCTACTTTATTGCTAAGGCATCTTGGTATACTGTTGCTACAAGTAGGAATAGGGTCTACCTTAACTGCTAGTATTATTCAGGGGAATCCAATTGTTCCTGCCTTTAATTACATTCTTTCTCATGTGATAATCAGTCCTTTCATATGTTCTTAGTCGTATGAGTGTAATGCAGCTTTTGTTTATTTGTGTGTATTTTCTTTCCTTAGGTCATATAATAAACTTTATTGTAGCCTTGTGAAATAGGAAAATGTTGTGTCATCTCCTCCAAAAATGAATAATTGTTTTACTAAAGCTTCTTTGCTTGCATGCCTTTCCCTAAAATCGTTTATACGAATACACTGGTAACTTTTGAAGACATTTTATAATGTTATTCATCTTACCATGTGCAATAGCAAGAACATACATAGGTCTGTTGAGGTATGCGAAAGCAAGAAGAGCTAGGGCCAGACCAGGTCATAAGCAGAAACAAGAGTTCTGGCATGACCTCCACTTCTACACTGACTGTAGATTATAATCTGATTATAACCTGGTCTTCAGATAGAAAAATCATGTGCACCAGAGTTAATACAATATGAGTTAACAGGTTTTAATATCCACATGGTATTTAACCATACTCATCATTGCCACTTCTATATATATATTATCCAAAGGATACATTCATCCTGCGGCAGAAGACATATATACAGAGTCTGCACTATTTTATTTTTGTAGTCAATTTTGCATGATACTTTATGTTTTGAAGATCAAGTAACAGATGTTATACCATAGCAATAGAATATTAATCAGTGACCTGAACTTACAATTTAATGGTAAATATTGAGAGTGTCACATGAAGAAATTGACAAGTAAAATATGAATCTGATCATAAAATAGGTTGCATTGTATATTGTATAATTCTCTCAGTGATAGTCTAGAAGGAAAGATAAGACAGTTACACATGAAAACATATTGTTTTATGAATTAAAGTTGAAGGCTTTCTATTTTATCCTTTACTTTTGGTGATTAATTGTTTCTTTAGATGTACAAAATTTGTTATTCAGTGTAGTCCCATTTATCTATTCTTGCTCTTATTTCCTGGGTAATTAGTCTTACTAAGAAATAATTGTGTCTATTTTCCAGAGTTTTCTTATAGTGGTCTCAGAGTTTAGGTCTTAAATTAACATCTTCCAACCATTTGAAAGTTGACTTATTAAGCAGTTTTTTCAGCATTGTTGATGAGGCTAGGTGTGTGTGTGTGTATGTGTGTGTGTGTGTGTATGCATGTGCACATGCATGCCTGCGTGTTCACGCACATGTATATGATTTAACAAAATTCATTTATTTGTGTATCTTTGCTCTGTGATTTCAAAATGTGTATATGAAAGTAAAACATGTATTTTTTTCTATCATTTAAAAAAATTAAAAAAAATTGTATTGCAAGAATTGTGTTTAAGAACCATGAATAGCCAGTGTCTACATTCATTATTGGCTAACATTTGACCTTTTGTTTTATTTTTCAGTTCCCCTTACTCATCCTCCTCTCCCTCCTCCTCTTCTTCCCCCCTCTCTTCTTCATTGTTTCTGTCCCATCTCTCTTTCATTACACACACACACGCACACACACACACACACACACACACACACACACACACACACACACACATTTTTGGTGGAATCATTTGAGAATACTTGCAGTCAATCATGTTTCTTCAATTGAAATATTTCATGTGTTTGTTAGGAAAGAGGACTGGTTTTACCTAATCAAAGAATAATCATGAAAATTAAGAAATTTGATACTGTGTCAGCACTATCATATCCTCACAATACATGTCTAGAACTACAGGTGCATTGGTGGTCATGTGTTTTGGATTTCTTTTAGCCTCACATATTTCCTTAGTCTTTTATTGCTTTGACATTTGAATACTTCAGGCCAGATATTTTGCACAAAATGCTCAAGTTGGGTTTGGCGATGTTTCTCGATGATTAATTCAGGTTATCCATTCTTGGCAGGCACAGCACAAAAGTGATGTTTAATTCCTCTCAAGTGGATCCTGCATACTTGCTCCATTATTGATGGTGCTGTCCTTCATCAATTAGTTAAGGCAATCTCTGCCAAAGTTATCCACTGGAAGTTACTATTTTACACATTGTCCTTAATAACTATTTGTGGAAGAGTACTTGTAGACTATGGAGCTATCTAGTTTGTTGTGATCATTTCACCCATCAATACTAGTCTACAGGTATTTCTTTATTTTTATTTGGTGGGTGGTAAACTTTGAAATCAAGGCCTCCCACTTGGCTACACAAGCTGGTATGCTTTCATTTAAGCTATGCTCATAGCATAGTTATTTGCTAAGAAGGAGCTCAGGATTTCTGTATGTTGTACCTGTGCCCTTCTGGGATTGCAGACATATATCACCATAATTGCTTTATTTGTTGAATGGTCTTGCACTAACTCTTTGTCTTCACAATTGTCCTGGAATTGTGATCCTCCAGATTTCTCTTTTTTTAAAAAATGTTTTTATTGTGAAAATACCATACAGAGGGTTACAATTCCATGAGCAACATAATGAGTACATTTCTTTTTTTTCTTTTTACTTTTTTAAAATTTTTTATTGTGAACATACTGTACAGAGGGGTTACAATTACATGGGCAAGATAATGAGTACATTTCTTATCAAGCATTGCAGCCTCCTCCTTTGTTTACCCTTCACATCCCTTCCCAGCCTCCACCCGCCCACCCACCCAATCCTCCCCCCAACACCAAAGTTGTAAAGTTCGTTTTTAATATGACAACTTGTATGAGTACATTTCTTATTCAGCATTGTTGCCTCCTCCTTTATTTTCCTTTACCATCACTGCCTTCCCATCCTCCTCCTCAAAGTTGTAAAGTTCATTTTTTGACATAATATCTTGTACATCTCATTGTTGCAATGGGTCCACCTGTATCCCTATTTAAACAATTTTTTTCCCTTCTCCTCCACGAATTATATCAACATCAAATACAGTGAAAACAGGGGTTATACCATGGAACAGGGACATACAAAGCAACAAAAACTTTCTTGCTATTGTTTCTAACCTATTTATAGGGTACCATGTGATTTTTGTGTTGTGTTGTATGATCCTCCAGATTTCTATCTCTCAAATAGCTGACATTACAGGCGTGAGCTACATATGCAGTTGACTTAGAGCTTGATGTTGATCTTGTAACTCCACTAATCCATCTATGCTTTTTTGTTGTTGTTGGTGGTCATGGGTCTTGAACTTTGGGCCTGGGTGCTGTCCCTGAGCCATTCAGCTTGAGGCTAGTGCTCTACTACTTGAGCCACAGTGCCACCCAGTTTTCTGATAGTTATTTGGAGAGAAGAATCTTACAAACTTTCCTGCTTGGCCTGGCTTAGAATGGCAATCCTCAGATCTCAGCCTCCTGTGTAGCTAGGATTACAGGCATGAGCCACCAGCACCAGCTACATCTAAGCTTTTGAGAAGGCACACTACTCAAAGGAAGGACTTTTCTTTTTTTTCATGTTATACTTTACTCATTTCTTTTTATAAAGAAATCCATAATGATCAACATCGTGAAATAACAATAGTTCCTAAGGCTATCTACAAATTCAATACTATACTTATCAATATTCCAACCTCATTCTTCAAGGAAATACAAGAGGCAATCCAAAAATTCATATGGAACAATAAAAGGCCCGGAATAGCAAAAACAATCTTAAACAGAAAGAACAGTGCTGGAGGAATATCAATACCAAATTTCAAACTCTACTACAAAGCCATAGTAATCAAAACAGCTGGTACTGGCACAAGAACAGATCTGAGGACCAATGGAATAGAATTGAAAACCCAGAAATGAACCCACAGACCTATAGCTAGCTAATCTTTCATAGGGAGCTAAAAAATAGAATGGAAGAAAGATAGCCTCTTCAGTAAATGATGCTGGCAAAATTTGTTAATCACTTGTAGAAAACTAAAGCTAGATCTTTATATATTTCACCCTGCACCAGAATCAACTCCAAATGGATTAAAGACCTCAGAGTCAAAGCAGACACCTTGAAAACATTACAGGACACAATAGGAGAAACCCTAGGTCTCCTTGGCACAGGCTGAAATTTTCTTAATAGAGTCCATGAAACACAACAAATCAAAGAAAAGTTGGACAAATGGGATGTATGAAGCTGCAGAGCTTCTGCATAGCAAGGGACATAGCTAGCAAGATGAATAGAAAACCCACGGATTGGGAGAAGATATTCACTAGCCATAAAATGGACAAGGGTCTCATATCTAAAATATACCTGAAACTCAAAAAATTAAATCCCCCAACAACAAATCCTCAAAGAGACAACTGCCCAATAAATAAGTGGGCTAAAGACTTAAAGAGAAACTTCTCTGAAGAGGAAAGAAGGATGGCCAATAGACACATGAAGAAATGTTCAACCTTTCTATCCATAAAAGAAATGCAAATCAAAACAACATTGAGATTCCCCCTCACCCCAGTTAGAATAGCTATAATCAAAAACTAATAACAACAGGTGCTGGAGGGGAGGTGGACAGAAGGGAATCCTACTACATTGTTGGTGGGTGTGTAAACTTGTTCACCATTTTAGAAAGTATTATGGAGGTTCCTCAAAAGACTCCACATAGAGCTCCCCCATGATCCAGCAATCCCACTTTTGGGCATTTACCTGAATGATCACAAACAAGACCATACTAAAGCTACCAACACAACTATGTTTATTGCAGCATTAGTTACCATAGCTAAGATATGGACCTAACCCAGATGCCTCTCAGTAAATGAATGGATCAAGGAAATTTGGTATATATACACAATGGAATTCTATGCCTCCATCAGAAAGAATGACATTGCCCCCTTTATTAGGAAATGGAAAGACTAGGACAAAATTATATTAAGTGAAGTAAGCCAGGCTCAAAGAAACATGGGTCTGATGGTTTCCTTTATTTGCAATAACTAGTATATGTCTGAGACAAGCAGAAGCAGTCAAATAACTTAATGTTAGGTGAAATTAACCCCAAGATAAGGACTCAAGTGGTTTTTGTTTCTTGTTATGATTTCTAACACATTAATAAGGTGATGTTTTCTGTTGCATTGTATGTCCCTCCAACACGGTATAACCCCTGTTTTCACTGTATTTGATGTTGGTATAATTTGGGGAGGGGAAGGGAAAAAGCAAATTGTTTAAATAGGGATACAGGCAGACCCATTGTAACAATGAAATGTACAAGATGCTATGTGGAAAAATGAACTTTACAATTTTGGCCAGGAAGGGGGTGTGGGGGAGGGCGGTGATGGTAAGGGGAAACAAGGAGGAGGCAACAATGCTTGATAAGAAATGTACTCATTACCTTGCTCATGTAATTCTAACCCCTCTGTATGTTATTTTCACAATAAAAAACTTATTAATAAAAATCCATAATACCTTTACCCTCATTAATTTTATTTATCAATTATCACATATTTACCCTTTGGGAGGTTTATAAATTTGTAGCCTATTTTTAACATATTCACAAATAGTTTACATATTTTTTTTCCAGGAAAAGGTCACTTAAGGTTCATTTAATTGTCTTTCTGCATCTATGTAGCACTGTAGTTTTTTAGCATCTTCTTATTGTGAGTAGAATTGGTGTTTGTCACGTTTGTGTTACATCCCACACTTACCCCCTTGTCTATCTTCCTCAGAATTTCCTGGGACCACAGAATCTCTGGGATACGTAGAGTGGGAGCCTGAAGACAGTGCTGCTAGGATTTGATGTTTAATATTCTGTTTACTATTAACCTGATATTTTTATTGTTTTCCACCTTCCAGTTATGATGGATTTCTGATTTTTGTGGCTTTGTTTTTATTGGTTGTATATTTTATTTTCAGAATATGAATGGAGTTTCAGATTCATATGGCTCCTATCTCTTGGGCCTGAAATTCTTTAAGCATTCTATAAAACATATCGTTTGAAGAAGTTTTTTTTTTAAATTGTGAAAATACCATACAGAGGGGTTACAATTACATGAGCAAGATAAAGAGTGCTTTTCTTATCAAGCATTGTTGCCTCCTCCTTTGATTCCCTTTCCCATCCCTTCCTATACCCCCTCTCTCCCCCACACCAGAGTTGTAAAGTTAGTTTTTCAGCATAACAACTTGTACATCTCATTGTTGCAATGGGTCCACCTGTATCCTATTTAAACAATTTGTTTTTTCCCTTCCTCTCCCGAAATTATACCAACCTCAAATACAGTGAAAACAGGGGTTATACAGTGGGGGAGGGACTTACAAAGCAACAAAGAAATCATTTTATAAATATGTTAGAAACAATAGCAAGAAAGAAAAAAAAAACATTTGAGACCTTATCTTGGGGAGTTTTGTAGCAAAATCTGTATGTTTCATATCATCACCTTAGTGTCCACTGTACCCTTGGCCTAGTTGATTTCAATTATTGAAAGTTTTATCCTTCATCATTATAACTGTTTAATTATATGAAATATCCATCAATCCAAGAGCCATTTCTAGAAATACCTGTCTACAATAAATGTAAAATATTGTTTGAAATAACTAATTCTCTTGATGATATGCTAATAATTGTGTTTGTACCTTCTTCCTTAAAAATAGTTGACCCTAGCCAGGCACCAGTGCCTCATGCCTGTAATCCTAGCTACTCAGGAGGCTGAGATCTGAGGATCATAGTTCAAAGCCTGCCTGGGCAGGAAAGACCCCAAGACTCTTTTTTTTAAATTAAATTAAAATTTTTTTGTGAACATACTGTACAGAGGGGTTACAATTACATGGGCAGGATAATGCGTACATTTCTTATTAAGCATTGCAACCTCCTCCTTTGTTTACCCTTCACATCCTTTCCCAGCCTCCCCCCCACCCCCCACCCAATCCCCCCCCTCACCCTACCCCTGCACCAATATTGTAAAGCTCCTTTTCAACATGACAACTTGTACTTCTCATTGTTGCAACAGGTCCACCTGTATCCTTAAACGACTTGTTTTTCCCCATCTCCTCCACAAGTACATCAAATATAGTGAAATCAAATATAGTGAAAGCAGGGGTTATACTGTGGACCCCAAGACTCTTATATCAAATAAACCACCAGAAAGTGGAAGCAGAAGTATGACTCAAGTGGTGGTGTTTGCTTTGAGCTGAAGAGCTGAAGGACAGGGCCCAGGCCCAGAGTTCAAGCCCCATGACTGACAAAAAACAAAACAAAAAACTTGACCCTAAAAATACTGAATATATTTCTGTAAGTGGAAAGCCATTCAAGCCCACAAACCCTTAAAACCAATATGTACATTAAAATAAAACAACTAATTAATAGCACCTGATTGTGGAACTGTAATAAACTATATACATCCTTCCAAAGGCTTACTTAAACTGGTTATATCGTTGGTGATTTGAGCCTTTTCACATCAACAGGTGTAATGATAAATAGTTGGAAAGGAGGCTTGGGTTGGGGCAAAGCATTCCAGTGCTCACTAGTACAAAGAAGAAGAAAATTGTATAAGTAGCAACAGAGGGAGCAGGAAAACATTTAACATGAGATGGGCAGCCTTTTCTGTGCTCCATATGTGCCCTTTGAACAGCTTTACAAAGTAAGTGAGAATTGAGGACACTTAAGAGACATTCCCTGCTATTGAAATATTGTTTGATACTTTTTAAGCCATGATGTGGGACAAACCACGCACTAGTCTGTTATATTTCTTACTTTAAATTTTTTTCTAAACTGATACATAAAACATAAAACTTGTACATATTTATGGGGGATGCTATGTGTTTCAATACATACATTTACTGGGTATTGTCATAGTCACAGTGTAGATATTCACTAGTTCATGGACACGTTGTACACATTGGCTAGTGTGAATAGTCCTGCAATTAACACAGGGGTGCAAATGTCTCATTGACATTGCATTTCATTTCCTTGAAATATATATCCAGTATTTAAAATTTCTGGTTATATGATAGTCTGTTTTTTAAGGGTTTTTTTGAAGATTTTGGTGATGGTGGTACAAATTTACATTTTAGCAGTGTGCAGGGAGAGGTTCCCTTTGTCCACAGGCTTGCTTGTTCTAGTGATCTTCACAAGAGTTGATAATATCTGTTCTTGCTGGAGTGAGGTGATACCTCATTGTAAGATATGATCAGTGAAATTGAACATTATGCTGTATGAAGATTATTCATATGACATGCGTATATCTTCTTTTGAGAAATATAGTTTTGTCAGCATTTTGTTATTTCCCTTCCACTCTTCAAAGTAGAAAAATGTATATACAAGATGCAGGGCACTGGAATCAAACACAGTGAAAACAGGGGTTATACCATGGGGGAAGAACATACAAAAGAAACAAAAAAATTCACACGGTATATTATAAATACATTGAAAACAACAGCAAGAAAGATAAAACCACTCGTGTGTCTATCTTGGGGGTCATTTCACTTAGCATCATCTAATATGGTCATATGTACATAGTTTAAAGAGCTTTTCTGCTTGTCCTAGACATATACTAGTTATTGCAAATAAGGGAAACCATGGGACCAATATTTCTTTGGGCCTGGCTTACTTCACTTAATACAATTTTTTCCATGTCTTTCCATTTTCTAACAAATGGGGCAATGTCATTCTTTCTGATGGAGGCATAAAATTTCATCATATATATATCTATATCTATATCTATCTATCTATCTATCTATCTATCTATCTATATATATATATATATATATATTTCACATTTCTTTGTTCCATTCATCTACTGAGGGGCATCTGGATTGGTTCCATATCTTAGCCATGATAAATAATGCTGCAATAAACATAGTTGTGCTGGTAGCTTTAGTATAGACTTCTGATCATTCAGGAAAATGCTCCCAAAGTGGCATTGGTGGGTCATAGGGGAGCTCTATATGGAGTCTTTTGAGGAACCTACATAATGCTTTCTAAAATGCTTAACTTCTCTAGCCATAAAAGAAATGCAAATCAAGACAACATTGAGATTCCACCTCACTCCAGTTAGAAAGGCCATAATCAAGAGATCTAATAACAGATGCTGAAGGGGATGTGGCCAAAAGGAAATCCTATTGCATTGTTGGTGGAAGTATAAACATGAGTTGACTTTTTAAACTGGTAAGTGATAGGGTCTAGATTTCATTCTTCTTATTGTGTATACTCAGATTTCGCATTATTACTTATTGAAAAGACTGTCCTTTCCACACTACCTTCTGGTTGTTTTCTGCTTCTGAAAAGCAGGCGACTTTGGATGTGTAGGTTTGCTTCCAGTCTTTCTCTTGTGTTCTTTTGGGTCATGTATCTGTTTGTATGTTATTACCATGCTGTGTTGTCCATTTTGAAATTGGGTTACTCAACATTCTTCTATTTGTATATTTTCATCTATTTCCACTTAAATTTTAGGGCATTTTCTAACTCTATGAATAATGTCATTGCTCAGATTACATACTTTATGTCCCAATTGGCAGTCTCTGTTTGCTTGCCACATAAGGGCTCTCAGATGTTGGAAGATGAGGCTCTGGTCAGAAATATTGGCTGCGAACTGTGATCAATTTTCTCTTGTTGACATCAGATTGAGAGTTGTGTAATTAGTGTCACATCAGAATAATAATCTGTGAGAATTGGTATACATAGTATGGATATGAAGAAATAAAACTGTTTGTGTCAAGATGAATATGTATCTTCTACAACGTTTTAAGTTACAAGTTTATAAAAAGATTTATTTAGATTGCCTAGTTTCTTGGGAATTTCTTGATTTCTTTTAGCCATTTAGCTCTAGCTTATTAGCTGTATCTAACTTCGTCTTGCTTCAGAGCCTTTGTGTTGAGCATTAGTAAAACTATCCATGCATGGGCCAGTAGAAAGAAGAGCCATTTTGGCTTCATTCACAGAGTAGATGAAAATAAATTAGATGTTGTATTCAGGATGCTTGTTTTAAATGTTGAACTGTTGATATGATTATAATAGGTTTTTGCAAGTAAAAAGTATAACCTGTGCATAAATGATATTTCTGCTTAGTACTGGCAAGGCTCAAGTCTGGTCAGATTTTTGTTTGTTTTATTTGAGTACTGGGGGGTTTCAGCTCAGGGACTTGGTGTTATTGCTCTCCCATTGTAGTTATCCCTCTTTTTATTTTATTTTTTCGGTCGTGGGGCTTGAACTCTGGGCTTGGGCGCTGTCCCTCAGCACTTCAGCTCAAAGCAAGCGCTCTATTGCTTGAGCCACAGAACTATTTCCAGATTTTTAGTGGTTTATTGGAGGTAAGAGTCTCACCAGACTTTCCTGCCCTGGCTGGTGTTGAATGGTGATCCTCAGATCTCAGCTTCCTGAGTAGCTAGGATTACAGGCATGAGCCTGGTGCCTGGCAATAATTACCCCTCTTAAACAGATAGGATTACAGGTATGACCGACCAGTACCAATCCAGTCAGAAATTAAATGTTATTGGGCACTGGGTATGGATGTTCCTTTAAAAAAGCTTGCTCATTAGATTACCCACAGTGCTTGTGACCTATTTGGAGCAGCACATTGTACTTTGGAGTGGTCCATGTTTGGTCCATAGGTTGCATTTCATTTTGATTTTTTCTCTTTTTTTATTGTGAAAATACTGTACAGAGGGGTTACAATTACATGGGCAAGATAGTGAGTACATTTCTTATCAAGCATTGTAGCCTCCTCCTTTGTTTACCCTTCCCATCCCTTCCCAGCCTCCCCCGCCCCTGTCCCTCCACCCAATCCTCCCCATCCCCCCCACCAAAGTTGTAAAGTTCATTTTCAACATGACAACTTGTACTTCTCATTGTTGCAACGGGTCCATCTGTATCCTTATTTAAACGACTTGTTTTTCCCCTTCCACTCCACAAATTATACAGACATCAAATACAGTGAAAGCAGGGCTTATACTGTGGGGGAAGGACATACAAAGCAACAAAGAAATAATCTTATAAATGCATTAGAAACAAATACATGAAAGAAAAATCATTTAAATACATATCTTAGGGTTCATTTTCCTAACATCACCTTATCTGACCTTTTCTGCTTGACTCATACATATACTAGATATTGCAAACAAGGGAAACCATGGGACCTATGGTTCTTTGGGCTTGGCTTACTTCACTTAATATAATTTTTTCCAAGTCTTTCCATTTCCTAACAAATGAGGCAATGACATTCTTTCTGATGGAGGCATAGAATTCCATCGTGTATATATACCACATTTTCTTGATCCATTCATCTACTGAGGGGCATCTGGGTTGGTTCCAGATCTTAGCTATGGTAAATAATGCTGCAATAAACATAGTTGTGCTGGTAGCTTTAGTGTGGTCTTGTTTGTAAGCATTTGGGTAAATGCCCAAAAGTGGGATTGCTGGGTCAGAGGGGAGCTCTATGTGGGGTCTTTTGAGGAACCTCCATACTACTTTCCAAAGTGGTTGTACAAGTTTACACTCCCACCAACAATGAAGTAAGGTTCCCTTCTGTCCACATCCCCTGAAGCATCTGTTGTTATTAGAGTTCTTGATTTTTGCTATTCTAACTGGGGTGAGGGGGAATCTCAATGTTGTTTTGATTTGCATTTCTTTTATGGCTAGGGAGTTTGAGCATTTCTTCATGTGTCTATTGGCCATCCTTGTTTCCTCTTCAGAGAAGTTTCTCTTTAAGTCTTTAGCCCACTTATTTAGTGGGCAGTTGTTTCTTTGAGGATTTGTTGTTGGGGGATTGCAGATGACATGATCTTGTATTTAAAGAATCCCATAGACTCCACTCCCAAATTACTCAAGCTGATTCAAAACTTTGGCAAAGTAGCAGGGTATAAAATTAACCCCCCAAAATCAATGGCTTTTCTGTAGGCCAACAATGACAAAAGTCGGGCTGAAATTAGGAAAGCAACTCCATTTGTAATAGACCCACAGAAAGTAAAATACCTAGGAATTAACTTAACCAAAGAAGTGAAGGACCTCTATGATGAAAACTTTAAAAACTTGAAAAAGGCAATCAAAACAGAACTTAGAAAATGGGAAAAACTCCCATGCTCCTGTTTTGGAAAGATTAACATCGTGAAAATGGCAATATTTCCCAAGGCTATCTACAAATTCAATGCGATACCTATCAAAATTCCAACCTCATTCTTCAAGGAAATAGAAGAGGCAATCCAAAAATTCATATGGAACAATAAAAGACCCCGAATAGCAAAAACGCTCCTCAACGGAAAGAACACTGCTGGAGGAATATCAATATCAGATTTCAAACTCTACTATAAAGCCATAGTAATCAAAACAGCTTGGTACTGGCACAAGAACATACCTCAGGACCAATGGAATAGAATTGAAAACCCAGAAATGAACCTACAGACCTATAGCCATCTAATCTTTGATAAGGGAGCTAAAACAATAGAATGGATGAAAGATAGCCTCTTCAGTAAATGGTGCTGGCAAAATTGGTTAAATACTTGTAGAAAACTAAAGCTAGATCCTTATATATCACCCTGCACCAGAATCAACTCCAAATGGATGAAAGACCTCCATTTGTAATAGCCCCACAAAAAGTAAAATACCTAGGAATTAACTTAACCAAAGAAGTGAAGGACCTCTATGATGAAAACTTTAAAAACTTGAAAAAGGCAATCAAAACAGAACTTAGAAAATGGGAAAAACTCCCATGCTCCTGTTTTGGAAAGATTAACATCGTGAAAATGGCAATACTTCCCAAGGCTATCTACAAATTCAATGCGATACCTATCAAAATTCCAACCTCATTCTTCAAGGAAATAGAAGAGGCAATCCAAAAATTCATATGGAACAATAAAAGACCCCGAATAGCAAAAAAGCTCCTCAACGGAAAGAACACTGCTGGAGGAATATCAATATCAGATTTCAAACTCTACTATAAAGCCATAGTAATCAAAACAGCTTGGTACTGGCACAAGAACATACCTCAGGACCAATGGAATAGAATTGAAAACCCAGAAATGAACCTACAGACCTATAGCCATCTAATCTTTGATAAGGGAGCTAAAACAATAGAATGGATGAAAGATAGCCTCTTCAGTAAATGGTGCTGGCAAAATTGGTTAAATACTTGTAGAAAACTAAAGCTAGATCCTTATATATCACCCTGCACCAGAATCAACTCCAAATGGATGAAAGACCTCGGAGTCAAAGCAGACACTCTGAAAACATTACAGGATGGAATAGGAGAAACCCTAGGATTCCTTGGTGCAGGCTGCAATTTTCTGAATAGAGACCCGAAAACACAACAAATCAAAGAAAGGTTGGACAAATGGGATTGCAAGAAATTGCAGAGCTTCTGCATGGCAAAGGACATAGCTAGCAAGATCAATAGAATGCCCACAGGTTGGGAGAATATCTTCACTAGCCATACAACGGACAAGGGTCTCATATCTAAAATATACTTGGAAGTCATTTTGATTTTTTGGGTAGTTCTTTCATGTAACAGAATTCTTGGTAGCATAAATCCATTTAGCTTGAAATATTTTGAACTTCAAAGTTAATGTGCTCTTCTAATATTCATCGTCAGAAACAAGCAATTTAAATAATAAAGCATGATTAAATCACTTTCTCCTTGTAATCTCACCTGCCTGGTGAAAAACAGAGAATAGATCTGTTTGTGTATTTTTTGTGAGGTGTGCAAGCAGCATGCCTGCATTTTTCTCAGTGCATCGTTTTCAATTAGAACTGAAATGCAATTACAAAGTGAATTGATGCAATTCTCTCGATAAATCAAGCAAAATTCTCTTCTAACCAAGTGATGTTCATATATCAGGCAAAAGTGCATTTTAAAACCTGTATTATTTGGATAATTACTTCAAACCTCCAACTGAGTTTACTTATATTAATCTCCTATCTTTTGGTTCCTGTTGCATTGTTATAATATTCTTAGTGTTCTGTGTATTTTCAAATAATTCTGGACTCAGTGTGTATACTTTTCCTATTTCTTACATATGAATGTTCTCTGCCCTGGCATTTAGACTATTTTCATGCATTTTGTACTACTTCAATTTATTAGTGTACTGGACTTTGCTAGATACACAATTTGCATTTGTTGAAGTGTGTTTACATGCATAGTCTCTTAAGTGTGTCTGGTTCTGGATTAGTTCTTGTGACTCTGGCCTTTTCTCTTTCTACACAGATGCATTTTTGTAGGAGTTTCTCAAGAATGAGTGTTTCCAAATCATTTTGACATCACCAAGCACCACATACAGTAAGTCATGTATAATTTAATTTTCACATTCAATTGAAGTCATACTGCATGTAGCTTCCATTCAGTCATAAAAGACTGTATTCTTACTTACAGTTTTTGATATTTATGAATATAGAGGGGAAATCTATACAAAAGATATCATTATTGATAAGCTACCTGAAAGTTTGAATTAAGTAGTATAGTTTCAATATTTCTAATTACCTATTTTACTTTTGCTCTATGTTACCCTCATAAAACACTTCTCACTTAATTTAAGTGACTTTTACCCCTTTCATCATCAGTTAAGTAAAAGATATTATCCTGTTTAAAATGGAGTATTGAATTAGTGTATTAAGATTTATACTTTAGGAAATCTATATAAGTATTGCCTATAAGTGTACTCGAAATATTTTAATACCTTTATTGTTATTTCAAATTTTAAATGAGAAGAACAAAACCTCAAAAAAATTAATAGCTTTCTAATGTCTCCCTGAAGTGGTAAATCTTGGCTTTGAGTAAGACTTTTTACGAGATAATTCTTAAGTAGAACCAAAATCCAAATAAAATAATCACAATATACTGAACTTAGTGTGTGTGTGTGTGTGTGTGTGTGTGTGTGTGTGTGTGTGTGTGTGTGTGTGTGTGTGTGTGTGTGTGTGCAGTACTGGGGTTTTGAACTCAAGGCCTTATCCTTGTTAGGAAGGTACTCTAACACTTGAGTCATGCCTTCTACTCTTCTTGTTTGTATTATTTTTGGAAGAAGGGCTCACGTTTTGCTGGGGCAGGTCTAGATATAGATCCTCTGCTTATGTTTCCAGGGTAGCCAGCATGACAGGCATGCACATTTCACAAAGCCATTGGTTTAGCAATCTCACAAGATTTTTGCCAAGGCTAGCATGGAAAAAACACCCTCCATTCGCTGCCTGCTGTATAGCTGGGATTATAGACATAAGCAAACACACTACTGTATTTCACATATTCTATATCTTCTGGTGGAGGGATTGTCCTGGCTAGTTTGTATACTGTCTCCCAGAGTAACTCCTTCAATATTAAGGTGTCATATACAGCAATTTAGGAATTTAGGCTCTGTATTTGGAACATCTGGTATTAAGTCCTGCTTTATCACTCACTAGCAATGCGACTTTGAGCAAATCATTTAATGTCTCCATAAAGTGAATATAAGATTAAGAACTGTCTCATTTGTGGAGAGTTAATGGATGTTTAATGTTGACATTAATACCCAATAAATGTGACTAGTTGTTCATTTGAAATTGATTTATTTGGAAACTTCAAGTATGTTTGTTAACCAGGCATCACAATTTCATAATCATGCCATACAAAGTACAAAATAAAGGTACCCTACAAGTATTACTGATTGACATGCTCAAAAACACCTGAACTTCAGCCTGCTTGGTAAGTACATCCAAATGTTTTCAGAAAATGCCTTTTCTTCTTTGAGGTTTTGGGGAAGTGCAAACCATTTAATCAATCAGTATGGATATATACAGACGATAAAATCAGAATGTATATATATCTTATTTGTTGTGTGCAAACCTAGGCTGAAAATATGTGTTTGTGAGCCTTTTGGAGAGAAGAGGAGGCAACTACAAAGTGCTTATTGAAGGAAAATTTCAAAAGCAAAACAAATGGTGGTGACCAAATAATTTAATGGACCAATCATCCAATGTTCTTATAAAGCATTCATAGAAATTGAGGATGTGTGACTCTTTTATCTGCACTTTCCTTTCAACATCCCAGATGGCTTGAGCCACAATAACATAAAGCAGGGGTTTTCCTTTTCATATAATTCATAGGAATGAAACTGGTGGCTATTTAATTCTAATTTGTGTGTGTATGAGTGCATGCATGTGGTAAATGTAAGCGTGAAGGTCTGAGATTCTGTGGCTGCTCTAGCCTTTCCATTTTCATGATCACCCTATTTCCAAACCTCACACCATACTTAAATCTTTAGCAGTATGTCTTTAATGATTTGACTTCAAATAAGAGTTAAGAATTTTTTAATATTATCAATGGGGCCATTCAGCAATCTAAAATTTATTGCTTTGAAAAATATGCTATTTGGGGGTGCTGGGAAGGTAGCATAGTGGTAGAGTGCTTGCCTTGCATGCATGAGGATTCGATTCTTCAACGTCACATAAGCAGAAAAAGCCTTAGCTGGTGCTGTGGCTCAAGTGGTAGAGCACTAGCCTTGAGCTGAAGAGCTGAGGGGCAGTGCCCAGGCCCAGAGTTCAGGCCCCATGACTGACAAAAAATGCTATTTGAATACAGAAAACTTAGCATAAAAATGGTCTTCCTTCAGGGCTGAGACTGTAGTATTTTGCTCTGTAGGGGTCCTGGTCTGTTTCTCCACCGAGTAAAGAGAAGGATTAGTGAAGTATAGTAAGCAGTAAGCTTATTGAAAGCAAATGCTACATAAAGAATGGTCCCAGGCCCAGGAGTGCAGTGAAGTCCCTCAAATGGGTGGCTTTCATGCTTTACCAATTCTCTTCCTACCCTGGGACATGATTGGTTTAATAAAGGCTCTGATGTTGACTTTGGTTCCTTATTGGTCTCCTTATTGGCCACTGTGCACGAGTACTAAAGTGGTTCTCATAGGATGCCCTCCCTTTGTCCACATGCCAGGAAACATCTGGTAACAGTCCCCCAGAGAGTGTATAGTCCTGCCGACCCTGTTGTTCATGCCTACTGTGAATCCCTGATGGGAACATAAGCTAGTCTTTTTTTTTTTTTTTTTGTCGGTCGTGGGGCTTGAACTCTGGGCCTGAGCGCTGTCCCTCAGCTCTTCAGCTCAAGGCGAGCGCTCTACCACTTGAGCTACAGCGCCACTTCCGGTTTTCTGGTGGTTTATTGGAGATAGGAGTCTCACGGTCTCTCCTGCCCGGGCTGGCTTTGAACGGCGATCCTCAGATCTCAGCCTCCTGAGTAGCTAGGATTACAGGCGTGAGCTACCAGCGCCCGGCAAGCTAGTCTTTTTTTCAGTGTCATCCTTTCCATCTTGCAGTTGCCAATGTTATCTCTTATTATCTATAAATCTTTCCAGCTTTCCTTTAGTCTTATGCTTCCGTTTATTTTTCAAAATTTTTAATAACTATCTTTTGCTTTCATTCCCTCATTCACTTCATGCAGTACAGAGAAGTCTGAGTGGAGGAGTTCAGCTTGAATTGGATTATGAATTCACCTAGCTTGTGCTGAAGGTGCTCTTGATGCCTCCTTGATGCTCTTTCTGACTCTTCTTCCACTTTGGCTGTCCTCTGGTTCCAACTACTTGGCACTTCACTTCAATAGTATTTTTTAAACGAATGAGTCATTTCTTTCTTTATTCTTTTTATGCTCACATACCAATTTTGGATTTTGAAGGGAAAGACCTAAAGAGTCTTTCACTCTTATTTAATAAGTTCAGTGTCTGGTGGATAAAGCTAGTACATTTGTTTAATAGTTAAATTTAACTTAATTCTGTTAATAATTATCACATACTCCTAAAAGTGAAAGGCATTGTGCTAGTATATGTGAGAGCAAGTGGAGGGAAGAGAGAAAAAGTACTTTCAAGGAAGTTCTGTTATCAATTTGAAGAAGTTCTATAGGCTTGTAGAGTCATGAATCAGAGGTTATGGTAACATATTTTGAGAATGGAGTAAACTAACGAAATTTGAAAGTCCATTTGAAATAATTTGAGAACTAAGTACAAAATAAACAGTTTTATTTTATTTTTTTTTAATTTTATATTATTTTATTTGAGAACATACTGTACAGAGGGGTTACAATTACATGGGCAGGATAATGAATACATTTCTTACCAAGCATTGCAGCCTCCTCTTTTGTTTACCCTTCACCTCCCTTCCCAGCCTCCCCCCTCCCCCCCACCCAATCATACCCCCCTCCCCCCCACACACCGAGATTGTAAAGCTGGTTTTGACATGACATTTTGTACTTCTCATTATACACAGGTGGAAAACACTAAGAGAATAGTCAAAGAAATGAGTTAGCAGTTTAGAAATGAACTTTAGTCCACATGGCAAATCAATTAATTTCGAAACAGATTTCTCCAGTAATACTCAAAACAATAGTGGGAAATTAGAATGGATCAATATTGTAAAAATATACTGATAAACATCCAAGAAACTTTAACTTCATTGTAGGCAATGAGACAGAGATAAAGAGAGAGAGAGAGAGAGAGAGAGAGAGAGAGAGAGAGAGAGAGAGAGAGAGAGAGAGAGAGAGAGAGAGAGAGAGAGAGAGAGAGAGAGAGAGAAGGAGAGAGGAGAGAATAACGTGAATATATCTTGTGAGAATTAATCCTGTGAACAAAACATTTTCTTAAAAATGTTCTTGTTGATATCTTTAGAGAGAATTAGATTTATTAAGGGCTGATGACCAGACCTGAGGTCTTAACAGTGGGAATAGAGAAGGAGGGATGGTTTGGGAGTTGAGAGTTGAAAGGAGATTCAGAAAGTACTCATGGTTTACCAGGTAACAGGTTTTTTTCACAATTAAAAAAAAGAGGGAATAAAAAATGTTAATGAGCTTCATTATCCATTCTGTATCAGAGGAGACTGAAATAGACATTAGGAAAGCAAATTGTCCCAGGTCTCCTCTACAAACAACAAAAGAACCAGCATTTGAGTCTACATAGTTAACTTATGAGTCTGCAGTTGGCCATTGCACTGCCATTCCTCTAAGAAATAGTTGATGTTTCCAAATTGAACTGGAAACCAATGTTGCCTATAGTCAGATATTTTCAGTTTACCTGTTCTTTAAGTAGGTCTTTGGGTGGAAAGAAAAATCTGACCTGTAAGGAGAGATATCCCTTATGGTTTGTGATTAATCTCTGGTTTACATTCACTTGTGTGCTGGGTCGCAGGAACAGTGTAATTTATGGTATTACTCAATTATAAATTAGAATAGTAAATATGTCATCTTAATGTGATTTGTCTTCTCTCCTTAGCACGTCCTAAAAGGAAACAAGAACAGAGTGCTGAATAAAAGATTTAATATCGTGGGTTCATGAAAGACCAATATTTCAGACTTAGTTTACCTATCATACTGAACAATAATTTTGACAAGGGAAGAAAATAACATCCTTCAAAGGGACGATCTCTCTTCCTGTTCTGGAAAAACTGCCTGAGCTGCTGCTAGGGGCAAGGGCTACAGACTATTCTGCTGCATTTTTTAGATGCCATACTTAAAGCTTTGTTGGAGGTACAACTTTGTGTAGGTTATTTCAGCTCTCTGTGCCACAAGCTCTTCACCTTAAAAATGAGGTAGAAGGAAGTGGCACTGTGGCTCAAGTGGTAGAACACTAGCCTTGAGCTGAAGAGCTGAAGGACAGAGCACAGGCCCAGAGTTCAAGCCCCATAACTGACAAAAAGAAAAAAATGAGATAGCAATAGTTCCAAGTTTTCTGAATATTGTGAAGGTTGAGATAAAGCACTTAAAATAGTGACACACAGAAAGTTCACAACAAATATTAAGTTGCAGTCATAAAATTTTAACTTATGTTCATGTTAACAAGTTTTATTTTATTTTTAAATTTATTCTAAAGGCGCTGTCCAGAGGGGTCATAGTTATATAAGTCAGGTTAAGACTACATTTCTTCTTAGATAATGTCACCCATTCTTAGCTTTCTCCCAATCCCATCCCCACTCCCGTTACATAGTTCATTTTCAAAATAGTGTACAGTGAGTACCACTGCTGCATTTGCTCACCCTTTGTCCCTCCATTTTTGTGCATTTTTAAAAAATCAAGTTTAATTACTATGCTTGTGATTTAAACTTTTTTTTCAGTATTGGGGTTTCAGTTCAGATCTTTTTTTACTTGCCAGGAAGGTGGCTTTTCCACTTGAGCCACATCTCCAGCCCATTATTTACATTTTTCGTTGTTGTGAATTTTTATGTATTAAGGACACAGAACAATATTGTGTGTGTGAGTTGTTGTTGTTGTTATTTTTGTTGTTCCTGGTGCTTGAACTCAAGGCCTGGGCACTGTCTTTGAACTTCTCTTGCTCAAAGCTACCATTCTACCACTTAAGCCATAACTCCATTTCTGCCTTTTTTGGTAGTTTATTGGAGATAAGAACTTGCCTAGGCTCACTTCTAATTGCAATCCTCTGATCTCAACCTTCTGAGTAGCAAGGTTACTGTCATGAGCGACTGGCCCCCAGTAAGAACAATGATTTTTATAAGCAAAGATACTCATATATCCATTGCACATCTAAAGAAGTCGAACATGATTTGCCTGCTAGAAATTCCTCCCCAACTTTACCATCTTTCTAAACTTGACTCTAATGGAAACAACTTCCTTGCTTCATAATAGTTCTGTCATATTATCCCATGTTTCTAAATACAGAATGTTATGTAGCATGATTTAAAAATTTATATATTGATTAGTCATGTTACATGGAATCCTTTGTATGTGCATTCCTTTTCTAAATGCATATCTGCAGTATTTACCACTTGGAGTGTTTCATTAATTTTCATTATGTGATATGCCATTGTATAAAAATGGTCCAGTATTCATTGATGGGAATAATGGAATATTCGAAGATATTTGGGCTCTTTTGTAGATATGAGTCGCTAGGAGTGATATAATCAGCATTCTTGTTCTATTGACTTCATAGTGATCAAACTTCTGTGTCCTCTTGCACACAAACCTTCAATTTTACTAAATTATTCCAGATTGTTTTTGAAAGTGGTGGTTATACTAATTACAGACCTCTCAGTGTCTGAGTTTTTCCATTGTTTATAATTCAAAGCTTAGAACAATCAGTCTCTTTTAATTTTAGCCATTTGGGTGATAATTTACTTTACTGTTTAGTAAAATGGTCATGTCCTGGGGTTAATTATCATATGTATTTTTCTATTTTTAAATAAAATATTTATTTATTTACTTTTATAGTAAAGGTGATATACAGGGGAGTCACAGTTTCATAAGTCAGGTAATGAGTACATTTCTGTTTGAAGTGTATTGCCTTTTCCCTCATTTTCTCCTAGTTTTGCCTGAGCCCTCTCCCCACAAGTTTTATAGTTCCTTTTCAACATTGGGTCTAGTGAGTATCATGGCTGCATTTGTTCATCCTTTGTCCCACCATTTCTGTGTTCTCTATTTCCTTCTTCCAAACATAAACTTCTTTTTTTTTAATTTTTTTATTGTAAAGATGCTGTACAGAGGGTTACAGTTACATGAGTAAGTAATGAGTACATTTTTTGTCGAGCATTATTAGCCCCTCCTTTGTTTTTCTCCTACCATCCTTTCCCTCCCCTCCCTTCCCATTCCTCCCCTCCCCAAGTTGTAAAGTTCATTTCCAACATAGAAAAAAAGAAACAAAAAACAGCAGCAAAGGAGAAAAAAAAAACCAAAAACAAACAGCAAAGTAAGCAAAACCTCTTGTTTCCATTTCCTTTTTCTTTCTTTCTTTCTTTTTTTTTACTTACACTTCATTTTCTTTTTTTTTTTTTTATTGTGAAAATACTGTACAGAGGAGTTACAATTACATGGGCAAGATAATGAGTACATTTCTTATCAAGCATTGTAGCCTCCTCCTTTGTTTCCCCTTCCCATCCCTTCTCATCCTCCCCCCACCCCTCCACCCAATCCTCCCCACTGGACCCCACACACACACCAAAGTTGTAAAGTTCGTTTTCAACATAACGACTTGTACATCTCATTGTTGCAATGGGTCTACTTGTATCCCTATTTCCATTTCTTGAAGTTCATTTACATAAGCTTCATTTTATATGATCATATACACATAGCTATTGAGCCTTTGTAATCCTCTCCTAAGAATATGTTCCTTTGGTCTCACTGTGTGAATGTTTAGAGTCCTGTGTCAGTGTAAATTTTTGAGATATACATATATATACATATGTATATGTATATACATATATATTTATATGTATATATATATATATATATATATATATATATATATATATCACTTTCTTGATCCATTCGTACACTCAGGAGCATCTGGGCTGATTCCGTGTCTTGGCTATGTTAGAGTAGTTACCTATATTTGTAATATGCTGCAAATATATTTGTAATATGCTACAGATGTATTTGTATATTTTAATAACTTTCAGCTAGTTTATTTTTTCTGTAATAAATGTTCCTTTTTCTCTGTGTTTCAGTGGTGCTAGGAATCAAGCCCAGGACTGGAGTAGTACTGTACTTGTACTAGTACTGCATCCTAATTCCCTGCTTTTCAAAGTCTTAATGAGACCTTTGTGATAATCATTCCAATTTTAATTTAATCATTCTTTTAACAGTATATTTTTGCTTCAATTTTTGTATGTTTTTGTGAATCATGTAAAGGTAGAATTTACATTCTAGTTTCCTAACAAATGGGTAGGAACTCATTGAAAAATTTGCCTTTACCCATTGCCCTTCGAGTTTTCCTTCCTTCCTTCCTTCTTTCCTTCCTTCCTTCCTTCCTTTTTTCTTTCTTTCTCTTTTCTCTCTCTCCTTCCTTTCTTTTTTACTTCTTTTCTTCCATTCTTCTTGCTGTTCTTTTCTCCCTTTCCTTCCCTACTTCTTTCCTCATTCCCTTCCTTCCTGCTTGCTTTCTTTTTTTTTCTTTACTTCTCTGCATCTCTCTTCCCACCCTCCCTCCCTTTTTCCCTTTCTTCCCTCCCTCCCTTTCTTCCCTCCCCCATCCTTCCCCTCCCCCTTTCCCTCCCTCCCTCCCTCCCTCCTTCCTTCCTTCCTTCCTTCCTTCCTTCCTTCCTTCCTTCCTTCTTTCTTTCCTTCCTTCCTTGCTTCCATTTTTCTTTCTCTCTTTTCTCTCTCCTCCCTTTCTTTTGTTTTACTTCATTTCTTCCATTCTTCTTGCTGTTCTTTTCTCCCTTTTCTTCCTGCTTCTTTCTTCACTCCCTTCCTTCCTGCTTGCTTTTTTCTTTCCTTTACTTCCCTCCATCTCTCTTCCCACCCTCTCTCCCTCCCTTCTTCTTTTTCTCCCTTTCTCCCTCCATCTCTCTTCCCACCCTCCCTCCCTCCCTTTCTTCCCTCCCTCCATTTCTTCGTTCCCCTCCCCCTCTCCCTCCCTCCCTCCTTCTTTCGTTCCTTCCTTTTTTCTTTCTCTCTCTCCTCCCTTTCTTTTTTTACTTCTTTTCTTCCATTCTTCTTGGTGTTCTTTTCTCCCTTTTCTTCCCTGCTTCTTTCCTCACTCCCTTCCTTCCTGCTTGCTTTCTTTTCTTTCCTTTACTTCCCTCTATCTCTCTTCCCACCCTCCCTCCCTCCCTTTGTCCCTTTCTTCCCTCCCTACCTTTCTTCCCTCCCACATTCCTTCCATCCCCCTCTCCCTCCCTCTTTCCCTCCCTCCTTCCCTCCCTCCCCCTCTCCCTCCCTCCTTCCTTCCTTCCTTCCTTCCTTCCTTCCTTCCTTCCTTCCTTCCTTCCTTCCTTCCTTCCTTCTTTCCTTCCTTCCTTCGTTCCTTCCTTCCTTCTTTCCTTCCTTCCTTCCTTCCTCTTTCTTTCTGGTACTGTGGTTTGAAATCAAGACACAGCATATGCTATACACTTTCTTTTCACTTGAGCCATGCAGCCCTTTTTATGCTTTTAAAAATGTTTTTGTTGGTGCAAACAGGAGACCATTACCCTCCTACCTAAGCCTCCAGCATAGTGGCTTTATAAGCTTACCACATGATATTTAGCTCATTGATTGAGATGGGATCTACTAAATGCTTTTTTCTGGGCTGCGCTGGAACAGTGATTTTCCTAATATCTGTCTCTCAAGGAGCTGAGATTACAGGCGGAAGCCAGTGTCACATCTGTGACATTTACCATTTTATGTATGCCTGTGTCTTTTGGACCTTCCTATTGTATTTATTTAACTTTATTAATTTCTTTCTATACACATAATTCTATTTTCACCATATTCACTTTCTTATTCTGTATGTTAATTGTGAGAGTCTTTTAGGTGGAATTGCATTCAACCACTTGTTAAATATAATTTTAAAAACTTCCATAATTTTCAATCTATGTTCATAGTGTGTACTTCATTTCAGACTTTTAGTTTTTCTTACAATGTGTAAATGTGGTACACATTTATGCAGGTTAATATTAGCATATATCATATCTTCTTAAAAATATTTCTATTACTTGAAAAATCTCTCATTTTCATGTGGATCTTGATTATATCAGGTCAATTCCTTATAAATTATAATTTTTCAGTAGATTATTGTAGATTTTCTATAGAAAGAGCGTATTGCATATGAGTAAAAATATGAGCATTTAACTTTCTAAATTTATTTTTATATGTCTAACAGACTTGTCCACAATGTCCAAAGCAATGATGAATGAAAATTTTAAAAAGTATATATTGATTTTATATTAAATCAAGGGATACTTTCACTAGTTTTCAATTAAGGTTTACTTGTCTGGGAACATGCTTCATGTCTGTAATCACATATTTATGGAAGGGACCAATAGGAGGATCACAGGTGACTCTTACCTGGAATAAAAATGGGCAAGACTCATTTTTCAAATCAGCCATGGTGGGGTGTTGCTGTTATTCTAGTTATATGGGATCTGTGGATAGGAGAACTATCATCCTGCCTCTATCACTGAAGTAGCCAGCACAATGCACCTACTCTAGTTTTTAAATTTTTATCTAATGCTTCTATTGAAAGGAATTTCATTTTTATATGACTTATACTGTTTGAGGCCTTTCCCTTTTTTTTCAATATGTGTGCGATGGGGCATGCAAAGAACTTTGCTAATGTCAGTTCTCCAACCATTTCACTTGTCAGTATTCCTGCCAATTCCTCCCATGTTGTCCAAATTTCTCATATCCATGGACTTATTTGTTGGGAAAGAGTATCCTGATCTTCCTCCACTTCTAGCAGATTTCTGCTTTGTGTCAGTGTAGGATTCTGTATACTATAGTTACCTGCCCCTCTGGCACTTTCAATGTGACTACCTCTTTCTCTCATTTTCCTGCTTGTGACTGTTTATATGTCCTGTCTCTCCTCAGAGTGCCTTTTATTCTTTGAAATTTAATTCATCTGTTTGCCAGATCTATGTATAAAGGAAGTCTCATTGTTGTTATTGTGGCTCTATAATTACTGTTCCCAGGCCAATAGGAGTCTAGTCTTCTTGAGCAGGTAGTTATCTTACACAACATCTGTCATATGACTCTATAGAGTTTTCCAATATTGCAAGTACTAGAGCCCAGCCATCATATTTGTGTTCTATATGACAAGCGTGACAAAACTAAGTAAAAGCATTGCCAAAGGGTCATGCCAACACAAGATTTAATCCTCACTCAATGAGATTCTGGGTATATTTCATCCGAAATTTCCGCCTAACTATTGTTACTTTTAGTTTCAAAGAAAGTCATTGCATTTAGTATTTTAGCTGTGTATGCAACTGCTCCATTGTACACTTCATAGAGGTGAAGGAGCAGATAAGTATTCAATAAGCTCAGCAGTCTCAGTCACAGTGAGAGTATGAAAATTATATTCCTTTAATTTCATCTCTGAGGCAGGGTGTTCTGCATAGGTCCTAGTAGCATACAGTGATGGTTTTTCATCTTTATTTACTAAGTTACTATGTCTCTGTGAAAAAATTCATATTTGATTTTAATTTTAGCTTTTAAAAAAATATGAGACTAGTAAGCTGGGCTCAAAGAAACTTAGGTCCCATGGTTTCCCTTATTTGTAATAACTAGTATATGTCTGAGACAAACAGAAAAGGTCAGATAACTTGATGCTAGGTGAAATTAACCCCAAGATAAGTATTCAAATGTTTTTGCTTTCATGGAATTGTTTCTAACATATTTATAAATGATTTTTTTGTTGCTTTGTATGTCCCTCCCTCACGGTATAACCCATGCTTTCACTGTAGTTGATGTTGGTATAATTTGTGGAGGGGAAGGGAAAAAACAAATCATTTAACTAGGGATACAGGTGGACCCATTGCAACAATGAGATGTACAAGACGTTATGTCGAAAAACGAACTTTAAAACTTTGGCGGGGGGGTGGGGAGATACGGGGAGGTTGGGGGAAGATGGGAAGGGGAAACAAAGGAGGAGGCAACAATTCTTGATAAGAAATGTACTCATTATTTTCCCCATGTAATTGTAACCCCTCTGTATGGTATTTTCACAATAAAAAATGATAAAATTATCTTGAAAAGTTCTGGTGTAGATTGAATGATTAATAAATAGTATTTTTGTTTTTGTCATCTTGTATCAACATAAATTTTGTAGAGAAAGATGGGCAGAATCTCTTTCTATCTCATACTATCTGCTACAAAGAAAATTAACCTTGTTTCTTTTTCCTGGGTAGAGCTTTATTTTCTAGATGAGATTGACAGTTTTAATTTCTATTATTCAATTTATCATTTTTATATGTTGCTTTCTAAAGTACTCAAAATTTAGGTTTATGACAATAGTAATTTATGTAATGTCAAACTAACAAGTAGATATGTTCCAACAAGAGTCAGTTCAAATTGTTTGGACATGAGTGTACTCCCCTGAACCTGTTTCCTTAGCTGATAAATCTGCTCCACAGTGAACTGACCTTTCCAGCTGCCCGAGAGCTTGAAAGAGCTGCAATTCTGCACATCATTTTTCTCCAGAGATGTTTTTCTGTATTATAAAGACCAACAAACAAATTAATAAAAACTTCTTTACTGAAATCAAAGTAGTTGTCTGATTACTCTGATTATAAAAGAACTGGTTTTGTTGAAGGACATTGCTAGTTATGAAACAGTTGAATTAATTAAGACATACTTTAATACTAAAATAAAACTGGCTTAGAATTTTATTTGTTAAGATTGCTGGGTTGGGCAAAGGGTATAATTTGGGGCAAGATGCTTTAATTAAAAAACAATGCCGTGATGACCACAGTAATAATGAAATAAGACCTTCATTCAGTATTAGGCACTTTAGAAGATCTAGTGGTAAGGGACAGGGAAGATTAAAATACAATTAAATAAAGATATCAAGAAAGTCTTTTAAAGTGTGTTTCGATTTGGCTGATCTCTTCATCTACATCATCCCACAGGATGTTGTGGGAAGTTGGGATCTGTGAACTCTTTGGTGGAGATTGGTAAGGGATATACATGTGTGGTTTTGTGTATGAAATGTTTCCCAGATCACAGTTTCCAGTTGTGATCTTTCTATGCATCTGTAGCATTCTTCTTGTGATCCATCAAGGATGAAGCAAATGGCAAATCATTTGCCATATGTGGTAATTAGTGCTGTCTGCTCTCTTCAATTTGCCCATCTGAGTTGACAGTTAAAGCTTTCTTTTTATAAATAGCAAGTTATTAGTAAAAGCATGGCTGCCATATGGCAAAATATTCTGTGTTATTTAATTGGTTAAATGCAACAGAAATTCTGACCTTTAAGAACATGTGATCATCTATGATTTAAAAAAAATAGAGATTGTTCTTGTTTCAAAACAAACATATACCAAGTGTGTACTGCCTGTATTTGTGTATGTATACATGTTTCTTCATATTGCTATTACATTTTAAGACTTCATTTGAAGTAGACCATATGTATATTGAACTGCACAAAGTACAGTAATATTAAGAATAGATCTAGATTGATTTTATATTGTAGTGTTGCTATTACTACAGTAAGACACAAAGCATATGAAAACAATCCCTTTACAAGTCTTCTTTTCAATAAACTTAATTTATAATTTTTCCTTTAGATTTTGACTTTATAGTAATAAACTTCAAAAATATATGAAGAATTTTGAAGGGCAATTTTCTGAGAATATTAATAATTATGACAAAAGGTATTTGAAATAGTAGTGAAAATGCAGTGGACTGTACTAACCATGTACAAGCAATAAATTTAATTGTATGTCCACTGAAATGAAATAGAATTGCAATGAAAAACCTCACGACATTCTATCCAAATTCTTACCTGCAAGGGTGAAAATAGACTTACCACACAGGCTGCTGTGTATTCAATCAGTCATGTTGCCAAGCAACCCATATCAGAGACTCCTAGTTGAGCAGCCAAAGGGTCAAACTTGTATCTTTTACAGAAGGGTATAACAGGAAGCGATAGAGGGGAGAGGGAGAGGGAGAGAGACAGACAGAGAGGAATGGTGGGGAAAGGAGGAGAGAGACTATCATTTATGCAGTTATTAATATTAATCAAAGCTACTAACAGTTTATTTCTAATATGTAGGTAGCTTATAGAACAATTTTTTGGATTTCTATTTCCTTCCCTCTTTTGCTCCTTTACAAGTATGAGTGCAAAGATTTGGAAAGTTGTGTCAGTAATGAATTTTTAGAAGAAAAGACTGTACAACTTATTTTCAACATACTCAGAACATGTTAATGAAGATTGCATTGAAATTTCAATCTTCCAATATCATGTATTAATCCAACCAAAGTGTTAATCACATGTGTTGTCGATTTGTTTATTGCAGTTTGGAGATCCAGAGCCTCATATATGCTAGGCAAACATTCTACCACTGAGCTATATTATAAGGTCAATTCAGTCATGTTTAAGATGATCTGATTTTTATTTAGTTTTATTCATTTTATTGTATTTTTCTTTTTTCTTTATTTTATTGTAAAGATGCTGTGCAGAGGGGTTACAGTTACATGAGTAAGGCAATGAGTATATTATTTGTCGATCATTGTTTCCCCTTCTCTTGTTATCCCACTATCCCTTACCTCCCCCACCATGCTCACTCCTCCCTCCCACTTCCTCCCCCCTGCCTGTTCCAAAAATTGGATATGGAAATTAAAGTATACCAGCTGGCATTAACTCCTTTGTTAGAATGTGTGAAGGAATTGAAATGGACATATGCCTAAATTCCCTGGGGTGAGCATGCCAAACGCACAGGTGAGATTTTGGAAGAAAAATTTCAACTGAGCACTCTATTCTAACAAAGAGCTTGTATGTGCTTTTCAAGACAGGTATCTCACATTCTCCACATTTTTAAATCAAATATTTTCCACTTTCTTATGCTGTCTGACCTAACCACCACTCTTCTCTCTACCTGCTTATCAGATGCTGTGTAGAGAAAATAGCAACTATAAAATAGGAATCTATGTTTCCTCCTCACTTACCAGTATCCATAAGTCCTTGAATTCTTCCTTTCCAATGGTTCCTCTTCCTCCATGAATCACTGCCTTCATGCATCCTTGGATCTCATTCTTGTACATGTCTGACTCCAGTGAATATTTTCTGCGTATTCAATCTTTTTCTCTTTCAATTTCCACCTATGGCATTAAACATGTCAAAAAGTAACATTCATGTGTGCATACATTCTCCCTTTATTCCAAGTCTGTTTTTCCCAATGCCATAACTCTTCTCTCTAATTCATAGCTAAATGTTCCTAAGATTTATGTATACCCTCTGAATTTATACTTCTATTCAAATCTCCATATTCAGAGACTTTCTTTTCTGCTTTTCTGAAACTACTCTTTCTAAAGTGACCATAATGAATCCTGTAACTACACATATAAAATACCTCCTTGCGTTGAGGTTGTAAGTGGAAAGCTGAGTGGGTTCTCAAGAGATGGTGTTTTCCATAGATGAGGAAGAAATGATGAATTAGAAAAAATGGGAGAAATAATCACAAAAAAGAAACAATTAACTAGTATATCCTGAAGAGACAATTTCAAATGGAAATGAAGTCTAGGCTTGGCAAATTTAGTAATTGTAAAAAGAGAGGTGATGGAATAATCGAGATGAATGAAAAAGAAGAAATATGGTAGAAACATAATTTGAATATACATAAACATAAGTATACTTAAAATCAAAGAATAGAATAATCGGGAATTAAAGTGGCATACAGAAAAAAAATACCTACATTAGTTAATAGGCGTCATTGATTGAGATTGCTGCCACTGTACATGCCTTTGCCAGAAATGGGAGGCAAATAGAAAATAAAACGTTGATTGCTGTTCTGCTAGGGTGGAGGTGAGTGGTGGTGGGAAATCAGAGAATTTTTACTGATTATGTTTTTTATTTCTTTTTCTTTTTTGCAAGAGGGAAATCATATGAGCATTTACCTCCTCAGTTTGAATAGTGTTTCATTCCACAGAAATTAATAGATAAGAGATCCTGGAATGGAGCACCCCTAGTGATTTGTTCTGATGTCAATCACTGGTTATAATGTATTTACTCTGCTTATCAAAATCACAAAAAATATAATAATCATTCATCCACATAATAGTGGAGCTTTTCTCTGGACAAAATGGATGTTATGGATCATGCAGCTCTATACCTTAGTTACTCAAACTGCAAAACCTTTGTAGAACATTTATAAGCCATTTGCTTTTAGAATTTGGACATTGTCTCAAAAGTAAGCTATTAATAACTCACTTCTTATTGATTCATATTTGTTCTTAAGATCTGATTTCTAGAATATAAACCTAACAGAGTAAATAAATGTAAGTGATAATCACTTCTCTCTCACCTCTCACTGTGCTACAAGCCTCACCTGTCACCAGACTGTTTCCCAGTGTTAACTTGTGGTAGATAATACAAAAAAATATAGTCAGAAATTGATTTAACCAGTGAAGAATGGTATATAACAATAAATGGTGGGCTCTCTCAAATATATTTAATTATTACACTGAACTAATATGGTGATTTGGAATAGCACTTAAAATAAGACGTTTACTAACAGAACATAGAACAGATGATATGAAATAGACTGAGCATCTTTATAAATCTGTCTCTGAGTGAAAACAACCACCAACTTGCTTGCTTATAATAGGGAGGGTTATTTATTTTTTTAGCAAATGGTAATTTCATGATCATTTTATCTATTGTTTCAATCATAATTTTTTTCCAAATTAGAGTATACTGTTGATTAGTGGCTATGTTTTTCTTTAGCAAAACTTATTATGGTTCTTACATAACTCCTTTACCATGCAATTTTAGCATCAATCAAATAAAAAGAAAAAAATTGAGGATCCATATATGTATGTTTTTAATACCTTGAAATTTCTGTACAAGAATGGAATACAACTAGAATGTTATATGAATTTGAATGGACTTTTAATTTTTAATAGTGAGTGTAATTTTTAGTTTTTAATAATTTTTAATAGTGAGAGTAGTTAGAAGTGAGTGTTCATACCCATCAACATGATGGATTTAGGAGAATATTTTATTGTAACAGAGGTCCTATTTGCAACCATGATAACAATGATAATCTTAGATGAGATTGTAGACTTGAAATTAGCCATTTTCTTCAAAGCAATATAGAGTTTTAATGGAATTTTACAAGTGGGGTAAATTTTATCTTTTCAAAGCCTCATAGACTCCGAAGCAATGGATAGTTGCAAAAGAGAGAAATTTGGAAACCAATGCTGAATATTAAGGCCTCATTTTAGTGCAAGTTATGCCCTCAGCTCTGTTTCACTTGCACTGTTTTGTGAAGTATGTGATAGCTATTTGTCCTTCATTTACACTTTTTTCCTTATAGGTGTCTGTACATACTCATGAGTTTATGTAAGCCTCTACACAAATACCATGTAACAAACAATTTCATATTTTATCATGATTTCTATATATTGGTGGTTTTTAAAATTTGCGTTAAATAAAACATATATTCCCCATCATTTAGGTAATGTATATTTTTGGGGTAGTTGGTATATGAAACAAAAATAGCAAGAAGAAAACCACCATGGTTCCACTTATTTTCCAAATCTTAGTATGAATATGTTCTAAAACATTGCGATGAAGAAACTTAAGTGTGGTACCTTGATTGTCCTAACTTTATATTACTATGCTAGTGTGTTTTCATGTAATAAAAAGTTTTCATGTTGCAAGAATGACATGACATCAATTAGCTATGTATCTATTTTGATTATTTTAATAAATACTGTGATGTAATATTTCTAAATTTAATATATTTTTATCCAATATGGAATTTTTAAAAGAATGTTTTCAGCAGAAAATTATTAGTTCAATGTGGGTACATTCTTAGAAACTAGTTGAAAATTCTTTTTATTTTTAATAAATCCTGTTCCTTTAAAAACAAGATTTCACTTTTTATTTCTGCTTTCAAAGTACAAAGGCATGTATTTGATACTGCTCTTGCTATAATATAATTTTGTTTAAAACAGTATTTCATTCAATTTCTAATTAGTAGTAGTTTTTCCAGATGATAGGAAAAATGTTACTTTGCGCGTTTTTTCTTCGTGTACTTACATGCCTAAATAAACTTTGATCAATTATTACATTTTGTAAAGAATATTCTGCTCTTATTCTCATGAAATTTTGGGGAAATTTATCTATTTTATAGATTTTTTTTTTTTGCAGTACTAGACAATGAACACAAGGCCTTGTTATATGCCAAGCCAGCACTCCACTGTTTGAGTCACACCCAGCCCGGTCCTTTTGATTAAATTTTGTTTTTGAGATACAACTTCATTAATGTCTCCTGAGCTTCTTCTGAGCTTAAGATCATTCTGCCATTTCCCCCTGAGTATCTGGAAATATAAACTTGCATCACCATACTTAGCTTGAATTTTTGTTTTGTACTATTGGAATGTGCATAGTAATATATTGCACTGCTCCATATTGATTAATAAGTTACAGTGTTTATTAATTTTATGACAAATTTACTTGGCTAATAAGAATAAAAATTTTGGATTCCTTAGGGATATAATACTTTTACTTTGCTGTTAATTAACTAAAGTCTAATTATTCAATATCCTGATTATTTGGTTCTTTATTTACCTCTTCCTTCTAATTGCCTGTCTTTTAAGGCATTAACTTATGATTAATAGCTGTACCAGGAAGTTTGAAAGAAAAAAACTAATTGTCCCTGAAAGTGCAAATCTAGTTAATAATTAAGTGTATGTAATCTTTAATGAGGGTTTTTTTTGATGGATGAGATTGAACATTTCACCCACCAGTATTTTACAACTACATTTAAGAAAGATATGAGTTCCTCCTATGAAGTAAAATATATAGACATGAAAATAAAATTTTGTTTATACTTGTGTAATTTTAATATAACTCTGGTGTTATCTGTGGTCAGCTTACTTCTTCAACCTCCATTTGTGCAGCTGAGTCATTTTTGCCATGGACTTCATTGTTTTTGTTGAACTTTTCTAATTTTTATCTCTAATTTCCAACCAGAGCAGCCAAAGTGAATTTGATATAATTTTACAAGATAATCTAAATTATTCTTTTTTATTTCCTACCAACAAATGTCCATGTTTTGAAGAGGAAGCCTAGGCTAGACAAGAAATAGTCCTATTACCATATACATTTCAAAGAAAGAACACTTTTAATACATTCCTCATATCTTTAGTCATAAAGAATTCAGAACCCTTAAGGCCAAGAAGGAAGCTGAGGCTAAGATTGTCTAATGATTTGACATCTTGGTGGAAATTTTATTTTATTAATCATGAGATTTGTGGCAGGATATGGCCAGCTAGCTAGTATATGTCTACTGGGAGCTGTCTAAATGCTGTAGTGTTGTCTTAATTTCTATGTCTTATTTCCAGTTGGGTATTTTGGACTTCTGTTTTTATCCCTTTTGGTGACAATTAAAGAACAAGATTGAACCATTGATTCGAAATTATGGGCTGAATGCTAAATAGTCAGTACGTGCCTCAATCAGATGCCTTAGGAATCATTTTCAGGTTGATAAGCACAACAATTTCATTTCATTATCTTTTTGAGTGTCATACATAAATTTTTGCTGTCTCCTCTTTATGTAGGCATAATTATGTTATCAATTAATGACAATCTATTGCTTATAAAGCCCCATTATTTTAGATTTTGGGCTTTGACACTTACAGTGTCTTCATAGAAGATATTTGTGTGTAAGCATGGCAGAGAATTAACGTAACGAGTTGCCTTGACAGATGAATGACATCTGCCTCACATTCTCTGTAAAGTTCTTCTCATATTTTGTGCCCAATTACTGTTTGTTGTTGCATTCTCACAAAATTTGTAATTCTGTAATAAAACTGTTAAAAAGAGTTCCATATGTTTCATTTATTTCCTTTCTTGCTATACTTTACTGCTCTTATCTGTGTCCCCTCCTGAATCCTAAGCAAGAAGGGAAGAATCATGTTCTTTTATAGTGTGCTTTATCTTTGGTACCTAGGGCCAAGATAGCCTCTACATGGATACTGAATTGCATCTTTAGAATAAATAGAAAATAAATTTTATTTTTATAATTATGGATTTATTTTAAGCAAATATGATGTGATCTCAAGAATTCCAACAGACAGTATTGACTTTACATTTTGTCCTGTACACAGCCACTGTAAATATGTCTCAGGGGTGTCAGTGTGGGTCTGCATTTTCTTTTGCTGATGGTGCTGCAGTTTCAGTCTGGCTTTGCTAGCCATGTACTCTACCACTGCCATGCCTCCAACCTTATTGTGCATTGGCTATTTTTGAGATCAAATCTTGCTTTCTGCTGGGGCTTATGCCTGGACCATGATTTACTGATTTTACTTTTCCTGTAAATGATGGATGGTAGGTATGAATCAGTATTCCCAGTTTCTTCCACTGAGATAGATTCTAGTAGATTTTTCTACCTTCGCTGGTCCAAAACTGTGATTCCTTTGATTTTAGTCTACTAGAGAGTTAAGATGACAAATGAATGCCAATATATGTAGCTACTGGTTGAAAGAGGTGTCTCATAAAATATTCTGCCAGGGTTCGTTTTGAACCACAGTCTTCATAAGTAATTAGGATAACAAACATGAGCCACCAGTTCCCAGAGTTGGTCTAATTTTATATAATTAACATAGATTGCACAGCCCATCTATTATCCAGCCAAACTGGTACAAGGGAGAGTAGATCAGCCTACCACTAATCTTTGACTGTCATTGTGATAGGTTATCAAGGACTTAGATTCCTAATGGTCACATCAGTCATGGCTCAGTGAGCTCTGTATGCAAACACATAACTCGTATGGGCACAAGTGTCTTCAGCTCAGAATTTGTTATCAAGCTTGATCTGAGTATCACTGCATTGGTTTGCTTAAGCATTTGCCATGCATAGATGCTGCTTCATTCAAGAAGGCTACATGATAATTTTGCTTGGTTCTCATGATAGACATAGGTGACAAAGAAAACACCAATTAACTATACTCACCTTTTGTACCTTTGGCATACAGTGTTTCTTTCCCAGAGATCAAGGTTGTTGTTATCCCTTCATGTCCAAGAAAATTCAATGAAGTTATTAAATACACCCTTTTCCCCCCAATCGTCTACCACGCTGACCCATACATTTTATATGGAAGGATTAAGTGCAATTGTTACACAGTCTTGTGACTACATTCAAGCCATTGTATTACACACTCTAAATGGCTCAACCATATGATGTCAATTGTGTCTCAACAAAGCATGCTCTCAAGGAAAAATATGAAATAGTATTTGAAGGTGGAGTTGGTGGATTGGTGTCTAGTGATAGTGGAAAAATTGGTGGAAAATGGCCCAAATATAAACTTAGAGCCAACAGAACTTTTACAATATCTAAAACAAAATGTATAAAAGAATATTCAGAAAGGAGGACAAGACATTTTTTGGCTAAGGGAGTCACATACCACTCAAGAATTGTGTAAGGTAATGATTGACAATTGACACTTGGATTTGACAATGACCATACTAATTAGGGTTTTCATAAAGTGACAGGAGGTAAAGTCTATTGGGATTATGAGAAAGAATGAGAAGATAAGGATGTTCAAACAGTGGTTTTACATATTTCTAAGCATTAAAGATAGACAGATGGATATAGTGGTAGCTGAAGAAGGATGTGGGGTCAAACTTTATTGAGATTATTATCAATATTAAAATTTTCTGTTTTTAAAATGGTAACAATGTAATCAAAACAGATTGATGCAGAAGAGACAAGAACATAATAAATATTCTTTTTAAAATTTTTTATGGTGAAAATACCATACAGAAGGGTTACAATTACATGAGCAAGGTAATGAGTACATTTCTTATCAAGCATTGTTGCCTCCTCCTTTGTTTCCCATCCCTTCCCATCCACCTCCCCCCCCCGCCCCCACCTCCCATTCCTTCCTTCCCTGGTGCCAAAGTTGTAAAGTTTGTTTTTCAATATAATGTCTTGTACATCTCATTGTTGCAATGGGTCCACCTGTATCCCTAGTTAAACAATTTATTTTTTCCCTTCCCTCCTCAAATTATACCAACATCAAATACAGTGAAAACAGGGGGAGGGACATATAAAGCAACAAAGAAATCATCTTATAAATATGTTAGAAACAATAGCAAGAAAGAAAAACCATTTGATTCCTTATCTTGGGGTTCATTTCACCTAACATCAACTTATCTGATCGTTTCTGCCCCTATGACCCAGCAATCCCACTTTTGGGCATTTACCCGTATGATCACAAACATGATCATACTAAAGCTACCAGCACAACTATGTTTATTGCAGCATTATTTACCATAGCTAAGATACGGAACCAACCCAGATGCCCCTCAGTAGGTGAATGGATCAAGAAAATGTGGTATATATACACAATGGAATTCTATGTCTCCATCAGAAAGAATGACATTGCCCCATTTGTTAGGAATGGAAAGACTTGGAAAATTTATATTAAGTGAAGTAAGCCAGGCCCAAAGAAGCATAGGTCCCATGGTTTCCCTTATTTGCAATAACTAGTATATATCTGAGATAAATATTTTTGTATCTGTGAAAGCAAGAAGGTTTAATACTATTTTCTCTTAGAGACCTGGAAGTTAGAAGTTCAAAAGCATAATTGCTTTTATTTTTTTGTGGCTTGTATTTCTTCTACCTTCTGTCTGTCTGTCTGTCTCTGTCTCCTTCCTCCCAACCCACCACCAATCTCTTTGTGTTTGTGTGTGTGTGTCAGTTCAGGGGCTTCAACTCAGGGCCTAGGTGATGTCCCTGAGATTTTTTTTTGTCAGTTGTGGGATTTAAACTCTGGGTCTAGGTGCTGCCCTAACACTTGAGCCACAGAGCCACTTCCTTTTCTGGTGGTTAATTGGAGATGAGTCTCATGAACATTTCTGTCTGGGCTGGCTTTGAACCATGACCCTCAGATCTCACCCTCTTGAGTAGCATAGATTACAGGCGTGAGCCACCACCACTCCACTACAGAAGCTTAAAGCTAGCAATCTAGCACTTGATCCACAGCTCCAGTTCTTTTTTTAAAAAAATTTTTTAAATTCAAATTAAGAGTCTCAGGGACTTTCCTGCCTCGGCTATCTTCAAACCACAATCCTCAAATCTGAGCATCCTTAGTAGTTAAGAATATAGGTTTTAGTCAGTAGTACTTTAATCTCTTCTTGAAAGTTCACAAGTCAAATTTAGTGGTGACCACCAATATGGCTCAGTTACCTTAACTCTACCTTTTAAACAACATAGTCTTCATACATAGTCATTGCCTAAAATATTGCAGGTAAAGACTTCAACATAGCAATTTGGATGGGAAGGATTAGAGAGAATCATAGTAATTCAGTTCATACTGACTAATGTTAACAGTTGTTAAATTTAAATATATTGGATAACATAGAGCATACATACGTAAGCACATCTGAATCCTGTACTCATTTATATTGTTTGTTAATATGGGGTAACTAGTAAACAAAAAATTATTTTAAATGTGTTGTGGTTAAGTATGTAGAAAAGTAATAAGGAGATATGGAGATGGAACATGACAGGCATGTGTGGTATTTTGTATCATTTGACAAGAGATATCAACAGAGATCCTTGAATATAATACTTGTCACAGAAAACAGCATATATTTATGCCATAAGCTAAGTGGCAATTAACATATTTAAGAACTATCTAGAGAACCCAGTGCCTGCATGAAGATCCAAAAGTTATTAAGTAGAAGCTCCTTATCTTTTGTAATTTCTTTGTTTACTCAAAAGTTAAAGATACCAGGGAATCATATGATATCTCCATAGACATTAAAGGAAGTATAATTGACTTGGAGATAAAAGCATAATCCAAAGTGCACAATTCAGTGGGTTTTGACAGTTGTAAAACATTGTGCAGCTCTCACTCTTCCAGAAATTGCACCCATTAAAGGATTCTTCTTTGGCATTTTTTTTTTTTTTTGGTCAGTTATGGGGCTTGAACTCTGGGCCTGAGCACTGTTCTTCAGCTCTTCAGCTCAAGACGAGTGTTCTACCACTTGAGCCACAGGGCCACTTCCGGTTTTCTGGAGTGCTCTACCACTTGAGACACAGCACCACTTCCGGTTTTCTGGCGGTTAGTTGGAGATAAGAGTTTCACCGACTACTTTCCTGCCTGGGCTGGCTGTGAACCGTGATCCTCAGATCTCAGCCTCCCGAGTAGCTAGGATTACAGGCGTGAGCCACCGGCGCCTGGCTGGCATGTTATTAGTCCTCAGCCCCTTTAATCATGGTACACTGACCATGTACTATTTCTGGAAGCATAGGTGACTGGCATACTCTTTATTTGTTTAATAGTATTCCTTATAATAGCAACAGCCAGATAACCAATCCAATAAACTTTTCAGTAGCTTGAATTGTCATACAAATAATATGTATTGGAATCCAGTTTAAATCTTGTCATTGGAACTCTGAAGTATGTATCTTTAGAGTCTATGTAGGTTGCCTCCTAATGATTGAATTAAATGTTATAAGTATTTGCCTTTTCCTTAATTTAAATGCAAGTGAGGGTATATCTATCTGATCTATTTATCTATTATCTATTTACTCATTCATATTTATATTTATATATGTACACACATATATATAGACATATGTATATGCCTTAATCACCTAGATATATGTTAATTTTTAATCTTTCTTCATGTAAAGGTCAGCCTTTCAATCAGAGCTACAACTAAATCTGGAAATTTGTTCCAGGCTTTCTCACTAGCGTCATTAATGTATGTAGGAACTCTGCAAAACTTATGTGGCCATTTGTCATAGGAGCTACTTAGCTATTCAAAATACTGAAAGTTTATTTGGTGCTGATACTTCTGGAAGCCCTTCCAGAAATCTTAGAAGAGCTTCCAGGATCCTTTGGCATCTTCAAGTATAGCCTCATAAAATAGATTAAATAAATTTGCAAGCATTATGCAATTCTGTGCTGAAGAGAATATATGACTCCAGATAAAAATGTCTAGTAGTAACTAAACTGTAGTCTGTGGGGGAAGTAATAACTTTCCAATTGAACAAAACAACAAATAGAACAGAAACCCCAAAGAAGTTTTTCTTCTGACTTTAATGAAATAGTTACCAAACCCCCTGAACTTTACCTATATTTTATGGCTATACTTGAAGTTTAATTTCAATAAGATAAAGAAACTGGTGCATATTTCAACTGAAAATATACTGTAATAAATAGTATATAGTATATGGCTGATATCACTGTTTAGTCAACAAGAAGAAAAAGAATACTCCCAAGTAGCAAGATGGTTCTGGATAACTTTCCATCGCTTAAACTTTTCTTATCTAGAGAAATTTTTAAAAGGCATATATTTAATGAAGTTATACATAGATCATATATATGTATGTTGAAAATAGGATATAGAAAACCACCAATAACTTAAAAGGGGAAGGGAGAGTTAGGTGCTGGTGGCTTATGTTTGTATTCGTAACTTCTCAGGAGGCTGGGATCTGAGGAATGAGGATTGAAGCCAGTCTGGGCTGAAAGGTCCATGAGACTCCACAACCACCAGCCCCACAAAGCTGGAAGTGGAGCTGTGGCTCATGTGGTACAGTGCTAGCTTTGGGCAACAAAGCTCTGGAACAAAGCTCCCAGACCCTGAGTTCAAGCCCCAGGAAAGGCACATACACACACACACACACACACACACACACACACACACACACACACACACACACACACACACACACACACACACACACACACAGTAACAAACAAAAACAACAAAACAAAAAAAGAAAGGGAAGGGAGAAGAGTTAAGAAGTATAATTTGAATGGAAAGAATTTTATACTTACTGTAAATATAATGAAAATGATTTGTACAATTAATTTATACCATTAATTTTTTATTGTAAGTGTGATGTGCAGAGGGGTTACAGTTACATAAGTAAGGTAATGAGTAAATTTTTTGTAGAACATTGTTACCCACTCCCTTGTGTTCTCTCACTTTCCCTCCCCTTCAAGTCCGCTCTCCCCACTAGTTGTAAAATTCATTCCAACATAGTGTCTGTTAGTCTCTTTGGTACATTGGTTCACCCTTTGTCACTTGGTCTCATCATTTTGCTATTCCCCTTCCCTTCCCCAAATCAGAAAAATACATACACGGTACACAGGTTACCAAAATCAAAAACAGGATGATGGGATAAACGAAAGGAAGAAAGAACAAATAGGAAAAATAATAACTTTACATAGTACATTAAAAAAACAAAAACAAAAGCAAAAATAAAAACAAAAAAAGTCTTGCTTTGGAGTTCATTTTGATAAGCATCATTTCATTTGCTCATATGTTCATATCTATTGAGGTATAGTGATGGCCTTCTAGGACTATCCTAGACATATACTAATTCTATTATATATATTATATTCCATTAATATAATATATATTCCATTATATATAAATAGCTCGAGAAAATGTGATAGAAATCTATATCCATATATCTATATCTATATCTATAGCTATCATATTTTCTCAATCTATTCCCATTCATCTATAAGAGGCATCTGGGTTAGTTCCATATTTTAGCTATGATAAATAATGCCGCAATGAACATACTGTGCTGGTAGCTTTAGTATGGTCTTGTCTGTGGTCCTTTGGGTAAATGCCCAGGAGTGGAATTTCTGAATCATAAGGGAGTTCTATGTTTAGCCCTTTTAGGAAACCCCATACTACTTTCCAGAGTGGTTGAACAAGTTTACCCTCCCCCCCAACAGTGTATTAGTGTCCCTTTTGGCCACATCCCCTCCAGCACTTTTGTTATTTGTTTTCTTGATAATGGCCATTTTAACTGTGGTGAGGTGGAATCTCAATGTAGTTTTAGTTTGCATTTCTTTTATGTCCAATGATTTTGAACATTTCTTTATTGTCTATTGGCTGTTCTCATTTCCTCTCCAGAGAAGTCTCTTTTTAATTCTTTAACCCATTTATTAATAGGGTGGTAATTTCTTTGAGGATTTGTTACTAGGGGGTTTAATTTTTTGAGCTCTATGGATATTTTTGATATATGGCCCTTGTCTGTTGTATAGTTAGTGAAGATCTTCTCCCAATCTGTGGGCTTTCTATTTATCTAATGAGCCATGTACTTTGCTATGCAGATGCTCTGCAATTTCAATGTACTATTACTTTTTTAAATGCATATATTTCCAGGCTTAGAAATATACATCTGTAATCCCAGCACTCTACAAACTGAGACAGGCTACATAGTGACATCATCACTATAGATCAAAAGCAAATCAAAATATAAAAATTGGGATAACCGTTGAAAAAATTAATGTAGTCCTGAACTTAGGGTCTGGGCACTATTCCTGAACTTTTTGCTCAAGGCTAGTGTTCTACCACTTGAGTAACAGCTCTACTTCTGGCTTTTGTATTGATTAACTAGGGAGAAGAGACTCAAGGATTTTCATGGCAGGCTGATTTCAAACCTTGATTCTCTGATCTCATTTGCTAGCATTACAAGAATAAGCCACTGCGCGCCCCCTCCCAACCATGAAAGTATTTTGGAAACTGTAAGAAAGTTGGTCATAGTAGCAGAGAGAAGATCCTGTAGTTTAGGCTAGTTAGTTATTCTGCACTTTGGATTGACAAGCCAGGGGTATTACAGAAGCTGGATTTTTGGCTGCTTGAGAAATAGAACATTATTTGCAAATGAGTAGCTTATTAGAATAAAAACACAATAGAGATGCTGATTTTCTTAAAGAAAATTGGACCCCCAACTGTACTTATGTTGGATAGATTCCATATATTCTCAACTATCTTTCTCCTCCATCACATTTGTTCCCAAAAGAAGAGACAGATTGGAACTCACAAAGAGATAATCATTTCACGGATATAAGGTGATAAGAGCTTTTTCAGTATTAAAACTGAACCTTTTTGGAAGAAGTACACATAGGTAGATTTAAAACTTCAAATATACAAAAATAGACTGATTTGTAAGTAAATGAAAAAAATTATGCAGCATCTTAATTTTGTCACATGGAATAGTAGAGTTAGAATTGTTTCAGTGCTCTCCTAAATCCATAGACTATGAAATAATGACAATTTCAGTAATGCTTAAAGTGGCAATAAAATGTAATTTTTACTTTATCCTAACTAGAGTTTAAATTAAAGTCCCAATAACTTTGACTGACTTATTAAGGAATGACATATGTTAGCTATTCAAATATTTATTAAGTCATTTCAGAACATCTACTATAAGAGCGTTCATATTTTTTAAAAAATCTTTTAGCTTACTTGTAATATTTTTGGGGGTGGATAGAGCTGGACTAGGCTAGAAGTACCCAGAGACAGGATGCCTGCCTAAAGCATCCCTATCCAGGGTAAAACTGGACTGCCATATCTCCAAGGAGGACCATTCAGTAAGCAACTTCGTTTTCTGTGCTTTTCCATTGGATTTTCATTACTATAGAATGAAGAGATGAACTACATATGAAGACCATTTTTTGACAGCTTGAATTGTTTCATATATCAAAAATGTTCTCCGGGTGCCTGTGGCTCACGCCTATAATCCTAGCTACTCAGGAGGCTGAGATCTGAGGATCACGGTTCAAAACCAGCCCAGGCAAGGAAAGTCCGGAGACTTATCTCCAATAAGCCACTAGAAAACAGGAAGTGGCGCTCTGGCTCAAGTGGTAGAGCACTCGCCTTGAGCTGGAGAGTGCAGGGACAGCGCCCAGGCCCAGAGTTCAAGCCCCATGACCGACCAAAAGAAAAAAAAGTGCAAAAACATACAACAATAGGTGATAATCAGTTTTTAACATTTAGCTGTTCCAACATTTAGCAGTTAAAAGTGAAATGAAAATGGGACAAGCTTGATAATGAACATTCCACAGTTATTTCTTAAGAAAATACCCAAAATATTATGTGTTTTACATAATATATGACTCTCCTTTTGTGTATACACCTTCTCCCATACATTCAAATGCACAAAATGATGTAAATTTTATGTAGTTTTAAAAATGCCTCTTTGTAGCAATTTTTTGCTTGGTGGTATTGGGTTGAACTCTGCCTTGTACTTACAAGGCAAGTACTCTACCACTTGGGCTATGCCCCCAGCTTTTTATGATTTTGATAGGTCAGGATCCTAAATCTTTACCAGAATTAGTCTGGGAGGGATGCGAATCTTCTGCCTTCTGTGTAGCCAGGGACCACATACATCCCCATAACAATAATCAGTATTGTTTTTGTGCCAATAATAGAGCTTAAACTCAAGACCTTAAGCTCTTGGCTGGCATTTTTTCCATGATACCATTTGAGTGGTATCTTTCAACTTTTTGCAGGTAGGAGTCTTTTGGAGATAAGAGTCTTTCAGATTCCTCTGCCTAGGCTGGCTTCAAACCTTGGTCTTCAGTTCTCAATCTCCTTAGAATGTAGGATTATTCATGCGAACCAGCAGTAATTACTTTTAACTGTTACTTTATGTGATTTTAGTCCACAAGCTGGTACTTACTTTTCAAAATATGTTGAAGGAATAGATAAGAATCTTTGCTGAGAACATTTTCAGCATAGCAAGATGAAAAATCATAACATTTATTTCATTGACCTAAACAGTAAGAAGCAAAACAGTGGAAATAATTGTTTGCCTCCAGAAATAAAATAGAAATAGTTCAAAAAACTATATTTGAATGTTAATGGTTTCTATAGAACAGGTAACATTTTTATTACTTTAATATATAAAAATCAGTTACTGTTAAAGAGGTGTTACCTAGCAAATCATATTTTCTATTTTTATTTTGAGACAAATGTTTAAAATATTTTTGTATTTAGTACTTTTCTTTGACTAAACATATCAACAAATTGACACTATTTTTAATGTAGCAAATGAAGTGATATTTTTGCCTGATTATTTTAGAAAAACTGGCTTGTATAAATAAAACAAGTCCATATTTATTTTGAGTATCTCAAGAATTATGTATATTTATTTCTGTGCTCTTTAATATTTTTGTTGTAGTAAGTCAACTCAGGGTCTTGTACCTGTTAGGCAAGCACTATTCTACTCTGGATGTTTTTCTGTTTTTTAATGGTACTTTTCTTACAAGGTCTCATCTCTTCCTTTGCTTTGGCTGGGTTAGAACTCAATACTTTTATCTCTGCCTCCTAAGCTGTCTTTTTATATTCTTACTCTGGTTATTTTAAGTAATTTTACATAATTATGTTGTTTCTCTTCTGCTAAATTGTTGCATACATGTTGTCTTTTCTAAAATGTATATCTGTTCTGGATAGTTTTTATGCAAACCAATTGGGGCTTTTAAGGTTAAATAAGTACCGGTTTATTTCATGTAACTATTTTTTAATGCAGGAACTTTCTTTAAACTTTTGTATCTGGATCATTCTGTTCTCTAAGATTCTTTATATGGATGATCATATTTAATCTTCTTAGCAATTCTTTCCATATGACATTGTTATTCCTAATTCACAGATGAGGAAGAGGCTAATATGATCTCCCAGTGATATAAATTGTATAGGCCCAGATGTGTCTATAAAAGCCAGCTCTTAGTCACGTTGAAATATGCCACATGCTGATTTCTTAATTTTTAATTTAATTTTATTGTGAGTGTGATGTACAGAGGGGTTGCAGTTACATATGTAAGGTAGTGAGTACATTTCTTGTCTAACTTATTACCTCCTCCCTCATTTTTCTCCCACTTTCCCTTCCTCCCAACCCCACAGCCAATTTGTACAGTTCATTTTCAATATATTCTAGTTCAATATTATTGCATCAATAGAAGAACTCCACTATTTTACAATCTAGTGTTATGTATCATGATACAATCCAATGAAAAGACAACACAATTTGAAGAATTCAAATAGTTTATCAAGGGTGTAGCAGAGCACTTTTAGTATTAATTCCAGTATTAGATACTAGAATTTTAAGCCGGGCACCAGTGGCTCACACCTGCAATCCTAGCTACTCAGGTGGCTGAGATCTGAGGATCCCAGCTCAAAGCCAGCCTGGGCAGGAAAGTCTGTGAGACTCTTATCTCCAATAAACCACTAGAAAACTGGAAGTGGCACTTTGGCTCAAGCAGTAGAACTCTCGCCTTGAGCTGAAGAGCTGAAGGATAGTGCCCAAGCCCAGAGTTCAAGCCCCATGACTGACCAAAAAAAATTATAGATACTAGAATTTTAGCTTGGCTTGTCACAGGCTTCATTTTAAGGGGTTTAATAATAGTTATAATGATCTGAATGTTGACATATTTTGGAACATGAAATAAGTTATATACTTTGTGCTCTGTTTTATGCAAAAGTCCTACATAATAATAGTACTAATCGTAATAATACAATATTTCTTTTTTTAATGCAGTGGGATGCATCCTACTTTTATCTTGGAGTTCACTTCTGTGGCTTGGATTTATCACAGTAGCTTTCGTCTTCGATCTGAGTGTTGACTAAAGAGCAAGCAAAGACATGAGGAGATTTGTCTACTGCAAGGTGGTTCTAGCCACTTCTTTGATGTGGGTCCTTGTGGATGTCTTCTTACTCCTGTACTTCAGTGAGTGTAACAAATGTGATGACAAGAAGGAGAGATCCCTGCTGCCTGCACTGAGGGGTGAGTACTCACAGGACAAGTAGTGGCTAATCTTGACAACATACAAAACCTCCAGAGTAATTTTTGCCTGATTGATTGGAAGAGCATTTTGACAGATCTCTTAATATAAATTCAGTCAAAAGGAAGCTACTTTCCTTTCCTTGTTTTTTTCCTTGTGGAAAAAATAAGGACTAACAAGCCTCTGGTACGTTTCAGTCACCATCATTCCAGTGTTCTGAGCGAACATTCAAATTTGACAGAAAGTACAACCTAGACTTCCAGAAGCCAATATCTTTCAAAGAACAAATAACACACATAGGAAAAGCCCTACAATGAGGGAGATTATGGTTGAAGCACACAGTAAAGATCTCTAACTTAAAATAATACATATTTAAGACTAGATTCAAGCTGCAGGTAGCAATCTGTTAAGGACAAAAATATAATTTTAAGTATTTTATAAAGTCATTCTGTCTCAGTAATTTTTTTCCTCATAGGCTTCTTTCAATGTCTAGATAACAGTGAATCCTAAGGAAACATAATAATGGTGATTTACCAAGTAAAGGCATAGAGACTCATTTTCTGAAAAAATGATTCCACATAATTTTCTCTATGCTTCCTTTTTGAATGACTTTGAGATCCAAAATGTATTTATATTTTTAAAATATTTTTGTAAATGGGTTTCCTAAGTTCTTAAGAGTACTCAAAATTAGTTTTATTGTCATTGAAGTGACAGATTCTCTGCTTATTGCAAGTTTTCTGCATTCATGTGTGCATGTTTAAAACAAAAAATCCTAGTGGAAATATTAGCAACTTTTTGAAAAGTGAATCTAAATTAAGTTACGGGTTGAGATATCATTTTAATGGCCATAATATTATGTATGTGTGCATACACACGCGCACACACACATGCCAGTTCTTGGGCTTGAAAGCAGGGCCTGGACACTGTCCATGAGTCTTTTGGCTCTAGGCTAGACCTCTACCACTTGAGCCACAGATCTACGTCTGGATTTCTTGTGGTTAATTGGAGACAAGAGTCTCATGACTTTTCTTCTGGGGCTGTTTTTGAACTGCAATTACAGGCTTCCTGCTTTGGCTGGTTTCAAGCTGAAATCCTCAGATCTCAACCTCCTAAGTAGTTAGGAGTATAGGAGTGAAACACTGGTGCCTGCCTTTAATATTCTTTTAATGTTATAAGTATTTTGACATGACTTTTTTGTCAAAGAAATCTAATACATTTCATTAAAGTTGTATTCAATTTAAAGAAACATGTAGAGCACATCTGAAAATTAATTTTTAGATAGTACTTTGGATAACTTGTTCTTGTTCAGGGAAATTTTGAGTAACTTTATTTTCAGAACAGGCCTAAGAATTTCATGAATTTTAAAAAATTTTTTTACTCTGGTACATATTTGTTAGTCTGCATTACCTGAACCATATACATATGTCTTTTTTCTTCTGAGTTCAAAATTATTCCAGGTGACCCAATAGATGACTCTTCTACTTAATACCTCCCATGTTAGCTGGATTCACAGATGCATGCCACCACACCTGGCTCATTTTGTTGAAATGGAATGTTTTGTTGTTGTTGTGGTTCATGGAGCTTGAACTCCGGGTCTGGGTGCTGTCCCTGAGCTCTTCAGCTCAAGGCTAGTGCTCTACCACTTGAGCCACAGTGCCAGTTTTGGCTTTTTCTGTTTATGTGATGCTGAGGAATTGAACCCAGGGCCTCAAAGGCGAGGCAAGCAGTCTACCACTGAGCCATCTTCCCATCCCCTGAAATGGAATCTTGTTAAGATCTTTTTAGGCTGGTCTTGAATCACCATCCTCCTTATCTCCATTTCCTAGGTGTCTGGGATTAAATATGTGAGCCAGTATCCCCTGCCACAATAGTGTTTAACTTACAGAAAAAATTAAGATAAAGCATTTTGGGAGTGACTTGCTTTTTATGTATTTCTACAGTTTGTATACTTTTTATACATTTTTAGCTTTAATCTATAATTATTCAGGTAAGATAACTTCATGCATCCATCAGGTTTTTGATGAACATGGGATTGATTTGCTGATCTTCAGTGAAAACTCAGAATAAATCAACTTTCTCTGCTTCATTTCTAGAATCAGTTGAGTTGCAGCTTGACTAAAGTGGAAATATGTTTTGATGGATAGCATCAGTGTTCAATGATCACTTTGTCATTTGTTGCAGAGAGTCATCTAGATTGGTCACAAAACATGTTATAACCTGATTCAGCAAAACTATGACAGCATTTTCCACAAGCACCAAAATGTAGTTTTCCTCACTTAGAGCTTTTATGCTCAGTCTTAAATCTCAGAATGATGCAAGCCAAATGTATTTTCCTAGTATTGGAATTATAAAATTACACGATGTTGCCTTTATTTGTAAGACTTAGAAGAGGTCTATCCAGACTCCTGCAGCAAAATACTATAGACAGAGGGTACCTAGTTTACAACAGGAAATTATTTTCCCTGGTTTTGGATGCAGGGCAGTCCAACACTATGGCAATTTAGCCATGGTTTCTGGGAAAGGAATTTGCTTATACAAATCTATCTTTTCTCCTGCTCTCACTGTATTTGATGTTGGTATGATTTGTGGAGGGGAAGGGCAAAAACAAATAGTTTAAATAGGGATACAGGTGGACCCATTGCAACAATGAGATGTACAAGACGTTATGCCAAAACACAAACTTTACAACTTTGGTGGGGGTGGGGGATGGGGGTTTGGAGATGGGAAGGGATGGGAAGGGGAAACAAAGGAGGAGGCAACAATGCTTGATATGATATGGACTCATTACCTTGCCCATGTTATTGTAACCCCTCTGTATGGTATTTTCACAATCAAAAAAAGAAGTCTGTCTTCTCCCCTAACTTCACAGTGGTGAGGGGTGAGAGATAGCTCTGGAGAATTTGTTTCTTTTCTTTTTTTTTTTTTTTTGCACTGCAAGGAATTAGACTAAAGACCTTACATACAGTAGACAGGTGTTCACCACTGGGCTGCATCCCCAGCCTTCTAGGGAATATTACCATTCCTGAACTCTATCTTCAACCTCATGGTGGCCCCACATGCTAGTAAGTGCACTACCTGAGTGTTTAGCAGTGCATCCTAAGAACTTGGAGAGTGAGAGACATGCTAACACCTAGCCATTGCAGTTTAATGTTTTACATTATTTTTTATCTTAAAAATAGGTGTGTGCCAGCCAAGCATGTGCTTGGTATATAGGAAGAGAAACCTGTTTGTAGCTGAGTAGTAGCAGTGGGAAGGAGGAGGTGCAGATAAGGAGGCATTGGAGATATATCAGCAGAAATCCAGGTGCATAATAAGCACCAGAAAACACATAGGAAATAGAAATGTAAAGGACAAATTGTGTATTTCTTGCAGAACATTCTTTGCTTCAGTCTTGGAAAACAGGAATCAGACTAGGAAAAGCTTATTTGAGAAGGATGGACAATTTTTATTTCACACATTAGGCAAATAAATGAAGTGTTTGTTCGGAAGTTGAAAAAGTTATTAAACAGCCATCAATCTTAAAAAACAGTTTTCTGGTCTTCTTTTCAGAAATAGTTTTTATTTTGCGTTCTTTTTTAAAATAGAGAATTAGAACTTAATTAGATCTTTGATACTGACTCAGCACTATCATTTATACATAAAATTACTGAATGATGTTGTAAAAAGAGATGATTTCAAGAAGTTTATGGAAGCAGTTAGACCTGTGCCAGTGTTAGATACAGATCAGTGCAGACATATTTCTTCTTTCATTTTGTGGAGGTAAGATAAGTACATGTTAAGGGAGCCCATAATCTCCTCCATGTCATCCTATTGCCTTTTAGAACTAAAGCACACTAAAGGTTATTTATAGCTCCTGACTAGCGTGGAATACGAATTAGTGATACTCCCAAGTTGGAAGATTTATAATGGCTATTTGAGAGAATTTTGGTAAGCCAAATAGTGCTCCAGTGCACCTGCAAATTGTCTGGTGGCCATGTGAGGGTATGTGGCACGTTTACAGGGATACTCTGCCAGGCTGGATCATAGTCCCAGACTCACTTCTAAAGACCATTGTGCTCTAGGCAGGGAATCAGTCTCCCTGGCCTCATGTGTCCCATGTTGCATTAAATGAATACAAATCATAATTTACTTGTAAACCTCATGCTACTTCCCAATTAAATGAGTATAGATTTCTATTTTTTTTCAGTAAAAGTGTGGAAAACAAACTACTTTTGTGTCTAACTATTGGTCAGTCCCTAGATGATATGTGGTTTGAGATGAGAAATGGTGATGTGGAAGTGATTAATAGGAAGAGATCTGTCTAGAAACCTTGTTGGCTTTTGAGGCATCAGAAAGTGTAGAGGGAATATATAGGATCATTCCACTTCCTGAATATCAAAGTCATCAAAAATACAGATTCCTATTATAAGGTAGTATATATATATATGTATATATATACATATATATATATATCGTATACATCCCCCTGTGTATTTTAAGCCATTCCTACATTACTTATAATACCTAGCATGATGAAAATGTTATGTAAATGTTTGCTACACTATTTTTAGGGAATTGTGACAAAAATACCTGTGAATCTTCATTGTATAAGTAATTTATTTCTGAATATTTTCCATCGGTGGTCAGTTGAAGATGCATAATCAAAGTCAACTGAAATGTAATTTCTTTACTTTATACTACATTTTAAACATACTTTATAGGAAATTAAATTTACTTCTGAAAAAAGGAAAAATATAAAAGAAAAAAAATTCCTCCTGCATGTAAAAAAAACAGTAATTGTATTAGTTAATAATGGTAACATACTACAATCTGTATGGCATACTTTAGAATATCTTCAAATATCAACATGGTTAATTCATCCAAAATAACTTGTGAGAATAATCTGCATTATTCTATCTGTTTTCTCTATGTGGGAGCTAAGGCAGAATACCTAAGGGATCCTTCCAGAATTTTAGCAACCAATATACAGGATTTGGTAGTTCTGAGTTCAGTCAAAGACACTTGTCATTAGGAAAGTCTAGCTTGCAGTGGATTCAAGTTCTATTTGAAGGTACATATTCTGGAAGCTCAAAATAAATATTTTTCTTCACTTTTGAAAATACCTAGATCATCCAGAATCTTCCTTGACAATAAGGTGTGTAAAGCTTAGCCAAGGAAATATTTACCATAAGATCTCTAGAAAACAGGCATCACCTTGTATATTTTCAGGCTCTGTAAGATCGTCTTATCTATTTTGCCCCTTACATTACCTTCCTGATGCTTCTCCACCTTTGAGGACATCAAGAAAATATGTTCATTTATGTTCTCAATTCAGTACCTTCATGTTTCCTTTGGTCCTGCTGGGAAAACAATCTGTTCCTTCTCATCAATTTAGGGAAACAAGTATCTTATACTCTTGGATTCTTTTTTTCTTTGTTGCTGTCTGATAGTACATGTCTTTTCATAGACATGTACTAATTAATCAGACAACCATTGTTCATCATGTTTGTTAGATCTTTGTTAGGTACTTCAGTGAAGAACTTCTGTATGTGAGGTTACATGAAAACCTAGTGAATCAAAGTATTATAACAAACAGGAAATCTTCCCTACTTAAAATATGTATATTGCAAGCCTGGCACTGGTAGTTCATGCCTTAATCCAAGCTGCTCAGGAGGCTGAGATCTGAGGATTACAGTTTGAAGCCAGCTGGGACAGGAAAGGCCTCTAAGACTCTTATCTACAATTCACTTACAAAAAAAGCCTATGGTTCAAGTGGTAGAGGGCTAGCCTTAAACATAAAAACTCAGGGACAGGAGCCTGAGATCTGAGGATTACGGTTCAAAGCCAGCCCGGGCAAGGAAAGTCCGTAAGACTCTTATCTCCAATAAACCACTAGAAAACTGGAAGTGGTGCTGTGGCTCAAGCGGTAGAGCACTTGCCTTGAGCTGAAGAGCTGAGGGACAGTGCTCAAGACTAGAGTTCAAGCCCCACAACCAACCAACCAAAAAAAAAAAAAAAAAAAAAGCTCAGGTACAGCACTCAGCCCCTGAGTTCAAACACCAGCACAAAAACAAATAACAAAAACAAGAAAAAATATCTTCATATGTGGCTTCTTTCTTTACGGATAAATAAAAGAATATTTTTAAACATTTTTGGTTAAAAAACACTCTTTGGTTAAAAAGCACTCTTTAAAAAAAAAACATTGTTATTAAGTGTGGGTAGCTCATTCCTGTAATCTTAGGTACTCACGAGGTTGAGACTTAAAGATCATAGTTGAATGTCAGCCCTGGCATAAAAGTCTGTAACATTCTATCTTCATTAACTAGACACTCAAGTGATAGAGTGCCACACAAGAGCAAGAAAGTCAAGCAAGAACAGCAAGCCTTGAGTTCAAGCCATAGTACCAGCACACATAAATAAAAGCAATATCAAAAAAGTCCGTATTTAAATTGCTTTATATAGATTATGATGACCACTGAAACTTGCATGCAATAATATGAAATATATCACATAGACCCAGCCAACTTGGAATAATGGCATATATATCTCTGATTTGTTTTTAGCGATTCATAATTTTATTGAAATTAATAAAGAAAATGGAGATTAAAAACAGCATTAGCCTCCTGGATGTGACATCTAAATGAAATCATGTGTCTGGTACAAAAAGTGGTGTTTGGGGCTGGGGGTTTAGCCCAGCGGAAGGGTGCCCGCCTGGCGCACGGAAGGCCCTGGGTTCGGTTCTCAGCCCTGGTTAAAAAAAAAAAGACAAAAAGTGGTGTTTACATTTGTTCTGATAATTTTTTTATAAATTTTCTATAACTTATTTTCAAAACAGGACATATAACATTTTTGACCTCATATTTGATATTTGTTTTGGTCTTTCATACTGTGCCTATAATTCACTCTGATCCCTCTGTCAGTCCATTAAGCAACAGAAATTTCATAAATAAATTCTAAGGATGAAACGTTATGTTTACTGTATTGAGCACATTATATATAGATATATATATATATCACTTCTATTAATTTTCAAAGCAGCATGAAGAACTTGAGATAGAAAGGTTGATTAAGTTTTTCTAAATCACAGGAATATTTAAGAGGAATTAAAGGATTCACAGATTGTTTTATCAAACTTTGAGTCCCTATGCTTTGATCGATTGGAATATGCTGAGTCTCTTATGTAGGTGTTCCTGGACTCACTGTAAATAATGCAGTTATAACATTTCTATATTATTTGTAAAATATTCATACAAATAGGGATATTTCTGGAGAACTTTAAAAGAGCTGGCCCCCAAATGCAAAATTAAGTTGCACTTAGCATAATATAAGGTAAAATACCTTTGTCTTATGTTAGATTTTAGAAATTTTGCGTTTATCAAGTCTCTGCTGAGAACTGATAAAATGCAGTGACCCCTGGGAGCAAACTTTTGAAGTCATTGAAAAAAATAATTAAAATTTAAAAACAATATTTTGGTAGCTATTCTATACGATTAATAGGAGTAATTGTTACTAATCTTTAGGGATTCCTCAAGAGTCCTGACATATGTATTCTGAAATTTTCAGGCTGATAACATTGAACATTGCCTTCAAGAATCACAATCTTGTTGCGACATAATATATTGGAAATGATCTGTACAACTTGGGGAGGCGGAAGGGTAAGAAAGTAGGAGAAAAATGAGGGAAGGGGTGACAAGTTTGACAAGAAAAGTATTTATTACCTTACTTTTGTAACTATTTCCCTCTGTATATCACCTTGACAATAAAAAAAGGTTTTTCTAAAAAAACACAAACACAAATAAACTTCTTTACAAAATAGAAAGTGGTAGCTGCTGGAAGAGATATCAAATCAACTAATGTGAGTATTAGGAGGTGTTGAGATAATTATTATGTGGACCATGAAGTTTGGGAGAGGGGATCACAGAAGGAACCCAAGTGATAGGAAAGCACTGTTCTCTTCCAAAGACAAGGATGTAGGAAATTAGTAAGTTAGGTGATTCGAACAGAAACAGACATAAAAAGCAATTTCTAGGTTTAGATCGAAAGATATGATTAAAGTAGATTTTAAAGGACTTTGAGTGCTGGGGAAGGGGATTTTAACTTTTCTCTAGGGACAATAGTGTTACTAAAGGTTCCTGGAAAAGGAAGTCGATATTGATCATTCCCTGAACTTTAGGAGAATTCAGTTACATAGATAAAAGAATTTATTTATGTAAGACTCAGCTACTAACCTTTTATTCATTAATTAAAATTACTCAAAGTATATGGTAACTAAAAAGAGCAATGTTGTTTAAATTGATTACTATATGAATCATAAGAAACATTTACTTTTCATAAAATGTATTAATAATAAAATGTTAAATTCTATATTTTTAAGGTATATTCTCAAGTCAAAATTCATCAGAATGTGTACATAACAAATTTACAATTTTGTGTATCAATTATACCTCTAATGCATTAAGTACTCACTCAAAGTCATTTTTAGTTTAATATTAAATAAATTGCTAAGGGTCAATAAATATTTGAGAATATATTTATGTTAGAGATGGTGATAGGATAAACAAGATATATTCTTGTTTTCATATTCAACAGGGGAGAAAATAATTCCAAATTATATGAATGAAAAATCAGCATATCAATGAGGAAAGCACAACATATGACATAAAGATGTCAGATATCACTAAGATGCTGTCTTTGCCTGGAAGACAAGACTTCATTTTCAATTCACTAAAGACTAGAAGTGACTTAACAAATTGGATTTAAAACTACCAAATAACCCGCCACTAAAATGGCTAATCTAATTTCTACCCACTGCAAATCATTGTCATCAAGGGGCTCTGTTGTAGTGGTCACAGCCCTCTAAAAAAGAAATTTTATTAGTTTTTCCCATTGCTACCCTTATCAGCTGACTGTTACTGCCTTATTGTGGATATATTTGGACTGCTCTCACTGTCACAGAATTCATGCTCATTACTTAAAAAACACGTATGTCCCATGAATCTAGAAAAATTGAGGGGATGTGTGGCCTAGGGAGAGATAGGAAAGAATAACAAAAGTGATGATATTATTCAAGATGCATTGTTCTCAAAAACTGATGTTAAATTTTAACCCTATTTTATAACTTACTTTAAAATAATAAAATATGATTCAAAAAGTTTTGAAATAAATAAATTATTAATATGCTTTAAAATAATTTAGGTTAGCAAGGCGTGGGTAGCCCACCTCTGTAATCCTAGCTAGTCAGGAGGCTGAGATCTGAGGATCATGGTTCAAAGCCAGCCAGGGCAGGAAAGTCCCTGAGACTCTTATCTCCAATAAACCATCAGAAAATTCTGATTTTTAGAGTGCTAGCCTTGAACTGAAATGCTGTGGGACAGCCCAGAGTTCAAGCCCCATGACCCACAAAAAAAAATCATTTATGTTAGTAGCCCAAAGTTTGAATATTTAAACATATTTATTGGCCCATACAGTTTGATTTATATTCAAGACACATTCATTTTTCAACGTGGGGATTGCTTATTCTGTCATAATATGTCTTTTGTTACATTTGAAATATTGCTTACATGATATAGAGGCTTAGATTAAATCGTTACATCTTGACATTGTAGTAGGGCTATCACTGGAAAGAGGTACAGATAGAAAAGCATCTCTTGGGAGTACAGGAACTAATAATGCACAGAAGGCCCAGAAGAAATACTTAGGAAAAGTTTATACTTGGTAACTTTAAAAAGCTATATGCACAAAATAGATTTGATTCATCCATAATAAGCAAATAGAACAAACGGAAAATACATATATAGCAATAATAGTAAGCCAGGTGTTGGCGGCTCACGCCTGTAATCCTAGCTACTCAGGAGACTGAGATCTGAGGATTGAGGCTCAAGGCCAGGCTGGGCAGGAAAGTCCGTGAAACTCTTATCTCCAATTAACCACTAGAAAACTGGTAGCTCAAGTGGGAGAGCTCTCGTCATGAGCTGAAGAGCTCAGGAACAGCGCCCAGGCCCAGGGTTCAAGCCCCACGACTGACAAAAAAAAAATAGTTCATGGATGAGAAATGAAAAGCCAAATGAAAATGAAAAATATGAAAATATGAAGAAGAAGAAAGTAAACTACTTGTGAATAGGGCCAATGGCTATTTAATAAGTATAACTCAATGTAAATGTAATTTTGGAAATAGTTAAGGAATATTTAAAACTCAACCATTTTGAGATACATGTTGAAGAGCTCCCATTATAAGTACTGTGCAATACATATTGACAAATGTATCTTAGTTTTAACCACAAAATCAAGAATTCCCCATCCACCAAAAAAACTATAACATAAAACCTTTATGCAATCAATCCCTCCATTGTACTCAGAACATCACTAATCTATTTTTGATAACTGTTGGTTTCTTACTTTTCTAGAACATCTAACCAATAGAATAGTAGGCTGTGCACAAGCTTTCTTACATGTATGGCTCCTCTTGTTCAGCATAGGTTTTAGGGATTCATCAAAACATCTCATATCCCAGCAAATCTGTTGCTAAGAATTGATTTATGCATGGTATGTTCCTGTTTTGCAGTCTGTAACAGAATATTGGCAAGAGAGTAATTTATAATGAACAAGAAATGTATTACTCAGAGTTCTCATGGCTTCAAAGTTCAAGTGAAGGCACTAGATTAGGTGTCTAGACTAACATACTATACTGCTTACTTTGTCTTTCTGAGACCAGGGTCCTTAATATCTTCATATGTCAGAAGAGGAGAACAGAGAGAACCCACTTCCTTTTTATAGCATCATTTATCCATTCCAAAGGATTCTGCAAACTCCTTTCCCCAAACCTCTGGCTCCCAGTACTGCAAAGTGGAAGTCAAGTTTCCATTCCTTCGCTTGGAGGCTACAATAGACCATAGCATTTGGAAGTACTACAATTTGTTTATTCTTTCACTTTTTGGAGGATATTTAGTTTTTTTCTATCTTGTCACTGTTGTGAGTAAAAGTTACTAAATTCATGTGTAAGTCTTTGTGTGGACATATGTGTTTACAACTCTTGGGGAAATACCAAGGAATAGAAGTGCTGAATCATATGCTAAATGCATGCTTACGTTCGTCAGATATTGCCAGTCTATTTTCACAACCTGTTAGACTGTTTTCTATTCCTATCCATCACATGAGAGATCTGGATACTCTATATCATTATTAACATTTTATAGCTTACATGCTAAATGTTAGCTTACATGCTAAATGAGTTTTTGTTGGTTAGCTCAATACAAAAATAAAAATTATTAATGTTTTCAATCAGTATACTATACACATTTTATCCTACATGAGATAGTCTTTTAATACGTGATTTTGACTGATCATATATTTTATTATATATATGGATATATATATATATATATATATATATATATATATACCATTTGAGGTATTTGTCATGTTCTATGAGCATTTTATGAAGGTATTTAAAAATATTAACTAATTATAATCTGAAACTAAAGTCTTGTTTATTTTATTAGCTTTTAAAGTGATAGTGATTTCTTGAGAGTCTACTGATTTTGTAATCTCATCATCCGGGTATGAGAATACTCTCACCATAATATCTGCAATTTAATTAAAAATATATTTGTAGATTATTTTGTAGTCATAAATTCTGCATTTTTCTGTGTGCAGTTCTTTTCACATTTGGTACTTAAGTAATTTATTTTATCATAAAATCGAAGACAATTTACTTGCCTTATATACATATATGTGAGTTGAACCTATTTTTCTCTCATTACTGATTTCTGATGGAAAATTGTACAGGTAGAGTGTCTGTATACCAGGCTCTGGGTATCGTCTATTTCTTTCATTACATTGGTTTGTCTTTTAAGTCATAATCTAGAACTAAATTTATTTAGTAACTTAACTTTATATTAGTTGATCCAACACCTGACAGTTTTAGACAGCTTTGGAAAAGTGAGTATCTTGGTTTTGCCCCTGTCAGTATGTCCTCTCTATCACTGTGCCACTGTCCTAGTCTATAAAATGAATTTTCTGTAAGTCCACTCTATTCCATATCAAAATACCAGGGTTTCATTATGTGAAAATGGATTAGAATTGTGCTTTCATTGAATTAACTATGGTTTTCAATAGTATACAGTCGTGGAAATATTCTAGAATATTTTCCTTAAAGTACACCTGCCATTATTATATTAAATATCATTTGCATTTTATGTTTCATTTTTCTTGGAATTGCACACATATTTTATTCTAGTCTGTCATATTGATTCTGATGGTACAAAGTGTGAGGGTATACAGTGGCAAGAGCACTGCTATGGGATTAGAAGATCTGTAATCTAAAGTGACTATGGCTTCATCTTAAAGTGTGACCCAGATACAATCTCACTTCCATCACGATCTTTTGAGGTTTATATAAACTAAAAAGTACATTAAATTTAAAAAAAGTACATTAGTATAACAAAGAGCTCTACAAAAAGCATTCATGGAAAAAATACAATTTACCTGAAGTTATTAGTTCCATAAGCAAAATCTTATTCCTTTTAGAAATTACTTAGATTAGAAATTACTTAAATATAACAGTTGTTTAAATTAGAAACCACTTAAATATAATATGTGATTACACATATATACTTTATATTCTCTTTCTGTGATATCATAGTTAATTCTTTTCAATGTGGATGAATATAGGAAATGACTTAAGCACCTGTAAGCCAACCATATATAGATTCTTTCAGTTACATTTACTTTAGTTTTATTTGTAATACATTACTTCATTCATGTCTTTTTTAATAGTCTACATATATTTTGGATATTTTGGATATTTGCTGGAGTTAGTAAATCTTCTTTTTGTATTTTAATATTTTTGTTATCTTTAAGTAATTGCAAAAAGGTGTTGCCATTCAACTAAGTAGTTTGTGAGTACCATACATCTGAATCAATGTTGCCCTTTCAAAACTCTTGCTCATCTCCCTCAAAGCACACTCCCTCACTTTTCTTAATTTTGTTGTATATACATTGGCGTTTGACTGTTTTCTTTTTTAATTTTTTATTGCAAAGATACAATACAGGGGGGTTACAGTCCCTGTTGTCACTGTATTTGATTCCGGTATCCTGCATTTTGTATATACATTTTTTCTAATTTTGGGAGGGGAAGGGAAATAACAAAATGCTGAAATAAGGATTCAGGATGACCCAATGTAATAGTGAGATGTACAAGACAGTATGTTGAAAACAAAGTATACAACTTTGTGGGCGGGGGGGGGGAGGAAGGAGTTAGGGGGCGAAGGAAGGAATGGTAGGAGAAAAACAAAGTAAATATTCTTTAAAGCAGAATTCACTGGCTTATGTTATTCTACATAGTGCATCATATTTTTAAATATTTACTTTTTGGTTTTTAAATGGGAAGTAAAAGTTTAAAAATCTTCATTAATCTTTTTATTTGTAACTGTCTATATGTCTTAATATGTTTTTCTCTCCTTTAAAGCAATCTCTTAATTAAATGATTTTATTATTCATGTCTATTTTGAACATGCTTAATCCTACTGTATTATTTATTACACTGGATGTAAACTAGGCCTTAAAAGATAGATTACTGGTTGTGAGAATTTATTCTAGAGGAAATTGGTAACCTCATTGAATTGGAAAGATTAAGTGCATTATTGTCACAACTTCAGCACCATTGAAGCATCTGTCTTTTATGAGTCTGCTGTGTGCCAGACTCTTAGAACAATATATTATGTGTGATAGCACTTCATCTAATATAATTATTGAGAATTTAAGATTTTGTACTAATTTTTCCTTTATATTGCGTCTCTGAATTTATTGCACATCTCTCCACACAAGGTCTTTCTAATAAAGTTTGATCAGAAATGTCTTTGTGAAGATCATTTGGGGCCTCGCATTGCTAAATCTAATGTATGAGTCTCAGCCTTTACTTTAACTATCTATCAAAGTCATCTGAGGTGGTTCATTATTATCATCTCTGTGTAACACTATCAATGCTATTGCTCTTTCTGGTTTTCTCTCTCATTTTTCCTTTTCTCATTTTCTCATACTTCCTTTGAAGGTTCCTTCTTTAGCCTCTCTTCACTTCAGGTCCTAAAGTTGAGATAGCTAAGGAAATGGAATTCAGTTTATCTGTTCTTTATCTCTTCTAACTCATTCTGAGTCCAATCTCATCTTTTGTATACTGCATTGTAAAATACAAATTCAGAATGTGTGCGTTTATCTCACCTTCCTTTCCCAGTTGTTAGACAATGTGACCAAGGTTTAATTGATGTATCTTTTTGGATTATAGGAAACTTTTCAAACTTCCCAAGTATAAAACAGAACTCCTGTAGGGTCATGTTCTTTCTCCACTATTTTTCATACTGCTCCCCAACCAAAAAAACAAAATCCTTCCTTACCACAAATTTTATGACTAGTGAAGGAAGATTCTACTCCTGTAGATCTGGGAGAAATTCTGGTCCTACTGACTTGACACTTTGAGTTTGGATGTCCAGACTCCAGTACTAAGAGGACATTGTTTGTTTTTTGTTTTTTTAGCCACCGAGTTTATGCCAGCTTATTACGGCAACTTAAAAAACTAATACAACCAATAATAATACATTTTCAAATAGTTGACAGTCATAAAAATACATGTAGAATGAAGTGATTTGAACATTGAGATTATAGCAATAAATCTTAATTCCTGGTTCACAAGGCAGTCACACATCTACTTGTATATTCTCTAATATGAGGATAAAATTACATTTTTAATTATATAACAATGCAAATACATTTTAGAGACTCGCTAATCATACAAAAGTAAATATACAGAAACATGAACACTTGCCAAATTATGTAAGTTCATTCATTTTCCTATTTCCCCATTTGAAGTTCTCACTTCCCATCACTAAAAGATAAACAAAAGAACTGATAACAATGTCATAACACAAGCACTTATCTCCTTATGTTAGATATATAGGATGAACACACATTTGAATCACTCAGGATATTTTATGTAATGACCTCACTATTAGAAACCACTTTAGAATTGATACTTCTTTTGGGAGGATGAATGCACAACAATTTAAAAGGTGTCTTTGAGTTTTTAGAGCTGATAGTAGTCTCTGAAACTATTTAACTTCAGAATTTTTAAACTTCTCATAATTTATAGTGACATATTATATATTTTCCAGTAGAATCTTCCAATAAAATACTACTGATAAAATAGAGAAGTTGTAAATTATCTATGTAAAAAGAGATTAGTGTTCCATAGTGCACTGATAAGCAAAGGGATATCCCAGAAAACTGTCCCAGTTATCAAAGTTATACAAGTGTTTGGAAGCCAGTCTGACAGTATTGACAGCCATGAGGATTTTGACCTAATGATTTCCCTAGAATAATAGATGAAAAAGGATTCTACGTTTTGCAACCCTGTATTTCATCATCTTAAGTAATATAATATAATGTCTTTTTCCTAAAATGTAACATTATCATTATGCCTGCTTAATCTAGTATTATTAAAAATTATTGTGGCTTACCCAAAAAACATGAATACACTATTTTTATGGCACTTCAGAGGAATATATTTTATAGCTTAAACACTAGTGCCTCACTGAGTATTGCTGCAACCCCAATTTAATGTGGTTCCTTTCTCTTCTTAACTTAGGTAGTACTTTGTCTAAACTGCTCTCATGAACTTTTCGTTTTCATGATATGGTTCATGATATCATTTTTCCTTACTTAATGTGTTTTAAATTCAGGATTTATAATTTATCCATGAATTAAAGAAATCATTCACCAAAATACTTTTCACATAGTACACACAGAACTAATATTGGAAGAATGAATAAATGGTGGTCTAGTTTGTACATAATTTGAAAGTTTGTGTAAGTTCTTCATGCTATTAACATATCTCTCTACTGCAATGAAACAAAGGACCATATATGCACAGTTTTGTTTTATCACATTCTATACAATATTTGATAGAGCTTTGCTGGTGAATGCTATAAACACTGAATTCCCTCCATAAATATTTGTTGAATGAAAGTTTGTAGTAAGTGTGTGTCTTAAAGATGAAGAATAAATTGACATTACCAGTGATTTATAGACTTTGACTGGTTCTTCAGATTATCTTGGCATTGTGCTGTTTTCTTTGAACTGTTTTGCTGCCTGAATGTTCTCCTCCTTCCAATCTTTTCTCCACACTGATGGCAGATAAACATTGATGGCAGATAAATCTTCCTGAAACACTGCTTTGAGGCTGGTGCTTGCCTGCTCAGTGTCCTTCAATAACTTCCAACTAATGGCAGCTCAAAGTCATAACTCCTTAGCCTGACTCTCATGACCACCAATACTCTGGGTCTAGCACAAATTTTAGTCTTATCTTCAAATGCTTTTCTAAATATATTTTTAGTATAGATTGGTTAATATGTTCTCATTTTTGTATGAGACAGGTCTGTATTTTTAAGCCTATGCATGTAACACTAGAAATACACCTATTTTTCCTATTGCAAATGAGATATAGTGCAATATTGTATTGTATATTTGAAATTTGCTAAGAGTAGATATTAAATGTTTTAAATATAGCAAAAAATTTTGAAAAAGGTAACTGTGAGGTGAGTTGATGAATTGATTGAATTGGTTATGGTAATCATGTCACAATGCATACATGTATCAAAGCATCACCCTGAGTATATACAATTTTAAATCGCCAGTTTAATTTGTAAGAAAACAACAAAAATATGAGTAATACCTCCCAACAAACACTAACTTCCTGACCATTTCTTCTAAGTAGCTCCTTTTAATCTATTTTTAATGTCCTTCTTATCTTGTTCTAATTTCTTCAGTCTTTTTATGATGTATTCTGAATTTATTTTAATGTGCTTGTTATCTTTAGAACATATATTTAATAAAAGTTAAAATTGTTGTGTCTCATTTAACATTTTTCTTTTAGCATGTAGATGTCTTGGTTAGAACACAGTATGAACTCAATAATTAACCAATCAATGTTATAATTAAACCAAGTAAGAGCTTTCTTCCTAAACTGAATACCTTTACCATGAATTTATTGAAGTTTAAGGTTTAGCACATCTCATGACTATCAACCAGTTTCGTTTTGTGTGTGTGTGTGTGTGTGTGTGTGTGTGTGTGTGTGTGTGTGTGTGTGTGTGTGTTACTAAGGATTGAACTGAGAACCTCTGCCCTCTACCATTTAATTTGTGTTTCCAGTCCTTTTGTTTTTAGTTTGTTTTACCGATAAGATCTTGTTTTCATACTTGAGTGGGACCCACTGTAATTCTCCTATCTCCATCTTCTAGTAGCCTGATCATGCTCAACCTGCATTTTGTATTCTTTCAGAGTTCTTTTGAATTTACAAATTCCAAGCCTCGTTGCGGACTTTTTTTTTTCAATTCAATTAAGTATTAATCTATCATTATGATATTTGTATTGCTTTAATTAAACCAGTAAAAAGAACTGTTCCATAAAGAACAAACCATGATAGAATCATGTGAGTTGAGTGAACAAAATATTTTTCACGAGTAATAAATATTTTAGATCATAGCTCAGGCTTTTATGTTGAGTGGTTTATTATGAGTAAAACAATAAATACATGTAATTCTATACCATTACATGATGAATTCCAACAGAGAATATGATATTAAAATCATGTAAAATTTAAAAACCTTTCAGAACATTTGACAAAATAGTAACAAAAAAGAAGTATTTGAGTTGTCAGTCTTCAATAGTTGACTAAGAGTGAAGTGAAAATAGAGTTTTATAATGTATTAAAGTGAATGCATTTAAAATGAATTTGAATTGTAGTTGGTATGAATTATTAAAATAATTTCACTTAAAGAATTTTTTACCAACAACAATTTTGTCTCCTCTAATAGTAGAGGGAATAGTAGCCTTAACTGAGTAATATTTTTGTTTACATTCTTTAAAGATTATTCTTAACAATATGGAAGCATTGTATTTGAAATATAATCTTCGAATACTCAACTTTCACTCAGCCACTCTATAATTTGACTGAAGCCAATTTTTGTATCTATTACTTTTCAAAGGAAAGAGTTATACTTAATATATTTAAAGGATATATAAATTTTTATTGCCTGTTGATTTGCTCATTTGCCTTTATATGTTTGAAGTTACCATACTAATACATTGTGGTCCTTAAACCAGCAGCTTCGGTATTACCTGGAAGCATTTTAGAAAAATGTAAAATTTCAGAGTTTACTCAAAGAAATTATATTAGAATCTGTATATTAAGTAGGTACCCACTGTAGTGGCCCACGTCTACAATGCTAGCAAATTAAAAGGCTGAGATCTGTGGATTGCTGTTCGAAGCCAGCCCAGGTAGGAAAGTCCATAAGACTTTTCTCCAATAAACTACTTAGAAAAAGCTAGAAGTGAGGCTATGGCTGAAGTGGTAGGGCACTAACCTGGAGCACAAAGAGGGTCAGGAACAGAGCCAAGGCTGTGAATTCAAGTCCCTGGACCAGCAAAAAGGAAACGAAACATACCAAAAAAGGTACATTATTCACAAACATTCAGATTTGAATTATAATGTCCAAAGTGTTTTTTCAATAACTTTTTGAGTTTTCAAATTATGTTTTTCCAAAGACATATTCATACCTATTACATGTAGTATTTCCTTGATCTTCTGAAGAAATCCGATTTCTCAGTTCTGGGGGGAAATACTGTATTTTATTGCCTTTAATTAAAGTTAGTTGTGGTGAAGCTTACTTTTTTGGGGTGGTTGTTGTTGTTGTTGTTGGTTGTGGGTGCTGTCCCTGCACTCTTCAGCTCAAGGCAAGTGCTCTACCGCTTGAGCCACAGCGCCACTTCCGGTTTTCGAGTGGTTTATTGGAGATAAAAGTCTCTCGGACTTTCCTGCCCGGGCTGGCTTTGAACCGTGATTCTCAGATCTAAGCCTCCTGAGTAGCTAGAATTACAGGCGTGAGCCACAGGTGCCCGGCTTGAAGCTTACTTTTTGATAATGATATCCATGTCTTAATCATATCCTACTCAAACAGATTTTATAGATTTTCCAAAAATGCCATTTCAGTAATTATATTTGTGGTTTCCATAAAATTACTATTGGGGTACTGAATTTAATGCAAGCTAAATTTCTAAGTGTAAGAAAATAGATTCTAGTATATCTACTCTTTAATATACTAGGTTTTAGTTATATATCATTTAATTGAAATATAATAATTATACAATCTATGTAGTATGATCTAAGATGATTGGTATTCTATATATCTGTGGACTCTGACCTATGCTATTATAAGGTATTATTGTAATTTAAATTCACCTTTCTTCTTATTGTTTTTGCTGGTCCTGGGGCTTGAACTCAGTGTTTGGGTGCTATCCCTGACCATTTTTGCTCAAAGCTAGCTAACACTCTACCACATAAGCCACAGCTCTGCTTCCAGCTTTTTGGTGGTTAATTGGAGATGGAGCCTCATGGAGATTTTTTTTAACCTGGGCTGGCTTTGAACTGAAATCTTCAGATTTTATCCCTCTGAGTAGCTAGGATACTGGCAACCAGCTCTCATTACTTTTTATATGTCTTTTATTTATTTTAATATGTGTGTACTTTAATTGCACCAAGGCATTTTCATTGTGGCATTTCTGCACATGTAAGCAGTTATTTTGATTAGCTTCCCCTATGCTGTCCCTGTCCCTCATCCCTCTCTCTCCTTTCTTAAAACAGTTTGAACAGCTTCCACTCTTCTACTTGCATTTGGGCAAATAAAGATTTCATCTCCATTTTTATTCATTGTATCCCTGTCCTATCCTGCTGGTACCTACCCCTCCATCTGAGCCTGTTTTACTTTCATGTCATTAGGGTTGTTGTTTTTGTTTTTGTTTTGAATGTATTATTTGTACCAAGTGGCTTCACTGTGGTATTTCAAACATGTATACCTTAGGATTTGCTTACAAAAACAATCTTTATAACTTGGTCTTTTCCCTCTCCCATCCTTTATTTATAATAGTATTCAAGATTCTCTATGCCATATTCGTGGCACAGTATTTCAAAATTATCTACTCTTCATCTTCTTTTTAAATCCTCTCTTTCGTTCTTTATGCCCTTCTGTACTCCCATTATTTAAATAAAATTTCTTGTATATATTAACTTATATGCATAGGTATATACATTATGTCTATACATATGCCTGTCTTTTAGGTCTAGCTTCCCTATATGAGCAAAGACATGTGATATTTTGGTTTTTGAACTTGGATTATCTCATTTTTCATGTTCTCCAGTCTCATACATTTTCCTGCAAATGACATGATTTCATTTTTCTTTATGACTGTTAAATTTATCTTACTTTTAATATAGCCATCTAAGTAAAGCTCATATAGTTTATTATAATTTATGTTTACTTTCAAGAAACTATCCAAAATTAATGGTTCCTAAATTTAAGTATAGCTGTTTTTCATGAATGTTTTCTTTGATTCCTTTAGTCACATTTATTTAAATAATATGTTAGGTTGCTGAGAAGCAGAACATCAAAAATTGATGTGGCAATAAAGACTTCCTTGCTATTGAACAGATCAATATGTGTAAGTGATCTAGAGGCACTTACAACTAAATATCCAGGAACAAATTAAAAATAAGTTTTCTGTTGGATGGATTTAAGGACCTGAGATTACATTCTCTGTTAAATTTAGTGACTGGAATGCATTTTCTTTACTATCCCTCCTTTCTGTAATGCTTGTCAATTTTAGCAGGTTTTGATATCCTGAATGTTTAAAAGTATAATGAAGAGTTAAACTTATTATTCAGTTACAGCTTTAAAAATAAAACAAAGCCAAATGCTGGTGGCTCATGACTGTATTCCTGGCTACTCAAGAGGCTGAGATTTGAGGATTGCTGTTCAAAGTCAGGCAGGGTAGTAAGGACTGTGAAACTCTTATCTCCAATATGCCACCAGAAAACTGGAAGGAAAGCTCTAGCTCAAAGAAGTAGAAGGTACTAGCATGGAATGACAGAGCTCAGTGACAGTGCCCAGGCTCTGAGTTCAAGCCCCATTGCCAACAAAAAGTAAAAAATAAAAATAAACCTGAAAATTATAATTATTCTCTATAGGATGTTTGTACCTACTATCATGTGCACAAATAAAACATTTTGCATGATTATAGACATCATTCAATCTTTTAAAAACATTTCATTATCTTTAAGTAGTTGTAAAAAGGAGTTGCTATTCAACAAAGCAGTTTATGAATATAGTGCCTCTTGATCAATATAATCCCTTTCAACTTTCGTACCCTCCCCTTCCAACCCACCTCTTATCTTTCTTATCTTAATTTTGGTTCTGTTTTGAATTTTATGCCCATTAACAAAGCAATTTTTATATATAACTCATCTTGACCTGTCATAATTTCAACATCTTCACCCTCCTTGACAACCATTCTTTCACTTATATTTCTCAATTCTGGGATATATACAGTGAATGTTTGCCTGCATTTTCCCTCTTTTCTGTTCTTTCTTCAACCTCTCTCCACCTGCCCCCACCTTCCCCTCTTGTAAATATATGTTAAGTACCATTTCTTGGTACTTATTTTTTTAGGCTTTGACTTAGTCTTTTAAAAGAATTATACTAATTGTGTTCTCCATATAGTATATTATACTTCACTTATTTCATTGTAACTCCTTGATTATTACCCAATGTGTTTACTCATAGATTTATATATACATTTTAGCTACTACAAATGAAGGAAACCATGCAACATATGTTTCTCCCAGTCTGGCTTAGCTTGCTTAATATAATATTTTCCAAGTCTTTCTATTTCCTTATGAATGTTACATATCATTCTTTCTGATGGGAGCATAGAATTACATTATATATTATGTATATATATATATATATATATATATATATCACATTTTCTTGATCCATTCATATATTGAATGGATTTGAATGGGCTGATTCCATACCTTGGCTATGTTAAATAAGTTGCAATGAATATGGTTGTGCTGATAGATTTCATGTGATCTTCTTTGTGCTCTCTTGCTAACAAGCTAATTAGAAAACCCATACATTGGGAGAAGATTTTAGCCAACTACATATAAGACAAGGGCCTAATCCAAAATATACATAGAGCTCAAAAAAATAAACTCTCAAAAAACTACAACCCAATTAAACATAGACAAATGACTTAGAGAGACTTCTTAAAATAAGAGGTAAAAATGTCAAATAAACCCATGAAGAAAATCTCAGCATCTATGGCCATAAAAGAAATGCAAATCAAAACAATATTGAGATTCCACCTAACCTGTTAGAATGGCCAATATCAGGAAAGTTACCAATAATAATTGCTGGCACTTAGTGACCAAAAAGGAAACTCCTTTACACTGTTGGTGGGATTGTGAGCTTATTCAGCCACTCAAGAAAGCATTATGGAGGTTACTGAAAATACCAGGCCCAAAGAAAAGTAGGGTGCATAAATTCCCTCATTTGTATAACTGGAATATGTCTATGCTATTCTTAACAGGGGATCTCAATAGTCCAATTGCTAAGTGCAGAGGACCATACATAATGAAGTATATCAACATGAAGTCTAAGAATTGGAAACAAGAAGTTCTTATTATGTCCTGAATGGGGTTATTTCTTTTTCTTTCTGTCTTTGTTTTTTGTACCCTTTGTCTCATATATAAACTTAGCTGATCTATAGAAGAGAAAGGGAAATCACAGAAACAGCAGGGCAAAGGATGAACTAATGCAACGATTCTCACTTGACACTAGTTGGAAATGAAATATACAACTTGAGTGGAAGGAGAGTAGGAAGGGATAAGTGGGAGAAAATGAAGGAGAAAGTAAGAATGTTTAAAAAGAAATGCACTTATCTTACTTATGTAACTGTAACCCCCCCCTGTTCATCACCGTTACAATAAAGATATTAAAAAATAAAAAGGAAAAAAGAAATGCCTGCAAACAAAACAAAAAGAAAGATTAAACATAGAACTACCCTATGATCCAGAAATTCCACTCCCAGCCATTATTCAATGTTATTACATATAGCATATAGTTATATTACATATAACATACAGCATTTCAGCATGGAAATGAGGATGTTACAATTCTTGCAAGAATCTAAAGGAGTTACAATGTTTTAATATGACTATAGATTTAAGAAAATTAAATGAAAGGTCTGTCATAATCTATCTTACATCACAAATTATTATTTATTAATAGAACTAATCATGGATCATAGAGTTTTCCTCCATGTAAGTTATTCTGTGTGCTGGTATATCAAGATAGACCAGAGTGTTTAGGTAATATGGCACATAAACTTTAGTTATAGAATTGCATATTGAATTACAGTTATGATGCGTGGTGATTCGTGGAATTATAGTAAATAAATGGATGATATCTGATCATATCTGTTACAGAGTTTAAGGCAGGGAATATTTGAGATGCTAAGAGGACATTACTTCTGTTGGAGTATCAAGACTAGGCTAGTGATATGCTTAGTCCTTCTGGGCCAGAATAAATTTTGATTAAAATTTTTAAATTAGAAGGCTGCCATTGATGTGCTTTAAATAGGGAGACTTAGGTTCAGATATACGATTTGTTTTTTTATGTTATGTTTAAGTACTTGTATAAAGAATTTTCAGCTCATCAATTTATGAATATAATGCATCTTGATCAATTTCTATCACTCTTCCTAATCTGCCTCATTCATTCCCTCATTACCAAATTCTGTTTTAACACATGTGCATTGGATATTGTGATTATAGTCACCCATCATTTCTCTGTTTGTCTGTTCTCCCCTTTCTTTGACATCCCCAAGTTTTGACAATATAGGTTTCAGCTTCCTGGTATTCATGTTGTAAAACTAATAGTTGTTTGAAGGAGTTACACATTACAAACCTCCCTGGTGTATATCATACTTTGATATTTTGTTTTATGTAGTAATATGCATATGACCCTGTCAGTATTTTCATATATATTTATAATAATTGAGATCTAATTTCTACACTGAGAGAATGCATGCACCCTTTGTCTCCCTGAGCTAGAAATAAAGAATAACTACTTGCTGTTTGAAAAATAAGTAATAAGCTATCAAAAGTGGCTGAAGAGAAAGTACGATTAGGAGATTCACTAACTGGCACAATGTTATCCTGAACTAGATTGTTGATAGTAGAGGTAGATAGTAGGAAGAGAGCTGGTAGAATTATAAAGCAAATATTTAGGAAGAGTCATAGGCATAGTTTATGGACAGTTGGAGATTTTTCCCATGAGTGAGAAGGAAGTGGTCCAGGTAGAGGTCCTGTGATGATGTTCTTTGCTAAGAAAATGAACTTATTATTTGGCACCTTGCACATTATCTTCTCTTAAGAGACTCATGTATGAGTGCTTAGTAGACAGTTACTGATATCTGCAGAACTGAGGAACAACCTTAAAAGTTGGAGCTGATCATTGTTAAGCAAATAGAAGGAGAAAATGTCTGAACTATTCATACAAGTGTAGGAAGTTCATATTTCACCTTTCTTGAAAAGGTAATAGGAAATAGAAGTGAGCTTCCAAAGGACAGAGTTAGCTTGTGATTTGTAAGCTTTGCTTCTCGCAGTTCTCATTGTGAAAGGTGGCTCAGAACATCTTACATTTCATGGAAGCGGCTGGATATAGTGGGACAATTCCTTAACCAACTTTATAACTTAAGGATCTTTGCTTTTATCTGTGATATGAGTGTACATCAAATGATATTTTATATTAAGCATATTCAGCTTTAAAATTTAAGAATGTCTACATTAGTGATTGGAAACTCTCTGATGCATTATTAAATAGTGAGCCATCTCAGTTCACACTCTGATGCATGAAGATGAAGCCATGAAGGGCAAGTGTATTTCCCTTCAAAGTTACTTCTTTGGAGACTAAATAGTGGGTTGAAAGGACTACTTATTTGATCTCATGCAAAATTGCTTTTATTCATGTGAAATATTTTAAAGATAATTTTCAGAAAAAGTTGAGCACATTTTAGTACTATAAATTGTGTCATCTTACCTAAGTTCAGCACTTTATTAAATCAAGTTTTCTCTTTTCAGCTATTAGAATTTTCTTAGCCAGGCACCAGTGGCTCACGCCTGTAATCCTAGCTACTCAGGAGGCTGAGATCTGAGGATCACAGTTCAAAGCCAGCCCGGGCAGGAAAGTCGGTGAGACTTATCTCCAATAAACCACTCGAAAACCGGAAGTGGCGCTGTGGCTCAAGCGGTAGTGCTCGCCTTGAGCTGAAGAGCTGAAGGATAGTGCCCAAGCCCAGAGTTCAAGCCCCACGACCGACCAAAAACAAAAAACAAAAACAAAACAAAAAAAAATAATTTCCTTGAAATTTCTGGAATATAGACCAATGATTCATGTCTAATAGCACTTTCCTTATTTGCCCCACCACACACACACACACACACACACACACACACACACACACACACACACACACACACACACAGAGTAGTTAAAGCTTTTTACAGCTTTATTGTGAATTTGTTCTCTCTCTCTTTCTCTCTCCCTCCTCCCTCTGTCTCTGTCTGTCTCTCTCTGTCTCCCTGTCTGTCTCAATGTTTGTGTGTGTGTGTGTGTGTGTGTGTGTGTGTGTGTGTGTGTGTGTGTGTGTGTTCCTGTGTTGGGACTTCAACTTAAAACCTAGTGTGCTCTTCCCTGAATTTTTTTTTTGTTCAAGACTAGGCCTTTACCAGTTGAGCTACAGCTCTCCTTCTGGCTTTGTGGTAGTTAATTGGAGATAAAAGACTCATGGACTATCATGTCTGGACTGGTTTTGAGCAGTGATCCTCAGATCTCAGCCTCCAGCCTCCTGAGTAGCTAAGATTACAGGCATAAACCATCAGTGCCCAGTGTATTTTATCATGTCTATTATTGAAATCTCATTTGTGAGATTAGTGTGTATTATTTTTCCCCTTATAAATTTGGACAAATGGCTTTTACTATAGGAACTTAAAATGGTAACTTTAGATTTTTGATAATTTTCAAGCTGGTACTCCATTCTCACAAATGTGTGTTAGTAAGAATTAATCTTTTTTCCTTTCTCATATTTCAATATAATCTGCAAGAACATAGTTCCAATATTTTTCATTTTTGGGAAGCAAAACATTAGGAATCAAAGTGACAGGCTCAGAGACAAGTTTTACTGTGAAATGAAACTTTATGATCCATTTGCAGGGATGGAAACACACTTGCCTCATCTCAATAAGTAAATACCACCAAATTTATTTAAATATTGATCAGTCTTATGTGAGATGATGAAATGAATTTCAAAATGTAGAGATTATAAATGTATGCAAAGCCTTTTCTCCTGAAATACAAATAACTGTGTCATTTTACAAATTTTTAAATAGGTTTCTGGTAACTGCAAATTCTATTGTAAATTACATAGTAATCTATCATGAAGTTTGTAATGATGAAGAACTAACTCAAGAAAAAATAGTGAAACTAGACTTTGCAAAGCATCTGTTTATATCGATAATTACTTCATATGAAATGATTAGCTTTATTGTCTTGAACAGTTTATGTAAGCCATGTTCTAAGATTCACCTTCTATTTCTTTAAGGAAGTAGCATCACAGAACTATAACTTTTAATTTGACTTTTAGGGATATGTTGAATAAAAGTGAGCAATATCATATTTATCATTTTTCATGGAGTTGTGTATTATTAATTATTATTTTACACACATGTGTACAAACACAAACTCTAGATAACACAGATAATGGTAGCTTTTTATTTGGGAAAAACAAAAGTTGAGAATTGTATCAATAACATGTCTGAGTCAAGTTGATGAGACTATGGTACTTTTGAGTGCTGTTAATTTCTGTTTCCATTGGAAGAAGAGAAACAAGAAACCTTTATTTTTCTTAATTTGTTAACAGAGAATTATTTCTATCTGGATATTATTAAGAAAAACAACATATTTTATAAAGCTAATCTGTCAAATGTAAGCTTGAAAAAATGTCTTATTTTGTTCACAAATGCTAATTTTCTCTTGTAGAGAGTGAAATTTGGTATACACAGTGAATTGAGAAATCTGCTACAGTTTCTTTATTTTTTATAGAAATTTCCATTTCATATGAAACAAGTTTTTTTATCTTTATATATTGTTGACTGAGATACAATTTCCAAAGGTAAGTGTTGCTTATTGAAATACAATTATCTTCAGATGGTTCATATTTTCTCCCTCATTAAAATAAAATGTAGTTCATTTTAGCTAAAAAGAAAGGTTGATAATAATGAGGTTAACACTGATGTTTGTTCATAAACTTTTAAAATATATATTTTCATGTAAATCTACTATACAGAGGGGTTACAGCTACATGAGTAAGATAATGAGTACATTTCTATTAAGCATTGTTACCGCCTCCTTTGTTTGTCTCCAACCATCCCTTTCCTCCCCATTTCCCCAATTTCTTCTTCCTTCTCCACCCGCCAAAGTTTCAAAGTTCGTTTTCAACATACTGTCTTGTACATCTCATTGTTACAGTGAGTCATCCTGTATCTTTGTTTCAGCATAAACTCTTTAACTGTTGAAAACTACAACTAAGATCACACATTTAGAATAATGTGGCAACTTAATTCCTTTTCCCCTCCTTCCTTCATTTGCTTTTTGGATTCATTTGAATTACCTGATAGAGTTAGACTGTGACATACACTTATATGTTCAGCGGATCATTATATTCTCAGTAATGAAAGATTTAAGCTTCAAACATTCTCTCCAGCCCTGCTTTCCAAATATAACAAACTGAAATGAGATTTCATTTGCATAATAAAGTAGTAAGAGAATTGCAGTGCAATTTATTTCATTGTAACCCTTTCTGTCCTTGGCATTCTATTTTAATTTTAAGCACCTGTTTACCAGGTGGCAGAGTGTCCCAGTCTAAATGAAATGAATATATTTCATTCTGTGCCCTTTGTATTGTGCTTTCATGGCATTTTCAAGAAATGTGTCACTTTAACTTGTACCATTTAGAGAAAATATTATCTGTCTTTCTGAAAGAAAGGTGCAGTAATGTGATAATAAAACAGGTCAAGGTTTAATAGTATCAGAGCACTCTACTAACTTTTACTGGTTAGCTTAAGAAAAGCTCTTTCATATTTGATTATGCCTGTCATGTTTAATTTTAATGTTTTATTTTGGCAATTAATGCTTCTTACAGGAAATTCATTGAATTTTGAATTTTTCCTTATGGGAAATGAAGCTTTCAATGTGCAATGGCATATCTATTTCTTAAATTTTATTGTGGTTCAACATGTTTTAACATTTTATTATGTGTACTTTGAGTTTTTGGAATTTAGTGTTCATGTAAAATCTAACATGAGAAGAATAGAGTCTGAGTTTGTTTAATTCTGTAATTAGTTTTGTAATTGAATAGATTAGTGCTAGAGCACTCACATTTAAAATGCTTAGAAGTTATTTGGAAACTGTGTAAAAAAGCACACTGTACTAGATCTAGGTGGAATATTAAAAGCCATTTAAACGTGTTCTAAGATTGGAATTTACAAAACAAGATTCTTGTAATCTTTACTATTGCTCAACAGTATTATTAGATTTACATGAAATTAACTTTTGATTTCTATGTATTGTTGTCTTTTCTAAAAATAAGTGATAATTACCCATCATTTAAATTTGTTTTAAATTAATAATTATTGAAATATGATTTATAACAATGAAGTTTATCAGATTAAATGTGCATTATGATGTTTTAGACAAGTTACATGTGTAACCAGCATAATCCTCTATCCGTGACCCATGCATAGCAAAGATCAATTTGGTTTTTGTAATAAGTTTATTCTATATGTCAACGAAAATGTTTAAGTATTTTGATATTTATTGTCTTTTTTATTTTGACGAGTTTTCAATACTACCAGATGCACTGATCTTATTCTGCAGTAATAAGTGTATAGCTAATTCTATCCAGTTCATAATTCATTCTTGTTATTGTATTTTTCATTTCTGTAAGAGTTTAGAAGTAACATGTTTATTATTTTTCTAACAAATATTTGGGATCCAATTCTGTGCTGTGTTTTAACTTTTGTAAGCTACTTAAATATTTTAAGCATTGGTCCATTTATCTGAAAAATTAACATTGAATGCAATTATGTGTATATAATACTTAAAAGTTAAATGTAAACTCCTTTTCATTTTATAATTGTCCACTATTTATGGCATATTAAACTATAATCTTGGGCAAGTAAATATGCTTATTATTTCTATTTATTACTTAACAAGAGGGATCAATTTTTAAAAAAGAAAAAAATCTTTCCTTTCTGAATATTTTCTCTTCTTCCCAGACTTAGATTCAACTGTTAATATTTCTTGAAGTCTTTTTTGCATCTTTTTACCCATCTCTTTCTTTCAACCTAATGCTTCATACAATGAACTTTCTCTACGGTTAATTGAGTTTGTACAGGATTTCCTTCCTGCTCCTATTGTATTCCTCTTTAAAATCATTTTTCCTATAAAGATTTTGTGATTTGGTTTTTACTTTCTTTCCATTGAGCCTTTTTAAGGAACTTCTTTTTGCAATTTATATGTTGTATTTTTAGTACCAATCACAGTTACTTAATAATGAAGGGGAACATAAAAAATTAAACAAATTATAAGAAAACAATTGGCTTTTGCTTGTACCATTTTCAGTGAGATATAATGACATCATATTAATTAAGAGCAAAACTTTAGATCATGAGGGATTTACTCTAATCAGTGCTTGACATCACATGAAAAGATGTCCTCATGGAATGTCTCCTAGAAGACTTCAGACCTATTAGTCTGATACATTTTCTTATTTCATTATCTACGAAAATGCTATTCAGTATGAAGTTGAATATAGTTTTTCTTTGCTTTGGAGCATTTTTATTGGAAATCTTTGACAGTACCTAGTTTCCTTGGTATAAATTGTTATGTGATCCAAGCACGCTTGTCTATGACAGAGCACTTTTATAGTAGTTATAAAACTGGCCCTTGCCAAATGTATAAGCATTATCTACAAGCAAAATAAAATTGTTAGAGAGCAGTTCCAGAGATGAGATAGAGAAACAATAGTAAAAAGCTTACTTGATTGGCAGTAAAAAGATAATGATATTTTTGTGACTTTGCTATCTTTCTAAATCATTATCAATTATTTTCTTTATATAGTTAGATTTGGCTTCAAAATGACACAAACTGCATATGGTATCATAGAGGTGGTTTCCTCTGGGAGAATTTCACTTAAAAATCGCAAAACAACTTTTTTAGACCGCCATAACACAAGAAAAATGTGTCATTCTACAAAATAGATTGATTGGTATTCTTTCAAATAAGATGGTCCATATAAATTAACTACCGTATAGAGTAACCAATAAACACTACAATTTTAATAGATTATATATTTTCACAAATGATAGTATTTTCCTATTTAAAAGACTGAATAGTAATCTGTTTTGCAATTGCTTAAACTTGCCTTTTATCTGTTGATGCATACCTAGCTTGATTGTGAGCCAGATTTTTATAAAACATGCAACACTGGGCAAAAGATAATTAAACTGGCAGTGAAGTTTGAATTTCTTATGTCAGAAGATTGTGGGAAGCAAGGGTATTGATGACCTTCTTGAGTGGTAAATGTCTACTTTAACCCCTGAGGAAAACATAAGAAGAAGTTAAGGACTCCAATCAAAGAATGTTTGTTTTTAAAGTTTTCAAATTATTTTTACTAGTTGAAATGTGAATATAATTTATGATATACAAATAATACATGAAATATATACAATGAATACCAGAGATGATAGTAAAAATGGACAATATCATTTTGAGAATCAGGTTGGGCTTAAATTGAACTATAAAAGTGGAGGAATGTATGTGAACTTTGGTTAATCTTTGCCAGACCAAATGCATTCAATGATAGATGGAGAAGTACTGAAATAACAAAAATTAGATATTGTTAAAATATTTTGTCCCATTTCTGAGAATTCTGGGATCTTTTACTAACATAATTTCCCAAGAGCTTTATACAAAATTGTTGCACAATGATATAAGACAAAGAAATGTAGTACTTTATAAAGCTGCATTTGTTCTGATTGAGCAATGTCACTAATTTTTTTTTTACCTTAGACACATAAAATCAAAGTGTACTGATAGTTCTGCATTGTATATTTCAAACACTAAATATAAACCTTGATTTACATTCTTATTTCTCTGTTGCTTGGAAGGCTACCTCATTTAGGGGTAGAAAGAAAAAACTGCAGAGTAGAAAGTAGAAAGTAGAAAAAACTGATTATATTGCCTCCTCTTAAAAGCTGATTGACAAGAATACATTGTAAAATTAGTATGATTAAAGCCAACTGATGTATTTTAATTTTTCTGCTTTCTGGTAACATACAAGGAAGACCAGATACAAAGTAAAAAGGAATTCTTTTTTTGAAGCTAACTGATGTATAGAATCAAAATGCTTATAAGGATGTAAAAGACTTCTTGGCAAGATGGATTATGTGAGAAAAGGCTGAAAGGCAAGGCAGAGACCAAAGCAGTTTGAGGAAAAGAATGAAATTCATAGATAATCGTATGAAACATTTGCTCAAACTATGTGCGCTTTCAAATACTGTATCAACAGAAAATGTGCCTCCTTTTTTTCTGCTCTCATATGGTGTAGGAATATAGTTGGAAGTACAAGGAAGTGAAATATTGATGGAAATTGCCTTAAAGAAGGTTGATAAGAACTCAGAATGTTTTTTTCACAAATTGTAGAAGTGAATTCATTCATCAGAAGAAAATTATATTAGCTTTAATTCAAAAGGGGTGATGTTTATCAGCACAGATATGTTTGTTAAAGTAGAATAACATCATAAATGACCATTTCTTGATCTAAAAAAGATTTCACATTAAAGAAGTTGGATCTTTGTAGTGTTCCTGTGAACAGTTCTATGTAGCACAAATCATTTAATCTATTTGTAGATTGTTACTGTTTTACAGAGAGGTAAAATATCATACTTAATATCACATAATTAGATAGTAGTAGAGCTGGAAGCCACATCAATTAGCTTAAGAAAAAATGAAGGTTTAAAGATGTAAGAAATGTGTCAAGTATCACAGAAGGGATATTAGGAGAGCTGTACCAACAGTGTGAACTTTATATTGAAATTTTAATTTAGAAGTCTTCCCTTCACTTACCTGTAAGTATCAACAATATTAGAATCCTAAATATCTGTACTATCAGGCATTTCTTTTATAATTTCATTAGTAATTAATATATACTTTTTAGGTTTTTTTTAAAACTTGTTTTTGTTGATACTAGGAATGAACCCAGAGTCTCAACCTTGCTAGCCAGTTGGTTTTCCACTTAGAGCCATGCTTTCAGCCTGGCTTATTTTTGTGATAGAATGTTGCGTCATATTTAGTCCAGACTTGGCTGTTGTCCTCCTATTTGTGCTTCCCTGTTTTGCTGTGAATGACAGGTGTGTGATACTGCATCCAGCCATAGGTTGAAATGGAGTGTCATGAACTTTCATTTTCTTTTTTGAACGCACAGGCTTGCCTGAAACCTCTATCTTTAGTTTTCCCAGTAGTTAAGATTACACATTTGAATCATTGCACCTGATGGCCTTCAGTTTCTTTGAATAATGTCTACATAGAATACAGAAATGGAAATCAGTCATTGAAGGATGTTACATTTTAGCAATCCCTGTTATTAGAGATTTAGGCCTATGCAATCTGGTTTTAAAATATGTTTCAGAGTTTTATGTGGATTCATTACATATAGTGATGTTTCAAGATGTTTGAAAAATAAAAGGATGTGATTCAGATATAGATAGAGATATATATACCAAAGTGTATATATATATATGATAAAAATTGAAAAAAACAGTGATAGAAGCAAGACTAAAAGAATAATCCAATGAGCACTTGCTTAGCCATAAAACAGAATTAAAAAACTTTTTTGTAACTTTAAACTACTGGAGATGAATATTTTAGGAAATTGGTGTACAAATGGTGATAGCTATTGTTTCGACATTTGATGAGCAGATTGAAACCCAACATTGGCTATTAGCCTAAAGCTTAAGTACTCAGTAGGAAGAGGAAAACAACTGATGCCAGCAAATTGACTTTTTTGGGATGGGTGCCCAGTGTTCTGACTAAACTTGTTTGTGATAACTTCCAAATCTCTGAGGCCATATGTTCACTTGACCTTTGGGAAATAGAGCAAAGAGAAGTAAGGCAGCTTTGAATATAACAACATTTAGTTCCAATCAGCAAAACAGTCAGAATACTCAAAAAGAATAAACATACAAAAAATTTCATAGAAATTCAAACCTAACTGGCAAATGTTTAGAATATCTATTTCCCAATATGACAATACTATATAGTTCACTCCAAACCACCATTGACTGGAAGTGGGGTACAAAGAAAATATTTGACACTATCCAAGTCAAAAGTCTGGAGTATATAAGATGAATCTTAAGTAAGAGATGAAGAGGACCTTGAAGAAGAGACTTGAGGCTTCATTGGAAAAAGAAAAATTATTCGTACAAGAAAGGGAAAGCCCCGTGCATGGAATCATGTTGTGTTGGCATGTATACAACATTTCTTCTTTGGGCACTGGGTCTCGATTCTTAAAAAGAATTATTTCTCAAATCACTACTTGCTACTTTAAAAGGAAAGTATGACTCTTGTTCATGGTACTGAAGTACTCACAAACTAGTGGTGGACAGAGGCAAATAATATATACTATAAACAAATAATTATTCTGTATTCATCATATTCATATTCCATATAATACTGATCAACAATATAATGTGTTACTGTTTCTATAATATTATAATGAGGCTGAAATTTTCCTACCACTTATTGAATGCCTAGCTGAATAAAAGACGAGAGGGAAGGAAGATGCAGGAGAAAAAGAGCTCCCAAGACCATTCACAATGAAGAGTTTAGAAAAAGATTTTGCAGACCCCAACTGCCTCTTTAAAAATGTTTCAAGCAAAGTTGGACATAGTAGAACATGCCTGGAATCACTGCAGTGAGAAGGCTGAGGCAGGAGGATTTTAACTTTAATTTCCGCCAGGGCTACACAGTTAGATCTTGTCACAATTCAACAACCACAAATCAAAATCAGAGTTTTGAAACAGAGACCTGAGCAGTAAAAAGATTCTAGCAGAGAAAAAAATGATGTATTATCTGATTACAAGAGAGGCAATGATGAAAACAGAAATGAATCTAGCAAGCTCTCATGGATACATTTCTGGAAAGAGTGGCAGCCAGAGAAGAGCCTCAGGCAGGTTCATCAGGAAGGACACAGAAGCAGGCACTGACTGCAGTTATGGAAGATGGCATGCCCATTGCCCCTGAAAACTTCCCTGTGGGACAGGAAGTAGGTGTGGAATTGTACTTTTGCTCCATTGAAGACCAATATTTCAGGAAATTGGTGCACAAAAGATGGCAAGTAATATTTCAACACTCTATGGAAACACTTGATTGTAGCACAAAATTTGCTATTAACCTAAAGCTTAAGAACTCTGTAGGAAGAGGAAAATATCTGAAGCCAGTAAATCACCTTCTATTTGGGATGGGTGCCAGTGATATTCATGACCCTGGCCTTGAGTAAGCTTAGGCTAATGTGTACATTTGTTTTTAGCTTTTCACAGTAATAACAAAGCTTAAAAATGCAGATTGTAAAGTTTAAGTTTTATTAAAAATCTTAGAATAAGGGAATAAATAGAGGACATTTTTGTATGCCTATATTGGTATATATGTCTTAAGTTACTTACCATAAGAAAACTTAAAGAACTTGTTTATAAAATAGAAAGGAATAGCATGTCAACATTGGGTCTTTACTGAAGAAAGAAGAAGTTTAATACTGAATTTAGCACAGCCTAATATATAGTATTTATGGTATTTATAGTAGTATATGGTGATATCCTTGGTCTTCATAGTAATTAATTACTAACTTACTCAGACCAACACTCACCTCTGTGCGCTCATTGTGTACCTTTCCTACACATATGTACCATTTAAAAAATCATTTATACTGTATTTTTAGTATGCTTCTTCTATATTTGGATTTTTCAGATACAAAAATGTTTATTATAAGTATGTGTAATATCTAGTACACTAATAGCTTGTAGTGGTTTAGCCCTGCAGCAATAATTTATACTACACCACCTTGGTGAACAGCAGACCATATTATCTAGGTTTGGGTAAGTATATTATCTAATGATTGAACAATAAATAAATCATCTGTGATGCATTTCACAGAATGTATTCCTGTTACTAAGTGATGCATGACTGTATAATGTGTTCAACAGAGACAGCACTATGCAGTGGTTTAGATGATGTACTTGACCTACATTTGGTTTCATTTATGTTATTTCTGACTGTGATGCCCTCAAGAAATTTGGTTATTCAGATTTCATTTCCATTTTCTCATAGAAGGAGTCCATATCACTATTAACATTTTTGTGCTATTTTTGGCTATGTGTTAATTACGACTAAAAACTTCCATTTTACCAGAGAAAAATATGTAGTTAATGACAAAGATAGAAATAGATGATATTGATAAATTAGATAAATAATATCTTATTATTTTGTTTTGGGGGTTAAGTGAGTTATTATTACTATTTTTATGCTGTTTTGTAATCTATTATGCTTTCAGTATCTAGAGATGTAGCACTTGTATTTATTTAAATATATTTATATTATGCACTAAAAGTCCTTAGAATAAAATGGTAATTAATAGGTCTATGTTTCAATATCTCAAATGCATGCTAATAATGTTGTGCTCAAATGATAATATACACTTGTTCATTTTACTAATTTCTAAGGGAAAATTTCTAAGACACAAGCTGTGGTTTACTGAAGAAAATTAACAATGTATGTCAAGAAATATTTAGTCCTATTTAGAATTGGTGCTGGAGTGCACTTTAGACTGTGGACACATAGCTGAAACTAAAATGGAATAGGACTAGCTAATTTAACAACAAAACATTCATTTTAGAAATAATTCACTGAGGAATGCATATGTGATTTAAGTGAAGTGCAAACTGAACACCGAGGGATTTGATTGTAGCACTTGTTTCTAGGCCTCTACATTCATGCACCTGTTTCCCAGAAGGGCTTGCAGGTGGTTCTACAAGCATGTATATTCCATCATAGCAAGCCTTCTAGGAAACAAAGTGTTTGTGATGTTATCTCAGATTATCGTTTAGTCTATGAATTTAGCATCTCTCCTTCTCCCTCTGTGTCTGTTTCTGTATCTCTCTGTCTTTTTCTGTCTCGTGTGTGTGTATGTGTGTGTGTGTGTGTGTGTGTGTGTGAGAGAGAGAGAGAGAGAGAGAGAGAGAGAGAGAGAGAGAGAGAGTGAGAGAGAGTGTGTGTGTTGGTATTGAGGCTTGAACTCTGGGTGTGAGCACTGCTTTTAGCTTTATTTGCTCAAGGATGGTGCTCTACATTTTGAGCCACAGGTCCATTTCAGGATACTTTGCTGGTTAATTGAAGATTGAGTTTCACAAGCTTTCCTACCTAGGCTGGCTTCAAACTACAACCTTCAAGCCAGGCGCTGGCTGCTCATGTCTGTAATCCTGGGAACTCAGGAAGCTGAGATGAGATCTGAGGATCACTGTTCAAAGCCAGCCCGTTCCGGAAAGTCCGTGAGACTCTTATCTCCAATAAACCACTAGAAAACCGGAAGTGGCGCTGTGGCTCAAGCGGTAAAGCACTCACCTTGAGCTGAAATGTTCAGGGACAACGCCCAAGCCCCATGACCAACAACAACAACAAAAAACCCTACAAGCTTCAGATCTCAGCCTCCCATGTAGCTAAGATGACGGCATGAGTCACAGACATCTGGGTAGCATTTATATTTTAAAGAGATTTAGGATGGGCTGAGAATGTGGCTTAGAGGTAGAGTGCTAGCCTTGAGCAGAAGTCCAAGAACAGTGCCTAGGTCCTGGGTTCAAGCCCCAGGAGTGGGGCTTGAAAAAGAAAAAAAAAGACAAAAAAGACATATGGTGTCCCAAACAACAGAGAACTCATAGCAGCATCAAGTGTGAAAGTCATTCTTAGGTTCAGCCTCATTAGTGCTATTGGACAAATTATTTTCATCAAGGCTTCCATTTTGTATGATTCTGGGTACATTGAAAGTTATGCCTACTATTGTGTTATTTAAAAAAATTCCTTTAGATTGTTTACCATATAAAGTGCAAGGATAAGTTCTAGTATCTTTGATTACTGTTCAGTTATTTGCACCATGATAGGATTTATGGCCCCACAACCAAGCATGGAATGAGAAATAGACCTCTAAAACACATTCAGGACTGGGCCCTTTGCCCTGTATTCCAGAGGCCTATCCAAGCATTAAGTAAGTTTGTTACTCCTTTTCTTGTGCATGGGACAGCTTACCAATGCTTTCACAGTGGGAACAAAAATAAATAGGAGGGATATTTCACTATTTCCTTTCCCTATGTTTAAAAGTACTGCTGTTAAAAACAATTATTTAAAGACTTCTTAACTTCCATGTGGAGTGCTAATCCAGGGAGATTCCTGGTCAGGCACACTTTAAGATTCTTATTCAGTAGGACTAGAGGTGGGCACTTTAGAATGTTCATTTAGATGAATTCCACTGATACTTATTCAAGGGCCCCCGTATAAATTAGTGTCATGATTGAGAACATTACTTATTATCTAGTGACAAGGGATGAGTGTTTAAAACTTTCAGGCAGAAAAGTATGTTTCTTATTATACCTTATGTTTGAATGTTAATAACTAAATAGATTCTTAGTGGTGAAAATATGCTGTTAGCTAGCCTAGGCATCTATTTTTATGTGATTATTTTGTATTAGAATAATCCTGTAAAATTCTTAATCAATTGACTAGTCTAAAGCTTTAAAACGACCATGATTTGCAATGATGAATTATGAAAATCATATGGGAATTGCTGATTATTTTAAAGAGAAAAAGTAAGATTATATAAAAGACATGATATATAGTCATAGGTATAAAGTTGTGTGTGTGTGTGTGTGTGTGTGTGTGTGTGTGTGATGGTATTGGAGTTTAAACTCTGAGCTTCCCAGTTGGCAGTTTATCACTTCAGTTACACATCTACTTTCTAGGTTTTTGCTATAAGCAACTCCATGATTTGTGTGCCTGAGCTGACTTTGAAAAGTGATTGCCAGATTTCAATTTCCTGAGTAGCTTAGGTTATAAGTATGAGCCAACAGTGCCTGTACATTCTACATGGTTGCTTAATGTTCTTGAGATAATGGGATCTTTTCCAATAAAATTTGTTTTTGTTGATGATTAAACTTAAAAGCTGACTTTTAAATTAAATGTGCCAAGCACTTTGATATAACAAATATGTTCCTTTGTCGTTACAAAAATACAACCTTAAAGCTAAAAAGAGTTGTAAGTATACTTTCATTAAATTCACATCAGTCAACATTTTGAGGGAAAGGGGACAAGCAACTTAGTAGGGAACTGGGTACTGACAAATATTTAAATGACTAGAAAGGGAAGTACTTGTGAAGAAGAAAGAGATAAATTAGGAAAGTAAGCAAGTCTCAGATCATATGATGCTGAAGAGGAGAGACTTATTTTCTTTTATATAAAAAAGATATCAGTAAAATGTTCAAGTGAGTGTGGGCAGTTTTGGTTGACTTGCATTTTAAATTGATTATATGACAGCAGAAGATGGAATGGTTTGGGATAAAGCTAGAAGTGAAGAAGCTGCTTGAAGTAAGAATCTACTGAAATAATTTGTGTAAAAAATGAGATCCAGTATTACCGCATTACGTTATAGTAGAGAGTGATAGTTATGTTGTATTGGGAAATTGATTTTTGGTATTTGGTAATTACTTGATGGTTAGAAGCAGCAGTTAAAAGTTAATTTCAAATTGCTCTCAGTCTAGTTCCTGCTTTATATACAGGGTACAACTGGAGGGGCAGGTTTGTTGGAAAGATAATGAATATTGATTTCTGTGTTGGCATCACATTACCTACTGGACATCCAGATAGAGATGACCAATAATCAGCTAGTGTCAATTTTGACTGAAACAGCAAAATAGCACAAACTTATACAACAGACAGTTTTATCATTTTGCAGTTTAGAAGGCTACAATTCTGAAATCAAAAGGGCAGCCTAGGTAAGTTGTAGTGAGAATTCTTTTCCTGGCTTGAAGATATTCTTTTGACTTGAAGATATTCTCCTGGCTTGAAGAGAATTTTTTCCTGGTTACTTTCTTTTGTGTCCTCCCATGAAGGAGACAGTTGAATAATCAGCAATAACTGTCTCTGTCTCTGTCTCTATCTTCCTCCCCCCTCCTTTTCTTTTCCTAAAGTCATGCTATTGTTGGATTACTGCTCCACTGATATTACATTCAATCATAATTGTCTCCTAAGAGCTATCTTGCTAGATATTCATTGAATTAGGGCTTCGACATGGAAAATTTGTGAGTCATAATTCAGTCCACAACAGCTAGATGTAATTTGAGTGACATCTACAAACTAGACATCTGACCAGATATGCTTCATCAGGCCAGTGGATGGATAGATATGCTTAGTTAGGCATCCACCAAAAAGGAAAATAAAAAAGGAAAAGATAAAGAATCAAGAATTCTGGAACTCTTGGTTACTAGAAGAGGAGAGATCAAATCAAAAGTCACTGATTAGGAAGGTCAGAATTAGTGGACTAACAGAAAACATGACACTTCTTCAAACAAAGAACAGAATTTTTTATATGGAGTGGAATATTCAGCACTATTAGATGATACAGAGAAGACAAAAAAATAAGTGCTATACTTGCATCTATGAAAACAAGTCAGATCACAATCTTTAGCTTGGTACCAAATGGCACTGTAATGCTAACTCACTCCTTCCTTTTCCTCATTCTACATTTTCTTCAGTGATTTCATTTATCCTCATTACTACCTATCTATGTCATGTTGCTTGTAATAAGCAATGACTGTAGCACCCCAGTGAATTTGCCAGCTATAAGGAAGTGTTGGTTGGTGTCCACTCTTCTATATGGAGGAACTTAATTTTTAGTATGAATTAGCTTTTTGAATCCCACCAACTTTTTTCACTTTACTCAGAACGTAATTGTATTTATTTGGAGGCTAAAACATGATGTTTCAATACATATACACAAACTGTAATGATCAAATCATGGTAATTAGTGTTTTCATCTTTTTATACATTTATGATTTCTCAGTGACTGTAGCCTTTGGAATCCTATATTGCAGTTTGTTATAAAATACAAAATAAATTGTTGTAAATTGTACTTGCCTCATTGTGCGATAGAGCACTCAGCTATCTTTCCCATTTGTCCTTATTTTGGTATCTGATAGCCAATCTCCCTTGAACCACCCCTCTGACACACTTCCTAGACTTTAGAAATCACTATTCTATTTGTTTCTTCTTGTAAACTAATAATTTAAAGTTTCTATACAGAAGTGTGAACAGGTGATATGTGTCAATCTGTGCCCAGATATTTACATTTAAAGTAATGCTTTGTACCTTTATCTATGTTTCCACAAACAACATAATTTACTTCATTATCCAGCCTGAGTTATATTCCATCATGTGTCCATATAATATATGATATATGATATATCATTTATGATACATATCATGCTTACTTTTATCATTCATCTGCTAATAGTTAACTTGTTTGGTTCCATATCTTGGTTATTGTCATTAATACTGAAATAAACATGAGTGCAGGCAGTTTATTTTTTACAAACTAGACTATTTATTTATTTATTTAATGGTCTTGAGGCTTAAACTCTTGGCCTGGGCACTGTCCCTCAGCTCTTCATCCCAAGGCAAGCACTCTACCACTTGAACCACAGCACCACTTCCAGTTTATTTTAAAAATGAGCTCCCACAAGCTTTTGCATGGAATTACCAAGAATACATCTTATACTGGGCAGGCCATATCTAATTGGTTTCATTTTTTTATGATGACTCATCTGTCAAATGCTGAATCATACTGTGTCTGATTTTGGAGTTGTTTGAATGACATATGAGATACATAACTGAGAAGACAGTGTGGAACTGTCCCACCATGATATTTACTGGGAGAAACAAATAAAAAGTTTATTTTCAGCAGGCAAGATATTAAAGCAGTTCCAAAACTTAAGAAAAACAGTGTTAGGAAAATAGTTCTAAACTCAGTACAATGCATACAAATATCATGAGATTATAGTTAAATAGGAACTGGAAACAAATCTCCAGGTGTTAATTTGTTTGCTTTTGCTATTTTGCTTAGGAAATAAATTTGGTGAGGTTGATAAATTTATTCTCCATATGGGTGTGATTACTACTTTAACTCAATAACTTGTAATTTTATTGCAGCTTACAAACTGATTTTCAGTTTTATGATTTGCTGTATTTTCTGAAGCACAAAATTTTAAATAAGTATTTCTCTCATTTGGGAGTTACACTTCTACCTACTTTCTACCTAAGGATATACTTTTTGAAAAAGCAATGTGCTTGTCTTCTAATTTTCCAGCAGCTCAAAAATATTTCATGAGGGATAACAAATAGTAACTAATTTTCAGTGATTATTTGAGCTAATAACAATATGGTAATTGAGTGTGTAAGATTATTTATTTTATCTGATTCAAAATCTTATTAAAATTTGTTTACATTTTAGTTTTGTCCTTTAATTCCTTGTGTTTATTAGACACAATATTATTTTCATTAAAATATAATGTATTTTTCAGTACCAAGCAAATGTCTACATTTAGCTTCTTTCAGCAGATAAACTGACTATAATTTCAGTATTTCAGTGATTTTTTTTGGCTTCTGACTTGCGTGATTCATGAGAAATTTGCTGTCTACAACATGTTGTTATCTCTGGGTGTCTTCAAGATATTCTTTTTATCTTTGATTTATAGCAGAATTGAATATTACTAGTTTTTATGTGAATGTTTGTGAATTGACTTGTTCTCTGAATGCCTTCTTTCTTTAACTTTTTCTCATTTTATTTCACTAAATTGTTATAAACATTTTAATATTAATATTGGAAAATTCACTCTCAATAAGTCTTTGCTCCTGTTTTCTTTGGTATCTTTTGAATTCACATACATAACAAAATTTCCTCTGGGTTCACAATTATAAACTGAGCTTTTGATTTGTTGTATTTTTATATCATATTTTCTTCTTTATTTTTTTAATTTGAATGATTTCTGTTGACCTAGAAAAAAATCAATGACATTAAAAGCCAATGTTTGAGTAATAGCTAAGATTGATAAACCTGTAGTCAAAATGAACAAGAAAAAAGATTTCAAAATGTCAAAATTAGAAATAAAAGAGAGCGGGCTGGGAAGGTGGCTCAGTGGTAGAGTGCTTGCCTTGCATGCCTGAGGCCCTGGGTTCGATTCCCCAACACCACATAAGCAAAAAGAAAAAAAGCCAGAAGTGGCGCTGTGGCTCAAGTGGTAGAGTGCTAACCTTGAGCTGAAGAGCTGAGGGACAGCGCCTAGGTCCAGAGTTCAGGCTCCACGACTGGACCCCCCCCAAAAAAAAGAAATAAATGAGAGCATATTACTACATCATCCACAGACATTTATAGAAGATTAAACTATTATTGCAACCTATATAATAAATCTATACCTTAAAAGGATCAAAATACATACTTGTGCTGAACAGACAGACTACGAGAATTTGTATCAAATCAAACAACATATTGAACGATATTACTAGAAAATTGAATTTATTCAGAAATTATTTACCTGGCTTAATATTGAAAAATCAAACAATATAATTTTCCATAATAGAATAAAGAATAAAATCTATTTATTAAATGCTTTTTTAATATAGAGGAATGCATTTGATAAATTCAACATTTATTCATATTAAGCTCCTGAAAATTTGAGACAAATAAGGATGATTTTTTTAGCTAAAGAAAATACCTATTATGAAAATAACTAAGCATTATAAATTTTGATTAAAGACAATGTTTTTCCCCATTGAAAATAATGAGTATGAGAAGAATAGGGAATAACTGGTGCCCAGTGGGAATTTGGGTGGGAATACAAAGACCCAGAAAAGTGGATGCATTCAGGCAGTTTTTTGTAAAGTTAACCACAGCCCTTGACATATCCTGAGACAAAGGACAATTCTTGTTCCCATAAATCTTGTACTTAGTTTATCCATTTTGCTCATTAACACCAGTAATTAGAAATAAAGTTTTTGTCATTCAATCAGGGATTGAGTCAATAAATTTTATTAAAACTTAATAGTTGATATTTAACCCAAAGAAGGAATGAATTATTAATATATACAAAAGCATCATCTATATGACATTGTAAAAAAGCAGACTGTTGGTTTCATTTGTATTTCTTACTGTTTATGTTATCCCTATACCTACTAATTTATAGTGTATCTGTTTCTGCATCTGTGTACAATAGTTATTTATTGGTGAGCATTTTATTATACATACGTGTGTGTGTGTGTGTGTGTGTGTTGATTTTTTGCCAATCCTGGGGCTTGAATTAAGGGCCTGGGTTCTGACCTTGAGCTTCTTTTGCTAAAGTCTAGTGCTACCACTTAAGCCACAGTGTCACTTCTGGCTTTTTCTGGGTAGTTTATTGGAAATAAGACTCTCATGGATTTTCCTGCCTGGGCTAGCTTGGACCTAGGGGTATATGATAATTATTTGTTGAATAACTTGTTGAAAATTTTCTGTAACAAACCACAATTTAACTGAATGATTTCTCTTAATAATGCTTTAATAAAACCTAGAAAATATACTTTGAAAATATATGGCAGAGTTTTAGTATTACGATATTGTAAATATGATTTGAACCTTCCTGTCATAGGTATAGGAACAAAGAAGAAAAATCTTTGAAATAAAGATTTCTTTCCATTTCTTGGAGTTCATTTTGATAAGCATCATTTTATATAGTCAGAAACATATAGCTATTGAGCTATTGTGATCCTCAGTTAAGAATATCCTAGACATATTCTACCTATTACAAATGAGGGAAGCCATGCAGCCTGTTTCTTTAGGTCTGGTTAGCTTCACTTCATGTAATTTTTCCCCAAGTCTTTCCATATCCTTATGAATGGGGCAATGCCATTCTTTCTGGTGGAAGCATAGAATTCTATCGTGTGTATAGACTACATTTTCTTGATCCATTCATCTACAGAGAGGCATTTGGATTGATTCCATATATTAGCTATGGTAAATAATGCTGCAATAAATATGGTTGTGCTGCTAGTTTTAGTGTTTGTTTTTCTTTTTTTATGTGTACTGTTTAGAGTTACTTCACTCTCTCTCTTCTCTCCTTCCTTCCTTCCTTCCTTCCTTCCTTCCTTCCTTCCTTCCTTCCTTCCTTCCTCTCTCTCTCTCTTTCTTTCTTTCTCTCTCTCTCTTTCTTTCTTTCTTTCTTTCTTTCTTTTGTTTATTCCCTGTTGTCACTTTTTTTTATTTCTGTACCCTTTGTCTTGCATATACGTTTATCTGATTTGTGGAAGGGGGGGGGGAATCACAGAAATGGTAAGACAAAGGGTGAACCAATACAGCACTAATACTCACCAGACACTATATTGTTCATGAAGTTTACAACTTGAGGGAAGGGGAGTCAGGAGGAGGAATAGGTGAAAATAAGGGAGGCGATAACACTGTCCAGAAGGGAATGTACTCATGACCATATGTATGTAACTGTAACCCCTGTGTATATCACCTTTGCAATAAAACTCTAAAAATAATTCTTTTTATGCATAACATTGTGGATATTTAGTAAGTCTTTGCATATTGATAGACTTATAAACCTTGCTTTCTATTATGTATTGATTTTCTGATGATTTTGTTTTCTTAGTATTGGCAACTTGTTCCTGAGAAGAATTATTTCTTCTTAAGTGCATATAACTATACATATTATGAAGACAAATTTAATTAATTTTTAAAAATTATATTTATATTATTTAGTACCTGTACAAAGAATTACTATTTAACAACTCAGTTTATGAGTACAGTTCATCTTGATTGATGTCATCACTTTCATCATTCACATCCATCCTTCTAACCCGACCCCCTTTCAATTTTCTTGATTTTATAGGATATGAATTGAATAAATTTAAATTGTCTATCTGTTTCCTATTGAGCTCCTCCTCACAACTTTCCAGTCCACTTTGCTGTTATCCTTCTTGTTGGACTGTGAGTTAATTTTTCTAAGGAATTACACCGTTTAAATTCTCTCCTGTAAATACCAGGCTTCAGTTAATGCATTTGTGTGCATTTGTATACAACCCCACATGTGTTTATTTGTATAGTTATAAATTAGTTCTAGCTTCCATATATGAAAGAAAACATGTCCTTTGTCTCCCTAGGTCTGACTTCAGTTAACATAAATGTTTACAGATCCATTTCCTTGCAAATGATGTAATATAATTCTTTCTAATAGATGAGGAAAATTCTATTGTTTATATATACCAAACATATTAATATCATCTCAGTCATTTCCTAAGTGCTTCTTTAATCATAAAGTGAGACTACCTGGTATGATAGTTCTTATGTTAAACTTATCTGCTCCAACTATAGCAAAATATATTTCTTGATAGACCTAATAAGTTCTAATTGACCAAAATGTAAACCACAGATGGTAACTGTATATCAGAGCATAGTAAATAATGTTTAACATATGTGAAATTTATGCAATGGTGACAAAACAAAGACACTGAAAGAATAATGTTTTACTGCAACTAATTTATATATCAGATAGTCCTTTGTGTGTGGGGGGGGCTGGAATTTGAACTCATATTGCTTCACTTGCTTGCTCATGACTGACAGTTTATTACTTAAGCTACATCTCCGGCTGAGATTTTACCTGGTTATTTTGGGGATAGACTCTCTTCAACCTTTCTGGTAGTTTTGCTTTGAACATCAGTCCTTCAAGTCTCAGTATTCTCAGCAAATCGGATTACAAGTTTGAATCACCAACTTTCACATTTCAGATTTGATGCTTAAAGTTAAAAACCAGCCTAGACTTAATCATTGATATATAATATATGCACAAATAATGGTGAGAAAATATATATTCTTTAACATACATATTTAGTGACCTGTGTGTGAATACATGTTTGCATAGACATATCTTCTTATTATTTTTTTTGTACCATCACTTTTGTTTTCTGTTTTTGCGCTTTTCAACCTAACCAGTATCTGATATCTGATCCAATGGAGGAAGAGGAAAATGCTAAGTCAAAGAACTCTTAGAATGATGTTCACAAGTCTAATAAGAACCCAGAACTTGAGGAGTTTTAAGAGAGTGATGCCCTTGTTCCAACTAGTTTCTATAAAATTTATTTTATGTATATCAGATATCAAGATTTTGTCCTAATTTTCAGCAAAAACTCAGAGAATCTTATTGCTAGAATATTTTAATGTAAGTTCCCAATAAGTAAAGGTCTTGTGTATTTTGAAATAAGGAACACCTGGTTTATTACCTTCTGTGTGTGTGTGTGCACACGTGCACGTGCACGTTCATGAGTGGGTGTCCTAGGGCTTGAACTCAGGACTCAGATCCTGGGTTCTGTCCCTGAACTTCTGTGTTCAAAACTTGTGCTCTAGCTTTTTTTGTGTGTGGTGGTTAATTAGAGATAAGAGCATCCAGGACAAGTAGAATTCCATTATATGTATATGTTGTGGAATTCAGTTCATACAAAAAAATTAAGAAATGTGAAGGATGGGGTGGGATAGGAAGGATGGAGTAGGAGGGATGGGCGAGACTGTTGAAAGGAGTTACATTTATCAAGAAGCACTGTATTCATAGACTGCTTTGCTGGCTTTATTAAATGGCAAGTCCTTTGCACAACTAATTAAAGATAATAAAATTTTAAAAAAATTCTGGACTTTTCTGCTTGAACTCAATGCCTGGGTGCCGTCCCTGAGTGTTGTTTTACTCAAGTCCAGCACTCTACCACTTGAGCTGCAGCTCCAATTATGATTTTCTTTTTGGTGGTTAATTAGAGTTAAGAGTATTATGAACTTTACTGCTTGGGTTGGCTTGAAACAGCAATTGCCAAATTAGCCTCCTAAGTAGCTGGTCTTATATTAACTTTTTACAGTTTAAGAATGTAAGTTTGTTTTACAAGAACTTTAAGGTGATTTGAAGCACCATCTGTTCATTTTTTATTTCATTCTTCAAGATAATTAGTATGAATTAAGGTGTAATCTGTTCTTGTGAATATGCCATAGAGAATGATCTGAATTAAGAGTCAGACATGTGAGCTGAGTTGTGATTCTGCTACTTCCTAATCATATTGCCCTGGTCAGTACTTTTATGAAATGTACTTCCTTAGTTACAGATGATCCTGTAGTTCTTACAGTATTTTGGACATCAAATTTTGCATAGGGGAAGAAAATTGAACTTTTAAGTGCTATATGAATTTTATGTGTAATTACTTAACTCCTATCTGTACTCTGATTCTGATCTTTCATCTGTATAGACTATGTTCATTGAAATCACTTTACTGAATGGTTTATCTACCATTAACTCATTCATGTACTTGCTCACTAAGTAATCATTAATATTCAATGCCCTCTACAGATACTTGCTGGGGAGTTGAACATGTGCAGCCATATGAAATAAGGTTACTTTCTCAGTTGTAACTGTTGAGAGTCTGAAAAAGCTAAAATACTTGAATATACCTATGTAAAATATGAAAATGTCAAATCAAGAAGGTTAGTTTGTAGTCCCTTAAAGCCTAAACCAAATATATTTAAATCTAAGGCATCATTTGAATATCTCTTAGGCATTGACAGTTTGGTGCGTTAAGTAGAATATACTCGAATTAACACATATATTCATTGGGAGACAGTAGATTAGTAGATAAAAGGACACACTCTGAAATTATATTATCTTGTTTCCAGGTTTTGCTGAGTAACAGAAGAGCTATATGTATTTGGGCAGATTTTTAACGTCCGTATTTCATTATCCTCTCTTGTAAAGTATATTATTTGTAATATATCCTCTTGGAGTTATAAATAATGAGCTGTTACCTGCACATTCTTTGAAGGGATGACTGAGACAGGATTTGGTAAATATTTGTTATCATTTTAAAATTAATTTTAATGATATCACTTAGCCACAGAGATTACTTTTTGCTTTTGTTTTATATATCAAAGAGGTTAGCTGGAAATATTTTCCTCTTAAGATAATGTTATTGAACTAAAAAAATGATTTAATCAACGTGTTACAGGAAAAATTTAGCAAATAGGAGACATTTTTATTTTTAAATCAATATATCAATATTTTCTTTTACTGCTTCGTAGCTCAGACTTGTTCATTATTATTCACATGATGCTCACATTCTATATAGATAGTACCACGTGGTACTTTTAAAGAGAATATCTGTTTTAAAGACAGTGCTGCTATGAAACATCATCAGTAGAAAAAATAGCAGACATATAAAATCTTCAGAAATTTGGCTTAGGTGAGGAACTATACTGGCTTTCTTTGCTCATAGAGAACAGGACACAATTATAAGCTAACCCACACATTTCAGAAGGACTGGTATAGTTATTTAGCAATCATCTTGTATCTTGTTCTTTTGTTAAAAAATCTTTATTTTATAGATTTCAGGAAAGGTCATATGGAATGTGACTCTTTGTAGGGCTGAATAGAATTTACCCATTCTGACTTCAGTGAGGAACACTCTTGACATTTCTAGATTGTTATTTTACTTGTTTTCACAATAAATACATTTTGCACTTTCAGGCCTTTCTTCTGGGAAATCTGGCCTTTTCTGTCTTTTTTAATTTTTAAAGAGAGAAAAATCTCTTGATAGATTTAAAAATGCAGATTTTTCTTTGCTTTTCAATTGTACATTTTTATCGTAGAAAATGTTCTGTAGTTGGTTTTTTCCAAGTAAATATTATGATAGGATCTATCAAAACCAATGTTTTAAATTACACCTAAGAAGAGAAGTGTGCCATGAATTAATTTATATAAATTATCCAGATACCATGAAACATATTGACAAGTGAGAAGTTCAGAATTTTTCTAACCTGACATTCTTTTTGGAGGATAGATGGATGGATGGATAGATAGATAGATAGATAGATAGATAGATAGATTTAGATGTAGATATAATGGATATAAGAAGGTGTACAGAGCCTACTATATTTTTCTCTTATGATATAAAGCAAAATTTGTATATAATATTATGAGTAATGCTTCTCAAAATCATCATGATATTGCAGATGAGATTTAAAAAAGTATTTGCTTCACATGTGGATTTACTTGGTCTCCTTTGTTTCTGTGCCATTTGTAATACCAACTAAAATAGGAATGAACCTGTAGTTCATTCTTTCCTAAGCACAAGGTTGTATCAAAAATTTTTATATTGCCAGAGTTTGTATCTAGCCATAAATAAATTAACTGCTGATTCATTTTTTTCTGTATTTCTTTTTTTGTTGTTGTTGTTGGTGGTGGTTGTAGAGCTTGAACTCTGGCCCTGGGTGCTGTCCCTGAGTTTTTCAGCTCAAGGTGAGCACTCTATCACTTAAGCCACAGTGCCACTTCCGGTTTTTTGGTGGTTAATTGGAGATAAGAGTCTCATGGACTTTCCTGCCAGGCTGGTTTTGACCTGAGATCTTCAGATCTCAGCCCCCTGAGTAGGTAGGATTACAGGGGTGAGCCACCGGCACCAGGTGTTTTTTCTGTATTTCTAAGAAAGTACATCAAGTGAGAAAGAAAAATTTAAACAGGTGAAATGATTGATTGATTTATGGAGAAAATTTATTTTATTCAATTATAAAAAATGCTAATATATTTTTTGTCTTTTATTATAAACTTCTGTTGACTTCTAGGAACCATGTCTGTGAATTATCTTGTTTGTCTTACCGAACCGAACTGTTTTTGTTTTTGTTTTTGATTTTTTTGGGGGCGGGGGAGGAGTGTTTGGTCACAGAGTTTGAACTCAGTCTGGTCACTATCCCTCAGCTTTTCTGCTCAATGCCAGTGCTCTCTCACTTTGAACCACAGTGCCACTTCTGGTTTTGCACTGGTTAACTGTGGATAAAAGTCTCATGGATTTTCCTGCCTGGGCTGGTTTTGAACAATGATCCTCACAGCTCAGCCTCCTGAGTAGCTAAGATTACAGCTATTAGCCATTGGTGACAGCTGACCTTTTTTTTTTTTTTTTTAAACATTTAATGTATTCTACTCACTTTCTCTTACACCTTACAGTTTGGTTCCCAATGTTTTTCTTGTTTGTAAACCAGAGAATTATAGTCAATATTTGCTATTCCCTTAATATTTTTTCTATCTCACATGAATGTTGGCTGGGTAAATTTAACCAATGGAATGAAACCTAATATTTAAGACTGGAGTCTTTTTATAATCAACTTATAAAATCACAGATGATACTGTTTGTATAATAACTATGTCTTTATACTTGATATTTCTTTTTTAGTAAGTTTTTTATGATGAAAAAACTGTACAGAGGGGTTACAGTTACATGAGAAAGGTAATGAGTACATTTCTTATTAAGCATTATTGCCTCCTCCTTTGTTTTTCCCCCGCCATCCCTTCCCTCCCACCTCCATAACTACACTCTCCCACCCCCACCAAATTGCAAAGTTTGTTTTCAACATAGTGTCTTGTATATCTCATTGTTAGAATGGGTCAACCTGTATCCATATTTAAACATTTTGTTTTTTCTCCTCCCCTCCCCAAATTAGACTGACACCAAATACAGTTAAAACAGGAGTTATACTGTGGTGGAGGAACATACAAACAACAAAAAAATCACATGGTACGTTATAATATATTAGAAAAAATAGCAAGAAAGAAAATCCACTTGTGTACCTATCTTGGGGTTCATTTTGCTTAACTTCATCTTATCTGGTCATATGTACATAGCTTTTGACCTTTTCTACTTGCTCCAGACATATACTAGTTATTGCAAATAAGGGAAACAATGGGACCTATGTTTCTTTGGGCCTGGCTTACTTCACTTAATATAATTTTTCCAAGTCTTTCCATTTCCTAACAAATGGGACAGTATCATTCTTTCTGATGGAGGCATAGCATTCCATTGTATATATTTATACCACATTCTCTTGATCCATTCATCTGCTGAAGGGCATCTGGGTTGTTTCCATATCTTAGCTATGGTAAATAATGCTGCAATAAACATAGTTGTGCTGGTAGCTTTAGTATGGTCTTGTTTGTGATCATTTGATTAAATTCCCAAAAGTGCGACTGCTGGGTCATAAGGGACCTCTGTGTGGAGTCTTTTGAGGAACCTCGATACTGCTTTCCAAAGTGGTTGAACAAGTTTACACTCCCACCAGCAATGCAGTAAGGTTCCCTTCTGTCCACATCCCCTGAAGCATCTGTTGTTATTAGAGTTCTTGATTCTAGCCATTCTAAGTGGGGTGAGGTGGAATCTCAATGTTGTTTTGATGTGCATTTCTTTTATGGCTTTTCTTCATTTTCTTCTGTTATGGAGCATTTCTTCATGTCTATTGGCCATTCTTATTTCCTCTTCAGAGAAGTTTCTCTTTAAGTCTTTAGCCCACTTATTTATTGGGCAGTTGTTTCTTTGAGGATTGTTCTTGGGGGATTTAATATTTTTAGTTCCAGGCATATTTTAGATATGAGACCCTTATCCATTGTATGGCTAATGAAGATCCTCTCCCAATCCGTGGGCTTTCTATTCATCTTGCTGCTAAGTCCTTTGCCATGCAGAAGCTCTGCAGCTTCATACAATCCCATTTGTCCAACCTTTCTTTGATTTGTTGTGGTTCTGGGTCTCTATTAAGAAATTTTTGTCCTGTGCCAAGGAGTCCTAAGGTTTCTCCTATTCCTATCTGTAATGTTTTCAGGGTGTATGCTTTGACTTCGAGGTCTTTGATCCATTTGGAGATGATATGCTAGATATTGCAACGCTATGAGCTGATTACAACTTACTAGCTGTCTAGCTCTTAAAAGAAGATTCAAGATCAAGAATATTTTTGATTGAAAGGGTTTTAGAAGAACTCTACCAGAGCTCTGCTTCTTCTCTGAATACCCATTTTCATTTAACTCTTTGTGATTGTCAACTTACAGATAAAATACAACTTATTGTATTGCCATAGTAAATATATATTTTGTGATTTTTTAACAGTCACCTTACAAATAGTATATGTACTAAATACTGTGCTCTCAAAATTTTAAGTGCTAAAGATTTAATACTTAATTTAGAAATAGTCAATGAAAGGCAAAGTAACAGACTCCTTTACTCCAGGTACATGTTATTTCTTCATAAGTTTCCTGACAAATCAATCTATAACTGCCTTACAGATAATGTCATAGTCAAAAATTTAAAGAGTACACAACTGTAACTAAATATTAATTCTTACTTATGGATTATTTTTCTCTATCTCAACTAAATTGTTTTGCTATGGGAGCAGATACCATATTATTTCTGTTGACTTCTTTAGTCCTTGGAATTACACCTGATATATATATATATATATATATATATATGTATATATATATATACATATATATTTAAATTTCCTTACTTATTTGCGACATGTATGAATTGAAACATATTGAAAATACCTGTACCAGTACATCACAGAAAAGGAAAATTCTACATTTTTTTGGGGGGGGGATCCAGTTGTGGGGCCTGAACTCTGGGCCTGGGTACTGTCCCTCAGCTGTTCAGCTCAAGGCTAGCCCTCTACCACTTGAGCCACAGTGCCACTTCTGGCTTTTTTCTTTTTGCTTATGTGGTGCTGAGGAATCGAACCCAAGGTCTCATGCATGCAAGGCAAGCACTCTACCACTGAGCCACCTTCCCAGCCCAAAACTTCTACATTTAACAGATATTTATTTCTGCCTACTGTGTTTGCAAGATAGTATTTATTCCTGAGAATGCTAATTTTAGTCAGGTGGGAAGCTGTTGGCCAACTATAAATTTCAGAGAATTCTATGTGCTTCTGTTATATGGTCAGATACCACCCTGGATATAGTTATATGTAACCATACAACATAAATAATCTCTATATTTTTGGAGGTAATATAACTTCTGATGAGGTTCTATTTCAGCTAAAATCTGACTGGTTTTCATTAATCATGCAAAATAAGCAGGAATGTCATATGCAATGACCCTGGGGTAGTAGTTTTAGGTATTTTTGTTATTTTTTTTAAAGTGAAAGCCAGATGTGGAAAAATTGCTTTTGACACTTCATACAGACAGAAAGAAGTGACTTAGGTTCTAGAATCGGTATTTCTATACTCCTAGCTTTGATAGTAATTTTGATATCAAAAAACAAAGTGTACAATGGAAGAAATACGTAAGTCAAAAGACAGAATAGAAAGAGCCAAGAAGAATCCGTGTCTTACGTTATTACTGGGTAACTGAAATGTCAATATTTCTAAAGTTTCTTGCATTTTCTGTAAAATGATACACATATATCCATATATATAAACATATTTCATGCTCAAATAAGATCTATGTGAAACAGTGAAATCAATTCTTATACTAGATTCTTACTATTAGACTTATGGGCCTCATGAACTTAAGAATAAAACACTCATCAATAGAGTAGGACTGGTTACAAAACAATGTATATTTCAATCATATAATTATTAAATATTTATTCTGCACAAAAAAGGTATAAACTCTTTCTGAAATTTGGAATTTATGTATTTGAAAAGCATCATTGCAAACATATTACCTATACATACACAAAAAGGAGTAGATGAATAGAATCTATGCTTGAGGGAATATGAAAGACTCTGTTGAGGATCAGATTTGAATTATATTTTCTAAATAGGGTGATGTCTATTAATAAACATTTGGGAAGAATGGAAGAGACATCATGTCAAATGCATAAGGCTGAAATCATAGAAGTAAAAGTCAGTAAAATGTGTGAAATTAACAGATTAATTTCGTGACCAGAACAAGTCCAGTATAAGAAAACTGAAACTTTGTTTGAAAGCACAATTTCTTAGACTATAAATTACAAGAAGAAGCATAATTTAAAGTGAATTAATATTCTAAAGAAGCTTGGTAAAGCATACTCCTCCAAACAAAAATATAACTTATGCAAAAGTTTAAACTTTGAACATCTTGGAAGTACCTTATATAGTATTCCTTTATAATAATTAAAATTATCCTCTTAAAAATTATTTTTCCTATTTTGAAAGTAAGCATTTTTCTTATTTTATCATATTCTAAATTCCGTTTTCAAGTAACATTGAACAAAAGTAACAAGCTACAATACTACTTTATTACAAGAACCTGGAAGATAGCAACAATTCATGGCAATTTTATTGAATTAATTTAAAACTACTTATTCACTTATTTTAATGGCTGTTATTCAGCCAGATATCAATTTTTCCATGATGTTAAATGATTTCATTTTTTTATTTTTATGGTCTATGGAGTATTATTTAAGATGTCTGCTACCTATGATAACTCACCAATTTTTAAATATTAGTGTGATCATATTATTAACATACTCTTACTCAATTTAAGTATAAATCATAGTATGCCAAGATTATTAAGATTAAGATTTTAAAGAAAAAAATGTAGATTTCTTATATGTCTATGAAATATAATGTATTATGCTTTTAATGAAACTGGCATTACTTATAGAGAAATAATTGTTGGTTTTTTATCATGCATTTAATAAATATCTCTATAAGAGGTTTTCAATGCAATTTGCTGGAAATATTTGGATGAAAGAATGTTAAAATAGTCAAAGGACTTTCAGAATACTGGCAGCAATATTTTCTCTGTCAAGGAGAAGTTGCACAAAATATTGCAGGATTGTGAGAAAAAGGTGAAGTCACAGAATGTCTTTTCTAATCGGCAGTGTCTGAACTGCCTTAAATATCTGAAAAAAGATGGCTGCTGGTGTCTCACACCTGTAATCTTAGCTACTCAGGAGACTGAAGATCATTGTTTGAAGGAAACCCTATCAAGAAAGTCCATGAGAACTCCAGTTAACTACTGAAAATACTGGAGGTAGAGCTGTGGCTCAAGTGATAAAGGGCTAGCCTTGAGCAGCAAAGCTCAGAGACAGTCCCCAGGCTCCTAAGTACAAGCTCTACTACTGACACAAAAAGAAAAAAAATCTGGAAGATAAGAGGAGCAAGAGGTGAAAGCTCTTCCTGTACAAAAACTAGGAACTTTCAATTTTAATCAGGTGATTGTGATATTGTGTCTTTTTTTTTTTTTACTGTGGTAATGAGTAAGGACTTTTCCAAAGACAAGTCACAGTGGACTTAGTCATTCTAGTATATAGCTATAGTTTGGTACAGTTTTGAATGGAAGGACAGAGTACAGATGATGTTAGGACATGAATGCAGTGAACTAGAAAGGAGATTATGAACAATAAGGTGAAGGGAAGGGAAGAGATATCTAAGAAGTATCTAAGTCAACTCAGTAAATTTCATGATTGTTTGGAAGTGGATAAGTAAAGGAAAAGGAAAATGGGAGATTATTTTATATCTGTGTTGGCTGTCTGAATTATTAAGGAATTTTAGGGAACCTTGCTTTGGAGGAAATAGTACTTTGTAGGTCATAGTTAATATGAAGTACTGGGAAATACATGGTAGGATAGAGCACAAATAGTTATAACCCAGTTAGAAAGTGTAACAACTTCAAGGAGTGAATGGATTTTATCAAGTTCTTAGAAAATGATAGGTGTTATAGTCTACTCAAGATATAAATCTAACCTGATTAGTTTTGTGCTGTGACAATAATGAGGAGATGCATATTAAATGAACTTAATATGTGTTGTTAGGGTAAAATGTATAGTGATTTTTCATGAGTAAGTAGGGTGAAGCTGAATTTTATGAATGAAAATAATAGAATAATTAAGAGCTGACATGCGTCTTAATTGGAGGAACATTAGAAAAAGGAAATGAAATTGCAATCTTTAATTTCATACTTAATGAACTGAACTATCCTCTAATTAGGGTAGAGTCAAATGAGAGGATTTTACTATATTGTAAGCCTATGACTTTTGGTTACTGTGGCTTAAAGAAATAGGCGAAAGCAATAGTCATAGTGTGATACAACTAAGAATCAAATGGAAGTATATGTGACAGAGGCCAGTAATTGTATTAGTGATTTACTTCTTATGAAATGCCTTTGCTGCCTTCATGTCTCCAGTTAATTAAGAAAATGCTATAAAAAATGCTCTTCTAAGAAAATGTTCCTTTTTTACCTTTACTTCAGTCATTCTTCAATTTTGGTCTTTTTTTGTTCTGCCTGACTCTTATCTTTATCTCAATTTTTGCTGACCTCCTGAGTAGACCAGTAGCTCTAGGCGATACTTCCTTCAGAAGATGGGCACATACATTCTTGCAGTTACAATTCTGTTTTCTTTGTAGACATAGAGAAGTAGTTTTTTAGTTGTGAAAAACAATCACCTTAGTCAATATAGCAGTCTTAGTGCACTTATGAATTTGAGAAACAACAGCAGCAGCAAAGTGGGCAATAGCAAACAGAGCCTGAACGTAAAGTGGACAAACTCTAGTTTGTATTTAACCTTTTTTTCATTGATGTAGCAATTCAATGCACCTTTACTGTCATGGCCATATTACCACTAAAACTTGTTTTTTTTCTCAGTTTCTAGTAGAGTCTTTTCATTTTCATTTCATTGAGACACATTATAAAACATTACAAAAGTTTCCATAAAACTGTGAAATATTGACCCAAGTAGATAGGCTATCTCACCTTTTAGGTTTGTAGCCTGTGTATCTACTTGGGATGTCATAAAACTATTTGCCCTTTAACTCTTTCCTAGAACCCCACTTGCAGTATTAGTTAAACTGCCCTAAGCAAATTCTCTAGGCAGATTAAACCTTATGTATTTTTAGGAATTGTTCTTGCCGTGTATTATGGGCTTAATTATGTTTTCTTCAAACTAATATGTTGACATCATAATTTGTGTTATTCCACAAACAAAACGCACTGACAACATTGATGTAGAACCTTTAGCTTCTAGAATTATTAGGTTAATTGATAATTCAGTATGTAGTAGATAGTATATGCCCCCTATACCTAGGCTATAGTATCAAAATTACTTTCCTGAATTCTAGTACTTGTAACTTGAAAAGTCTTCTTGGATTAAAATTACTACTGTTGCAAATTTGTTGTGATATGTGGTAAAGGTGGGGTGCTCATCCTAGGCACTATGAACATCTGGGATTTGACACCTATCTGCTGTGACAATTTTTCCTATGTATTTAGGGTTTGCAACAGAATCCATGAGTTTAGCAACATTTAGAGGTGTTGACCTCGCAGATGTCAGCAGTGAACATTATGTCACCCCCACATATGATAACCAAAACTATCTTTCAACATTGGAAAATGTACTCTGGATTGTTAACTTTCCCTTTGTTGATAACATTGAAAAATCTTTTTTATACAAATAAAAATTCCTTAGAAATACAAAATTTTGTGAGAGTTTATTCCTGCTACTTAAATGTACTAAACCAAATTGACAGACCCTTAGCAAATCTTATTAGAAAAAGAAGAGAACACACCCAAATAAATAAACTCAGAGATGAGAATGGAAACATCACCACAGAAACAACCAAGATTCAGAACATTATAAGGGAATACTTCTCAAACCTTTATGCTAATAAGTTTGAGAACTTGGCAGAAATGGACCTTTTCCTAGCAAATATCGACATGCCAAAACTAAACCAAGATGAGTTAAACCACAAGCATTGAAATAGAAACAGACCTCCCATCTAAGAAAAGCCCAGGACCAGATGGATTTACAGTGGAATTCTACAAGGCCTTCAAAGCAGAGCTCACACCAATACTCCTCCAACTCTTCAATGAAATTAAAAGAGAAAGTTCACTACTGAACTCATTCTATGAAGCCATCATAACCCTCTTTACTTGTTTTGAGTGATAGTATTGGGATTTAGCAATATGGTTAGAAGTGATCAATAAATGTAACCCATAGTTTCTTCCATTGTGTTATAAGGCCAAAATGTATTGACATGTCTAATTACATAAAATATAAATATGCAACATGGAAAATGTATTTTACTATAAAATAAATCTTTATGGAAATATTAGAGGAAACAAGTTACACTTAAGCTTATCAATGGTAACTCACATATTATCAGCAATAGAAATACCTTTGGATATTTCTCTTGCCAAAAGTTGGCTTACGGTAGAATTAAGAAAACCATTTAAATTATTTATCAATATAATATGCTGCCATAGTTCACACTTAAAGTATCCAACGCTGAAGTAGGTCCAGAATTTTAAGGGAACATACAGATACTATTTTGCCAGAGAAATAAAATATGAATGTTTTGTAATTCAAGAAATGAGTAGAATGTTTTAGAATCAGTATATTTGCACATTTCTCATAGTATCTGTGGCATTTCTCTATGCTTGGATGTTGTGTTTGAACACTGACATTTCTGGCCCACATGATTTAGGTTGAAAGTGTATTTTGTGGATCTGGGGAATTAATAGCTAACATAAATACCATATATTTTAAAATATGTGCTTTATGTAATTTAAGTGATACATATCATTGCATGCATATATATTCATATGCTTTCATAAAGTGAGAAAAACAAAAGACATGCATACCAAGGGTATGCCACATACAATGGACAAAATCTAGCTGTCATCCTGAATTAGAAGCAATGACTTAAGAGATCATTGGAACATTTTTACATATTTAATAATTACCACATCATATCTCCATGCTACTTAAGAATAGGCTTTCACATAACTTTCTTGGGAGGATAGGCAAGCTTATAAACAACTAGTTGGTTTTTATTAATTTCAAGGGTTCTTCAGTTGTTTTTGTTGTTGTTGTTGACTTAGGTTTTGATTTTCTTTTCTTTTTTTTTTTTTTGCCAGTCCTGAGGTTTGAGCTCAGGGCCTGGGCACTGTCCCTGATTGTCTTTTGCTCAAGGCTAGCACTCTACCACTTGAGCCATGAGTTAGGTTTTGATTTTCAATGGTCCTGCTCTATAGAATTTACCAATGTGGAAAATTTTTATTACATTTAAAAAAATTCAGCCACCTTTTCTCTTTAGGAAATACCAAGAATTCTTCTAAAAATGAGAATACATTTTTCAATTCTCAATTATATTAAATATTTATAATAATTTGGTTAATATAAATATTTTTAATTGTGCTATTTATACTTAGATTTAATAGCCTCATTAACTCATTTCTCTGTAATAGCAGTTAAAATTTGTTCAGTTTTCTCACATATGACATTTTAGAGTTCTATAATGGTAGAGTTATGCAAATGCAATAAATAACATCACTCTTTTAATGAAAGAAAAATTGGGTTTGTGAATGAATAAAAGCTTAACAAGTAGAACAGAAAATGATGGCAATGATATTTAATCTTATTTCTTCTGACTCTAGACCCCAGGCTCTCACACTACATCAGATTCTTGCTGGATAAGCTTTTCTCACTTTTGTTGCCATGAAAATGAGCTACATTTCCTTATCATGATGTGCAATCTTCCCTGATGGAGTCTGGGCTACTGATAGAGTCTACCAAAAGTTTTGCTCCTTTAGTTTGTTGTTGTTGTCAACTCAGATTCTTTGATTTTCCCTTTGAAGGTCAAACAACAAACAATTTAAATAAGAGATAACATTGAATTATAAATCTACATTTTATTATTGAATATCAGGTAAAGTAGATTGTTCAAAGATTTTGATCTCATTTTCACTCAACATGTGTGTTTGCATGCATAATTTTATGTTTATAAAAACATGCATGGTGTAGTTTTTAAATATTTAGGGTGTTTGGATTTTATAGTACTTTTTTTGTTTTGTTTTTTGTTGTTTCTTTTTCTTTTTCTTTTTAGTTGCCATGGGGCTTGAACTTTGCTTCTTTTTCTTTTTAGTTGCCATGGGGCTTGAAGTTTGGGCCTGGGCACTGTCCCTCAGCTCTTCAGCTCAAAGCGAGTGTTCTACCAATTGAGCTACATTCCAAGTGGCTACATTGAGCCACTTCCATTTATTTTTTCTGGTGTTTTATTGAAGATGAGTCTCATGGATTTTCCTACCCGGGCTGGCTTTGAACCGCGATCCTCAGATCTCAGCCTCTTGAGTAGCTAGGATTACAGGCATGAGCCACCTGCACTTCGCTTTTTTTTTTTTTTCAGTTTTTTTAAACGTACTAATCACTTACAAGTGTGCCAGTATAGTACCGTGTATATGAATACATTGTAGAGATGATTGAAAATCATATCTAATTTGTTTCAGGAACCAAAATTCAGTGTTTTAGGTCTGTTTTATGGCTCAGACAGGGGTAGTCATGATCTTCCCTACTCAGAACACAGCAGATGATAGAGTCCAAATGAAGTTACATTATTAAAAACTTTGAGAGCCTCATGTGAGACAATGACACTGTGCACATTAAGTGCCAGTACGACTACCCGGGATAAACCAAAGGGATAAAAGAAAGAACTTGATACAGTACATTAGCAACAGCAAATAAACAACAAGAAAAGAAACACCTCTTGTTTCCATGTCTTGGAGATCATTTCCATTAGCATCATTTTATATCATCATATGTACATAGCTATTCCTGGTAGTCAATTTTTTTGATTCTGCCCTGTGTCTTGTATATATATTTATCTGAGTTGGGGAAGGGAAGGGAAATAACAAAATGGTGAAACAAGGACAAAGGGTGGCCCAATGCAAAAGTGATACAAGACACTAGGTTGGAAATGAACTTTACAACTTGGAAGGGGGGGGGAGTCTGGGGAGAGGGATAATGGGAGAAAATTGAAGGAGTGGGTAACAATTTCAACAAGAAATGTACTCATTACCTTACTGATGTAACTGTAACACCTCTGTACATCACCTTTACAACAAAATTAAATTTTTTGAAACGCTAGTACAAGTTTTAACTCTGTGAAAGAATCTCCCCTATCATCTAGTGGATCTCTGGTTATCTTAGTGGAAATCAGAAGACAATGCCAAGTAGACATCAAAACTGCAGAATGTCCTGCTCTCAGGGGTGTAAATTTCACTTTTCTTTAAATCTCAATTACTGAAGAAGTAGGTGGTGAAATATTACCTTAACTCTTGAAAAGTGTAAGCTTTTAATAGTTAATTATTTATCAAGGGTCAAGTCTTTCTTTCATTAGGCTTTTCTTTATTTGCAATAGAGTAAATGTGCTTATTTGTATAACAGGTATTTATTTATTTTTAAATTATATTTTTATTATCTTTAACTAGTTGTACAAAGGGGTAACCAGTAAGTAAATCAATATATGCATCCTGATGGGCATTACCCATTTCATTAGTCTCCATCTTCTTTCCCAACCACTCCCCTTATTTTCCTAGATTCATAGGATATGAATTGAATATTGAAGAGAAAGGAGAATTCAGTCATATTACTTAATGCATAACCTACAAAAATAAGAAAATTAAGGGGAAGGGTGGATTTGAAAGGAATAGGGAGAATGATGAAAGGGGTGATATCATTCAAGAGGCATTGTACTCATAATCTGACTTTAAAAATTGTAACTTCTTTGTACAACTACTCAATAGCAAAAATTTTGAAAAGATGCATTGTTCAAAGATGCAAAGTACAAATACTTTCTTTTCCATAAAATTGTCATAGATTTCACTCTGATATGTCACTTATGCACTGTTATTAACATGTGATTCTCTATATAATGATATGTAATACATTATATGATCTCAGTCTACTTTCCCAGGGCATTTCTCATATCATCTTCACACTCTGTCTGTGTTATAAATATATGAAAGTATCCTGTCCAAATCCCACTTTCTCCATGCATTTTATGTGTAATGACTTGGTTATATCTACAAGCTCCATTTTGGCTAACATTCTATGAATGACTAGCTAAAATACAGTCATTCCTGAGGTTTTGCTTATTTGTTTATTTTTTGCACTTAAAAATTTGCTCAGGAAAATGTGATATATATACACAATAGAATTCTATGCCTCCATCAGAAAGAATGACATGGCCCCACTTGTTAGGAAATGGAAAGACTTGGAAAAATGATATTAAGTGAAGTAAGCCAGGCCCAAAGAAACACAGGTCCCATGGTTTCCCTTATTTGCAATAACTAGTATATGTCTGAGACAAGCAGAAAAGGTCATGTAAGATGATGTTAGGAAGTGGCAGTGTAGCTCACTGGCCTTGAGCTGAATAGCTGAGGGACAGCACCAGGCCAAGAGTTCAAGCCCAATGACCAACGGGAAAAAAAAAAAACATTTGGTGGGGAAAAAAATAATACATTTTAAAAAAGAAAAAAGATGATGTTAGGTGAAATGAACCCCAAGATAAGGACACAAGTGGTTTTTACTTCCTTGCTATTGTTTCTAATGTATTTATAAAGTGATTTTTTTGTTGCTTTGTATGTCCTTCCCCCACGGTATAACCCCTGTTTAACTATATTTGATGTTGGTATAATTTGGGGAGGGGAAGGAAGAAAACAACTTGTTTAAATAGGGATACAGGTGGATCCATTGCAACAATGAGATGTTCAAGATGCTATGTGGAAAAACGAACTTTACAACTTTGTGGGGGGGTGGGTATGGGGAGGAGAGTGTAGTCATAGAGATGGGGAGGGAAGGGATAGTAGGGGAAATAGAGAGGAGGAGGCAACAATGCTTGATAGGAAATGTACTCATTATTATAACCCCTCTGTATGGTATTTTCACAATAAACAACTTATTTAAAAAAATTTGCTCAGAATATTATTGTATTTCTTTTAGTAAACAGTTTTATTTTTTCTTTTTTGAATATGGCTATTGGTCAGTAATAGCCTAGGAGCATTTACTTCCTAAATACATTGTACCATGGCTTGTGGTTTAGATTTTAAAGAAATGGTATTTTAAAAAAACTTAAAAGTTTGAATCTCAGCCAGGTTCTGGTGGCTTATGCCTGTAATCTTAGTTATTCAGGCGACTGAGATCTGAGGATCACAGTTCAAAGCCAGCCCCAGTAGGAAAGTCCATGAGATTCTTATCTCAGAAAGCACCAGAAGTGGAAGTTGGCTCAAGTGATAGAGTGCTAGCCTTGAGTACAAACAGTCTCAGGGACAGTGACCCGGCCCAGAGTTCAAACCCCAGGACTGGGAAAGAAAAAATTTGAATCTGGGCTGACATTTCATGAAGACCCAAATGGAGAGTCATTTGTAATAGCAGATCTTCCAGTTGCCTAATGTCCTTTTGTTATTTCTTTTTATGATTTCCCTGTTCTTTGGGGAACAGATACAGAGTGTGGTTCACCTACTGTGCTTTGGTTTGTGATAAATACAGTTCACATAGTATATACACCTTCCTAATGTGTGCATACAAATAAATACTAAGTTCTTGACTTCTTTTTCTCCTTTTATCACTTTCTTGCCTGAGGAACTCTGACTTATTTATTTTGCCTTTATTTTTATATTTACAATACATACCTTTCTTTCTTCTTTTCTTCTTTCTTTTTTTCTTTCTTTGTTTTTTCTTGCTTTCTCTCTTTCTCTCTTTCTTTTTTTGGTGCTTTTCCCCTCTGCATAGAAAGACAAAGGATATATTTTTAAAAGTATATTCAACTTTGATATTTTCTTTTGAAACTTTATGATATTGATGGGAAGTTTTGCACATATTTTTATTAGCAAGTTATAGGTTCAGTTCTTTTTTCTTGGTTTCCTTCTTTGTAATTTTTTAAAAATCTCAGAATGCTTTTTATGCTTTTACTTTTATTTGAATGCTTTCTGAACAAGTGTGTTATGAATTTCAAATAATCCATTCTTAGTCTCATGCTCTGAAGTGACATTCTTTGCCTTTGTTATTATTCATATGAGGAACAAAGATAGAAGGATAAAAGGAATATAAATTCCATCGTAGTTGTTACAGCCAACTGCATACTTATTCTAATATCAAAAAATTTATTTATTAAATATATTGTATTTTACTTAATAAACATATTCTGAAGAAAACATGCTTTCATTTTAAAAATAATTTATAAATCCTAAATGCAGAATACACAATTGTTCAAAATTATTTCTTCTCTTTATAAGTATTCTCAAAATTGGTAATCCCCTTTCTTTACTGACTACCTGTATTCAGACAGGAACGTGGGTGACTTTTTCTTTTGTTCAAAACATCCCTGGAGAAACTCAGTCTAGTCCCAACAGAGCAGTGGTTGTGTAGGAGGGGTAAAAAACAATCCAGTTGGCAATACAATTACAAGTTGAAATTCTTGACAGAAAGCTTTATGAAATGAAAACTGTATCCATAATAAAATATCTAAGAAATAGTAAATTATAAACTCACCTTAAAATTTTTTAATGCTGGTGGCTGAGAAGGTGGCTCAGTGGTAGAGCGCTTGCCTTGCACGCATGAGGCCCTGGGTTCAATTCCTCAGCACCACATAAGCAGAAAAAAAAAGCCAAAAGTGGTGCTATGGCTCACGTGGTAGCGCGCTAGCCTTGAGCTGAAGAGCTGAGGGACAGCGCCCAGGCCCAGAGTTCAGACCCCATGACAGGACCCAAAAAAAAAAAAAAAGAATCTCAAAAAAAATTTTTTTTAATTTAATTTAATTTAATTTGTGAACATACTGTACAGAGGAGTTACAATTACATGGGCAGGATAATGCGTACATTTCTTACCAAGCATTGCAGCCTCCTCTTTTGTTTACCCTTCACATCCCTTCCCAGCCTCCCCCCTCCCCCCATCCCAATCCTTCTCCTTCCCCCCCCCCCCCCCCCCCGACATTGTAAAGCTCGTTTTGGACATGACAACTTGTACTTCTCATTGTTGCAACAGGTCCACCTGTATCCTTAAACAACTGGTTTTCCCCCATCTCCTCCACAAGTTATACTGACATCAAATATAGTGAAAGCAGGGGTTATACTGTGGGGGAGGGACATACAAAGCAACAAAGAGATAATCTTATAAATGCGTTAGAAACACATGCATGAAAGAAAAAAAACATTAAAATTCACATCTAAGGGTTCATTTTCCTGACATCACATTATCTGACCTTTTCCGCTTGACTCATACATACACTAGATATTACAAATAAGGTAATGCTCTTATGATTTGAGTGTGTTACAAGACTTGTTCCCAGTCTAGTTCTATTGGCAAAATGTGCTATGGGACTTAGTTTTATGAGAAGTGGAAGAATTTCTGTCAAAATCTGTTTATGTATATAACAAATTATTCTCTCTAGACAAAGCTGAATGGATATTTGATCAAGAACCTAGATACTGGCTCACCAAATACTATTTAATGATTCATCTACTTGGGCTTTTCTTCACAAAAGAGGAGATTTTTTTCTGTGATATCAAGGTTTATTTTGCTACAGGTATTTTATAGATACAACAATCACTTTGACGTGGTAATTTCCCTATAAGCAATGTATTAACTTTAATATAGTAGATTCAAGGGAGAGCTCAAATAGTGTAGTTCCTTAGAAAGGCATAATCAAAATTCATCAAAATATGGGCTGGGAAGGTGGCTCAGTGGCAGAACGCTTGCCTTGCATGCATGAGGCCCTGGGTTCAATTCCTCAGCATCACATAAGCAAAAACGAAAAAAGCCGGAAGTGGCGCTGTGGCTCAAGTGGTAGAGCCCTAGCTTTGAGGTGAAGAGCTGAGGGACAGAGCCCAGGCCCAGACTTCAGGCTCCATGACCGTACCCCCCAAAAAAATTCATCAAAATAAGACACCAGAAAATTGGTATTCAGAAGAGGTGGTGTGGGGCCAAGGGAAAAGGGTGGAAAAAAGAAGAGGGGGAGAATTCAGTCAAAAATCCAATGCTCCGTAGGAAATGTACTCATTACCTTGCTCATGTAACTGTAACCCCTCTGTAAAGCATTTTTACAATTAAAAAAAAGTACAAAAAAAGGAATCCAATGTATATAAACCTACAAAATTAGGAAAAATGAGGAGAGAGGTAGGTGGGGGAGGGATGGATGAGAAAGTTGAAAAGGGTGACATTGATCAAGATATATTGTATTCATAAACCACTTTGTTAAATGAACAACTCCTTAGTATAACTGCTTAATGATTTTTTTAAAATCTGATCAAATAGACGTGGTTTTGAAAGAAAGTAAGATTTATCTTGGATGAGTTAATGTACAGAGGAGGTTCTTCCTGTTGAGCTATGTTTTCCAATACAGAGCCCTTTTTCAAAAAAAAAAAAAAAAAGAAAGGGGATTACCAATTTTGAACCATATTGCTTATGGAGTTACAATTGTTTCTTGACTGAAATATATTCAGTGTGTTTTATGGGAGTTTGATTAGTCTATCATTCACTTAGTCTTTGTTATGTGACTACAACATTCACAGCAAAATGCATATATCCCATCCTTTGAAATGTGTACCTTTGTGTTGTTGTTGCCAGTCTTACGGCTTGAACTCAGGACCTGGGTGCTATCCCTAAGCTTCTTTTGCTCAAGGCTAGCACTCTACCACTTGAGCCAGAGCTCTACTTCCAACTTTTGAGAGGCAGTTTATTGGAAATAAGAGTTTAATGGACTTTCCTGCATAGACTGGTTTTGAACTATCATCCTGACATCATAAACCTACTGAACAGTTACATTAGAGGCATGAGCCACTGGTGTTAGGATTGATATATGTACTTATTCACACACACACACACACACACACACACACACACACACACACACACACACAGAGAGTGGAACGATAAGGTTAATTACAAGCTTGTATTGACTTTCAGTTATTAGATTGGTGGTCTAATTGGAAGAAGTGTCCTAGAGCTACCATTTTAAGGAAGGAAGCCCTATGGAGAAGGGGATGGAACTGTTCCTTGTAGCTAGAATAGTCTGAGTAAAGTTTTGCTTTTAGAAATGAGAAGGTGGTTCCAACTCAAAGGCATCCTAGTGTTCACATTCTTGTTAAATTGTATGCTTTTTCATCACAGTTTAACGTTATTTCTCATTGGGAATTCTACATTTTCGAATAGGACTATTAAAGTCTTGACACCTCACCATGGAAAAACAGTAGGATGTGATCTAATGGCTAATCTACAACTGCTGCAGAAAGTAACTCTGGGTCAAGACTTGGTTGTTTTCTTAAGCAAAAAAGTTCAACTAATATCTAAATTTTATTGTTAAACAATAAAATGGATGAATTACTGATTTCCGATAAAGAAAAAAATCATAGGTAAATGAGCTATGGTGATCTCATCCTATAATAATTATATTTTTTAAATAATGCTGAGTTGCAATGATTTAAAGGAAGTTAGATTTCTGGACCCTGCTTGAAGGTACTGCTATGCACTTTCTCCAATTAATATGAGAATATTTGGAGACAGGACTTTGCGTGGAGATAATTAATGTTTAATGAGATAAAAAAATGGGCTTCTGATCTAGTAGATTTAGGGTCATGATAAAAAGAAGCCCTGCAGCACATGTTTAGTCTGTATGCCTCACCCATAAGAGGACACAAGAATGCAACCATTTAAAAGCTAGAAGAAAGCCTTAGCAGAACCCAACCGTGTTCCATCCTGGTCTTGACGTCCAGCTTTTAAATTCAAAAAATAAATTTCTGATATTTAAAGTGTACAGTATGTAGTATTTTGTTACAACACTGACTCCTATGGAACAGAAAAAATAGGAAATATGAGGTCCAGAGGGGAATATTTTACAAGATTAAATTAGGAAGTCTAGCAAACATGTAGGTAGCCCTGGATTCAAACCACAGCATTGTAAAAACAAAGCAAAATGAAACAACAATCAAATATGATTCTTAAGGCTCTATGACTAAATAGCTGAACAGACTTACCATAAACTGAGGAAAATAATTTATCCTCTGTTAAGAATAGCCAGCTGACCTATGTATCTATTGGCAGTGTTGGGGTAGTTTTGAATGCAAAATAGAAATAGAAATTTGGTCAATAGTGGAATAAAAGATACAGGAAAAAAAGCAGGGAAATGCTTATATTTTGGTATTTATACTGTTTTTAGCTGTTTCAAAGTCGCTATTCCTTGAATAGACTTGAGCGTCTTGACTATGGCTTCCAAGAGAGCAATAAAGTTAAAATAATAGTTACCACTACATAAAAATTTGATTAGAAATTGCATGGACATCACTTTGTTTCAGGGGATTGCTTCGGCCTTCATATATAAATATTTAATTTCTACCAAGTTATGTATATATTAAGATGTTAAGCTACTGTGTAGACATCATTTAAGAAAATGCATGATGCTACTTTTACACAATTAAATTAGTTTCATCCATTTTTATCTGTGAAACAGCTCATGTAGATCTTTCAAAATGATTAATTTTTCATGCTTTCTCACATAGCACTTCTACTAATAGTTTTATTTTTTATAAAATACAATTTTGAAAGTATTTCTCTTATCTTGGTGCTCATTTTGCCTAACATCAACTTATCTGTTTCTGCTTGAAACATACTAGTTATTGCAAATAAGGGAAACCATGGGACCTATGTTTCTTTGGGCCTGGCTTACTTGACTTACTATAATTTTTTACAAGTCTTTCCATTTCCTAAAAATGGGAAGGGGAAACAAAGGAGGAGGCAATAATGCTTGATAAGAAATATACTCATTACCTAGCTTATGTAATTGTAACTTCTCTGTATGGTATTTTCACAATAAAAAATTTAAAAAGTATTTCCCATATTTAAATAGATTATATTATTTATAGTTTTTTGCCTCTTGTATTTGCATTATATGCCAAATGAGAGTCCTGCATTAAAGCAATAATACACATGGAAGAAATATGTTTTATTTGTGTGCTATTCCTGGGGTTTGAACTCAGAACTTGGGCGCTGTCCCTGAGCTTTTATGCTCAAGGTTAGCACTTTACCACTTGAGCCACAGCTCCACGTCCAGCTTTTTTGTGGTTAACTGGCAATAAGTTACAGCAAGGCTTGAGAGTTGTTAGAGACTGAATATACCTACCTAAATCAAAATGTTGAGAAGCTCACCTTACTGTGGTAGTATTTGTGGACAATTTGTGGCATCTAGTAGCTTTAGATTAAGTCAAAAGGCTGGATTGGCACTGATGGAATTAGCTACTTTATTTATATATCTATTTATTTATTCATTTATTTATCTTTCTGTAGTTGTACAAAGGAGTTGTTACTTGACAAAGCAGGTAATTAATACAACAGATCTTGATCATTGTTACCCTTTCATCATTTTCTTCCATCCCTTCCAAGCACACCCCTTTCCTCAATTTTCTTAATTTTGTAGGATAGGCATTGAAATTTATGACTGTATTTGTTACCCCTTCCTGTATTCAAGAAGAGGAACATACACTAGAAATCATTTCCAGATACCATGGAAAAGGCATATAGGAAATAACAGGATGTAGGCCAGCACTAACTCTACTAAGCCAAGTGGCTTAGTAGATTAGCAGTAAATACTTCAAAACTAATCGTTCTTTAAGCCACATTCTATGGTACTTTGTTAAAATGTATGAGCTGAGTAAGATAAGGGATTTGGCCACAAGATGAACATTGATATTTTATTCCCTAGAGAGGTGTATTTTTCTCTTATTCTTGCGTTTTTATTACCATTAATTACTCATGTAGAGAATTTTCATTTTGACATGACATGTCCATATATGCATGCGATATACTTGGATAAAATTTACTTCCTCCATCACTTTCTCACGTTTTTCTTACCTTCTTTACAATCCAATTTCAACAAACATTTTTGTTCCATTTTCACACATAAAATACGTGAATCATATTCATACTCTTTTACTCTCTCTATTGACCTTTCTCTTTCCCACTAGTCCCTAACCTTCAGTCAGAAGAAATTCTTAGCAGTCTTAGCCATAAATTAAATGCAAATGCAAATAACTTTGAGAATTCATATTAGCTTATAACAGTGAGAATAGCCACCATTCTACCATCTTTAATAACCATCATCACAAACAACAAATGTTGGTAAGGTTACCGAGGAAGTGAACCCTTATGTAAACTAGTGCAACTACTATTGAGATAAGTGAATAAATTACCAAAAAAACCCTAAAACAATATTACCATCATATGCTCCAATGATAACAAACTCATACATGTATCTGAAGGGATGTAAGCCAAGAAACATTGGAGATGTTTGCACACTCATGTTCATTGGAAACGAAGGTTTTGAATCTGCAATGAGAAGAGTCTTAAGTGTGGCTAGCAATGTACAAGCAGGTCAAAAAATGGTAACCAGCTTGAGGTGGTGGAGGTGTGGGAAGGCTCAAAAGGAAAGGTTGTGCAAGGGTAAATATAGTATTTACATGTATGAAAATATAATTACACAATCTGTTGAAATTTTTTCATATTCCAGGATTGAGGGGACACAATTGAGGTAATTTTGATCAGCAGACAATGTATTTATAACACAATAAAACCCCTTTTTATGACTAACATATAATAATAAGGTGGAAAATGAAATAAAAATAAATAAATGCGTAAATACATTGAAATCTAGTACAGGCACAAAAAACTTTGGTTTCTAAAAATTGCTATAACTTTACTTTTCTGTTCGTTTAAATATCAATAACAATAAAAAATGTAAGACTGCCCTAGGGTTCCCCAAATTAATAAAATCAATCAAAATACTTAAACACTTTTACATCTAAATTAGCATAAAAATAGAATGTAAATAGGTGAATTCATGTTGAGCTAGTGTTATTTTGTTAAGAGAATACTGGGAAATTTGCTTGACAAATTACTGGAAAAATTGCTTGACAGATTCAAAAGCAAAAATATGAGCAGGGTGCTGGTGGTTCACATCTGTAAACCTAGCTACTTGTGGTTCAAAGCCAGCCTGGGCAGGGAAGACAGAGAGACTTTTATCTCCAATTAACCACCAGAAAACTGGAAGTGGTAATGTGGCTCGAAATGATAATGTGCAGCCTTGAGCAGAAAAGCTCAAGCACTGCACCCAGATCCTGAGTTCAAGGTCCAGAACAACAACAACAAAAAAATCAAAACCCAGAAAATGGTATATACTAGTTTCTCTTGCTTTATGCATAATGATAAACAAAAATTCAATTTTTGCTAGAAAAATTGGATCATTTATCTATTAGTAAAGAGATCTTAACATATATATGGATACTTTTATACAGATTACAGTGGATTTTTTAAGTTATATTTCTGCATTTTGTGCCTCTTCTAAAATTTCTAGAACTTGTCAAAATTAGAGCAATTCTAATTTCCCAAAAGTGAATTTTCAGTGTTCCATCTGAAATTGAAAGCTACAGAAATGTTTTTTAGATATATGACTTTATTGTTGTAAGTTGAGACCTTTTCTTATGAATTGAAGTGCAATGATTTTATTGCCACTATTACATTCCATATTAAAACCAGCATTTTTACTAACATTTAGTACTTTTTTTTATCTCGTCTTTGTTAGAGTTAGTACTATTTGCATTGAGAACTCTGAATTAGTTTGTCTAGACACTCTAGGTATTTATGCTCTGCCATGTGTAATAAATGACTTTTTAAAGTATTTTTTAATTGTGAAAATACTGTACAGAGGGGTTATAATTACATGAGCAAGGTCATGAGTACATTTCTTATCAAGCATTGTTGCCTCCTCCTTTGTTTCCCCTTCCCAACCCTTCCCATACCCTTCGCATCCCCTCTCCCCCACCTTGCCCCCGCCAAAGTTGTAAAGTTCCTTTTTCAACATAACATCTTGTACATCTCATTGTACCTGTCTCCCTTTTTAAACAATTTGTTTTTCCCTCCCCCTCCACAAACTATACCAACATCAAATACAGTGAAAGCAGGGGTTACACCGTGGCGGAGGGACATACAAAACAACAAGGAAATCATCTTATAAATATGTTAGAAACAATAGAAAGAAAGAAAAAACATTGAGTCCTTATCTTGGGGTTCATCAACTTATCTGACCTTTTCTGCTCTTCTCAGACATATACTAGTTATTGCAAATAAGGGAAACCATGGTATCTATGTTTCTTTGGGCCTTGCTTACTTCACTTAATATAATTTTTTCCAAGTCTTTCCATTTCCTAACAAATGGAGCAATGCTATTCTTTCTGATGGAAGCATAGAATTCCATTGTGTATATATACCACATTTTCTTGATCCATTCATCTACTGAGGGGCATTTGGGTTGGTTCCAAATCTTAGCTATGGTAAATAATGCTGCAATAAATGTAGTATCACATACCCTTAAAGATTTGAGCTGAAAGATAAAGATTTTTATTACAAGTTGAAATACACATTTTTCTTCCAATTTAAGATTCTATTACCTTTTTAATCCTAAGTGCCTTAGAACTTTAAATATTTTATTAGCCTATATTCAATTGTCATTATCATGGGCTCCATATTTGTGAATTCATAGACTTGTTATAAAATCTATAATTATGTTATGACTTGTGGACATACTCAGAGCAGAGAAAAGTTTGAATTGTCCAAATTACATGTTCCTACTGATAGAGCAAAAGGAGAACAGGTAAACTCTATCTCCTTGTTTCAGCTTTCATTTTATAAATAAGAACCCTTTCTGTAGTCTAGTGCCATGTTTGTGCTTTTCTTGGTGATTCCATTGTTTTGTGATGGCCCCAAGCATAGTACTGACGTGTTTATGTCAAGATAGATAAGCAACATAAGAAGGCTCTGATGTAGCTTCCAAAGAAGTGTATATTAGAAAAGCTTGATTCAGCTTGAGTTTTGGCACACTTAACTGAGAGTTCTGTGGTCATTGATCAATGATATTTTATATTAAAAATAAAAGAAGTGGAAAAAATCCACAAATATGTACATCTGTCCATGATGTTATTCTGTAATTTGTAATTTAATATCTATAATATATACAGATGAGAAGTGATAAATGCAGAAATTCATGAACTGATGTCCAATACAATGCATAGCTGACAGAATTGTTGAGGCTGATAGCCAAAGAAATTTACAGTCATGTTCCCTACAGCCAGAAAAATGCCAAGCACTTCAGGACTAGTGTGTTATTTCTCACAGGTTTCACAGAGTAGAAACAGTATGAAAATGTTAGATCTGTATAATACTTAGTATGTATTTTTTTTAACATTTCTTCCATAGCTTTTGCAGTGAGAAAGCTGTAGAATAATTTTTTAAAAAAATACCTACTGCATAAAATATAGGAAAAGGGCTATATGAAAGGGCAGGTTTCATTGTTGATTTGAAGGGCTATATGAAAGGGCAGGTTTCATTGTTGATTTGATTGCCCTGCTTAATAAGAACTTTGGCAAATTTAATTTTGTAAATAGCATTTTGGATGCCAAGAATATAACTAAAATCTTGCAGAAACCTAACCTAAACACAGTTCAATATTCACTAATTTGGTATTTACAATTTTTATGAATTGGAAATACCACAAATAATTAGATGAGTGCAATTCATCTTCCTAGTATGCAAGGAATTGCTGTTTATATCTATTGTGGAGAACAGCAAAGTTTAGCTTATATTTTGTTTGCCATTAAGAAGACTGAACTGTTTGCAAACACTTCTCTTTTCCTTGCCATGTACTCAAGACTTCGTTCAGAAACCATCAATCTGGCTCTATAGTTTATAAACATACTTTAGAGTCTACATCTATGCTTACTTACTTGTATAATGCTTCCTCCTTTACAATGTGTCCCCCAGGAGATTTAAAAACGCTTTATGAAAGCTATGGAGAATTGCTGTCTGTTCATAAATAAGAGAGTACTGAAGCAACACATCTGTCCACTCCTGGGAAACCTTACAATAGCAGCAGGTGTGGCTGCGACATCAGCACTTAGAAAAAGCAGAATGATGATTATTGCAGACTTTCACCTACTTTGTCAGGAAATGCTTGTTTGAGGAACACAATTGAAGATAGGAAAATTTCACTCATGCACATATCTTATTCACCCTCCATATCAACCTCTCCTTTTGCTTACCCCACCAGGGAGTAGCTTACTCCCTATGCTTCTCCTTTTACATTTTTGTTTTACATTATTGTTTTCTTTCCCATACAATCTGTTGTGGTGAATTCTGTTATCATTTTGTAAATGTGGAAATGTAGCTAACAACTCTTGCGCTAATCTATGATAATGAAAGTTTTTCCTGTTTCTCCTAGCTTCAAGTTATATCAACCCTATATATAATGCCAAATTTGTATAATATTAAATTATTTTCTTAGTAAAAAATCGATGCATATAAAAAGAGAAAATGCAGTAGTGTTACTCACTAGGCACTATTGTGAAAACCAAATATGCAACTTGTGGGTGGAGGCAGGAGGGAAAACCTGGGAGAGAGCAAGGAAAGAGTTGACATTGTCCAAAAAGAAATGTACTTGGGCTGGGAATGTGGCTTAGTGGAAGAGTGCTTTCCTAACACACATGAAGCCAGAAGTGGTGCTGAGGCTCAAGTGGTAGAGTCCTAGCCTTGAGAAAAAGAAGCTGAATTCAAGCCTCAGGAGTGGCAAAGAAAGCTTGGAAGCAATGAAGCAAGAAAGCAAGGAAGGAAGGAAGGAAGGAAATAGAAATGTACTTATTACCTGACTTATGAAATTGTAGCATCACCCTTTGTACAAGCTTTCCATTTTTATAAGGACATTTGTTAAATGCATTGGAAGGTTTGGGTAATGCATACTAATCAAATAAACACTTACAGAAGTTCCAGTACAAAATACATGATATTCTATTCTCCAAGGCAAAAGTAAATCCCTAAGTTGGTTTTGCTTCTTTGCTTTGTACTATAAAGTGAAATTTATTAATGTTTGCAGTGCTTCCAAATGCTGTTTCCTAACATCTCTTTTATTTTAGAATATTTTAACTACCATTGGAAGTAATAAATATTCCTAAGGGAGGATGAATAATAGTTCTAATTTTCAGTAACTAGAGTAGAATAATAATACAATTTTTAGTAGGAATTTATTAGTATAACAATAAAAAGGAGCAAGGTTTTGTAGACCTGAGATTTTGTAATACAGTCTTGTATGCTTAGTGAAATAATTTTTAAGTGCAGTTGTGTATGCAAACTATGAAACCTCATTGATTTTACATTACTGATTCACCTATAAGAAAGCTTTAAGAGAGTTTTTTTGCAAGCTTTTGTAGGTCTATGAGACTCTTTAATTGTCTTGGCACTTTTTTTTACAAGGTTTCCATTGTTTAATAGCTAAGTTTTGAAACTGGACAACTTAAATGAGCAACATAAATATGCCACAGAAAACTGGTTACAGGATATGAATAGAACTATGTAAGTCCCCAAAGAAACTAAAAGTAATTATAAACACGAAATATATATCCATATTATATGTGCCTTTCCTAGTATCTTACTTACTATCAAAGATAGTAAGTAGTCATTTTCATTGACTACAAGTGCTAGATTAGAAATATATTGTGTGTTTCTGAGAATATGATCAAAGGAGCATTCTCATATATTGCTGGTAACATGAATAAAAATTGGACACAAATTTTGTAGAAAGTGATTTGAAAATATGAAACATGAATTTATTAATATTCCTAGTATCAAGAAATTAATCATTTTGTTATTTATATGAACTTTAATTTATCTACTGGTGCTCTTTCTACAGTTGAAAAACTGAAGAAAATGAAGGATTAAATATATGGTACAATGTGATATGGAGAAAACTTACAATTTTAAATATCTTACTTTCAAATATCATATTTAAGGGAATGTTAATGGGTTACTGTTTGGTCTGCAAGTTTGTTACAGGATGAGCACAACATTATAAAATAGACAAATGTGAAAACAAGCATCAGACTGTTGACAACACCTTTATACTGTTAAAAATGTAGCAACAATTAGTCATTTACAATTATTTATTTGAGCATTTAGCCAATACTCTGTATAGCTATTATAGTTAGTGAAATATTAAGAAAATATTTTGTCAAACAAAAATTGACAAATATGGAAATGGAAAGACTTGGAAAAAATTATATTAAGTGAAGTAAGCCAGGACCAAAGAAACATAGGTCCCATGGTTTCCCTTATTTGAAATAACTAGTATATGTCTGAGACAAGCAGAAACGGTCAGATAAGTTGATGTTAGGCGAAATGAACCCCAAGATAAGGACTAAAATGGTTTTTCTTTCTTGTGATTGTTTCTAGCATATTTATAAGATGATTTCTTTGTTGTTTTGTATGTCCCTTCCCACGGTATAACCCCTTTTTTCACTGTATTTGATGTTGGTAGAATTTGTGGAGGGGAAGGAAAAAAACAAGTTATTTAAATACGGATACAGGTAGACCCATTGCAGCAATGAGATATACAAGACATTATGTCTAAAAACGAACTTTACAACTTTGGGGAGGGGAAACTAAAAGGGTTGGGGGGTGGAGATCGGAAGGGATGGTAAGGGGAAACAAAGGAGGAGGCAACAATGCTTGATAGAAGTGTACTCATTGCTTTGCCCATGTAATTGTAACCCTCTGTACGATATTTTCACAATTTAAATAAAATGGTGTTCCCAACCTTGGTGCTGGTGGCTCACCCCTCTGATCCTAGCTACTAAGGAGGCTCAGATCTGAGGACCATAGTTCAAAGCCAGCCTGAGAAGGAAACTCCATGAGACTCTTATTACAATCAACTAAAAAAGCCATAAGTGGTGCTGTGGCTCAAGTGGTAGAGCACTTGCCCTGAGTAAACGAAGGTCAGGGACAGCCCCTGGACTGACAAGGGAAAAAAATATAAAAAATGAGGTTGCCAATGGGACTCTGAAATTGAAGTCTTTGATCTCTGCCCTTCACCTGGACCTCCACTGGAGGCCCAATCTTCACTCAGCAATGACGGCTAAGGTGGGGCTGGACTCTGATTAGGAGCACCAAGTGATCCTTGTCCCAGTTAAAGGGGGTTTGGCAGGAAGATAGCCCTTCACTCAGCATTGAGGGCTGTGGTGAGGCCTGGACTCTGGTTGCATGTTTTTCTTCATATATGGAACCTAGAATTAGCTTAGAATCGTATAAGTAAATACTGTAGGTGGTATACAAGTGTACACAAATATACTATGTGATTCCTTACAAAAGCAAAAATGAAATTCAACAAAAAATAGTTGTGTGAGAGGGGTGGGCTGTGGACAAGGAGAAGGGGGAAATGCAGTCAAGAATTCAGTGTAAGCTGGGCAGCAGTGGCTCATGTCTATAACCCTAGGTACTCAGGAGGCTGAGATCTGAGGATCGTGGTTCAAAGCCAGCCCGGGCAGGAAAGTCCCCCTGAGACTCTCATCTCCAATTAATCCTGAGAAAAACGGAAGTGGTGCTGAGGCTCAAGTGGTACAGCCCTGGCCTTGAACTGAAGAGCTAAGAGAGTGCCCAGGCCCGGAGTTCAAGACTCACGACCGACCAAAAACTAAAACTAAAATGAATTCAATGTGTATTCTACAAAATTAAGATGAGGGGAGGGCTGGGCTGGGAGGAATTTATGAGAATATTGAAAGAGGTGACATTATTTAAGACAAATTCATAAACTGTTTTATTAAATGGCAACTCCTTTGTACAACTACTTAAAGATAATGAAATAAATAAATTAAAAATTTAACTATTGTTTGAATTTTTCAGCAAGATCCCTTCTTTGAAGGGATGCATTTTAATTTGATGACTGACACCAGACTTGCTAATTATCTTTAAATCTACAGCACATGATATTTTTGTGCAGTTCATTTACTTACATGGATATAATCTTGCCATTTGTGTTAAAAGTTATATTTAATTTATGAATTTTAGTCTGCCAAGAAAATATTTATTCATTGGTAATTCTTGTATTTCTTTTTGAATTGTTATATAGGTAATGTACAGAGGGGTTACAGTTATTTAAGCCAGGTAATGAGTAGATTATCTTTTTAACAGTGTTACCTCTTCCTTCATTTTCTCCCAGCTTTTCCTACCCACTGCCCACAAACAAGTTGCATTGCTCATTTTCACCAGAGTGTGTAGTGAGTATTACTGCTGCTTTAGTTTATCATTTGTCTCATCATTTCTTTGCTCCCCTTTACCTCCCCCAAGAAGATAAACTTACATACAAGACAAAAGGCACAGAAATAAAAAACTGTGATGAAGGAAGAAGAAAATAAGAAAAGACCTCATTTCCATTTATTGGAATTCGTTTCAATAAACATCATTTAATCCAAGTCTTTAGCCCAAAGAAACATACGTTCCATGGTTTCCCTTATTTGCAATAACTAGTATATGTCTGGGACAAGCAGAAAAGGTCAAAGGTATGTACATATGACCAGATAAGATGATGTTAAACAAAATGAACCCCAATATAGGGACACAAGTGGTTTTTCCTTTCTTGCTATTGTTTCTAACTTATTTATAATGCACCATATGATATTTTTTGTTGCTTTGTATGTTCCTCCCCCACAATATATCCCTTGTTTTTATTGTATATGATGTGGTCTAAACTGGGGAGGGGAAAGGAAAAAACAAAATGTTTAAATATGGATACAGGTTGACACATTGTAACAATAAGATGTACAAGACACTATGTTGAAAAATGAACTTTACAATTTAGGCAGGTGTTGGGGGGCAATGGGGAGTGTACTTGTAGAGGTAGGAAGGAAGAGGTGGTAGGGGAAAATCAAAGGAGGAGGCAACATTGCTTGATAGGAAATGCACTCATTACCTTGCTCATACAGTATTTTTACAATAAAAACTTATTTAAAAAAAACAAAAAAAACATCATTTTAATGGAATTCGTTTCAATAAACATCATTTTATATGATCATCTTCACATAACTATTGATCCTTTGTGATCCTCTCCTAAGGTTTCCCTATAACCCAGCAATTTCACTTGTGGGCATTTATCCAAGAGACCACAAATAAGGCCACACCAAAGCTACCAGGACCACCATGTTTATTGCAGCACTGTTTCCCACTGGCAATATATGAAATCAACCCAAATGCCCCTTAGAAGATTAATGTATCAAGAAAATGTGGTATATATGCACAATGAAATTCTAGCCTTCCATCAAAAACACTTGGAAAAAATATATTAAAGTAAAATGAGCCAGACACAAAAAAACATAGATTACATGGTCTCCTGTATTTGTTATAACTAGATTGTGCCTATATATCTACAAGTAAACACCCTTTATTGTGTTTGTACAGAACTCTAGACATTCACACAGCAAGACCAAATTCCTGCTTTTTTCCTTGAGATAAATTGTAATGATTTGTATTACAAATTATTTGAAATTACAAATCAATACAAATTACAAACTACAACTCAATTTGAAATAAATGAGTTGTAATTTGTAATTACAAATTATTTGTAATTGATTTGTAATGATTTAGAAATCTTTTGTAATTACAAATCAATAAAGATATAGATAACATAAAAAGCGGTAGGTAGCTAGCTAGATAGAAAAATTTCATGAACCCATCTTCAATGAATTTATATTGGAAGGAGGCTCTTTATGCCAAAATGCTATCAGAGCTGGCCCAAGCATCTGTGGCCATGGTTACTGGCATCTTCATTAAGAGAATGATATTTTTGTGTCATTTAAATTTCCATATTTATTTTATATTTTATATGTTAATTTTTTGAGGTTAGGATATAACAATTTTCTAAACTACTAAATACACTGGATGCTTGAGAATTCAACTAAGTTTGAGAATTCAACTAAAGATAAGGAACAAATGACTAAGAAAATGTTTGTATTCACATGTTAAAAGGGGGTGATAAGTACAGATGTGATAGAATAGATCTTGGAAGGAGGGTACTTGTGTTTAAATCCTATTGCTATAGTTTACCTAGGGAAAGTTAACAAATTTCTCCCTTCAGATTTTCCAAGTATAATTGTCAAGGTTAAATTATGCTATCAGTCTATGGAGTGGTGAAGATTACTTTAATTAATGCTTACAAAACACAGTCTCACCTGGTACATTGTACGAATAGTTATTATTTCAAGATATTTTTATTGATAATTGATTATACTATTTGCAGTGCCTCACTGTAGCATAGAGTAATACATAAACATATTCTAACATGGGAATAATTTGTTTGCTTTACTCTTGTGTAGAGGCATGTATAAGCTAATCAACAAATGTAGAGCTAATCACCAAGAGAACTTATCACAGAGAAATGTACAATAAAAAGAATGATAGTGATGAATTTATAATTAGTGAGACAAAATTTATGAATCTTGTGGGGTATAATTTAAAAGCTTTTGGAGTCCAGAGGAAGATAATGGAGGAGAAGCTGAAGGCTAAACAAGCTCTTGCATAGAAAGCAGTTTTAATATTCTAGTGAATAGACCTAGGCTAGAGAATCTCATGAAGTGTGACCACAGTACAGAGAGTTTTCCCAGAGAGGAAAAATGCAGGCAGCTTGGTCAAGGAGACAGATCTGAACACTTGCTGGTGTCCATGGCAGCAGTGGAGGTGTCCATGCTACAGCCACCATATCAACAGAGAAAGCCCAGATGTGGTGTGTGAGCGGATTCTACTCACCACCAGCAAGAACTGACAAGGAGCAAAAATCTTCATCCTGCTGACTGGGGATGGCCAGAAACCAAGAGGCTTCCTTGAGTACCCTCAAGATATCCTCACCCCTTCTCATGAAGTAGCAGGAAGGTAGCCCCCTACCACCACCTGGGAAGAACTCCATTTTTGATACTGACAAAGGCCTGGTTGAGCAGCTAGCTCCAACTCAGGCCTTGGGAGAAAACAAAAGGAGCCATTCACCAGGTCACAGGAATCTGACCTGACCTGCTGGGCTCAGCTTCACCCAGGGGAAAGTCACCCTGCCCACCCACTACTGCCTATGCAGCATGCCCAGAAGCAGGAGGGGTAAAAGACAAACAATTGAAACTCAGTAAACATAAATCAAGAGAATGGCACCAGGCTGGGCTCTGTGAATATCTCAGGATCTAGCCCCTCAGGGAAAAGCTACTGTTTGCTGAAAGGCCTCAACCCTACCTAGAGCCTAGCCTCATCAGAGCAACTCCAACTTAGAGGAAACAGCCATCTCTCCCTTTTGTGATACTCAAAGCAGATCTCTGTCCCACTGAACTAGCCTGGGAGGAGGATCACAAAGTCCTGGTAAGGCAGAGCATTTTTCTGCCTGCTCAAACTGACTTAAGAAACCAATGAAGCCACAGGAAAACCAAACACCACAAGCAAACCAGAGACTCCACCAAGAGACTGGTTATGGACACAGGGGAGATACAATATCCCTCCCCCCCAACCAAAAATAAAAATCAAATAACTTGTTTTTCTACCTAAGTTTTTTATTTTTAGCCGGGTGCTGGTGGCTCACGCCTGTAATCCTAGCTACTCAGGAGGCTGAGATCTGAGGATCTCGGTTCAAAGCCAGGCCCGGCAGGAGAGACCGTGAGACTCCTATCTCCAATAAACCACCAGAAAACCAGAAGTGGCGCTGTAGCTCAAGTGGTAGAGCGCTTGCCTTGAGCTGAAGAGCTGAGGGACAGCACCCAGGCCCAGAGTTCAAGCCCCATGACTGACAAAAAAAAAAACAAAACTGTTTTTTATTTTTTAAAATTGTTTTGTATTTTTTCTTTCATAATTTTAATTTTAGATGTGTGTATATGTGTGTGTTTTTGCGTGACTTAATTGCTAGTCTGCTCATCCCCAGATATATACTCGTTGTTGATTATTAGATCTTATCCTTTATTGTGTGCATACTTAATTCAGGAATCGATTACTCAATTCACAACCTCTTAGGCTTAACTTCTTTAATAGTAGTATCATTTCTTTATACCTATATAATTTTTAAGTATTCCATTTTTTATATTTTTATTTTTTATTTTTTCATTTTTATCTTCTCTCATCCTATCCTTTTCTTCTATCGGAATTATTTCTTTATACTTACATAATCTTTAAGTGTTTCATTTTTTTAAATTCAAAATTTTGTTATTTCATTTTTTCTTGTTTCTTTATCTCTCTCCTTTTGTTCTGTTCTATCCATTTCCTCTCTGACATTAGGTCTTGGTTAAATTCACTCTTTCCTTTTTTCTCTCTACATTTCTCTAATCCTATGTTTCCCCACAATTCTCCCTAAACCTATTTATTTCTCATCTGCTAACTCCCTCTTTAATGTTTTTAGCCTATTAATCCAGAGTTGTTTGATGTTGAATAGATTGTATCTGTTGCAATAGATTGTATCTGCAGCCATTTTGATTGTGCAACTACAGGACTCTGATTGATACTTGCTTTAAAATCATGTTCTAGCATGAAATTGGTGTTACTTTCATACCAAATGGGCAGAACTATCCAGAGAAACATAAGAACAATGGCAAGTCCGGGTATCTCAACTCCCACTCATGATAATCAAGTAACAGAACAGTTAATGCATAATCCAGAAGAGAATTACCCAAAAGCTCTACAAACACTACTGGTAAACAAGGTGGATGAGAAGACTGAAAGCCTGCAAAGGATTCAGTGTGAGCTTGATAGGGAGCAAGATGAGGCTAACCAAAGATTAATACAGGAATCTTATGAGCACAAGGAAGCTAATAAAGATTAATACAGGAATTGCATGATCAGGCTGAGAATGGTCAAAGAGTAATTCAGGAATTGCATGAGCGTGAACAAGCTAATCAAAGAATAATGGAGAAATTGCATGAGCAGGATGAGAATAAAGAACAATAGAGGCATTCATGGAATCCATAAACAGACAGCTGAAGGAATCCAGGGAGACCACAAAGGGAATGCTGAATAGAGCCTGTCAGAAGGAAAAGAAGTCCAAAGAAACAATAACCAATCAACTAAGGGATTTAAGAGTAAACACTGAACACCAAATTAAGGAAGTAAAGGAGTCCATGAAAGATCTAAAACAAAGCTCCAACAAAGAATTTGAAGCCATCAAAGCTAACCAATTAGAAGGAAAGGAAATAACAGAGTAGTAAGTCTTGACCATAGGTTAGACCATGCAGAAGATCGAATCTCCGGGATTGAAGACAGCCTAGATATTATAAAGAAAAGACAACTATCCAAGACAAATCCAAGAAATATGATGGATCTATTTAACATTTAGGAGACACCATCAGAAGGCCTAATCTGAGGATAATGTGTGTAAGGAGCATCAAGAGACTAAAGTTAATGGTCTAGGAAATTTATACAGGATCCTAGAATATCTTTTGGAAGAGGGGAATCTCATGGGTTCAGAAAGCAGTATGGTAATGAATATTTTGGGATAAGAATAAAAGCAAGTCTTTTAATTTTCAATCTTCATCAAAGATATTATGAAAGTGGTTTTGCTTAATGGAAATTTTCATTTTTTTCAGTTTATTAATTGATTAAAACAAATACTTTAAAATACTAAAATTTGTCTTTTACTTTACAAATACACTGGTTTATAACTACTGTTACCTTTAATTAACAATAACCAACTTTAGACATTGTAAATATAAGCAAGTAATTTAAATCACCTTGAGTTCTCATTTATGAATAAATGTAGAGCAAGTAGCCACTAGATTTCATTAGGTTTTATTCTTTCATATTTATCATTTTTGTAGTCAGTATTTTGGAATCAAGTATATTTGGGTATGATATAGCTAAATATTTTACATTCTCTCTTCCTCTTTCTTACCTAAAGGATTTTTAATAGCATTAATGATTTTTTTTCATTTGTTAATTCAAATAAGGTTTATGGGATGAAAGCATCTGGGAAAACCTTCATTGGAGAAAGTTAGATGCTTAGTTACATCCACTAATTCATTCCACAAAATTTTAATGAGGACTATAGGAGGAATTAAATGATGTGTAGTTTGCAGAAAAATGGGTGGATATGGAGATCATTATGTTAAGTAAAATAATCCAGATTCAGGGCAGAGATTACATGGTTACTCTCTTGTACAGAATCTAGAAGTTAAAAAGGAAAAATAAATTTGAATTCTTTATACAAATACCTCTATATATATTTGTATGTATACATACACAAATGGACATACCTGAATGTATACAAATATGTTCATATACAAATACATATATGTGTACATATAATAGAATGTGTATATATTGTATATAGTTATATATGAAATATATAATATAAAATTATTTAAAAGGGGTGAGAGTGATAAGAATATAACAATGAGGAATTATGATCAAGGTACATTGTATGCATGCGTGGAAATACCACAATGAAACTTCTTGTGTAATTAATAAATGCTAATATTAAATGTTAAAAATAAATGAGTGGGAAAGAGGGAACAGTTGACACTAAGCAAAAGGAAAGAAATGTACATATCAACCAAGGTGGAAGAAATAATTCTATTATCAAAGCTCATAGAATTCACAAATTTTATGTACCATGATAAAGACAATTTGCCCCAGGAAAGTTACAATATGTTGATGACTTTAAGTATCACTATCTTACAATACTGTGAAATTTATGTAATCACTTAATCACAATAAAAATGCTATTAAAAATTATTTCCACTTCAAAAAAATTCATTGAGCAGGTATTTGAATACTACTAATGTCAACTAGTCTCCTACCTATGACTCGGTGAAGCTGAGTAACTCTGAGCAGTAGCAATTGGGAATAGTTAAAATTCATTTTTTCCTATGATATCAATTAGTACATTACATTTTTCACATGGAAATCAAGGAAATGTTAGGATTGCTCCCTGAGAAAATTAAACACACACACACACAGACACAGACACACACACACACACACACATAATTTTTGTCTCAGGAAAGCTCACAGATTCTGAGTTCACCTGAAATAATTTCTACTGGTTTCTCATGCATAAATTATGGCTCTTTCTTCCTGTTGGAGTTTTTTATCTTCATTTTTTCAGAAAGACTTTATAGAGACATGAATTCTACCACTGGTCCAAATGTCATTTGCTTTGAAGGGAGATCATTTTCATTTTATGTTGTTCATGCTTTGATACTATGTAGTATTTAACAGGTGAAACAGTCTCAACATTTAATGTTAGTGTTCAAGCCACAATAAAACACTACTTGAGCTTTAAGTTTTCTTAGTTTCCAAGCTCCAATTCAAGGATTTTTCCTGTTCATATAAAGAAAGATTTTTCAACATCATATGGATATAACATGTTTCTTCTAAAATAGCTCAGACTGGAAGCTTCTGTTTAAAATCTAAATGCTACTTTACATTTCTCTATTAAAATAGTTTTCCTAGCTATAGGCCATACAGTAAAAAGAAGTGGAACTTTGTCGTGAAATTATGATACATTAAAAGTCATTATTTCCTTTGTTTTTTGACCATATGTTAATATGGGTAATTCAAGAAAATAGAAATTAATAGAAAATAAAGGCCACACTTTGATGTTTTCATAATGTATATCTTGTACTTTGGTCACATCAAAGTACATTACACACATGTGCATTATCAGTTACCTCTCCATTCTGATTCTCTTCCTCTTCCAAATTGTGTTTCTGTTAATTTTATGTTTAAAAACATAGATTATCCTTATGAGAGAATGCATGCAATATTTTTCTTCATGTATCTTATTTCACTTAACATGATGATACCAGTTCTCTCCATGTTTCCGTAATGACATAGATTTATTCTATTTTTATGGCTTCATTGTGTATACATGCCACAGGTTCTTTACTCAATTCAAACATTTTGGGCACCTAAGTAATGCCATATCTAGGCTATTATGAATACTGAAACAATATGCAGGTATTTCTATTTTATCTTGATTTTTATTTCTTTAGATACAAATCCCATCGTGTTATACCTGTATCATATGGTTGCTCTTTTAATTCAAATTTTGAAGTACACTTATGCTGACATTATTATGTCATTATTATGTCTGAGACAAGCAGAAACGGTCATATAAGTTGATGTTAGGAGAAATGAACCCCAAGATAAGGACTCATGGTTTTTCTTTCTTGCTATGTTTTCTAACATATTTATAAGATGATTTTTTTTGTTGCTTTGGATGTCCCTCCCCCACGGTGTAACCCCTGTTTTCACTGTGTTTGATGTAGGTATAATTTTGGGAGTGGAGGGGGAAAAACAAATTGTTTAAATAGGGATACAGGTGGACCCACTGCAACAATAAGATGTACAAGACATTATGTTGAAAAAGGAACTTTACTACTTTGGTGTCGGGACGGGGTGGGGGGGATAGGAGGGCAGGGATAATAAGGGGAAACGAAGGAGCCGAGGCAATGCTTGATAAGAAATGCACTCATTACCTTGCTCATGTAATTGTAACCACTCTATACTGTATTTTCACAATAAAAAACTTATTAATAATAAAAAATTATAGGTCCTGTGTTCTATTCCATTTATTTATATATCTATTTTTTTCTTTTATTACCATATTGGTTCTTTTATATGGCTCTGTACTATAATTTGAAATGAGGTATTATAAAACCCAAGCATTGCTATTTTGCTCAGTACTGCTTTGGGTACTGAGGATATTTTGTACTCCCATATGAATTTTAGAATTGCTTTTTTCTCTTAATGTATGTTATTGGAATTTGAAATTATACTGAAATTGAAGATCACTATAGATAATACAGCTATTTTCACAGAATTTATTCTACTCATTCATGGTCTATCGTCAAATATCATTTTCCATTCTTTCTTCATAGTTACATTTTTCATTGTAGAGAGCTTCTGACTCTTTGTTTAGGGTATTTGTAAGGATATTACTTTATTTTATGGTGCTTTAGACTACTGTGGATGATAATATTTTCCTTATTTCTTCTTTAGCATGTTATTTACTGGTGTAGAGAAAGTCTACTCTTTTTTTTTTTTTTTTTTTTTTGATCAGTCGTGTGGCTTCCAGCCTGGGCACTGTCCCTCAGCTCTTCAGCTCAAGGTTAGCACTCTCCCACTTGAGCCACAGTACCACTTTCAATTTTCTGGTGGTAAATTGGAGATAAGAGTCGCACAGACTTTCCTGCCCAGGCTGGCTTCATATTCCAATCTTCAGATCTCAGCCTCCTGAGTAGCTAGGACTATCGACGTACTCATTTTTTAAAATTTAATTTAAGTTTATTTGTGAACATACTGTACAGAGGGGTTACAATTACATGGGCAGGATAATGCGTACATTTCTTACCAAGCATTGCAGCCTCCTCTTTTGTTTACCCTTCACATCCCTTCCCTTCTTCCGCCCTCCCCCCAATCCCTATCCTTCTCCTTCCCCCCCTTCCCCCCCCCCCCCCGCAGCGACGTTGTAAAGGTCCTTTTGGACTTGACAACTTGTACTTCTCATTGTTGCAACAGGGCCACCTGTATCCTTAAACAACTGGTTTTTCCCCATCTCCTCCACAAGTTATTCTGACATCAAATATAGTGAAAGCAGGGGTTATACTGTGGGGGAGGGACATACAAAGCAACAAAGAGATAATCTTATAAATGCGTTAGAAACACATGCATGAAAGAAAAAACATTAAAATACATATCTAAGGGTTCATTTTCCTGACATCACATTATCTGACCTTTTCCACTTGACTCATACATCTACTAGATATTACAAATAAGGGAAACCATGGGACCTATGTTTCTTTGGGGCCTGGCTTACTTCACTTAATATAATTTTTTCCAAACCTTTCCATTTCCTAACAAATGGGGCAATGTCAATCTTTCTGATGGAGGCATAGAATTCCATTGTGTATATATACCACATTTTCTTGATCCATTCATCTACTGAGGGGCATCTGGGTTGGTTCCATATCTTAGGTATGGTAAATAATGCTGCAATAAACATAGTTGTGCTGGTAGCTTTAGTGTGGTCTTGTTTGTAAACATTTGGGTAAATGCCCAAAAGTGGGATTGCTGGGTCATAGGGGAGATCTATGTGAAGTCTTTTGAGGAACTTCCATACTGCTTTCCAAAGTGGTTGAACAAGTTTACATTCCCACCAACAATGAAGTAAGGTTCCTTTCTGTCCACATCCCCTCCAGCATCTGTTGTTGTTAGACTTCTTGATTTTTGCCGTTCTAACTGGGGTGAGGTGATATCTCAATGTTGTTTTGATTTGCACTTCTTTTATGGCTAGGGATGTTGAACATTTCTTCATGTGTCTTTGGCCATCCTTCTTTCTTCTTCAGAGAAGTTTCTCTTTAAGTCTTTCACCCACTTATTTATTGGGCAGTTGTTTCTTTGAGGATTTGTTGTTGGGGGGTTTAATTTTTTGAGTTCCAAGTATATTTTAGATATGAGACCCTTGTCCATTGTATGGCTAGTAAAGATCTTCTCCCAATCCATGGGCTCTCTATTAAAATTTCGGCCTGAGCCAAGGAGACCTAGGGTTTCTCCTATTCCATCCTGTAATGTTTTCAGAGTGTGTGCTTTGACTTCGAGGTCTTTGATCCATTTGGAGTTGATTCTGGTGCAGGGTGATATATAAGGATCTAGCTTTAGTTTTCTACATGTAGTTAACCAGTTTTGCCAGCACCATTTACTGAAGAGGCTGTCTTTCTCCCATTCTATTGTTTTAGCTCCCTTATGGAAGATTAGATGGCTATAGGTCTGTAGGTTCATTTCTGGGTTTTCAATTCTATTCCATTGTTCCTGAGGTCTGTTCTTATGGCAATACCAAGCTGTTTTGATTACTATGGCTTTATAGTAGAGTTTGAAATTTGGTATTGATATTCCTCCAGCAGTGTTCTTTCCGTTGAGGAGATTTTTTGCTATTCGGGGTCTTTTATTGTTACATATGAATTTTTGGATTGTCTCTTTTATTTCCTTGAAGAATGAGGTTGGAATTTTGATAGGTATTGCATTGAATTTGTAGATAGCCTTGGGAAGTATTGCCATTTTCACGATGTTAATCTTTCCAATCCAGGAGCATGGGAGGTTTTGCCATTTGACGTACTCATTTTTGTATGTTGATTTTATATCCTACTACTTTGTCAAAATTATTAATCAGACATAAGTGCCTTTTGGTGTTTTAGGTTCTTTCACTTATATGAAAATATTGTATTGTCTACAAATAGAAATTACTTTATCCTTTTCTATTATTTACTTTTATATATAACTTATTTCTCTTTACTTATTGTCTTGTACAACATTTCACGTACTATATTGACTAAGAATGTAAACAGAGAGGTTAATGAGACTCTTGTCTCCACTGAACCACCTGGAAGCCAGAAGTGGAGCTGTGTGGATGAAATGGTAGAGTGCTAGCCTTGAGCAAAAAAGCTCAGGAACAGTTCCCAGGCCCTGAGTTCAAGTCCTAGGACCCACCACACACAAACAAAAATCCCTCTTTCCACTTACCTACCTCGCAAGATAACCCATAGTTCACTGACCCCAGATACATGCCTCCAATCTCACTGCCTCACCTAAGACATAAGCTTTTGTTGTATCAATTTAGCTTAGTAGCCCAACATATCCTTGCATGTCATACTTCCCTGTCAATGTCTTCTCTTGTGAACATGTTCCAAATATGTACAAATAATATGTAATATAACACAAAAATTGCACCATTGAATATTCTATATCATTTATATTTATTGGAAACTAAACAGGAACTGCGGAGGGAATAAACAAACCTTTTTCTTCATAGAGATTGTAGTCTAAGAATGGAGAAAAAGAAACTAACTGTACAGCATATTAAATATGTAAGTAATTTGATGTGGTATAAGGTAATAAAATCTATGTGAAAATACAGTTTAAAAAAAGGGGACTACTGGTGTGAAGTTAGATGGTGGTAAAGGGAAACTGTTGGTAAAGGCTCCATGGAGATACTGAGAGTTAGACATAGCTTCACAGTGAAGAAGAAGGGCATGAATTACAGTTATATGAGTTGGCCAGAAATTGAGGTTGATTTTAACCTGTATTGCATTTATGAATGGAAATGTTTTGTGTTCATTGACATATTTAGCAATTACCAATATTAAAATAAGTATTGCCGTAAGTAATCTTTTAGAACAGACACAGTTTGATATGAGTACCAGTTAATTATGTAAACCAAGAATATTTGATATGTCATAATTTAAATGTGTTCTCACAGGGGAAAAACAATATTAGCTTAAAAAGAATAAATTGCTTATTAAAATGAAAAAAGGATTGGTAGATCATGTGTGTAGAATTTCCATAACTTTATTTCATTTTATTAGAATACAACTAGCCAGGTGCTAGTGGCTCACATCTGTAATCCTAGCTACTCAGGAGGCTGAGATCTCAGAATCACGGTTCAAAGCCAACCCAGGCAAGAAAGTCTGTCAGACTTTTATCTCCAATTAACTCCATACCTGGTAGAAATAGAGCACTAGCCTTGAGCTGTTGTGCTCAAGACCCAGAGTTCAAGCCCCACAACCGAAAAAAAAATGCAGCTACCATTTTTTCTGGAGAAATTTAAAAGAATGGAAAGTTTTTACTTTTGCCAAAGGCCTGGAAGAGAAAATAAAGACTCTGTGCTGTTTAATTAGTTGACTATAGTTCCTTCAGTAGAAAATCATAGGCTTAATATCTGATTTGTCTGGTTCTCTTTCCATGAGAGAAAGTGGATATAGTAGGTACTGTGGTAACTTTAGTAATAAATATATTCCTAGAAAGTCTTTAGATTAGGTGATAGGAAAATTATTGTACAGGGTCACTTCCTGTTTTACGTCAAGCAGAATCAGAGGGCAAGATTTATTCCGACTTAGAAATTTGTGTGTATGTGAAAGTGAAAATAATAAGTCATAAACTTTTTTTTTCAAATGGGTTGGTACTGCTCTGGTACTTTAGAAATGTTTCTGGGGGGTAAAAATCTACTCCTCTTCCTCTGTTTTCTTCTTTCTCTTCCTTCTCTTCCTCTTTCTCCCAAATATTTCTTCTTTTTTTTTCTTTGCCTCTTCTTTTTTTTTGTCAGTCAGTCTTTATATAGATGGAGTCTACTCCCATTTCCAAATATTTATCTCTTCTTATCTCTGAAGAGGTCTTCAGAGGTCTTCTGCCCATGGTATATTCTTTCAAAATGCCTTACTGGAAGCACAGGACAGTTGAGGCTGTTTGGCCTCTTTTTATGTGACATTTAGTTTTTTCCTTTCCAAGGTAAAAGAAAAAGATAATAACATGCCTTCACTCTTACAACCTTTCTTAGAATTGGTTATTTTTCTTATGCGTAGAAATGCTAAGTACTGATATTTGGAAGATCTGAAACTTGATTTTTTTTATATCAGCTACTTTAAAAAATATATCATTTATATTATAAGGTAGCATATTATAAGGTATCATTGTATGCAAATATTATGTTTTTGTTTCCAATTTTGTCAAAAATAATAGTTTTAATTTTTTATAATATGTACATAGATATTACATGGAAGTACATAAATAATTGGTTCAAGTGTATGTGTTCTAAAGATGTTTTTCTTTGATTTTTCTCTGTATTAGCTTACAAAATTACTCAAAATTACCTTTTGTTTTTAAGTAGAACAATCAATACTGTTTATCTCATAGGATTATAGTCTTTTCAGATGTGAAAAAATGCAAGAACTTTTATTGATTGGTCAGGTCTCCTATGGAGGAATCAAGGGATCAGGCCTCTTTGATAGAAGTGCTGTGCGTAAGAACTTAAATTAGAAATATACCTTGGATTTTTATCTTTCTTGGCTACTTTTTGTCAAGGTTCAACTTTTTAAAAAATGACTATCACAACTGATAATTAAACATGGCCTACTGAGGGAGAGTACTGGGATTTAAACTCAGGCCCTTGCTCTTGCTTGGCACTCATTTTACTATTTCTTAATGAGTATATTTCCTTTGTTTTAAGATAGTGTCTTGTTTTCTACTTGGGTGTGTGGCTGAACTGCAGTGCTCTTATATTCTGATTCCTGTAATAGCTGAAATTACAGGTACACATCACTAGACCCACCTTCTACTGGCGAGATGGATATTGCTCCCAGGGCTGTTTTGAAACCATGATGCTTCTGATATCAGCCTTCCACACTGCTAGGATTGAAGGCACAAGCCATTAGTGCCCATTTTTAAACAGTCCTTTTTTATCCTTCCCAAGTCAACTACATGCCTTTTTTTGTGACAATCCTGGGGCTTGAACTCAAAGTCTGGATGCTATCTTTGAATTTTTGTTTAAAGTTTTTTTTTTTGGGGGGGGGTCCAGTCATGGGGCCTTAACTCTGGGCCTGGGCGCTGTCCCTCAGCTCTTCAGCTCAAGACTAGCACTCTATCACTTGAGCCACAGCGCCACTTCCGGCTTTTTTATTTTTTCTGCTTATGTGGTGCTGAGGAATCAAACCCAGGGCCTCATGCATGCAAGGCAAGCGCTCTACCACTGAGCCACCTTTCCAGCCCTTAAAGTTTTTTATTTAAAGTTTTTTACAGAGGAGGGGTTACAGTTACATAAGCAAGATAATGAGTACATTTCTTATCAAGCATTGTTGTCTCCTCCTTTGTTTTTCCTCTAGGCTAGCACTCTATCACTTGAGCCACAGTTCCACTTCTGGCTTTTTGGTGGTTAATTGAAAATAAGAGTTGCATATTCTTTCCTACCCAGGCTGGCTGTAAACCTTTATCCTCACATCTCAACCTACTGAGTAGCTAGGGTTAAAGGCATGAGCCACACATGCCTGGTAACTTACAGGCATTTTTGTCATTTCCCTTAATGTAGTTTTAACAGAAGTACAATTTCAATACCTGCTTAAGCAGAAGTAATGGTGTTAGAATAAAGTTGATATTGACAGATTTTCCATATGATAAGGAGCTTGAAAGTTTGGAGGTTCTGGAAAATAAAAGCTAAATGTTATGAAGAGTAACTTAAGCTTTATATTTTAAAATATATTATCAAGAGGCAAATCATATTCTGAGCTCAAGGCCTGAAGGTATACCTTATGGGATTGTTAACCTTCTTGGCTTTGAAATAGGACTGAAGGGGCTTGACATAGTTACTCAATATGTATTAAGACTGGTATACTATAACACTAAAAAAAGAAGTCCTCCACACAACCATCCAAAAATATAACCACACTTACTACTTTGATTCAATGAAAGATTTGTTCAGTGAATACTTACTGATGGTCTATTTTTGAGCCCTCAGCAGTAATGGATCAAAAGAGATATTTTAAAACTGTTCATTAGTTGTTCAGAGGAGTGACACCATTGAAGTCCTCTCTAACGTATGCACCATCTGTTAACAAAATGAATACCTGAAAGAAAAACCATGTTGCAAGGGGCACACAAGGGGACAATAGATGGAGAAAGGGTGAACAAATGCTGTCATTGTGGCTAATGTACATTATGTAAACATTTAACTACGTAACTTGAAAGTAGGTATGGGGTAGGAGAAATGTTGGAGAAGAATAGAATGGATGGTATTTATCAAGTTGCACTGTACTCATAACCTGACTTATGGAATCATGACCTCTTTGTACAACTACTTAATGAAAAAACGTTTAAAAGTGATAGTTTAGCAGCAGGAAATGGTGAAAAACTGTACAAAACAAGTTTTACGGGGCTGGGAAGGTGGCTCAGTGGTAGAGCGCTTGCCTTGAATGCTCAAGGCCCTGGATTCGATTCCTCAGCACCACATAAGCAAAAAGAAAAAAGCTGGAAGTGGAGCTGTGGCTCAAGTAGTAGAGTGCTAGCCTTGAGCTGAAGAGCTGAGGGATAGCGCCCAGGCCCAGAGTTCAGGCCCCCATGACTGGACCCCCCCCCCAAAAAAAAAACAAAAAAAAACAATTTTTACTAATTTCTTGAAGTTTACTTTCCTGTCACTTTGCTGCACAATAGCTAACAATGAATTAATCATAGAATATATTTCCCTAAACTGGCCTAGAAGATTTTTGGGTTACATAGTTTCTATCTTACTCATTCTACTTGAATAATATACAAAGATTAATATGAATAATGATGAAGAAAATAACTTTTAAATTGAATTTGTGCTCTATAAACCAGTATCATATTTCTAAGGCAAGCATTCTAAATTTCCAGAAATCAATTTTAGGTTGAACATAATGTTATCTCTATTCATGTATCCTTAGGGAGGTGGTTTGTACTCTAAAATGTTTGTTATAAGGTGAATGTGTGTGTGTGTGTATGCTAAAATGATGAGGAAGCTCATTACTAATTTTCAAATAGAATTCATTCTGGCAGTAATACTGAAGAAAACATCATGTATTATAAAGTTCCCCTCTTCATTCTGAGTGGTTTTTTCTTTTTGAACCTCCCCAGTAGGGATCAGTTGTTAGTTACAGTGTATTTGAAATTGTTTAGAAATCTTTTTATGTTTTGCTAATTTACCATAACCATAAATTTTGAACATTACTTCAGATTTATTTCTCAAGAATGAAATGTCTATATTCTCCTTCACCATTACATTTTTGTGTTCAGTAAGGAAAGTTAATTGCTTTCCAGTAATTTCAAGGTCATGCTTAGTTATTGGTCCTGTGCCTGTTCTCTGGAAGAGTTTCTATAATGAAAATGCCAGAGAAACTAATTCCACACAATTGATCTATATTTATGTTCCTACTGAGTCATATATTAGGTTTTTTTAACCAGCCTTCACTCGTCCAGGAAATTTAAATATTTGGCAGGGATAATTCTATATAAAACATTTCAAATGGAATAAAGTATCAATTTAGACTAAAACCTTGAGGAATAGGAAATTCTCTATTTCTATTAAAGTTTGAAATTGCAGCAGTTGTAAATTGTGGCTTAGAAATAATTACTGATTAAAAGAAAGTACAAATATGATTTTAATGCAGACAGTAAGAGCAGCACGTGGATGACGGCTCTTTGTTCACATAGTTTTCGTTATCTTCAGGTGAAACTTAGCATCACAAAAGCTGACTAGAGATATAATTACATCCAAATGTACAAACAAGAGGAAACATAGAGGCTTTATTCAAAATTTATTTACTTTATGAGGCAACAGAGTATGGAAAAGCCTGTGTTCTCTGAAAAAGAGTGGATTAAAAGCCTCTAATTGCTGAGTTTTGAATTTGATACCTGCTCCTAGCATTTAATTGATGTACAGTTCAGACTTGATACCTAATCTTCAGTCTTCAGTATGCTGTTTATGTAATCAAGCTTAATAAAGATTATGGACGATAACATAGTTAAGTGCTAAATAAAACCCAGATCCATCTTCTACCTTCTGGAACTCTTTTAATTAATAAACCACTCATGGAATTTATGTGTTCTAAATACTTTTGAATTTGACCGGTTAATTTTATAAGGCCATAAGTAATATACACTGGGAAGTAATTTTAATATGGTTATCCACTTTCATTAGACTTTTCAGTAAGTAGTAGTATGGACACTTTTTCTTTAGTGATTATATGTGTATGTATCTATCTATGTATGTTTAGTATGGAAATCTCTTTGTATTTCCTCTTACATCTTTGGCTTCCCTATGCATTTGAATCATGATCAACTTATAAATGTAATCAGTTTTATTCTCACTCACCTTTCATATACCTTTATTCAAAGCACTGTTTTTCTGTACAATAAATACAACCCATCCACAGAAGATTTAATTTTGAATTTGTTTTCATAGTACATTGAACTATGTCATAGCTTTTAGAAAGTGAATGTTTATAGTACAACTTGGGTAGTAAAGTATATTCCTCAAAGTGAAGTGTACCCATTAGCATTTTTTTTTTTTTTTTTGTCGGTCGTGGGGCTTGAACTCTGGGCCTGGGCGCTGTCCCTCAGCTCTTCAGCTCAAGGCGAGCGCTCTACCACTTGAGCTACAGCACCACTTCCGGTTTTCTGGTGGTTTATTGGAGACAGGAGTCTCATGGTCTCTCCTGCCCGGGCTGGCTTTGAACCGCGATCCTCAGATCTCAGCCTCCTGAGTAGTTAGGATTACAGGCGTGAGCCACCAGCGCCCGGCCCCATTAGCATTTTTACATTATATAAACACAACATATACTATCTCAGTAAATTGATTCTCTCTAAATGAAATATATTTGTTAGAGATGGTGAAATGTATTTGCAAGTATCCAGTTATTCAAAATTTCCTGTGTACAATATTAAAACCCAAGAATTGTTTGTAATTTAATACATGAAATTTAGTTTGATTCATCAATTGTGTCAATTTTATATGTTGTTGAAGTGGCTAAAAATACACATGTTTACACAACTTTCATAAGTTTGTAACTGACACTAGACTGAAATAAAAGATTAAAAAAAGAAAAACAAAAAAATTTATAAGTGTGCTCCATCCACATCACCTGGAAGACAAGTTACTTGCTTTAATGGCTTAGGATCTGAATTTGTCAGCTTCTTATTGCTGTTGAAAATGCCTGTGGCTAACAGCTTAAAAAGAAGATGGGTTTACAGCTTTGGCAGTTTAAATTTATTGTGTCTGGGTCTGGATATTTTTAGGTTGGTATGGAAGTACTACTTAATGATATACAGAGCAAAATGTTTATCTTTATTTGCAGAGGGAATACAAAGTTTATTCAAATGTTAATGATAATTAGTTACATAAACAATAAAATTAGTAAAAAGAGTCAATGTATTTTTTTATTGAAAGATACTGTACAGAGGTGTTACAGTTACATGAGCAAGGTAATTAGCCCATATCCTACAGAGCATTGTTACCCCCTCCTTTGCTTTTCCCCTACCATCCTTTCTCTCCCCAACTCCTCTCTTCTTTCGCCCACTCCCTGAAGTTGTACAGTTTGTTTTCAACATAGTGTCTTGTACATCTCATTGTTACAATGGGTCAACCTGTATCCCTCTTTCAGCATTTTGTCCATTTCTCTTCTCCCCAAATTAGCAAAATGTATATACAAGATACAGGGTACCAGAATCAAATGCAGTGAAAATAGGAATTATACCGTGGGGGAAGAACATATGAAAGAAACAAAAGAAATCATATAGTACATCAATAAGTACATTTAAAACAACAGCAACAACAAAAAAAACTCTTGTGTCCCTATCTTGGGGTTCACTTCACGTAGCATCATCTTATATGGTCATATGTGAATAGCTTTTGACCTTTTCTACTTGTCTGGTAAGATTATCCTAGATGTATACTAGTTATTGCAAGTAAGGGAAACCATGGGACCTATGTTTCTTTGGGCCTGGCTTACTTCTGTTAGTATAATTTTTTCCAAGTCTTTCTATTTCTTAACAAATGGGGTGGAGTCATTCTTTCTGATGGAGACATAGAATTGCATTATATCTATCTATCTATCTATCTATCTATCTATCTATCTATCTATCTATCTATCTATCTATCTATATCACAATTTCTTGATTTATTCCATCTACTGAGGGGCATCTGGATTGGTTCCATATCTTAGCTATGGAGAATAATGCTGTGATAAATATAGTTGTGCTGGTAGATTTAGTATAGCCTTTTTTGTGATCCTTTGGGTAAATGCCCAAAGGTGAGATTGCTGGGTCATAGGGGAGCTCTATGTGGAGTAATTTGAGGAACCTCCATACTGCTTTCCAAAGGTGGCTGAACAAGTTTACATTTCCACCAACAATGCAGTAGAGTTCCTTTTGACCGCATCCCCTCCAGCATCTGTTGTTACTGGATTTCTTGATTATAACCATTCTAACTGGGGTGAGGTGGAATCTCAATGTTGTTTTGATTTGCATTTCTTTCTGGCCAGAGAAGTTGGCCATTTCTTCATGTGTCTATTGGCCATAGTTATTTCCTCTTCAGGGAAGTGTCTCTTAACAAACCCACTTGTTAATCAGGTGGTTGTTTCTTTGAGGATTTGTTGTTGGGGAAGTTAAGTTCTAAGTATATTTTAGATATGAGGCCCTTGTCTGTTGTATGCCTAATGAAGATCTCCTCCCATTCTGTGAGCTTTCTATTGATATTGCTAGCTATGTCCTTTGCCATGCAGGAGCTCTGCAATTTAATGCAATCCCATTTGTCCACCCTTTCTTCTATTTGTTGTGTTTTGGTGTTTAAGAAAATTTCGGCCTATGCCAAGGAGCCCTAGAGTTTCTCCTATTCCTTCCTGTAATGTTTTCAGGGTGTCTGCTTTTCCTTCGAGATCTTTGATCTATTTGGAGTTGATTCTGGTGCAGGATGATATACAAGGATCTAGCTTTAGTTTTCTACAGATGTTAAACCAATTTTACCAGCAGCATTTACTGAGGAGGTTGTCTTTCTTCCATTCTATTTTGTTTTAGCTCCCCTGTTGAAGGTTAGTTGGCTATAGGTCTGTAGGTTCATTTCTGGGTCTTCAGTCCTATTCTATTAGTCCTCAGCTCTGTTCTTGTGCCAGTACCAAGTTGTTTTGATCACTATTGCTTTGTATTAGGGTTTGAAATTTGGTATTGATATTCCACCAGCACTGTTCTTTCTTCTAAGGATTGTTTATGCTATTTGGGGTCTTTTATTGTTCCATATAAATTTTTGGATTTCTTCTATTTCATTGAAAAAATGAGGTTGGGATATTACTAGGTATCACATTGAATTTGCAGATAGCCTTTGACAATGTTGCTATTTTTCGTGATGTTAATCCTCCCAATCTAGGAGCATTGGAGGTTTTGCCACTTCTTTAGTTCTGCTTTACTTTCCTTTTTCAGGTTTTTAAGGTTTTCACCACAGAGTTCTTTCACTTCTTTAGTTAACTCTTAAGTATTTTATTTTTGTGGAGCTATTACAAAAGGACTTGATTTCCTGATTTCAGCCATGCTCTTCTCTATATTGGCATACAGGAAAGACATTGATTTAGAGGGTTAATTTTATACCCTGCTAATTTACCAAAGTTTCAAATAAGCTCAAATAACTTGGGAGTGGAGTTTATGGCTGCTTTAATTTATTTTTTTGGGGGGGGTCAGTAGTGGGACTCAAACTCCGGGCTCAGGCGCTGTCCCTGTGCCCTTTATCTCAAGATGACCATTCTACCACTTGAGCCACAGCTCCACTTCCACATGGGTTGCTTTAAATACAAGATCATGTCATCTGCAAAGAGGGAGCGTTTTTACTTCATTTTCCCTCTTTGGAACCCCTATATGTTTGAAAATATTTATCTTATAATAATTCATAGGGAAGGATAACAAGGGACCTGTATCTTCCAGTTCCATTCAAGAACAGCCCCTCCAACATCTAACACTTCACTTTAGACCCTGCTCTTTAATGTTTTGCCCTAGAACATGGGCTTTGGGGAATATTTCAATTCAAAGTAGCAGTCTCATAAAATAGTTTAATAAAAACAATGACAAAAAAATTCTTGAGACAGGACAAAGTTTTTTGTATGCTCTCCTAAATGCAAAACTTGTAGGGAAATCTAAGGAAGAAAGGTCAGCTCACAGATTTCTCTGGAGCATGACTTAACTTTTGTCGGACTGACAAGAAGACATCTAAAGGAAGAGAGCTTGTTTCTTCCCTTAATGTAAACAGAGAAAAGACAGATCTCCTTTGTGGTTTTACTGTTTTTAGCTCTACAATCTTTAATACTTTATTTTTTCTTTAATACTTTAATAAGCAATCTTTTTATTTTGTTTGATTTTCTAAAGAAGATTTGACTAATAATTGATAATATTTTCAGGCATGAATTCAGATTCCAGGTAAGGAAAAGAAAAAGAAAATTATCTTCTCAAGACACTCACAGATGACCAAAAAAAAAAAAAGACACTGGATGATAAACATTTACAGATTTTTTACTATGATAAAACCTTCTCTGTTGCTCAAAAAAAATGTATTTTCTAAGAATGTTAAAAAGCATTTTTGTCTTTTCTAAAATATGTTAAATTTTCTTTCATGGGTAATAAAAAACCTTTAGAATAGTTTCTTAGACTTTTCTATAAATTAATGGAACATATTTGAAATCATTAGATATATACATTCTCAAGTTTGATATATTGATTCTCAAAATATATTGTATATTTACCAAATTTTATATTCGGTATATATTGTATATTTACCAAGTTTTAAAAATTCATAACACCTTTTATCTTGTATAACTGTCTTATTTCTTTTCCTTATATTACTGAGCATTGAATTTAGTGTTTTAAAATTGTTAGCCATCAGTCTCTTGGTCACACGTACCCCTGTTTCTCATTTTCAGTTTGATTTTCAAATAAGGCTCATAATTTTTGACCAATATGACCTCAAACTGTCAATCTTTTTCATTTTGTCTTATGTGTTGCTGGGATTACATTTATCACCACATCCAGCTGGGGAACTGTATGTCTTAACTAGAATCTGGTTAGCTTTAACATTTACAATTCATCTTTGAGTTTTCTCAAATTTACTTGGCTTAATGTACAATTTACATCACAGTTTATTATACATTTACTTGTCTCAGTCTATTTTATGAAGTTGTTTCTCACCCCAACTTCCTATCAATAACCAATTGAAGTAAGTTATTTCTCTGAAGCATCGTTGCTAGTATGACAAGTACGTCTGAAATATATTATCTCATGTGTCCTTTAAAGTGGTTGAGAATAATTTGAGAATAATTTGATCACATAAAATTTAATAAATTTATGTTATGCTGTCATTTTGTTTGTTTTTCAATATTTACTCAAGATCATCAAAGTAAAGGCAAATAAATATTTGTTAGTCTTCACTACTAGAATAAGCTGGCCTTCATATCAATACTATAATTTTCTAGAATAAATGTGTAGCTTATGGCTATGTTTTCCTCTTTGTAGGGAAATCAACACTATTTGTGTCATATTTCATAATTCTGTGTCTCATTTTTTACTGCTTTTATGTCAGATCAATTGTTAACCATTTTGCAAAACTGTATCCTTTGGGAATGAATCATGTAATAATTCTAAACACTTAACCATACTATAATGTGCAACATTTTGCCTTTAATGAAAGTGGCCAGGAACTGTACCACATACCCTATAATTCTTTACAATAGAATTGCATCACTAATTTAATTTTTACAGAAGTAACCATGGCCTTCATCTCTTGTTACACTTTAATATCCTTTTATTTCACTACTAGTAGATATTAATGTAAATATCTTCTGTACTTCACTTTAACTTGACTTAGACAGTGTTATGTTTTACTCATTAATCCTAATTTAACTCTCCACATTCTCTATATTTTTAAAAGTTTGTGCATGTTTTCTAGAAAAGTGATATATAAAGAGTCACAGCTGTTTATAATTAGAACAGAGAAGGTTTTGTGTGTTGGTTGGTTGGTTGGTTGGTTTTGGTCAGTCATGGGGCTTGAACTTGGGGCTAGGGCACTGTCTCTGAGCTCTTTTTTTTTCTCAAGGCTAGATAGCGCTCTACATTTTGAACCACAGCCCCATTTCTGATATTCTGGTACTTAATTGGAGATATGTCTCATGGACTTTCCTTCCCAGACTGGCTTTGAATCATGATCCTCAGATCTCAGTCTCCTGAGTAGCTAGGATTACAGGTGTGAGCCACCAGCGCCCAGCACTGTTTTATTAACTTTTTAATGAATGTGTGAAGTAAGATTTTGGGAAATGATTCCACAAAACTATCAGTACATGTTTTTGTTCTTGAGCACTATTAGAATTTCAATCACTGTATCGAATGCCTGAGAGGAACAATTGATTCAGAGGAGGGATTTATTTTGGCCCACAGTTTCAGAGAATTCAGTTTATGTGAGACTTGGTCTCACAGTTTGTGCTTAAGATGAGGCAGGACATCATGGTTGTGGAAACTTATGATGGACGAGGCCTCCCATCGAATTGGTGGCTTGGAAGCTGAGTAAGACACATCCTCAGTACCCACACTCCCTCTAGGTAAACCTCAGCTACTAACGTGTTCTTCACAGCCATCATTTAGGAATCCTAACAAGTCAGGAAACTGAGGTAGCAGTTTGAGGCCAGCTAGGGCAGAACATTTTGCCAGACTCTGTTTCCAAAATATCTAGTAAAACAGAGTTATAAATGTTGGTCAAATTTTACAGAGTCATCTTAGCAAGGGTGAGGCCTTGAGGTCAAACCCAAGTACTTCCAAAAATAATACTTTATTAATTCAAACCCAGAGTATATAAACAATACTCCATTTATTCACTGCATGCTCTTGAAAACTTAGATTTCATTTGTTTTCTTAATAGATTTTTAAAATAAGTTTTTCATTGTGAAAATACTGTACAGAGGGATTACAGTTACATGAGCAAGGTAATGAGTACATTTCTTATCAAACATTCATTTTTAAAAATCAGGTTCCTTCAGTGCTTTCCCCAGACTATATAGAATTAACCTCTGTGGTTGATCTTGTTCCACAGATTTAGGAAATTATTCTGCAATTCCTTGTTCATAGGTAGGAAATTACTGCAATTTCATATTCATGAAAATAACGTTTCAACATTGTACTTATTTTAATCACATTACCCCTACTTCTGTACCTAAAAATGCATGTCAAATTTCCCAACAGAAGCATCTATACATGTATAACTCTAAAAGTTAAAAAAAAAATGCAACAGCAAAATTATAATCCACAGTAGTAAAATATTTTCATTTTTATTTTGCTAGTTTAGGCTTGAACTCAATGTCTGGGCTCAGTTCCTGAGCTGTGCTCAAGGTTAGTGTACTATCACTTGAGCCACAACTCCACCTCCAGGTTTTTGGTGGTTGGAACCAAGTGTCTTACAGACTTTTCCTGATTAGGCTGACTTCAAAACACTACCTTCACTTGTCATCCTCCTAAGTTGCTGGGGTTATAGGAATGAGCCACTTGCTTTCAGCTGCAAGTAGTATTGTTTTTTTTGGGGGGGGTTCCAGTTGTGGGGCCTGAACTCTGGGCCTGGGCGCTGCCCCCTAGCTCTCCAGCACAAGGCTAGCGCTCTACTACTTGAGCCACAGCGCCACTTCCAGCTTTTTTTCTTTTTGCTTATGTGGTGCTGAGGAATTGAACCCAGGGCCTCATGAATGCAAGGCGAGTGCTCTATCACTGAGCCACCTTCCCAGCCCAAGTAGTATTTTTTAAACCTAAAAGAAAATAGCAAACTTTCTCATTAATACCTGTGATATAGGCTGGAGATGTAACTCAGTGTATTGTATACTATTGTAGCCACAGAATTATGAATTTATTTAATTTTGTACTATTGTGGATGTGAATATTGATAAAAAGCATGTTTATTTCACAAGTGCACATTCTAAATTTGAAGAGGATATTTATTGCCTTTCAAATCTAAGAATTTCAAAGATCTTCACAGGTGACAAAACTGATCAATCTAATAAAATCTACTCAATGTTTAAAATGTACTACTTTTGTCATTTTAATTAAAATGTATATATACATATATGTGTTTTTTATACATGTAATATATGCTTAATCATTAAACGTACATTTTACAGTTTTATGTAATAGAATTGAAGGCATTCATCAAAATATGGAAGTTCTAGTATCTTTTGTTTTATAAAAGTATTCCACTTATTCATTTTTATTAGAAGTGGTTGAGCTGAAGTTTTTTCGCTCTCTTAGGGCAATTTTAAATGTTCATTGCAATATGATATATTAATTAATGGCTGATGACACAAAACCAGTGACCAAGTGTAGAGCTTCATAGTCGATAACTAAATGGGTCATTTAGTTGATGGAACTGCATTTCAGTAATCAGATACTTAATTGTACCCTGAGAGTTTATTATGAAAATGAAGGTAGGCAGAAAGCTCAGCTGGCAACCTTGCTACTACAAGCTAAAAATAAAGAACCTTGCTGCCAATGGAGACATTTCATGCTTCATGTCTGTAAAAAAAAGTGCTGTAATTTAGTTGTGTACAGCAATTCAAGTGGTTTCAGGTTGGTGCTTTTGACAATCCACGTTCCAGCTGCTCAGTCTTGTGAGTCCTCCTGTGAAAAATTAGAAAATCCTTCAAGTTAACAGTAGGCATTTTTGAAATATCTTTACTACATTGGTAGGAATAATATTGTATATTACATATTGCTTTCCTTAACACTAATTTTAAAATAAGAAGTAATTAAAATTATTAAGAAGGAAATTTGAAGCAAATGATTGACATTAGAATCAAATGATTGAGCATTAGAAGGCCCTGCAAGTTTTTTTTTAGGAATTTTGTGAGACTGCTTGAGATATTCACAATGCCTGTTACAAATTATATTGATATTTTGGGGTTCAAAAGCAATTGTCCAATTTGAAATGCATGCTCCATGTGGGCTGTGTCTCCTTTAATGCTGAAAATATCTTTTGCAATTAACTTAATTAACTGAAAACTGTCCCTGTGGAAATTGCACTGGCATAGCCAAATTCTTCAAAATATATCCTTACTCTTCTTTGCATCTGAAGTGGCTTTAATGATACATAATACATAGGGATGTATTTAAGGTCTAGTTAAATAGTTAAAAAAAAGAAATTTACAGCTGTAGAGAAACATTTTTTTTACTCTACAGTCAATATGAACAGTGGTAACTGAGGTAAGAGCAGGTGAATGATCACCTTATTTTCAATGAGAAATACATCCTTAGAAATACATCCTTAAGTGTGCTTGTGAAATAAGAGGCATGAAGTATGACTACAGAGAAAACCATGAGTGCGGCAGCTGAGGGTACTTCTTTGCTTTAAATGAGTTCATGTAGAGAAAATGACTCAAAGCCCAAGGAAATAGTGGAATTGTGTTCCAGAACTTGTTAAATAAATAAGTGTAGAGTATAATCGATATCTACTTTTAAAGTACAAAGTAGAAATATCTTTAAATATAAATTTAAGTACTTAAAGTCACAAAAGAAGTGAAGGATCTCTATGATGAAAACTTTAAAAACCTGAAAAAGGAAATCAAAACAGAACTTATAAAGTGGAAAAACCTCCCATGCTCCTGGATTAGAAGGATCATCATCATGAAAATGGCAATACTTCCCAAAGCTATCTACAAATTCCATGCGATATCTATTAATATTTCAACCTCATTCTTAATAGAAGAAGCAATCCAAAAATTCATATGGAACAATAAAAGACCCCGAATAGCAAAAACGATCCTTAACAGAAAGAACAGTGCTGGAGAAATATCAATACCAAATTTCAAACTCTACTACAAAGCCATAGTAATCAAAACATCTTGGAACTGGCACAAGAACAGACCTCAGGACCAATGGAATAGAATTGAAAACCCAGAAATGAACCTACAGACCTATAGCCACCTAAATTTTGATAAGGGAGCTAAAAAAATAGAATGGAAGAAAGACATCCTCTTCAGTAAATGGTGCTGGCAAATTTGGTTAATCACTTGTAGAAAACTTAAGCTATATCCTTATATATCATCCTGCTCCAGAATCAACTCCAAATGGATCAAAGACCTCGGAGTCAAAGCAGAGACCCTGAAAACATTACAGGACGCAATAGGTCTCCTTGGCACAGGCCAAAATTATCTTAATAGAGACTCAGAAACACAACAAATCAAAGAAAGTTTGGACAAATGGGATTGCATGAAGTTGCAGAGCTTCTGCATGGCAAAGGACAATAGAAAGCCCACGGATTGGGAGAAGATTTTCACTAGTTATACAACAGCCAAGGGTCTCATATCTAAAATATACCTGGAGCTCAAAAACTTAAATCCCCAACAACAAATCCTCAAAGAAACAACTGCCCAATAAAAAAGTGGACTAAAGACCTACAGAGAAACTTCTCTGAAGGGGAAAGAGAAGGATGGCCAATAGACACATAAAGAAATGCTCAACCTCTCTAGCCATAAAAGAAATGCAAATCAAAACAACACTGAGATGCCGTCTCACTCCAGTTAGAATGGCTATAATCAAGAATTTATATGCCATTAAATGAAAATATAATCATACCTGTGCCTCAATAGAATCTTAAGTGTAGAAGAAATAAAATAATATGAATAAAGAAAATGAGTTGTGAAATAGATAGCAAGTGGTAAATATTTCTTTTATAACCTTCTGAGTGTGGACATTCTTTTTCCTATATGCGTGTTTATATTTTATTGATATCTTTTACCAACACCTAAAATTGTAGCACTCATTGATTATTAATAAAAATTCAAAAATAAATAGAATTTCATAGGCTAGTCATAAACCAAAATATGAGACACTGTCTGAAAAATAACTAAAGCAAATGAAACCTGGGGCACTGCTCAAGGGGTTGAGTTACTGCCTAGAACGTGAGACATCCTGATTTCAAATCCCAGTAATAAATAGGATAAATAAATAAACAAGTAGAACAATTAGTGAAATTTCCTAAGTATTTAAATCATTTTTTCAGTTACTATTTTAGTTTAGGTCATCAGTGGAAATGAGGATGTGTCTCAGCATAGTTATTTTCCTTATCATTTTGCATAGATAGTTAAATAGATAGATAGAAAGATCACATATGTACTCTATATCCATCTCATATATTCTATAGATGCATATAGCTAGCAAGCTGTAGACTATATATGTATATATAATATATGATATATGCAATATACACTAAATATTCTATCTATATATTTTAGTATATAACTACCATATAACTCATAAATCCAACTAACTCAAACCCGACCAATAATATTATTTTAAATAATTCTTTTCCTCCACCTTGTTGCTCATTAAATTGAATAAAAGTTGTATATAATGTACTACGGAATACAATGAGCAAACAGTGTTTTGACTTGACACACAGGTGACATTTTTTGGTATGGTGCTTTTATGATTTTTCCTACTAATGAAGCTTCTCACTGTTTACAATTTGGCATTTATTTTTTTCATGAGTTGCCTCAGAGTTCATAAACATAATGAACTTTTAAAATTGTACACATATTCTATGCAGATATATTATTATTATTATTTATTGTTTTTACCTAACTTTTTCTTCACTTTAAAATCCAGAGCTGTTTTACTGCCTATTAAAGTCAGCTAGATGATGTCCTATAAAATTAGGCCATGATGCAGTTTTCACTGTAGCAAAGCATGGTTTCCTCCTGAAGAAAAGAGCAAAAAGTGAAGGCTAGGAGACAAAACATTTAGACAATGTTCTCTTCACCTCTGGGGCTGTTTTCCAAGTGTAAAGCTTCACAGATTCAAAATATATTCTCATCTGTCATTTATTACGGTAGACTCTGTGGTTAAACAGTGACTAATTTTATGATAGCCTAAAAAGAAATAAGTAAAAATTATTTGTCAAAAATTGCCATTTCAAATTAATTCTATAGACATAATTGTAGAAAAATGTAACAGTCCAAATACAATGTAAGACTGAATATTTGATGGTTATATTGACTAACTTCTCTTTTCTCTAGCTCAATATTTCTTCAAACATATGTTTGTACTGAATAGCTATGAGAATGTTAAATTGGTAGAACAACTTTTACTTTGGGAAGATTGTTTATTTATCAAAATTATTTAAGATGTTAACTACTTAGCTATGTTTGATTTATGTATTAATTGTTATATTAAACATTACTACTTCTACCGTTCACCAAATTATGTAGTTGATGAATGCATAAAGTACTTTATTGGTTGAATTAAGAATAAAAGAAGCCGGGAGCTGGTGGCTCACGCCTGTAATCCTAGCTACTCAGGAGGCTGAGATCTGAGGATCGCAGTTCAAAGCCAGCCCGGGCAGGAGAGACCATGAGACTCCTATCTCTAATAAACCACCAGAAAACCAGAAGTGGCGCTGTAGCTCAAGTGGTAGAGCGCTCGCCTTGAGCTGAAGAGCTGAGGGACAGCGCCCAGGCCCAGAGTTCAAGCCCCACGACCGACAAAAAAAAAAAAAGAATAAAAGATAAATTTGCCTGCCTACAATCCTTGCTATTTCACTGTCTGAAACATAAAGCTTTCAGTTCAAAGCGTTTTGACAGTTATTTGTAGCTAATCAGTAAAAAGCTGAAAGTAGAGGTGTACCTCAAATGGTAGATTGTCAGCCTAGAGTGAAAAAGCCAAGTGAAAGCGTAAGGACTCAAGATCAAGCATCAGCACTAACACAACAATCAACAAAGTAATGAAAAATAACACTAATTTTATTCTCAAAAATATAATGTGTAGGGCTGGGAAGGTGGCTCAGTGGGAGAGTGCTTGCCTTGCATGCATGAGGCCCTAGGTTTGATTCCTCAGCACCACATAAGCAGAAAAAGCCGGAAGTGGTGCTGTGGCTCAAGTGGTAGAGCGCTAGTCTTGAGCTGAAGAGCTGAGGGACAGCGCCCAGGCCTAGAGTTCAGGCCCTATGACCGACCAAAAAAAAAAAATATATATATATATATATATATATATATATATATATATATAATGTGTATTACATTTTGTCAGTATTCTATTTATTATCCTGAAACCTATATGTAATGTGTTAAATTCAGATAAAAAAATTAAAATTTACTCAATTCCACTTGGGAAAATATTCACTTACATGGAGACAATGGATGTCTGCTCAACTCCATGTTAATACACAATAATAGCAGGTGTTATAAATGTTCTTAGAAGATATTCCTACTACCAATGTTAGTAACTTAAGAAATCTTTGTCATACAGATATATCAATTCAAAGTTACACTGACACATTAGCTAAGGATTTTTATAGTTTCTCTGACTTAGCTCATTGTTCAGCTGTTCTAATACTTGCAAGTATGTATTATTCTCACTGCTTATGGGAGCTACTGGATTATATTTGTTTTGAAGAATTTATATTACTTTAGCACAGATTAATAAAAATCTTTGGCACAATATAATTTTATGCATTTTTGTTCATCTATTTTAAAATGTTCATCTGAAAAGGGACATACAAAGCACATAGACTGCCCAAAGAGATCTATGGAATGAAGAAAGTTCAAGAGTCTGTGATTTAAAGGGCTTCATTTAATTCAAACCACTGCCAATAATATACTAGATTTTTCATTCCATTTACAGTTTCTTCTTCTTCTTAACTCTTTCATTTGGCTTAATGTCTCTGTTGTTCATGCAGAAGTGCAAAGAATAGCTTTTTCTTAATAACCAAACAAAAAGGGTTCTTAATCTTAATACCTAAAATGAACTACTTTTAAACGTAACAAAAATGCATGATAAAGATTATTTCAAGATAATTGGAGCTTTCCAAGTTTTATCTTAATGAATGTTAGAACATTCAGTAATTTGGTATTTCAAAATACAACACATTTTACATTTAATTATGACTACAGAAGTTTGATGTTTCTAATTTAATGAGTCCCCTGTAAAATCAATATTGTCATTTTCAAAATGAGTACATTAGTTATAACAAATAACAGAAACATCCCCCGAAGAAAATGATTGTTTCCTTGCTCAACAAATACAACATCTATAAAACATGATTGGAACTATTTTCTTTAAAAAATTATTGTAAAGGCAATGTATAGAGGGGTTATTGTTATATGTCAGGTAATGAATACAATACATTTCATTCTGAACAGTGTCATCCCCTTCCTCATTTTCTTTCTGTTTTCTCGTCCAACCTCCCTCTCTTCCAAGTTGTACAGTTCATTTCTACCAATGTCTAGTAATTATCACTGCTCAATTAGTTAACCATTTGTCCTACCATTTCAGTGCCTCCTCTTCCCCTTTCGTGATCAGATAAGCTTATATACAAGACAAAGGGTTTTTTCCCTGTTTTTATTTTTCTGATTTTCCCCTTTTGTTTTTGTCTTGGACTTATGGAAAGATTTCCTTATTAAAAGGATACTCACCAAGACAATGACTTGAAGATGTTCCTCGGCTCAGATGGTATTCAATTCTCTATAACATTAGAGTACATGTCGCGAGGAAGAACCTGTGTATTAATATTCTAACATATCTCTTTAATTGAAATTAACTTTATAAAAAAAAACCTTGGCTATAATTTGAAGCATTAAAGTAGAATTTAATAATATTCAAAAAGATAAAGTCATAATTACTGGAAAAGTGTTTTTCAGCCTCATCTTCAACAACACCATTCCTGGTATTTTGTTAGGCAATTGCTCAACTCTTATTCTGGCTTTGAAATATAGTTAACATCATTGATAGACTGGAAAAAAAGAGAGAGATCCTTGTGTTATGAAACAAAAAAAATCATGAGAAGCTCATCATCACATCATCTTTACAGTTGCTTTGGACAGTGACATTAATATAGCTTATAATAATCTCAAACTCAGTGAAAATTATTAAATATATGTTTCTCAAAAGTGAAATTTTTATCAAAGCCTTATCTCACCTATGCCCACACTCTGAGAAACCCACCCACAGAAGTTTATCAACTCTTCTAAATTGATATTCTTGCTTTTTATGTATTAAAAATTATTTACTTTGCTTAATTAGTTATGAAATACTGTGACTACACTATGCAGTTTAGATAATCAGTAACTTCTTACTGGCTCCAGGATTCCTATAGTTATGTTTTTCGTGGGAATCCTATTAGCACTGCCAGTAGACAGCACCTCTTGATCCATTCAGGTTTCCTATAAAATTGAAAAATATGAAAAGGTATTATTGTTTGTAATTTATGCACTGGCCATCCATAGTGGAAGACCATAATTTCTGAGGCCAGTTTGAACCTCAAAAGGCATTACGATAAAAAGAAAGAAAAAGGAAAGAGAGCAAGAGAAAATGAGGCAGGGCAGAGGAGAAAGGGGAAAAAAGACTTAAGAAAGTGACGTTTTGGCTGGGAATGTGGATTAATGGTTGGAGTACTTGCAAAGCATGCATGAAGCCCTGGGTTCAACATAAACAGAAAAAGCTGTAAAGGGCACTGTGGCTCAAGTGGTAGGTGCTAGACTTGAGCAAAAGAAGCTCAAGGACAGTGCCCAAGCCTTGAGTTCAAGTCCCAGGACTGGTTAAAAAAGTGAAGTATTACTTATTTCATCGATAACTTTTATTATTTCAAGGGTTTATTTTGTATTCTTCTATTTGATTTGATGTTTTTTGCTATGGGTTTTCTTTCTTTAAATATTTTTTTATTGTCAAAATATTGGACAGAGGGGTTACAGTTACATGACTAAGGTAAGAGTACATTTCTTATCGAGCATTGATTTAATCTTAAGTGACTGGTCTTTCCTAAGTATAAATTTAGGTTATTCAATGTAAATTTTTCCTTATTTACATTAAGTGAATTTGATACTTTGAATTTATCTCTATGAATTTCTTCTACTATGGTTTATAGGCATAAGTTTTATTTTCATTGCCATTTAGTCCAAAATATTAAAAAATTCTAACAAGACTCTCTGACCCATGTATTATTTATAAATGCATTGTTTAATTTCAGCTAATATTTTGCATTTTCCAGCTGTGTTTATGTTACTGATTTCTAGTTTAATTCCATTGTGTTCTGTAAACATAGAGTGTAGGTTTTCATTTTTAAAATTTGCTGTGGTATACTTATGTCTCCAAATATGGTCTCATGTGAACTTGCAAAAATTGTGTTCTTGTGAATTTGCCGTGTGTATTCTATTAATTTTAATTAAATCAGGTGCATTAGTAATACCTTTAGGTTATCAGTATCCTTATTTTCTGTCTGTTAAATAATCAATTGTTGCAAGAAGTATGGTGATACTTCCAACTACAATATTTCTTTATTTCTTTTATTTTCATTAAAAATATCTTTAAGCAGTTGTACAGAGGAGTTGCTATTCAACAAAGCAGTATATTAATACAATGTATCTTGATCAGTGTCACTCTCTCAACTTTCTCATCCATCTCTCCCCTACCTACTCCATAAAGACCATATATAATGAAGTATATCAACATGAAGTTCAAGAATTGGTTACAAGAGGTTCTTTTTATGTCCTTTATGCAGTTATTTCTGTTTTTTTTTTTCGCATTTAGTTTTCTGTACCCTTTATCTTCTATATAAGTTTATCCCAGCCATCGAAGAGAAAGAGAATCACACAAATAGGAAGACAATGGTGGAAATGAATTATACAACTTGGGGGGAAGAGTACGGAGGGGTCAGAGTGTTTAAAAGAAATGTACTCAGCTTAGCGCCGGTGGCTCATGCCTGTAATCCTAGCTACTCAGGAGGCTGAGATCTGAGGATCGAAGTTCAAAGCAGGCCTGGGCACGATAGTCTATGAGACTCTTATCTCCAATAAACCACTCAGAAAACCAGAAGTGGTACTGCAGCTCAAGTAGTAGAGCACTCGCCTTGAGCTGAAGAGCTGAGGGACAGCTCCCAAGCCCAGAGTTCAAGCCCGATGACCGACAAAAAAAAAAAGAAAAAAAGAAAAGGAAAAGAAATGTACTCATTACTTACGTAACTGTAACCCCCAGTTAACCATTTCTACAAGAAAGATAAAAAAATCAACTTTTATTATCCTACTTTTTGTGTACCATCATTTTAAATCTTTTCAATATTTTTTACATCTTGCAACCCTACTTATAAGACACCAGAGTATACACCTATGTGTAATACCTAACATGCCCTGTTCAAAGAAAGCAGACAATGTGATTATCAGAAAGAGAACAACACATTTACTATTTACTGACTCTTAGTTTGGTTCTCAGAAGTCCTATCCACTAACCTTGTTTTCCTGATATTGTTCCATCAAGAATAATCCAGAAGGTCAGCTTCATGCTGAGAGCTAGTATGTGATTACTAAGATGAAATAGTACCTATAAAAATGGAATGTAACAACAAAGTATCTTGAATAACGACACTATCTGTGGTGATTCACTAAGTATTATAGATGCACAGTAGAAATGTGTAAGATGCTTTGTTAAAACATAAAGGCTGAAGTAATTTACTTAATTGCAGAGCAGAATTTAATGGAAAAATTGAAGACATTTGGGAAACTATATTAGAGAATTAAGTTAGGTTTCAATCTAAAAATTATGATTTAGCTGTAGATTGTGTGCTGTACGTTGTAATCAACTCATACCTTTTAAATTCTCATCAGCAGAACATATATACTACATATCATGTACAATCATGTCATGGAGTGTAATTCAATGGCTATTTACAAAGGCATTAACAGAGTTTAGAGAAGGCTACTGAAGTAGTGGTAAACTAAGGTCGGTAATCCAGACAGAAGCCTTTCTGACCAATGAGCTTAGGTGTAATGCCGAGATTGTAATTATATCATCTAATGGAAATAGTTCTATGGAGAAGGCCTCCTAAAAGGGACTTTACTTAAAAATAGAGGACTGTGTGTGACAGAAAGATCAAAGAAGTAAATGTTCTAATTTTATTCTTTCCTGCTTCCCAAGTTCCTTTTGTTCCATTGTCTTTCTGTCCAAGATTATATTTGTTCATGATACTGTTAAACAAAATCTAAATTAAGAAAGTAAGTTCTCTGTGGATGTAGTCCAAACTACAATCCCTTATCCTTTAGGGCAAGATTACAAAATCAGTAGTGTGTGGAAGAGCAGATTTCTTCCTCTTTTCCTTCTGAGTAGGTGCTCTTTTTCCTGTAATAAGGAATTACATATCATTTTATCCTGAATACATACCAGTTTAGTCATGTTCCCAGAGACAATCTGAAAGGTTAAGAAGCCAAGCATGGTGATGCATGTGTAGACTGAAGTTAGCCTGGCAGCCTGGGCTACATTGTAAAACCAGAGAGGGAAAGAGAAGATTGGCTTTAGGAATGTAAATAGTCTTCCCACTAGGGAAAAAAAAAAAGGAAAAGGTATGGAGCTGATCATGGTCTTCAAAGACAAACCTAATTCCTTTTAGCCACAATTTTTTTTCCCCTTTTAAAAAATATTATTAGGGCTGGGAAGTTGGCTCAATGGGAGAGTGCTTGCCTCGCATGCATGAGGCCCTAGGTTCAATTCCTCAGTACTACATAAGCAGAAAAAACCTGGAAGTGGTGCTGTGGCTCAAGTGGTAGAGCGCTTGCCTTGAGCTGAAGAACTGAGGAACAGCACCCAGGCCAAGAGTTCAGCCCCCATTACCAACAACTATTATTAAGCAATTGTAAAAAGAAGCTACAGTTCCATAAGTCAGGTTATGAGTGCAATGCTTTTCAGCTAAAGGCTTTTACACTCTGCTAGTGCTGTCCTTAAAGTAATCTCTAATTTTCATATGACCCCATCCTATACTGTTTGCTTTCCCTTTACTTGCTGGCCTCATTATTCTATTGCTTAGTCTATATAGAATCTAAATGCTTTAAAGAGACTTCTGGGTTGAAGAAATAGATCTTCTTAGCTCTATAAGTGGCGATTTAATTTTCTATTGGTAAATATTGTGACTCCTTTCTTTGCCTGTCTGTTCAATAGTTTGAGGAATTCATAATGGCCAGGAGAAAACTCATTGCAGTTGAAGAGTCATGTTTGTGTTCTTGAATTACATTTTTCCCCCTATGGCAACTAACACTGTTCTACTCATAAAGCCCTTGATCATGGAGAGGGAAAGCAAAGGTCTTCAGTGAGTTATTTCATAAAATTTAGTGTACTCTCTCATCCATCCTTGGTTCCTGGACCTATGAACTATACAATAAATGACCTTCCTACATCAGTCTTTCAATCTTGCTCTTTTCAGGTCCTTTACCAGCTATCTAGCACGTGAACATCTGTTCATGGTTTGTCTCAGTCCATCTCTCTTTCATTTACCAAAATTCACTTTTAATTTCTGCCTGATGAAAAGATTTTCTGTTAACCATTAACTTTCAGGACCACCTATGACTAAGTTGCTAAAGTATCGATTTCAAGCAAGTGCTAGAAATATGAAATGAATTCTTATTTACTCTAGGCTTTCTTTTATGTTTCATTTTAATTTTTTACTTCCTTATATGCACTCTATTACATTTAGGAGTAGTAGTTCACTCCCAGGTCCTCTAAAGAGAAGGAAACATGGAAATAAATACTTCAACTTTATCTATCTTTTCATCCTTAGTAATCTGTCAGGAATCAAAAGGTGTGAGAACCTGATGTGAGCAGAGAGATCAGCAATGCAGGTCAAAGGACAGGCTGGAAATGGTCCAGGTTCAGACATAAGACCATAAAAGACATTTAGCACATCTGCCATGATAATTCAGAACAAATGCTGAGTTATGCAAAGGATTTCTTAAAAATAATCATTTTCTATTTAAGATAACCTTTCCAAAGAGGATTTTCAAATATATTCAGAAAAAAATTGGTGCCTTTGTTTCTATATATCATTGACTTCTTAAATGTTTGTCTTTTGTTAGTGAAGATAGACGTGCTGTTTTGAGATTTCCTGTATAAAGCTGTTACAATAGGATTGCAAGATGAAGACCCTTTAATTACTTTTAAAAAGGATGTTCATTTTTAATGCAGAAGGAAATCATTTCATATTTCAGTATTATTTTATTAGCTTAGTGAGCACTTAAAATTGGGCCAGTTGCTTTCAGGAACCATTTGTGACTGTAACATGTGCCAAACAGGCTTTTACAGAAGACAGCATAAGAACAGTGTGGCCCTAATGCATCAGCACAGCGTTTTCTAAGGATGACGCTGAAAAGAAAGTTTTCTCTTTTTAATTATGCTAGTGTAAGAGTTTGCTTTTTCCTGAAAAGACCCCAGAAAGTTGCCACTTATCTTTGCCCCGTTATTAAATGCTTTCCTTATCTAAAAGTTGTAATGAAGTTCTTTTTATAATTTTATTGTTAAGATGCTGTACAGAGGGGTCACAGTTATGTGAGTAAGGCTATGAGTACATTGCTTGTCGATAATTGTTACCCCTTTCCTTGTTGTTCCACTATACCTTCCCTTCCTCAGCTCCTACACTTCTCCACACCCCACCCAAAGTTATACGGTTCCTTTCCAATATACTGTCCTGTGGGTATCCTTGTTGCAATGGGTCATCCTGTGTCCTTGTTTCAGCATTTTGTTATTCCCCTTCCCATCCCCAGATTAAACATATGTATATACAAGATAGAAGGTAGCAAAGTCAGGTACATGAGAGGAAGTTTTCTTCTAGGGTAAACTCTATTGCTTAGGACTCTCCTCTACCTGCTTGAGCAGCTTTCTTTCCCTCACAGTCCACCAGTCTCTGATGCTTCCTTAACCCTCCCGTTTCTACTAACTTTACCTTGTAAAGTATGTTATATCTAATTTCGCTGAAGCTAGAATTTTGTTTAACATAGAGCTGAAATTATATTATTAACTAATGGGAACTGATTTAGAAAATGAACACATACACACACACACATACATATATATATACATATATATGTATATTATATACCAAATGGTACCAGTGAAGATTATCAGTAGTGCCTTAAAGGATTATTAGTAGTGCCTTAAAGGATATTTTTCTGTCTCATATATATATATATATATGATAGATATGATAGATATGACCTCTATATACATATACTCTCTATATGATCTATATGTATATATAGATCATATATATTAGATATATAGAGAGACTGATATATAGATAATATATAAATCATATATATTATATACTATATTAAGGCACTAATGATAATCTTCGCTGGTGCCATTTAATAAAAATGAGCTTATTTTATGTTATTTTCTGTTCCCACATAGTATAACTTCTTCCACATCCTTAAGTATTCTTCTACAACTCCACTACATGTTTTCTATGTATGCATATGACACAATTTAGATGATAACTGTATGTAATGCTGTATTTATGACTAATGTTTACATTTGTAGTTGCATGAATATAAAATGCATGCATATATATACTGTTATTATCTACTAAGGTGAATCTGTTGAAAGATAAACATTCATTTCTTTGGAGTATATGTTTTAAAAGAACCTTTGCATGTGAATGAGGTTGAGGTTTTTACAGAGGAAGAATAAATGACTTTATGGGGGAAAAATGGTCCCAAAGTACAAACTACAGCCAAGGGCAAGGTTTTTCTAGACTCTGCATATGGTATCACCTCGAATCTTCCTTCCTGTAAATTAATTTTCAAGGGATCTAGTATTTTAATTGAGAAGGGAATTCTAGAGAAAGCCCCTTACTATGCTTTTGGAGAAAAAGAGGGTAAGAAACTGGAAGAGAGCAGGATAAGTTAGTTCATTGTTTCCAGCATGCCAAACTATGTTGCAAAACATCATATGCCTAATAATTTCATAGATTAATTAAAATAATATATTTAAGGTTCATTACTAAGATGTGGGGGCAGGTATATACTAATTTATCTTATTGTCATAATAAACGCAGAATTTTTTCCAGTGGCAAAGAGCATGCCAGAGGTGTGCTGTGTGGAGACTGAAGTGGTTTTGATGGTGAACAGAGATTGAAGGAGCTGTGGTTTCCTCATTTTCTGACTCTAGTGTAAAGAGATTTATGATTGATAATACCAAAGCTTTGTTTTAAGAAAAATTCTTTATTAGTAATTGTATGAAGATATAAAAAGCAAAAAATAATTTCTGATTTATCATTGTCATATTGGAAATGACAAAACTGAAATATGAACTAGGACATCACTGAAATGAAAGTTTAATAGGAAATTTATGCATAGTTGCAATTTAGAAATCTGATAATATGAATAAAATAAAAAAACATTTTCGAGGAAGCATGGCACATATAACAATGTTTAGGTTCTTATTAAAATCTAACATACATTACCAACATACATGCATTAATTGACAGAGTAACATTGGTATTTCAAGGACATTTATTTTTTCTTAAATTGAAGTTTTTCCTTTTTTTTCGTAAATTCAAGTTTTTCCTTAAATTTAAGGTAGCCTATTTCTATTTTTTTTCAAATGGACATTGATCAGTCAGTAGTAATTCTACAAAAAGAAAATGTTCACAATGTACAAAAAAAAGTATTTAATATTTAGTGTTTTGTTAGGTTGATTCGTTGTTCTTTCTCAGTTTGGTTTATATTTATTAGTGGACATTCTAAGATTAAAATAAATATTTTTTAAATCTTAAATGTAAGTTTTAAGGAAAATGAAAAATATTTTCAAAATGTTTCACTTTCATTTTTATTCAACTGGGTATGTAGTGTTATTTTAAGTAAAATTAAATGTTTTCTTATGTCACATATTATTGGGCAATGTCAGTCAGTTTGGGAATGAAGACATTTCTATCCATATTTAAAGCAGCAAACTAGAATCTAGATTTAGTTGGGTCTGTGTTAAAATTTCCTATTGGCATAGATAAGTACAAACATTTTTATGACAGTTTAACTCTTCTATTTGGATCTAAAGAAAGAAATTTTTCTTATGCTAGTAATCTTGATTTTTAAATTATGCAGTGGAAAGGAATCAACATGTGAGAAAAGAAAAGAATTGTTTACTTAAGGGTAAAGCAGATCAGAAATAAACCATGTCATCCTTTTCAGTTCCTATTTATGCAGCAGAAAACTTCTTTTTTAAAAATAACAAGATACATTTCTCCTGGAAAGCACTAGAAAAAAGAAAAGGATGGCTCTATATTCACACACACACACACACACACACACACACACACACACACACACACACACACACACACACACACCGATTTTAGAATTTCTGTGTACATTGTTTTAGAGTCTATGATAGAAAAGTTTTCTTAGCTCTGTAGAGAAGACATAATATGACACACATTTACCTGTTAGTAGATGTCCACTAAAAACTCAGAATGGTTAAGGAGAATGACCACTGTGCTTGTAAATCATTCTAGGTGTAAGAAGACTCTGTGACAATTTTAATTGTATTGGCTTTACATAATGTAACACAATTCCTTTATAGCTACTATCACTTCCCAAATTATAAATCTGCATAATTCTTTAGCATTATTTAAAGAAAATAATCATTCTTTTAAATGAATGGTTGTTTTTAATTGGTCTTTAGACGTTAAATAGTTTATAATTCAGCCTCTAATCTTGTCTATACTACAATTTTAGCCTTATCTGCTACAGCCTTGAAAGATTTATATTGACCTTGGTGTCTTCTTTGTATTGTGTCTTCTTGTTACAGTTACAAAGGTGAAAAATTCAAAACGTATTATCTAAAATATGCCCTCTTGGCATATTGATTATTTTAAGCTGCAGGCACTTAAGAAACAGCATATACAGGAAGCATCTCTGACCTCCCTTTCTCTTTCTACCTGAAAGAAGGCCATAAAATTTCCCCTAATAAATAGTCCCTCCCCACTGTGCCAGTAAGAGTATTCTTATCATTAGAAACTCTATATAGAATTCTAAGCTCTCTTAAGAACAACTAAGCACCTATCCAACTTGACATCCAAATTTATATGTCACCACTATAAAATGTCTTTTTCATGTTTCAATATACTTTGAAAAAGGAAGTGTATTGCTCTGGGATGAGGGGAATTATCAGCCCTGCTCAGTGTTATAAAAATTTAATGACAATAGATATACTGAAATATCTAAACATTAAGTTGGGTATGAAAATAAATTAAGCGTGATGTATTCTTTCGTTTTCATAAATTGCTCTTCCTAGGACTTAGTTTTATTTTATCAAGTATATTTAAGATTTTGACCAAGAAGTTTTAAAATTTTGTGTTTCATATTGCTTGATTATTAAGTCTCAGTGATTAGTCAGTCCCCATAATATACCTGTATTTAAAGGACAGCCTTTGGGATTGAGCTAATAAATTCAAATATTGTTTCTTATGTGTAACATATGGTTTGCAAACAATAGTCTAGATATAATACTGTACTTATTTTATTAAACCAGAATGTGTAAATAATGTATTTCAGAATATAATCCAACACATGAGTTTATTTATTCAGCTCATTATCTGTGTGTTTGTATGTATGTTTGTGCCTGTGTGTATGCCTTACAGCTGTTATTTCAAGAAACCAAGAAGGGCCAGGAGAAATGGGAAAGGCTGTGCTGATTCCTAAAGATGACCAAGAGAAAATGAAAGAGCTGTTTAAAATCAATCAGTTTAACCTTATGGCCAGTGATTTGATTGCTCTTAACCGAAGTCTGCCGGATGTAAGATTAGAAGGGTAAGTTTACATGTGTCACATAATTCTATATTAAAAAATCACCATATGTCAAAATCTCAGAATCTCAACTCAGATCATACTGACTCTAGAACAGCATCTTCTGACAATTATGACATAAGCTAGAAATTATTGTGCATTCATGTCTTGATAAATAGGAAGTTTTTTTTCTGATAGAACTAACAGGCTTTTCTTCATGAGATCTTTGCTTTGCTTTCTATTGTCAAATGGAGAACACACTCTTTGATAGGTTATTTGCCTTCATGCACAGAATGTACTATATACTTTGATTAAAAGTGTATGTTGGGCTCTGCCAGCATAAGATAGCCAATTGCCTATGATTCTTTGACCTGCTGGAATTATTTATTATATATTCTAATAGTTTATACTGCTGTTGATAATTAAAATGCTCAGTTATACCAATGATGGAAAATATTTTTAATTAAAATTATTTGCACGAAAAATTATGTTGAAAATTCAAGTTATATGCCAGGTGCTGGTGGATCATGCCTGTAATCCTAGCTACTCAGGAGGCTGAGATCTGAGGATTGCAATTTCTAGCCAGCCCAAGCAGGAAATTCTGTCTGTAATACTCTTATCTCCAGGGCTGGGAAGGTGTCTCAGTGGTAGAGCGCTTGCCTTGCATGCCTGAGGCCCTGGGTTCGATTCCTCAGCACCACATAAGCAAAAAGAAAAAAGCCGGAAGTGGTGATGTGGCTCAAGTGGTAGAGCGCTAGCCTTGAGCTGAAGAGCTGAGGGACAGTGCCCAGACCCAGAGTTCAGGCGCCAAGACCAGACCCCCCCCCCCAAAAAAAAGACTCTTATCTTCAATTAACCACCAGGAAACTGGAAGTAGAGCTGTGGTTCAAATGGTAGAGCACTTGCCTTGAGCTGACGAGCTGAGGGACACCACCCAGGCCCAGAGTTCAAGCCCCATGACCGACCTAAAAAAAAATCAAGTTATATGTGATTTATTATGTTATGCTCAAGATAGTTGGACATATAAAATAGATGTAATAAAATCAGAATAATTAATAGTAGTGATGCATATAGTCACAATGAAGCAGACTCATGGCATTGCAAAATATATTTTCTGAGTTTATAAAATTCCAAAGTTTAAAAATAAATTTAAGGATAAATTTCCATGTAGATAGATATAGGTTTTCTTTAAGCATAACAAATGCATAATGAATTTAAAGAGCTTTCTAGCAATGATAAACTATATTTGCATTACTTTGTTCTGATATTAATGACATATGCTAAATGCATATGTTTTCTTTCCTAATTTATTTCAAATATGACCAAAACACTACTGACATACCAGCAATTCTTCGTGTTAGAAGATTCATTTGATAGCTAATTGGTTCCTCATATCACTGCATATTTTTATGATATCTATTGCATGCGAACTACATGCTCTTTCAACATTGAATGTTAACATTGTGTATTGTAAAGTTTGAATAAGTTTTCATATAATTCTGTATGTATGTATACTTTTATTTATTTAAACACATGTAATTTTTAAAGATATAAATTATCATGTATTCAAAATAATTTAAAGCCATTATGTCTGCTTGTCTGTCTGTATGCATTTATTTATTCATTCATTTATTTATTTATTTAGTGATTCTTGGCTTTAAACTCAGGACTTGAGATCGCTAGTCAGGCATTATGCCACTTGTACCAGACCTGTAGCCCTAATTTTGAGCATTTTAGATGCTATGCTTATTATGTTACAATCTTGCATTTATTTTGTTGCTTTATATGGTATGATATGATACAATAGGTAAGTACAATATGTACTCAAGAAATTGATGTAAAGACCAATTTTAACTAAAGTCATTTGAATCTATCATAATGTTAATAAGTTAAAATTTTAATAGGTCTAAGACTGCCAAGGGAAGAGCAGTCTTGAAATGGTTGGAAGAAAAAAATGGAGTCTTCATAAAGTAGACAATTAAAATATTTGTGTGCAGTTAATAAATCTTATTTTAAGAATCATTTAGCAGTTAAATACTTGAGTAATTAAGCCTTGAATTATGGAACAATTAAGTATTTAGGTGAACTAATTTGAGTAGCATAAATAATTATAAAAATAAAATACTTGATTCTGAAGTTTGCAGTCTACAAACATAGCACCGTTGAAGTAAGTAATTTTCAGGTTATTTTCCTATTATACCACAGTGCATGTCCTTAGAAAGAATAGTAAAATATTGCACTTTCAGTGAAATCATAGAATATATAAGGATGACTTCAAGCCCTCATGAGTTGACTCAATTGTGCATCTGCCTGTGAATAACTAATGTTGAAACCCCACAATGAGTCACATCTAAACTGCCTTTGAAAAGTTGAGACATGTGTTGATACTTAATTCATACAAACATTTTTTGAAATTATTAGCCTGTTTGATTTTACTGTTGTATAGTTATATCTATAAAAAATGAGGGCTAATAGGGCTAGAAATTATGCTCATACATTAGCACCCTAGGAATAAAAAAAGAGATATAGTAGACTTGGATATACGTAATTGTAGAGTTTGCCTAGCATGCTAGAGGAGTCCTAGGTTGAATCAGAGCACCAAAGAGAGGGGTTGGGGAGGGAGGGAGAGAAAGACGAAGATGGAGAGTATCAGAGGCCGAGATAGAGACATAAGAACATGAGTTAGTTTGAGGACCATTGAAGATGTGAACAGAAGAAATACAAGTAAATTTCTGGTTTCCACCATGAGTACACTAGAAAAAAATTACTTGGAGGCAATTTGACTGAAATGTTTAAAGCAAGCATCTTCTCTCTCTACCATTAGCAATTCATTGAATAGGAAGTTAACAGTAATCATTGAATATTAATATAGCTACAAGCAATTGAACCAAAATGCTAAAGTTCTTTGCATTTACTTATATTCAGACATTTAATAGCACTTCAAATACTGGTATTGAGTTATTTGAAGGTCATAATGCAACTGGCATTTAAATATATTTTATCAGGAAAAAATGAAAAAATAGGAAATTTATTTTAGCTGTTTATATCCTAGAAAAAATAAGTGCCTCTTGCATATGCATGCTTGAAAACTGATAAAGAAAATAAGACTCTAGCAGTTATGTGTTATTAGTGAAAGAAGAGCTTTTGCATACAAATTTTGAATAAGTTGCTCTCAAGGGACAAATAATTTATTTACTGCATAAAATAGAAATAAACTATACTATGTATTTTTGTTTGCCCAATCTCAAAAGATTACCTATCCATTTATATCAATTGCCTTTTCCATAAATTAAAGTATGATAAATGTAGCATTAATTGCACAAAGGAGAAATGGAAAATGAGACTGTTAATTGGATTTCTGATCTCTGTTCCACATCTTTTCTTTTTAATTTGAGAATTACTACAACTTTCATAGGCAAAATTTTTGCCTGTGAAGATAATTGCAACTTCTGTAATATTGTAACTTACTTTCCCATGTATGGAATTTCATCACCCAAATTTTAAGTGGCGTATAAAACATGTGAATGTATCTGTTTCACCAAAGTGATGCATAAAAGTTTTCTTTCTAATAAAAAGGATGTCTTGACATATTCTTAGAGCCATGTGTCACTTAAGACAGAAAGCTGCCTTCCCATACTCTCTCTATGCAAGTTAATTTTCTAACATTTATTTTGTAATTATTTGTGTATATATATATATACATCAAAATACATATAACACAAAACAATCTTAGCTCTTTGAAATGTATAAGTTAGAGAAGAGGACTATTGTGGACATCATCAAATTTGCATACCTCCATGTATCTTCGTGTATATTTCTCAGTATATGACAATGAGGATAGGAAAACAAGTTAATAAACAAGTTAGGAAGGCTTTCAAATAAAAGTACAAACAATAGCTCTATCTATCTATCTACCTATCTACCTATCTACCTATCTACCTATCTATCTATCTATCTATCTATCTATCTATCTATCTATCTATCTATCTATCTGTCTATCTATCTACTATCTATTTATTTATATCTACTTTTTCTTTTAATAATTCTTATTGTTATTGTGATTATATAAATTTCACAATATTGTGAGATAGTGATAGTTAAAATCAAAAACACATTTGAACCTTGATGAGGAAAACTGTCATTATCATGGTCTATAAAGTTTGTGAATTCTGAACTTTGACAATACAGCTATTTCTTCCACATCAGGTGGTATGTACATTATTTTCATTTTGCTTATTGTTCAATGTTCCCTCTATCCTTCTAATTCTCTCCCATTGCTGCCCTTGAGTTGCTTAATTTGTTTTCATCACTGTCCAGTGTAACTTATGGGCCCCTCTGTTATATGCTTCCCCTGTTTCCCTCTGATTCAGTGTCCTTCAAGTTTCCCTCAGATGTGCGCATATATACCATATATATGATCAACAGCATGGGATCATTTAGTAATGATACAACAAGATGAGTGAAGGTCCTTTGTTTTTGAGTCTTGTTTACTTTATCATATGTCTCCTTCATAACTGAAGGCCAAATAAAAAACTTCCATAGCAAAGAAAAATTGAAACAATACATCTCCACCAAACCAGCCCTACAAAAGATTCTTAAAGATGTCCTACACATAGAAAACCAACAAGACCGCAACAAAGGCCAAGAAACTGCACCCAAATGGAGAATCCAAGAACCTTAGGAAGAACCCAGTTTTCACAGCCCCCAAGAAGGTGGATAACATGGCAGGAACTCCCAAATACCTCTCAGTCCTATCTCTTAACGTTAACGGACTGAACTCTCCAATTAAGCGACATAGACTGTCTAGTTGGATTAAAAAACAAGACCCTTCTATCTGCTGCCTGCAGGAGTCACATCTTGCCCGTAAAAACAAACACATTTTCAATGTTAAAGGCTGAAACAAAATCTACCAAGCAAACGGCCCTCATAAACAGGCGGGAGTTGCAATCCTAATATCAGATAAAATAGACTTCAAATTAAAATTCGTGAGAAGAGATAAAGAAGGTCGCTACATACTAATTAAAGGATCTCTCCTTCAGGAGGATATTACAATTCTAAGTATCTATTCGCCAAACAATGGAGCACCCAAATTTATCAAAGAAACACTACTTTCCCTCAAATCCCATATAGATCCAAAGACATTAATTGTTGGGGATTTTAACACACCACTCTCCCCACTAGATAGATCAACTCGGCAAAAACTCAACAGAGAAACCGCAGATCTAAACAGCTGCATAGATCAACTAGACTTAACAGACATTTACCGAACATTTCACCCAGCAGCATCAGAATACACGTTCTTCTCAGCAGCACATGGAACGTTTTCTACAATAGACCACATTTTAGGCCACAAAACAAACTTGTCTAAATTCAGAAACATTGAAGTTTTATCTTGCATTCTCTCTGACCACAAGGGAATAAAATTAGAACTCAACACCAAAAGCCACCAAAGAAAGTCCGGTATCACATGGAGGCTGAACAACACACTGCTGAATCATGAGTGGGTCATGGAAGAGATTAGAAAGGAAATTCAAATGTTCATGCTATTCAACAAAAATGAACACACAAATTAGCAGCTCCTCTGGGACACAGCAAAGGCAATACTCAGAGGCAAGTTTATAGCTCTGAGCTCCTACATGAACAAATTGGAGAGATCTGAAACTAACAATTTAATGACACATCTAAACCTCCTTGAAAAAGAGCAGCAAGATAAACCCCAATCCAGTAGACAGAAAGAAATAATCAAAATTAAATCAGAATTAAATGAATTAGAAACCAAAAAAACTATAGAAAGAATCAACAAAAGAAAGAGTTGGTTCTTTGAAAAACTTAACAAAATTGACAGACCCTTAGCAAACCTTATCAGAAAAAGGAGAGAACACACCCAAATTAATAAACTCAGAGATGAGAATGGAAACATCACCACGGAAACAACCGAGATTCAGAACATTATAAGGGAATACTTCTCAAAACTTTATGCTAATAAGTTTGAGAACTTGACAGAAATGGACCTTTTCCTAGCAAATATTGACATGCCAAAACTAAACCAAGATGAGTTAAACCAGCTTAACAGGCCCATGTCAAGCATTGAAATAGAAACAGCAATAAGAGACCTCCCAGCTAAGAAAAGTCCAGGACCAGATGGTTTTACAGCGGAATTTTACAAGGCCTTCAAAGCAGAGCTCACACCAATACTCCTCCAACTCTTCAATGAAATTGAAAGAGAAAGCTCACTACCGAACACATTCTATGAAGCCATCATAACCCTCATCCCAAAACCAGGCAGGGACTCATCAAAGAAAGAGAACTATAGACCCATTTCTTTGATGAACATTGATGCAAAACTTCTCAACAAAATTTTGGCCAATCGACTTCAACAATTCATCCAAAAAATCATACACCATGATCAAACAGGATTCATTTCAGGGATGCAAAGCTGGTTCAATATACGCAAATCAATTAATATTATTCATCACATCAACAGGAGCAACAATAAGAACCACATGGTTATCTCAATAGATGCAGAAAAAGCATTTGACAAGATCCAACACCCCTTTATGATGAAGGTTTTGGAAAAATTAGGAATCCATGGAACATTCCTCAATACAATAAAGGCTGTATATGACAAACCTACAGCCAGCATTATACTCAATGGTGAAAAACTAAAGCCATTTCCTCTTAACTCAGGAACAAGACAAGGATGCCCACTCTCTCCACTTCTCTTCAATCTAGTATTAGAATGCCTAGCTACAGCAATAAGACAAGATGCAGACATAAAGGGGATCCAAATAGGGAAAGAAGAAATAAAACTCTCCCTCTTTGCAGATGACATGATCTTGTATTTAAAGAATCCCATAGACTCCACTCCCAAATTACTCAAGCTGATTCAAAACTTTGGCAAAGTAGCAGGTTATAAAATTAACCCCCAAAAATTAATGGCTTTTCTGTATGCCAACAATGAGAAAAGTGTGGCTGAAATTAGGAAAGCAACTCCATTTGTAATAGCCCCACAAAAAATAAAATACCTAGGAATTAACTTAACTAAAGAAGTGAAGGACCTCTATGATGTTTGTATTTAACATCCACGTATCAGGGAGACCATGTGTCATTTATCTCTTTGCTTTTGGCTATGCTAGGTCTTTTGCTGTTGTATATGAACTTTTGAATTGTTTTCTCTATTTCATAAAGTAGTTCATTGGAATTTTAATGTGAATTGCATTGAATTTGCATATCAATTTTGGCAGTCTGGCCATTTTCACTATATTGATTCTGCCTATTCAAGAACCTGGAAGGTCTTTCCTCTATGATTTCTTCCTTTAAGCCTTTATAGTTTTCATTAAACAGTACTTTACATCTTTGAGGAGGTTAATTCCTAAATACGTTACTTTTGTTGTTATTGTGAATGGAGTTGTTTCTTTGATTTCCCTTTCTGCTTGTATGTTGTTATTGTACAGAAAGGCAACTGATTTTTGTGGGTTAATATTGTATCCTGCTACTTTGCTGAAGTATTTGATAAGTTCTAAAAGATTGGGGGTGGGGCTTTTGGGATCACTGAGTTATAAAAATCATGTCATCTGCAATATACAAATCACTTTAGTGTCTTTTTCTTAACTTATTGCTCTGGCTAAGAATTCCAGAACTGTATTGAAGAACAGTGGAGACAGTGGGCATCCTTGCCTTGTTCCTGTTTTTAGGGGAATTGGTTATAGTTTTTCTTCATTATGTATAATATTGGCTATTAGTCTGTCATATATGGCTTTTATTTTTTGAAGGAATGTTCCTTCTATCCCTATTTTCTCCAGAGTTTTAGCATGAATGAATGTTGTATTTTATCAAGTCTTTTCTGCATCAATGGAGATAATCATGTGGCTTGACCTTGTAACTGTTGATGTGAGGGATTACATTTATTGATTTACTTTTGTTAAACCATCCCTGCATCTCTGGTATGAAGCCTACTTGATCGTAATGTATGATTTTTTTGATATGCTTCTGGATTCTGTTGACTAAAATTTTATTGAGGAATTTTGCATCTGTGTTAATCAGTGAGATTTGTCTGTAGTTCTCTTTTTCTGCTGGGTCTTTGCCTGGTTTGGGTATGAGTATGATATTGGCTTCATAGAATGAGTTTAGGACAGCTCCCTCTGTTTCTATTTATCAGAGAGTTTGAGGAGTATGGGAATTAGTTCACTTTAAAGGTCTTAGAGAATTCCATAGTGAATCCATCTGGTCCTGGGTTTTTTTGTTGGAAGACTTCTGATGGCTTCCTGTATCGCATTGTAAGATATTGGCTTAGTTAATTGATTTATTTTGTCTTGATTAGTTTAGGCAATTTGTATATCTCTAAAAATTCATCCATTTCTGCTAGGTTTTCCTTCTTTAGAGAGTATAGATTCTAGAAATAGTTCTTCTTTTAAAATAAGTTTTTTCTTGTGAGAATACTGCACAGAGAAGGGGTTACAATTACACGAGCAAGGTAATGAGTACATTTCCCATCAAACATTGTTGCCTCCTCCTTTGTTTTTCCCCTACCATCCCTTCCCTACCATCTCCACAACTACACTCACTCCCAACCCCTCACACCCCACCTAAATTGTAAAGTTAATTTTTCGACATAACTACTTGTACATCTCATTGTTGCAATAGGTCAGACTGTATCCCTGTTGAAACAATTTTCTTTTTTCCCTTCGCCTCCACAAATTATACCAACATCAAATACAGTGAAAACAGAGGTTATACCATGGGGGAGGGACATACAAAGCAACAAAACCATCACATGGTACCTTATAAATACAATAGAAGCAATAGTAAGAAAGGAAAAAAACCCACTCCTATCCCTATCTTGGGGTTCATTTCGCTTAACATCATCTTATCTGACATTTTCTGCTTGTCTCAGTCATATACTAGTTATTGCAAATAAGGGAAACCATGGGACCTATGTTTCTTTGCGCCTGGCTTACTTCACTTACTATAATTTTTTTCAAGTCTTTCCATTTCCTAACAAATGGAGCAATGTCATTTTTTCTGATGGAAGCATAGAATTCCATTGTGTATATATGCCACATTTTCTTGATCTATTCATCTACTGAGGGGCATCTGGCTTGGTTCCATACCTTAGCTATGGTAAATAATAATAAATAAATAAAACAATAAACACAGTTGTGCTGGTGGCTTTAGTGTGACCTTGTTTGTGATCATTAGGGTAAATGCCCAAAAGTGGGATTGCTGGGTCATATGGGAGCTCTATGTGGAGTCTTTTGAGGAACCTCCATACTGCTTTCCAAAGTGGTTGAACAAGTTTATACTCCCACCAACAATGCAGTAGAGTTCCCTTGTGGTCACATTCCCTCCAGAATCTGTTGTTATTAGAGTTCTTGATTATAGTCATTCTAACTGGGGTTTTGATTTGAATTTCTTTTATGGCTAGGGAGGTTGAGCATTTCTTCATTTGTCTACTGGCCAGTCTTATTTCCTCTTCAGAGAAGTTTCTCTGTAAGTCTTTAGCCCACTAATTTATTGGGCAGCTGTTTCTTTGAGGATTTGTTGTTGGGGAATTTAATTTTTTGAGTTTCAGGTATATTTTAGATATGATACCCTTGTCCGTTGTATAGCTAGTGAAGATCTCCCAATTTGTGCGCTTTCTGTGGATCTTGCTGGCTATGTCCTTTGCCATGCAGAAGCTCTGCAGCTTCATGCAATCCCATTTGTCCAACCTTTCTTTGATTTGTTATGTTTCTGGGTCTCTATTGAGAAAATTTTGGCCTGTGCCAAGGAGACCTAGGGTTTCTTCTATTACTTCCTGTTTTGATTTAAGGGTGTCTACTTTGACTCCAAGGTCTTTAATTCATTTGGAGTTGATTCTGGTGCAGGATGATATATAAGTATCTAACTTTAGTTTTCTATAAGTAGAAATAGTTTTTTAAAATTGTTTAGATGTCTTGGGTATTTGTTGTAATTTTTCCCGTGGCATTCCTGATTGTATTAATTTGAATTTCCTCTCTTCTTTTTTTTAGTTAATCTTTCCAGAGGTCCATCAATTTTATTTATTTTTTTAAAAAAGCCTTTTGTTTTATTAATTTTATTCCCTTATATTATTTATTTCTACTCTTATTTTGGTTGTTTCGCTTTGTCTGGTAAGTTTAGGTTTAATTTTTTAATCTTTTTTAGCAGTTTTAGCTGCAACATGAGATTATTTACTTGGTCTGTCTCTATTTTTCTGAAGTGTTCACTGAGAGCAGTAAGTTTGTCCCTCAGGACTTCTTTTGCCGTGTCCCACAGGTTTCTTCCTGATGTTTAATCATTTTCATTGAATTGTAGGAACTTTTAAATTTCCTCTTTAATTTCTTCTGTGACCCAGGTGTTGCTCAGAAGTATGCTGTTCAATTTTGATAATTTGAGTAATGTCTATGGTATGTTTTGTTATTGAGAAGTAGCTTGATTCCACTGTGGTGAGATAGGATACAGCGGATTATGTCAATTCCCTTAAATTCCTTGTATGAACTATGATATGATCTATTTTGGAGAAAATTCCATGGGCTGCTGAGAAGAATGTGCACTGGGTTGTTGTAGGTTGGAAAACTCAGTAGATGTCAATTAATTCCACTTGAGATAGGGCACCGTTTAATTTGGAGGCTTCTTTGCCAATCCTGTGATTGGTAGCCCTGTCTTTGGTGAGAGTGGAATATTTTAAAGTCTCTTAGTATTATTGTATGTGGATCTATCTTATTCTGTAAGTCTGAGAGTATTTGCTTAACATATTTGGGTGCACCAATGTGTGGGGATTATGAGTTGATAATAGTAATATCCTCTTCTTGGATTGTTCCCTATATTAATAGGAAGTGTCTTCTTTGTCTTTTTGTATTGATTTTAGTGAAAAGTTTATTTTGTCAGATATCAGGATGGTAACTTCTTCCTTCTTGTTGGGAGCATTTGCAAGGCATATCCTCCTCAATCCCTTCACTTGGAGTTTTTTTTAATGTTTGGCTGTGAGGTGGGTCTCTTGAGTGAAAAAATGGGTGGGTCTTGTTTCTGATCCAAGCAGCAGTTCTTCTTTTTTTTGGGGGGGGGGATCTGGTCATGAGGCCTGAACTCTGGGCCTGGGCGCTGTCCCTCAGCTCTTCAACTCAAGGCTAGCGCTCGACCACTTGAGCCACAGCACCACTCCCAGCTTTTTTGTTTTTGCTTATGTGGTGCTGAGGAATCGAACCCAGAGCCTCAGGCATGCAAGGCAAGCGCTCTACCACTGAGCCACTTTCCCAGCCCCCAGTTCTTCTTCTTTTAATTGGTGAATTGAGCCCATTAATATTTATGATTGTTATAGAGAGATGTTTGTGCTTCCTCTCATCTTCCTGCTTTCCCAAGGTTTTTTAAAAACGTTTTTTGTAAAAATACTGTACAGAGGTGTTACAGTTACATGAGCAAGGTAATGAGAACATTTCCTATCAAGCATTGTTGCCTCCTCCTTAGTTTTTCCCATACCCTCCCTTCCCTCCCACCTCCACAACTACACTCCCCCAGGCCCCTCCCCCCTCCCTGCCTAAATTGTAGTTTGTTTTTCAACAAACATTCCATTGTTATAATGGGTCAACCAGTATCACTATTTACACATTTTGTTTTTTCCCTTCCCCTTCCCAAGCTAGAGAAATATATATATACAAAATGCAGGGCACCAGAATCGAATACAGTGAAATCAATGGTTATAGCATGGGAGAGGGACATACAAAGCAATAAAGAAATCACATGGTACATTATAAATACATTAGAGACAATAGCAAGAAGAAAAAAGCACTTGTGTCCCTATCTTGGGGTTCATTTCGCTTAACATCTTCTTATATGGTCATAGCTTTTGACCTTTTCTGCTTGTCCCAGACATATACTAGTTATTGCAAATAAGGGAAACCATAGGATGTATGTTTCTTCAGGCCTGGCTTACTTCACTTAATATAATTTTTTCTAAATCTTTCCATTTCCTACCAAATGGGGCGATATCATTATTTCTGATGGAGGCATAGAATTCCATTATATATGTACGTGTGTGTGTGTGTGTGTGTGTGTGTGTGTGTGTGTGTGTGTGTGTGTACCACATTCTCTTGATCCATTCATCTACTGAGGAGAATCTGGGTTGGTTCCATATCTTAGCTATGGTAAATAATGCTGCAATAAACATAGTAGCTCTGGTAGCTTTAGCATGTTCTTGTTTGTGATCATTCGGGTAAATGCCCAAAAGTGAGATTGCTGGGTCATTATGGAGCTCTATGTTCAGTCTTTTGAAGAAAGCTCTATGTGCTGGCTTTTGAAGAACCTCCACACTGCTTTCCAAAGTGATTGAACAAGTTTACATTCCCACCAACAATGCAGTAGGGTTCCCTTTTGGTCACAGGTTCTCCAGCATCTGTTGTTAGTAGCTTTCTTGATTATAGCCATTCTCACTAGGGTGAGGTGGCATCTCAATGTTGTTTTGATTTGTATTTCTTTTATGGCTAGAGAGGTTGAGCATTTCTTCATATGTCTATTGGCCATTCATATTTCCTCTTCAGAGAAGTTTCTCTTTTTTTTTTTTTTTTTTTTGTCGGCCGTGGGGCTTGAACTCTGGGCCTGGGCGCTGTCCCTCAGCTCTTCAGCTCAAGGCGAGCGCTCTACCACTTGAGCTACAGCACCACTTCCGGTTTTCTGGTGGTTTATTGGAGATAGGAGTCTCACGGTCTCTCCTGCCCGGGCTGGCTTTGAACCGCGATCCTCAGATCTCAGCCTCCTGAGTAGCTAGGATTACAGGCGTGAGCCACCAGCGCCCGGCTCAGAGAAGTTTCTCTTTAAGACTTTAGCCCACTTATTAATGGAGCAGTTGTTTCTTTGAGGATTTGTTGTTGGGGGATTTAATTTTTTGAGTTCCAAGTATATTTTAGATATGAGATCCTTATCCGTTGTATGGTTAGTGCAAATTACTCAAACTGATTCAAAACTTTGGCAAAGTAACAGGTTATAAAATTAACCCTCAGAAATCAATGGCTTTTCTGTATGCCAACAATAAGAAGAGCACAGCTGAAATCAGGAAAACAACTCCCCTTGTAATAGCCCCACAAAAAAATAAAGTACCTAGGAATTAACTAAAGAAGTGAAGGACCTCTATGATGAAAACTTTAAAAACTTGAAAAAGGAAATCAAAGCAGAACTTACAAAATGGAAAAACCTTCCATTCTCCTGGATTGGAAGGATCAACATCATGAAAATGGTAATACTTCCCAAGTCTATCTGCAAATTCAATGCAACCTCATTCTTCAAGGAAATAGAAGAAGCAATCCAAAAATTCATATGGAACAATAAAAGATCCCAAATAGCAAAAATGATACTTAACAGAAAGCATAGGGCTGAAGGACTATCAATACCAAATTTCAAACTCTACTACAAAACCACAGTAATCAAAAGAGCTTGGTACTGGCACAAGAAGAGAACTCGGGACCAGTGGAATAGAATTGAAATCCCAGAAATGAACCCACAGACCTATAGCTACCTAATTTTCAATAAGGGAACTAAAAAAATAGAATGGAAGAAAGACAGCCTCTTCAATAAATGGTGCTGGAAAAATTGGTTAAATACTTGTAGAAAACTAAATTTAGCTCCATATATCACCCTGTACCAGCATCAACTCCAAATCAATCAAAGACCTCGAAGTCAGAGCAGACACCCTGAAAATATTACAAAAAGGAATAGGAGAAACCCAAGGTCTCTTAGGCACAGGCAGAAATTTTCTCAATAGAGAGCCAGAATCACAACAAATCAAAGAAAGGTTGGACAAATGGGATTGCATGAAGCTTCAGATCTTCTGCATGACAAAGGACATAGCTAGCAAGATCACTAGAAAGCCCAGGGATTTGGAGAAGATCTTTCCCAAGTTTTTTTCTTTCCTTTCCTCCTGTGCTTATTAAGTTGGGCTTCTAGTGATATCTGTCTGATGTGGATCCCTGATCTTGATTGTTTTCTTCAAGTTGTATTCCCCCTGTTAATATTCTTTGAAGTGCTGGTTTATTGTTTATGAATTCATTTAGTTTGTCTTTACTATAAAAAATTTTAGTTTCTCCATTGAATGTGAATGCTAGCTTTCCAGGGTATACCAGTCTGGGTTGGCAGTTATTGGTGCTCTGGTCTTTGGTGGTACTTTCCCAGGCTTTCCTTGCATTCAGTGTCTGTGTGGAGACATCTTCAGTAATTCTGTTTTTTCCCCATTATAATATAACTCTTTCTTTGTTTTTGCTGCATGCAAGATAGTTTCTTTATTATTCAGATCTATCACATTTACTATAATGTGCCTAGAAGTGTTGCTCCTGGGATCCTGCTTGATAAGTGTTCTATATGCTTCTATTATGTATGTAGGCTTTTGTTTTAAAATTGTGCAATTTTCAGTGATAATCTTATCGATAAAATGTTGCATTCCTTTATTCTGCTATTCCTCACCTTCATCCACCCCACTTATATGAAGATTAAATTTCTTTGCACTGTTTGTTCTTGGACTTCCCTTTGGCATAGTTTATGTGTTTTATCCATAACTGTGATTTTTTTCCATTTGCTGAATTTGTTTTCCGTATATGATATTCAAATTTCCATTTCTTTTTTAAATATTTCTGTACTTTATTATTGTAAAATACTGTACAGAGGGGATACAGTTACATGAGTAAGGTAATGTTACATTTCCTATCAAACATTGTTGCCTCCTGCTTTGTTTTTCCCTACCATCCCTTCCTTCCTTCTCTCCCCAACTACCACCCATTTTCAATATAGTGTCTTGTACATCTCATTGTTACAACGGGTCAACCTATATCCCTATTTAAGCATTTTGTTTTTCCCTTCCTTTCCCCAAATTAGAAAAGTGTATATACAAGATACAGGGCACCGGACTCAAATACAATGTAAATGGATTATACCATGGGGGAGGAAAATACAAAAGAAACAAATAAAAATCCCATGATACCTTATAAGTACATCAAGAATAGCAACAAAGATAAACCTCTTGTGTCTCTATCTTGGGATTCATTTCACTTAACATCATCTTATATGGCACAATTATGCTTATTGCAACATTATTTACCATAGCTAAGATATGGAACCAACCCAGATGTGGTTGTACATATATATATATATATATATATATATATATATATATACACACACACACACATATATATACATATACACATATATATATACATATATATACATACATATATGAATTCTATGCCACCAGTAGAAAGATTGACATTGCCCTATTTCTTAGGAAATGAAAGCCTTGGAAAAATTTATATTAAGTGAAGTAGGCCAGGTCCAAAGAAACATAGGTCCCATTGTTTCCCTTATTTGCTATCACTAATATATGTCTAGGACAAGCAGAAAAAATTGTAATTTCCATTTCATTCACTCTCTTAACTATGGCTTCCATTGTGGTTTGCATGGAGGAAATTGAACCATTTATGACTTTTATGTCTTTTCTCAGAGTATTAATCTCATCTCTTAATGAGGTGTGTACTGCATCTATTTTTGAATGCATTTCTTGTTTGAAATCCTGTATATCTTTTGGTAATTCATTTCTTTGTTCTTTAAATTTCTGATCTGTTTCTTGCTTTAATTCTTGAGTCATCACCTCTAATAGCTCTTGGATGTATTCTTTGTCTTTCATTTCTGTTTTGCTGTCACTGGGACTCTTCCCAGTGGCTGCTGGCCTTTGGGGGTGGCTTGTTATCTTGGTTATTATTGGTGAATCTTGTAATTTTTTGCTGTGAATTTTGCATGGGGATTCAGGTATTATTGGAAACCAGTCCCAAATTCTGACTCTTTTGGTGGGTGTCTTTGCTTGGTTCTGGGTTGGTTCCTGGATCAACTGATGAAACTCACTCTTGGCCTGGGTTGGCTGAATCTTTACCTGGTCTCGGTTCTGTTGGGGGAGAGGCCCACCTCCAGGTGCTAGTCTGACCCTGTCTCCTGGAGATCAAAGGAAGCTCCCACTTTCAGCCATGGACTAAGCAGCCTAGACTGCTTGTGCTCCCTCCTAGGGGTACTCTTGGCAAGACCAGGTGGGCTGGGAGTATTCTCCCATTGCTGGAATCCGCTATGATTTCCTGACTGTTTTCAGGTGCTGATGGTATGAGCTGTCCAATCCCTAGCCCAGGGTACACAGGTCAGGCTCTGGTGGCATTTGGTCTTCTGATTCTCCCACCTGGGACACACAAGTCTATTGCTGTCACAGGCATGGTTCCCTGCTTTTCACCCTCTGCTGAGGTATGTGCTTAGCTTCTGACTTCAACCCTGAAAGGTGGGTTATGCATCTCAGGCACCAGGTCCCCAGCCCAGGCCACACTGGTTGGGCTCTTGTGGGATCTGTGCTGCTGGGTTTCCTGCCCAGGGTACCCAGTTCATATTTTTTCCCCAGCTGGCTGCTGTGGACCGTGGGCACTGTTCCTGGCTTGAGCATTTAAGCTTCCTCCCAAGGGTGCTCTTGGTCATACCTGGTGGACTTGGTGTGCTCCAAAGCCTGGTTGGGCACTTGCGCAGTTCCTAGTTTTAGTGGGACGTGTAGTACTGCTGGTAGGGGAAGGGTCCAGATCAAGCTCTGGGATTACCATCTGCACTGGTCTCCCTTGGGGGGAGGATGTCCCCTGTGGGGTACTCACTTATCTTGGAATTGATTGGGAGCTGTCCAGTGGTGCTGTGGCAGATCGCTGTTTCTGTGTACTGTAGGTCACTTGTTGCTACTGCTCTCTGTGTTCCCTTGAGATGACTGTGGGCTGGACTGGGTGGGGGTGGTAGTTCCGGCTCTCTGTTTCACACTGTCTCTGCTTCTGTTTATGCTGTCCATGTTGGCGCCACGGGTTTTTTTTTTGTGTGTGTGTGTGTGCTGGCCTCCTATGGACCGCTGTGTGGGGCGGGGCGGTTTTGGCATGGACTCTACTTACATTTTTATTAAAAATATTATTACTACTTTTTATTGAAAAGCTGGTGAGCAGGGGGTTACAGTTACATAAGTAAGACAATGAATACATTTGTTATTAACTATTATTACCCCATCCCTCATTATCTCCCACTTACCCCTCTCTATTCCCTTTTTACCCCCCAAGTTGTAATGTTCATATCCAACATAGTGTCAAGTGAGTACCAATGTTGCTTGGGTTCATCAGTTGTCCTGATGTTTCTATTCCTTTTCCTTTCCACCTATTGCATAATCTAAATTACTGCCAAATACAATATTACAAAGTTTTGGTTTTGCTTCTTCTGAGAGTTGTATCACTATTATTTATGTCTTTAATCTATTTTGAATAGTGACGTATGTCCTGTTTGATGTTAGTTAAGGATATCACTTCATTATTTTGAGTGAGAATATCTAGTTTTAGGAGCTGTCTTTTATGTAAAAATCATCTTTTCCCATTATGTAGTCTTGATATCTTGAAATTGACCATATATGTATTTTGGTCTCTATATTTTATTACATTGGTCTCACTGTGTTCCTAATACTAGCACAGAGTTTAAATTACTCTAGCTTTGTAGTAAGTTTTGAAATTAGGAAATGTGCACATTCAACTTTGTGTTTTGAAACATTTTTGATGGTAAGATGATTTCTCCTAATAATTGGAAATTTAATTTTGATTTCCATTCACAAACTTACTTCTTAATATAAATAGAATTTTGTTAATTTATCTTTGTAGTATTCATTAAAGTATAATTGCATACATATGAAAAGCAAGTAATGTACTCTCCATTGTAGTAGAGGATGTCCAAAACCTATTATCGGGCACTGTGAATTTTAAAATGCCATTATATAAAAGTGGTAAAAGATAGCTTTTTAGATGAAAGATTTAGTAATAAGGTTTATAAGATGGATGCATATATGAAACGTGCTAAGATACAAATGAGATGATTTCTGGTCAGAGAACAACATAAAATGAAAAGAAGAAGGCTTCCTGGGCAGGGAGGATGGCCAAAGCCAGTTATGGTTGGAGTAGAGTAATTAAACTACTTAGTTCAGTTATAATCTTAAGTATTTATGTATACATGGTTAGAACATCAGTACAATGTACTGTGATAAACATTGTAATTTGCATCATCACTTACCTCCTTAATACTTAGTAATTTGGAACTAAAAAACTTTTCTTTCTTATAAGTACTCAATCATACTAATTTTACAAAGAGATTCATTGTGTATATATGTTTATATATATATGTTTATATATATGTATATATATATGTTTATATATACCTTGGATATATATGTATATATACATATATATGTACATGTGTATATATATGTACATATATATACATATATACATATATATGTACATGTGTATATATATGTACATATATATACATATATACATATATATGTATATATACATATATATGTATATATATGTATATATGTGTATATATGTATATATATATACAAGGTTTGATCCTGTGGTTTCCTCCTTATTCTTTTGCTCTCTCTCCCTTCCCTTTGTCCTCAAATCCCTGCCCTTTCTTAGAAATTCATTAATGTTGGTGATCTTACATTTCATCCATTTCTCTACAAATATAATTTCATTGGTTCTTCTAGCTGTATGTATGCATGTATGTAATATATATTTTCAAATCTATTCATCTATTGACAGATATTCAGGTGAATCCATATCTTGGCTATTGTGACTAGTACTGCAACAAACAAGGGTGTGCAGTTCTCTTTTTTGTTCTGATGACATAATTTCCTTTATACTTATATCAGTAATTGTATATCTAGATTTTATGACTGTGTTTTGGTTTTGGAAGATCCTCCATAGTGGGGAACATTCATAGGTTTTATAGTGGCTTTTGTAATTTGCATTTCCACCTACAGTACAGTAGATGAGTCTTTATTTATTTGTTTATCTTTACCGGTACTTATATGTGTGTGTTTGTGTTTTTTAAAACAATAGTTGTATTTTTCACATAATAGACTGGAATGAGATAAAATCTAAATTAAGCTTTGATTTTCCTTTCCTAACAGTTGAAAACAATAAGCCTTTTCATATATTAGCAAATTCTATTACTTATTTTCTTACATCTTATTGTAAAGGTAATATACAGAGGGTTATAGTTACACAGTCAGGTAATGAGTACATTTCCTTTTGAACAATATCACTCCTTCCTTCATTCCCTCCCAGTTTTTCCCTACCTGACCTCCCTCCTATAATTGTACTGTTCATATCCAACACAGTGTCCAGTTGGTTTCACTGCTGAATGTCCCACTGTTTCTGTGCTTCCCCTTGTCATCCTTTGAAGAGATATTTCAAATCACTTGCCCTGTATTGATTAGGTGATATTATTTTCTCATTAACTATTTGGGCTTTTATACATCCTGGATATTAATTCTCAGTGAGAAGAATAGCTAGAATTTTTTTCATTCTGTAGATAGTCTCTTCACTCTTTTTTTTTATTGTTTTTGTTACTCTGAATATCTATTTTATTTTCTTGAAATTGCTTTTGTCAGTTCTTGAATTTATTTTATTAGCTAGTGAGTGGTGTTATTCAGGAAATAAATGTCTCCAGATATTGAAGTATTAATATTCTTTGGTTTTATTTCAGAAGTTTCTTTTTATTTAATAATTTCTTTTTATTTAAATAATTTCATTTAATAATTACTATATAAGTATTAATCATTTAATACTGTTTATTTAATAATTAGCAGATATTAATTGTGCAATGCTTTAATATTTCCATACCTGCAATTAATACACTTTGATGAAATTCACCCCTTCTATTTTCATTATTTAGCTTTCAGACATGTGTATAAAGCACTTTGAGCATATTTATCCAATCTTCATCATCTTTATTCACAATTCCTCCTCTTGCTAGTTTCTACCTCCAAGCAGCCAAGGAATTTTCCCTTTCTGTTATCTATTTTTTAAATTTTAATGCTTTAATTTTATTGATTTTTAATTGCCTTTTACTAATTGTACAAAGAAAGTATTCTTTAATAAAGCAGTTCATTAATAAGATGTATCTGGATCATGTTACCTCTTTCAGTATTCTGACTCAATGTGCCCTACCCACTCCTTCCCTCATATTTAATTTTGTAGTGTATACATTGAATTCTTCTTTTTAATTGTCAAGGTGATGTACAGAGGGGTCACAGTTGCATAAGTAAGGTAATAAGTACATTTGTTCTCCAACTTGTTAACCCTTCCTTCATTTTCTCCTATTTTTCCTCCCCCCCACCGAACCCCCCCCCCCGAATTCTTTTTTTCCAATGGTAACATTTGATTTTATTGCATGTATCCATGTAATCAACATACTATCTTTTTAGGAGTTCCCTGTGCCCTTTTATCTGATCAGTCTCCCCAATCAAGAAAGAAAAGTGTTGGTTCCTATCATCATAATAGACTTGCCTCATCTAGAAATTGGAATCCCTCTTCTATCCAGCAGCCATAGAAACAACAATTTTTTAGGCAAATCCATATTGTAGAGTGTGATACAGATATTTGTTTCTTTGCCGAATAGCATTCAAGTATATTAATATACCAATTTGTTTATTAAGTGCCTTATTGATAGACACTGTCTCCTGTGCTTTGTTCAATTGTAATCATATCAACAGAGCTGCTGTAAGCATTCTTTTATTAGGCTTTCAAGTCAAGTGTATTTTTGTTTCTCTTAGATAAAAGTACAATGATGGGTGAATATATGTTTTGCTGCTTTTTTTTTTTTTTTGTCCGTCATGGGGCCTGAACTCTGGACCTGGGCACTGTCCCTCAGCTCTTCAACTCAAGGCTAGCATTCTATAACTTGAGCCACTGTGCCACTTCCTGCTTTTTCTGCTTATATGGTACTGAGGAATGGACCCCAGGGCCTCATGCATGCAAGGCAAGCACTTTGCCACTGAGCCACATTCCCAGCCATATGTGTTTTGCTTTTTTATGTTTTTTTTATTTATTTAAGCTTTATTGAAAAATGTGCTGTCAAAATAGCTGGTAGTTAATATATTAAACTGAAATTGATATTCCTTACTCCAACATTAAATCATCCTTTGCCTTTACTACCTTTAATATTTCGCTTTAAATTTTCTTATTGTCTATGTGATGTACGGAGGTGTTAGAGTAACACAAGTAATAAGTACATTTCTTGTCAAACTTGTTACTTCTTCCTTCATTTTTCTCCTACTTTCCCTCCCCCCTCCCACCCCAGCCAATCCCAATCCAGATGCCCCTCCATAGATGAATGGATCAAGAAAATGTGATAGATAGATAGATAGATAGATAGATAGATAGATAGATAGATAGATAGATAGATAGATATACACATATATAATGGAATTCTATGCTTCCATCAGGAAGAATGACACCGCCCCATTTGAAAAGAAATGGAAGGACTTGGAAAAATACCATTCAATGAAGTAAGCCAGGCCCAAAGAAACATAGGTCCCATGGTGTCCCTTATTTGCAATAAATAGAATATGTCTAGGACAATCTTAGCAGGTGAACAGAATAATTCAATAGCTATGTACATGATCAAGACATGGACACAAGAGGCTTTTCTTTGTTATTGTTGTTTTTAATGTACTATGTGATTTCTTGTTTGTTTTCTATGTTCTTCCCCCTATGGTATATCCCCTGTTGTCACTGCATTTGATTTTGGTACCCTGGTATAGTATATATATATGAATTAGGGAAGGAAGGGGAACAACAGAATGGTGAGACAAAGGACAAAGGGGTGGGGAACCAATGCAACAGTGATATACACAAGACAATATGTTGGAAATGATCCCTACATTGAATTCTTGGCTGCATTCTCCCCTCATCTCTTCATACACCTATTCTCTCCTTGCCCCCACATCACCCCTTGCAAATAACTATTTCCTGATGCTTATTTTGTTGGGCTTTGACTTTGTCTTCCTAAACTACTTGAGATCTCCTTTGAATGTACCATATTTCAGTAAATACATTTGTAAATACTACTACCCAACTTCTTTACTTATAGTTTATATGCTATTTCTAGCATGAGGGAAAAACATGAAACCTTTGTTTCTCTGGGCCTGACTTGCTTCATTTGGTGTAATTTTTCCAACAAATGGTACAGTATATTCTTTCTAATGGATGGGAAAAAATCATGTTATATATATATATATATATTTATATATTTATTTAATTTTTTTTCTTAGTGCATTTGTCTATATGGGGTATCTGGGTTGATTACATACCTTGCTATGGTAAATAGTGCAGTGATCTTGGTTGTGCTAATGGCTTCACTGTACCATGGTTTCACATTTTTGTATGAATGCCCAGAAGTGGAATTATTGGGTGTATTATAGTTCTATGTTTAGTTTTTTGAGGAACATATTGCTGTGTAGATTGGGTGAGCAAGTTTACATTCCCACTAACAGTGTATTAGGCTTCCCTTTTGGCCACGTATCTGCCAGCATCTGTTATTGTTAGTTTTCTTGGTAATGGCTATTCTAACTGGGATGAAGTGGAATATCAGTATTGTTTTGATATCTATTTACTTTATGGATAGAGATATTGAGCAATTCATGCTTTTTTGACAATTTTGACTTCTCTGAGGAGTTTCTACTTAGTTAATTCATTTTTTAAGGTCTAAAAAACACATGTGAGGACATGCCAAACTGTCTTTCTCAGTCTGGTTATTTTACTCAACATGATGCTCTCAATAGTTTCTAAAGTTTTATAAAACTCATCTTGCATGAATAGTATAATTTCCTTGTATGTGTAATATTTTTCTGTTTCCCATAGTTTAGTTCTATCTGATTGAATCAAAACTATTTATCTAAACCAGTTGCAGGTTGCTCACACTGAAAATCCTAACTATTTAGGAGTCAGTTCTGAAGATCCAGGTTCAAAGTGAATCTGGGCAGACAAATCTTGAGAGGTTTGATCTCCAGTTAATGAAAAAAATCTAGAACTAGTGCTGTGGCTCAAGTGTCAAAGTGGGAAGAAAAGCCAAGCAGAAGTGTGAAGCCATGAGTTCAATTCCCACACATTGAGTTCAATATTGCTAGATAAAAAATAAATATTAACCTATTTAATCATTGAAACTTAGAGCACAGCTGAGTGCCAGTGGCTGTAATCCTAGGTACTCAGTATGCTGAGAACTGAGGATCGAGGTTCAAAGCCAGCCTGGGCAGGAAAGTCCATGGGACTTTTATCTCCAATTAACCACCAGAAAACTGGAAGTGGTTCTGTGGCTCAAGTGGTAAAGCATTAGCTTTGAGCTTTGAGCTGAGGAACAGTGCCCAAGCCCAGAGTTCAAACCCCACAAGAGACAAAAACTAAATAAATAAGCCGGGTGTGCTAGCCTTGAGCTGAAGAGCTGAGGGACAGCGCTGAAGCCCAGAGTTCAAGGCCCAAGACAGACAAAAAAAAAGAATAAATAAAATAAAACACAAGTAGAGCACATATCTTTACAATATGGCAGATTTTTTATTGGGAGTATCACTCAGCTGTTGAATGAAGTCTTTTCAAGCATGTGGTTCTAGGTTTCATCTCCAACACTGCAAAGAAGAATCAATATGAATTGGAGCAACTTTTAAAAAGTAAAGAAATTTTAAAAAGAAGAAAGGAAAGTAAGTTTTAGAAACTTTAGAAATGCTTAGAGTTGTTGAGAAATGGAGAGCAGCAATAGACTTCAGATGAAAACAATTCAACCAAAATGGAGAAATAAATGTAGCTCTCAAGTAGGACTCTTTAGACCTAAAAGGATGATGAAGAACCTTCAAAAGTGCTTCTTTAGCTAATTTAGACTTGTCATTGTAGGCAACAGGGAGGTTTTGAAACACCGGTGCATTCTACAGAAGATATTTTATAGATAGGGAAGGTTGATTGCAGTCAGGGTCTCTGCTGGCTATTGTATACACAAAGATATGATTATAGAAGAAAACGGTTAAGAGAGTGACTATAGAAACACAAAACAAAATGTGCCAATAACTTAAAGTGAAGGAAAAAGATGAATGTCAAATTTAAAATTGCTACAACTTATTTATGTACATATATGTGCATATAAACCTGAAGTAAATATAGAAAAGAAAGAAACAAAGTAGAGATCTTCCCAAGCATAATAATTTTTCTGAATTATTGATTGACTGCCTGGTTGACTACTGATTTGTAAAATGAGAAGAGAAAAACAAAGAGTTAAAATATGACCTTATTATATATAAATACGTGTGTGAATATATATATCCATATCATACGTATTCATATAATATATATGTATCACACTCAGGTACCACTTTCAATGTGGGTATGGGAGTTAACCTCACCCACGTATTCATAGATAAGTCATAGATTTTTTCACCATTATAGCTATATTTTAGTAATTCCTAAATTAATGAGAAAATATTTATAAAAAATATCAGACATCTAACTAGCATTCTCATTTTCTGCTTGTCCATTGTGGAATCAATGCATTTTTATCTGGATACTGTTAGAAAAATTTTGGAAAATAGAATTAAGAAAATTTCTTGGATTCAAAGATTTCCAAGATTATTCTTGTGTAAGTTGGTCTTTGTGGTTGAGCGGTATAGTTTTTATTTAGTATATAAAATGCTTTAAAAACTAAATATAGATTTAAAATAACCAGTGCAACTGCTTCAACTTAAGAAAGTAAATAGTTCTCTCATTACAAAAATGCTTTGTAGAAGGACCATTTGACTTGTAAATAAAATTCTCGTTTGTGCCATGGACAGATATTTTCTTTTTATATGCCAGGATCTTCAGAGAAACATTGAGCTGTTCTAATGAATCTTACCATGCTATTTTACTGCAGCAGAATTTTATTTCACAGTTAAGTCATCCAACCTGTGATAGAAACATAGTTTTATTGATTTGGTAAATGTTGACATATTTCTAGCAATTTTCACTGTATATTATAATTAATACTCTCATAAGCGTGGAAAGTCTCCCTGTAGAATCCAGTTCTCTTTCTGAATGGCAGTTGTTTTGTGTTTCGGCTTACATTTTAAATTTAATATTTTAATGCTGCTTTATAAGCATGTCACATTAAGGTCTTTCCCAGAGGAAAGGCATTCTTTCTATTCCTTTTATGTGTTATTGAATAAGTAATGAAAATCACAGATATACATAAATCAGTTTTCACTAAAATGTCATAGGAATCTGATTGAGATAGTTAACTTTCTGAATGTATGTTCTAATCAAGTCTACATGGGAAATACTTAGTTGGATGTATTTTACTGTCATACTACACAGGATTATTTTGAAAATTTTAACTATGAATTAAAATAATTCAAATTTCTTATATATCTAGTTCTTTTATTCATCCACTATTTTGTGAGAAATTTAAAAGTAAGTATACACATTTCCTATCTTAATTAAGAGTACTTAGCATAGAGATTAGGGAGAGAGTCTCTTTATAATTAAACATTTTGAATACAAAAGTTAATTCCTATGATAATAGTAAGTGCAGTTAATAATTAAATATATATGTATATATATTTGAAATACATATGTATATATATTTGAAATACATGTGTGCAAATATTAGATACAATATACTTATTTATTTATTAATGAGTTTAGTTGCATTATTTAATTTAATTTTCAATAAAGCCACATGAAATATGTATTATATTTCATTGTATTTGTTTTATAGATTAGGAAACATATTTAAGATTAACCAACTTCTCAAAGGCCAGGCAATGGACATCTAAATATAGTGTCCGCAAACACTACAGAACTGCTTACAAATGTATCTTTTTGTTGTTGTTTAATAAAGTTCTTCATAGGGTTGGTTATACTCACTCAGGCCAGTTCATGGATCTCATTGGATCACTCTCTCTTACCAACATAGAGCTCATTATCTAATTCTCAGTAGTTCTCAGTTTTCAAAAATAATTTCCACTGAAACTATTTTCACCAAGATACCTATACTTTTTAAATCAGAATCATTTTAGTAAGTTAGTAAATGTGTTCTGTTTTTTTTTTAAAAAAAAAACCCTTTTTATTTGACATCATGTTGTCTGCTCCAGGCATAGGTATACACTGGAACATCCTGAACATAATTCCACTTCAGGAGTTTTGGACTCTATTCTCTCAGCCTTGGGTGCTTGTTTGTAAACATCTACATGGCTAACTCCTTACCTTCAAGCTCTTTATTGGAATTTATCTTCTTCCTAAAGTATTCTCTGCCATGTGATATAAAATTAAATTTTCCCATTACACTCTCCATTTCTTCTCTCTGATAAATTATTTTTCCTTACATTATTGTTGATTACCCAATATAATTCATGTTGTAACTTTTTCATTATCTATTTCCCCCACTAGAACTTAAACTTACTGACTGCAGTGGTCTTTTTATATTTTATGTTTTCAGTTTTTCAGAAGAATTTCTGAAAGAACTCATATATCTTAGAAAATATTTGAGTGAAATTATTAAATAATGAATGATAGTACATATGATAGTGTATGGATGAGATCACAAACAAAATAACTTGACTTGCTTTTGTAGTTAGAAAAAACTTATGGAGGGCTGGGAAGGTGGCTTAGTGGTAGAGCACTTGCCTTGCATGCATGAGGCCCTGGGTTCGATTCCTCAACACCACATAAGCAAAAAGAAAAAAGCCAGAAGTGGTGCTGTGGCTCAAGTGGTAAAGCGCTAGCCTTGAGCTGAAGAGCTGAGGGACAGCACCCAGGCCCGGAGTTCAGGCCCGACGACTGGACCCCCCCCAAAAAAAAAGAAAAAAAGAAAAAACTTTTGGAGAGATACTGACATGATTAGAGTGTAACTGTACAAAGGAGTTCACATTCAACAAAGAAGTTTATAAACACATCCATCTTGATCAATGTCACGTTAGCATTTTTTATCAATTTTTTTCACAGGATAGTTTAGCCTAGAGCAGAAATAAAAATGAAATTGGGTAAAAGACAAAGAAAATTGAAGTAATGGGAAGATAGTGATAACCAAGAATTAAAAAGTCACTAAAAATTAAAGTTGAGAATCCTTTAAAATTTCTATTGATTAAACAACTGCTAGGCTCCTTTCACTATGCTTGTGAAAGTCTTATGTGAAGAGGTTGTTCAGAGCTTATGAATGCTGTTCCTTTAGCCCTCTTTTCCAATTCTCAACTTAGGCATAAAAAGTAAATGACATTCTGTGCACTTTATAATTAAGGACAGTGAGGGTCTCAGAGCTGTTTTTGTTTGGGCTGAACTAACTCCTAGAAAGGCTTTTTTTCCATAATTTCTTCTAAACTTGTTGCCAGGCTTCAGACCCAACTTTGGAAGGTTTCCTGTGGTTTTCTGACTATTTCCAGCTATTAGAGAAGTCTCACTTTTTTTTTCCAGTCCTGAGGTTTGAACTCAAGGCCTAGGCACTGTCCCTGAGCATCTTTTGCTCAAGGCTAACACTTTACCCTTTTAGTCACAGTGCCATTTCCAACTTTTTCTGTTTATGTGTAACTGAGGAATTGAACCCAAGACTTCAGCATTCTAGGCAAGCATTCTACCACTAAGCCACATTCCCAGCCCAAGTCTCACTTTTTATGTATTAGATGTTTTTTGGCTAATGCCAGCTGGATATAATACATTAGAGATAATGTGACATTTCTTTGTAGTTTCATTTTTAGTGAGGAACACATTGAAGATTTCATTACTGTATTATTTTCAGCATAGACCAGTGATTTTCAGCTGAATTCTTTTCTTTCCTCCATTCATGTTTCAGGCATTGCACCACATATAGACTTGCTCCGTGACTCCCAAGACTCAGGAGAAAGCCTTGGGTGGCAGAAGCCCCACAGAAGACCTTGAGTCCAGTTATCCCACATCATGTCCACATATATTACATTCTCGAACACAATATTTTACACAACTTTAACTGCGGTTTTATTTTTTTCTATTCTGCTCTAATAATTTTTCCATATGTCTCATACATGAACAGTAAGTGAATCAAATCATGGGATTATTCATTGCATTCTATTGCATCCCACACACATTTCACATGACAATTTCATAGACACTAACATTTATACACAGGATGCTAACTCTTACTGCTCACTCTGAAGACACATATTTTTTTTTTTGGCTGGGGGGTCTGGTCCTGGAGCCTGAACTCTGGGCCTGGGCGCTGTCCCTCAGCCCTTCAGCTCAAGGCTAGTGCCCTGCCACTGAGCCACCTTCCCAGCCCAAGACACATATTTTGTAATCCTCTTCCAGAAGTTTCCTCTCAGCTTCAGTATGAGGGAATGCCATTACAAATTCAATGCCTTGGAATTCCATTACTTAATCAGACTTTTGTTCAAAAAATTCATCTTCTTCCATTGAAGCTAAAAGTGGGTAAAAGAGATTCACAATATCAGTTCAATCTTTCCAGCAGCATGGTTTAGAACTGGGTTGCTTATCAATAGCTAATTTCTGTATTCAGACTTGCTAAAAGTAGAAAAGTTTTGTTATTGATATACTATTATGCTTGTACATCTGTTTATTTATTTATTTTTATTGTGAAAATACCATAGAGAGGGGTTACAATTATGTGGGCAAGGTAATGAGTACATTTCTTATCAAACATGGTTGCCTCCTCCTTTGTTTCCCCTTCCTAACCCTTCCCATCTACCCCCCACCCCCACCCTGGCCAAAGTTGTAAAGTTCGTTTTTCAACATAACGACTTGTACATCTCATTGTTGCAATGGGTCCACCTAAGTCACTATTTAAACGGTTTGTTTTTGCCCTTTCCCTTCACAAATTACACCAACATCAAAAACAGTGAAAGCAGGAGTTATACCGTGGGGTAGGGACATACAAAGCAACAAAGAAATCATCTTATAAATATATTAGAAATAATAGCAAGAAAGAAACGATCCTTAACAGAAAGAACAGTGTGGAACATCAATACCAAATTTCAAACTCTACTACAAACCATAGTAATCAAAAGAGCTTGGTACTGGCACAAGAACAGACCTCAGGACCAATGGAATAGAATTGAAAACCCAGAAATGAATCTATAGACATAGAGCCATTTAATCTTCGATAAGGGAGATAAAAAAATCAAATGGAAGAAAGACAGCCTCTTCAGTAAATGGTGCCAGCAAAATTGGTTAATCACTTGTAGAAAACTAAAGCTAGATCCTTATTATCACCCTGCAACAGAATCAACTCCAAATGGATCAAAGACCTCAGAGTCAAAGCAGACACTGAAAACATTACTGGATGGAATAGGAGAAACCCTAGGTCTCCTGGGCACAGGCCGGAATTTTCTTTTTTTTTTATTTAATTTAATTTTATTTGTGAACATACTGTACAGAGGAGTTACAATTACATGGGCAGGATAATGCGTACATTTCTTACCAAGCATTGCAGCCTCCTCCTTCCTCCTTTGTTTACCCTTCACATCCCTTCCCAGCCTCCCCCCTCCCCCCATCCCAATCCTTCTCCTTCCTCCCTCCTTCCCCCCCCCCCCCCCCCCCCCGCACCGACGTTGTAAAGCTCATTTTGGACATGACAACTTGTACTTCTCATTGTTGCAACAAGTCCACCTGTATCCTTAAACAACTGGTTTTTCCCCATCTCCTCCACAAGTTATATTGACATCAAATATAGTGAAAGCAGGGGTTATACTGTGGGGGAGGGACATACAAAGCAACAAAGAGATAATCTTATAAATGCATTAGAAACACATGCATGAAAGAAAAAAACATTAAAATACACATCTAAGGGTTCATTTTCCTGACATCACATTATCTGACCTTTTCCGCTTGACTCATACATATACTAGATATTACAAATAAGGGAAACCATGGGACCTATGTTTCTTTGGGCCTGGCTTACTTCACTTAATATAATTTTTTCCAAGTTTTTCCATTTCCTAACATGGAATTTTCTTAATAGAGACCCAGAAACCCAACAAATCCAGGAAAGGTTGGACAAAGATGATTGCATTTGTTTATTTTTATAGAGTATACAAACTGCAAAGGGAAGATTTGCATCAGACTTTGATTCCAATGTTGGATTCTTTCTGATACCTTCACTTGAGATCCTTTAAAGAGTATAGGAAACATACATGTAATGAGGAGGAAATGGTAAGAACACTGTTATAAAGGACATGTATAAATACTGATGAAACATTGAGTCAATGAATGTTTACTCAATAGCTAATGAAAGTTCATTATGTTTTTAATTAGCATTTTACTAAATTGCATATATTTTTATTAAGAGATCTAAAATTAAGTGGTAAATACATCCAGATGACTAAAGTAGACTCTGGAGGGGAAATAAAGTTAATGTGAATCACACATTAGTATTACTTTGAGAAAGACAGAATTGATATTCATTGTCCTGGGAAAGAGGCTGGTAAAACAGAAGGAGGAACCAAGTCAGTTGTTGAGCCAGAGAGTGTGGACCAAAAATAGAGAAATCCAAAGGACTATAAGGGAGAAAATTATTTTGTCATATTTCATCCAAATAAAAACACTGCATCACCAAAAAGAAGCAGCAAAAACAGAAGACATTTATAATAAAAATTTGTTGTGAAGCTAAATTTAACAATAAGGAAATTTTATTAGTACATGAACTATTAGTGTGTAGATGTGAAATGATGTCTATTTAATTGCTAATTTTTATGTCACAATTCTGAAACAATAAGTTTTAAAAGGATGTTCAATTCTTTCATAAACTGTTGTTTTTCATAAACTATTTTGAGAACTAATTGAGTCCAGTAAATTTTAACACAAGTAAATAGCTTCAATTGTGTCCTTAACAGGCCATGTCACAAAAAAGACAAGACATGGAAAGACATGTGTTATACATGAAATGCACATTCCATTCTAGTTGCAGTATGGTACATGCAGTCTTGGTGAGCTTGCTATGTATCATATTCATTTTAAGTCATTGATGGTATAGACAATGCTAGAATCTTTCTAATAGAATATATTAATATTTTTTTATTTTTAAGAAGTTGTACAATGGGATTTCAATTCAGTTTATGACACCAGTTTAAGATGTTTCTTGATCAGTATCACTCCTTCTATCACTCTTCTCCATCTGTGCCAATCTTGCCCATGTCCTCAGGTTACCTGGTTTTATTTATCCCCTCCTTAACTTCCCTCCTGCTCTAAGAAAACACACTAGAGCTTCCTGGTATTTGTGTTGTTAAACTGTTAGTTCTTCAAAGAGATTATACTAATAGAATTTTGTACTGTGTATACAATACCTCAGTCAACTTCATTGTGTAGATATGCATTTTGCCCTGTGTATTTTTCCATATACGGTTATAATTTAAATTTAACATTCTTTGATTTGTGATAGATATGTTTATTTATATTTTGTGTTAATTACTTGAGTCTTACAAGCAACATGGCTGAAGAGACGAAGTCAAGTAATGCAAAGACTCCATCCTTACTGTGCTTTCAAAAAGCAACCAAAATATTTATTGATATATTGTTGTTAGTTTTTCATCATGAAATTTTAATGACCAAAATGCTGGATAAGTGCAACCTTAAACTATATACATGAGATCCAATTTGTTTAAAGTGTTTCCACGGGAACTTTCTATAATGTTATTTTAACAATTATTACCACTTATATTTTTTCTTTTTACTTTTTTATATATATTTATTGTAAAAATGTTGTACAGAGGGGTTACAGTTACATGAGTAGGGTAGTGAGTACATTTCATAGAGCATTGTTACCTCCTCCTTTGTTTTCTCCCTACCATCACTTCCCTCCCCATCATCCCAACTCCTCCCGCCCCCCACAACCGGACATTGTAAAGTACGTTTTCAACATAGTGTCCTGTACATCTTGTAGTCACAATGGGTCAGCCTGCATCCCTATTTAAGCATTCCCCAATATCCCTTCCCCTCCCCAAATTACAAAATTGTATAGACAAGGTGCAGAACACCTGCATCAAATCCAGTGAAAACAGGGGTTATACCATGGGGGAAGAACATACAAAAGAAGCAAAAGAATGACATAATGCATTGTAAGTACATTAAAAACACTAGCAAGCAAGAAAAAAAAACCAAAACAAAACACTTGTGTCCCTGTCTTGGGGTACATTTTGCTGAACATTATTATCTCATGTGGTCATATGTACATAGCCTTTGACATTCTCTGCTTATCCTAGACATGTACTAGTCATTGCAAACAAGGGAAACCATGGGACCTATGTTTCTTTGGGCCAGGCTTACTTTGCTTACCATAATTTTTTCCAAGTCTTTCCATTTCCTAACAAATGGGGCAATGTCATTCTTTCTGATGGAGGCATAGAATTCCATTGTGTATATATACCACATTTTCTTGATCCATTCATGTACTGAGGGGCATCTGGGTTAGTTCCATATCTTAGCTATGGTAAATAATGCTGCAATAAACATAGTTGTGCTGGTAGCTTTAGTATAGCCTTGTTTGTGATCATTTGGGTAAATGCCCAAAAGTGGGATTGCTGGATCATAAGGGAGCTCTATGTGCAGTCTTTTGAGGAACCTCCATACTACTTCCATAGTGGATGAACATTTCCACTTACAATGCAGTAGGGTTCCCTTTTGGCCACATCTCCTCCAGTATCTGTTGTTACTAGATTTCTTGATTATAGCCATTCTAACTGGGGTGAGGTGGAATCTCAACATTGTCTTGATTTGCATTTCTTTTATGGCTAGAGAAGCTGAGTATTTCTTCATGTGTCTATTGGCCGTTCTTATTTCCAGAAGTTTCTCTTTAAGTCTTTAGCCCATTTATTAATTGGCCAGTTGTTTCTTTGAGATTTGTTGCTGGGGAATTCAGTTTTTTGAGTTCTAAATATATTTTAGATATGAGACCCATATCTATTCTATGGCTAGTGAAGATGTTCTGCCAGTTTGTGGGCTTTCTGTTGATCTTGCTAGCTATGTCCTTTGCCTTGAAGAAGCTCTGCTGCTTCGTGCTATCTCATTTGTCCAAACTTTCTTTTATTTGTTGTGCTTCTAGGTCCCTCTTAAGAAATTTTCAGCCTGTGCCTAGGAGCCCTAGAGTTTCTCCTATTAATTCCTGTAATGTTTTCATGGAGTCTGCTTTTATTTCAAGGTCTTTGATTCATTTGGAGTTGATTCTGGTGCAGGGTGATATATATGGATCTAGCCTTAATTTTCTATAAGTATTTAACCAATTTTGCCAGCACTATTTACTGAAGAGACTGTTTTTCTCCCATTGTATTTCTTTAGCTCCCTTGTCAAAGATTAGATGGCTATAGGTCTGTGGCTTCATTTCCGGGTTTTCAATTCTATTCCATTGGTCCTGAGGTCTTTTCTTGTGCCAGTACCAAGCTATTTTGATTACTAGGGCTTTGTAGTAGAGTTTGAAATTTGGAATTGATACTCCTCCAGCGCTGTTCTTTCTAAGGATTGTTTTTGCTATTTGGGGTCTTTTATTGTTCCACATGAATTTTTGATTGCTTCTTCGATTCCATTGAAGAATGAGGTTGGGATATTGATAGGTATCGCATTGTAGTTATAGATAGCCCTTGGCAGTATTGCCAATTTCAAGATGTTAATCCTCCCAATTCAGAAGCATGGGAGGTTTTTCCACTTGCTTAGTTCTGCCTTAATTTCCTTTCTCGGGTTTTTAAAGATTTTTTGGAGAGGTCCTTCACCTCTTTTGTGGTGTATTTTATTTTTTGTGGGGCTATTGACAAAAGGGTTTCTTTTCTAATTTCAACTGTGCTTTTCTCATTATTTCCATACAGGAAAGCCATTGATTTCTGGATGTTAATTTTGTACCCTACTACTTTGCTAAAGTTTTCAATCAGCTCAAGTAATTTGGGAGTGGAGTCCATGGGGTTCTTTAAATACAAGATCATGTCATTTGCCAACATGGAGAGTTTTACTTCACCTTTTCTTATTTGGATCCTCTTTATGTGTGTATCTTGTCTTATTGCTTTAGCTAGGCATTCTAATACTAGGTTGAAGAGGAGTGGAGAGAGTGGACATCGTTGTCTCGTTCCTGAATTTAGAGGAAATGGCGTTAGCTTTTCACCATTAAGTATAGTGCTGGCTGTAGTTTGTCATATACAGCCTTTATTATATTGAGGAATGTTTCATGGATTCCTAGGTTTTCTAGAGCTTTCATCATAAAGGGTGTTGGATCTTTTCAAATGCTTTTTCTGCATTTATTGAGATAATCATGTGGTTCTTATCCTTGCTCTTGTTGATGTGATGAATTATATTAATGGTTTTGTGTATATTGAATCAGCCTTGCATCCCTGAAATGAATCCTGTTTGATCATGGTGTATGATATTACCACTTATATTTAGGACTCGAATGTCTATAACATTCATCATTTACAAAGTTAAATATCTGAATTAGTTAATGAAGGTTGATTTTAATTTTCTAAAGCCATTAGTGAAACTGACAAAAAATCCTCTGTCAACATACAGTGTTTGAATACTTGATCATCCTCTTATTCATCTCACTCATAGTTGTATCAAAGTGTAACAACTGAGGGAATCATGTAGACAGAGATAATACTTATTGATAAATATCTTGATGAATAAGATATTAACATTGGGAAATTATTAGGAAAGGGAGACATGAAGTTAGGATATGTAGAAATGTCTTTTTTAGACATTTTAAAAGTAGCATTGATGAGAATTCAGGATAACATTAAAAAATCCTTACTTATGAGATAACTAAGTCCCTTAGCTCACACCCTTGACATCCATAATTCATAGTATGTTATCAATAAATAAAAGCTAAATCCTTGATACCCTCTATGGATTCCTCCAGATCTAAGATTTCTTGTTAAATTAAAGGATTCCATAGAATTTTAAGATCAGCTTGATAAAGGCCAGGAAATCATTGGCACACTAAATATGCAAAGCCTTTAGTTTATTACTAATATCACAGATGTTAGGGTATTTAAAAAAGATTCTAGAGAATATCAGTGTAGATATAGCATAAGGACTACATAGAATTAGTCTAGTGTCCCAACATCTGAAGAAGAAAATAATTTTAGAATTCATAGTGGGAAGAAACAACAGATCCAGAAATATACAATGCTTTACATCTGATAACAGGGGTATACTATAGAAATGGCCCAAAAGTTGTCCCTTTTGTGATTAATAGTTTGAATGCCTCTGAAATATATCTTGATTATAGGGATGATAGGTCCACTAAAACAAACATAAAAAATTAAAGTTGGTATAAAGGGAAACCATATAAATATATGTGTGTGTGTGTGTGTGTGTGTGTATAAATAAGGTATGGCATTGACCATAAGGAAGTTCATTGACTAAACAAGTAACTGTAAAATTTGGTTACCAATTATTTAATTTCTAAAACAAAAATTTTTCTATAAATCTAATTGTAAAACAATTCTAATATTAAATGATATTCATAAGACGTATGAAAATATTTCATATATTGCCTAAGATATTGGAAATATATTTAGATTTTGTATATGGAATAGATATTTGAAATTTGTGCAAGCATGTGCACGAAGAATATCTAAATTTTAATATCAGAACTCAGAAAATCAAAAAATGTAAAAGACATTAAAAATGAAAAAGACTAATATTAGTCTATATGGATCTTAACCTTAACAATGACGGGGATTTAGTCTTTTTTCATTCTTATTATTCTTATATTTAGGAAACTATAGGACAATATTTAATAATATAATACTGAATAATGATATCTGCTGAATAATATCTTGAATGAACAAATATAGTCTTAAACTTTGAAGTCTAAATAAAATTCTAACACCAAGTAAAAAATGTTGTCTCAGAGAGTTTTAAATTAGAATTCAAATCTACTGGACAGAATTCACCCTACTGTATACAATAGGGTGCATTTTTTTCATTTTTCAAGTCAACATTAGTGTTCAAGAATAATCAATAACATCATTACTCTTTAAGGAGAGGAAGAAAATGATCTACCAGACTTCAATTAAAAGTTTGATATTTTTGTTTTAAATTTTTAACTTTTTCCCCTGTTTACAAAAACAGAATAATCACTAAATTTAAAGAGGATCTTGTGTTTGATGATTTTTTTTCTTTATTTTTTCAAGGAAGGCTTTTGCAGTTTTCATTTCTTCCTTTTCTTTTCTCCCTTCTCCACACATTAACACTTTAGTTAATGATCACAGCTTATAGAGACTGACAATTAACTGAGACATATTTATATACTTATACTTACAGCTTCACCATATAATCAAAAACAAATAAAATGGAAGTGGGAGAAAAATGAGGGAGAGGGGTACAGGTTTGAAAAGAAATACACTCACTGCCATACTTATATAACTGCAACCCCTCTGTATGTCACCTTGACAATAAAGTTAAAAAATTTAAAATAAGAATGTGCCATTGAGTAGTCATTTTAAGATTTACCTTACACATATTAGTAGTTACTTGGTTGTTGTTTTTTTTAATGGTGTAGCTTTGGTGAGTCTAAATTTGTTACAATGTAACTTTACCGGAGAAAAGCCACAATAGTGTTCTAATCCTTCACAGTGAAAGAATTTAAGGAACATTTGGAATCTTTCCTTTAAGATAGTCTGAAAGTAGGGTTATCAAAGGGCACTGATTGTCATCTTTGGCTGGAGAAAGTGAAATTAAACCTGGATTTGGACTCCAAGCTGAGAAGAAAATTACACAAAGAGAAAGGCTATTAGGAGAACTCAGTAGAAAGGACATCACTGGGTCAAACTCCACAGGTGGCAGGAGGTTTTCAATTGATTCTGAACAGAATAGAGTGGTGGACAGAGGCAGTTTCTGGTTGAGATCTTCAGACACAAATAAGTTATTATTTAAGGCACTTTATCAGAAGTTTGGATGTCATGACCCATGTCGAGCAAACTGGCTAATGTCTCCTAAATTCTCCCAGTCTAAACAAAATGTCTTTCCATTTGTTCCAAAAGACTGGTTTGACTAATCTGAAAGAATTCATCTCATTCACTGAATAAACATAGTTATGGCCTACCAAGTTCCAGTGACTTTACTGGATTTTTTATTGCAAGTATAAGTATTCCCCATATGAGTACAAACCAAGTATGTGTATACTCCTTGTACATGTGAAGTTTACACTTACATTTTAAGTTCAGAAAATGTTGAAAGTACATAAGAAATAACTTGCATATTAGAAAACTTTGCAAATCAATTCATCATGTATTGAATTATGAGGACATAAAGAGGCAACATAATGTTCAGTATTTTAAAAGTGTTGTAAATGTTTCTGTTAAGCTATGGTCTAAAAGAGTGCTACCAAAGAGTACTGACTTCCCTGTAGTCACCTGCAACAGTCTAATAGTCACAGGTGCCACCTCCTTCCATAGTTGATGTGAATGAATGTGGTATTGAGTTTAGGATCATTAATCAGCTTGCAGGAATTGGTATAAGTATAAAAAAAAAGCCATAAGGATAAAAGTAGTCTATCTCCAGTCTAAAGGCGGTGGTCTCACTGAATTTCCTCCCTTTTAGAAGTCTTTTTCAACTTAAACTTTCAACTCAGTAAGGGACCCAGCCCAAGAATGGGACTTAATCTGCTTTACTTAAATCTTATCTGAGAAATCCCTCTTAGAATAATACTGAACTAAATACCTGTGTACTATGGTTTATCCAGGTGGACACATAAAATATATGCTTGGGAAATAAAATACTATGCCTGGGAAATTTGATCTAAGGGTAATTATACTCACTACAACTGATGTCAAACAACCAATGTGATTATCACTTCATATAAAGTAGAAAAGAATTAAATCACAGTCAGCCCTTGTGAGATGATGTTAGCCATCTACAGCATATCATTAAATCGAGTTTTGATGCAGTCTTAATGAATGTTTCAGCCATATAGAGAGCTTTAAGCTTAGGATGCCCCTTCCAAAAGACACAATTGGATCACATCACTATAATTCAGAGTCAATTGATCCTTGGTAGTCTGCTTTCAGAAGAGGGTACGGTTTTAAAGGTGCAGTTCTGTAAGTGATGCTGTGGTTCAAAGTGATAGGACACTAGTGTTAAGTGAAACAGCTCAGGACCAACACCCAGGTCCTGAGTTCAAGCCCCATGACTGGAAAACAAAAAGGGCAGTTCTCTTAATCCAGCTGTCTACAAAATTGGGAATAACTGGCACTGCTTGTGGTATCACTCCTAGTAGGCTACATAATACAATGAAGATCCGGTACATATCTTAATTCCCATGATTGTTGGCAATGCTTCTCAGGAAAAGTTTGGAAAATAATTTTTAAAAAGAAACAAGAAACACTTTATGCATGTGTTGTGTTTATATTTATATTCATTTAAATTCACAACTTCGTAAGCAGTTTTTACTATAATGTTTTATTTGAGTTACAATACTTGCATTAAATACAGATTATCCACCACTTACAATGGTATGAACCCACTGTAAATTGAAAATTTACCACCTCTAAGCTTATCAAACATTATAGCTTAGCCTAGTCTAACATAAATGCCAAGAATTTTTACATTAAACTATGGCTGAGAAAAAAGAATCATGCCAATACAACACATTTTATAATAAATAATTATCATTTAATTTATTTAACACTTTTTAAAACAAGCCCTAGACAAACAGTGCTGTGTAGAATATAAGCATACTGATTTTATATCATACTCTACTTCATATAGTATGGTTTTTACAAATAAATATTTGTAGAAACCTAAAATCCAACAATTCTATGATTGCTGTTTTTTTCTAATGGTATCTGTGTTCCTTTCTTTTTTCTTATTACATTTTGATATTTTTAATATATTTGGAACTTTTTATTACTATTATTTCTGTCATGTTAATCAGTGATCAATAATTTGTAATGTTATTATTTTACAGTGTTTCAAACTAGTCTCATAAAAGACAGCATCTATTGAAATTCTGTGACTACTCCACTGAAAAGCTGTTGCCATTCTCTCCCATTCATTCCTCACTTTCCTTAATGAATAACAATATAGAAATTATTTTATTGTAAATATGCTGTACAGGTGCATTACAGTTACATGAGTAAGGTAATGAGTACATTTCTTGTCAAACATTGTTACCCCTCCTTTGTTTTTTTCCCTACTATCCCTTCCTTCTCCCACCTCCAACATAGTGTCTTGTGAGTATCATTGTTGCAATGGGTCATCTTGTGTCCTTGCTTCAGCATTTTGTTATTCCCTTTTCCATCCCCAAATTAGATAAATGTGTATACAAGATGCAGGGCACCAAATCAAATACTGTGACAATTGGAGATATACCATAGGGAGAAGAACATACAAAACAAACAAAAATTACATAGTACATTAAAAAACAACAACAAACAAAATCATCTTGTGTCCATATCTTGGGGTTCATTTCATTTAGCATCATCTTATATGGTCATAGGTACATAGCTTTTGACCTTTTCTGCTTGTCTGGTAAAATTATCCTGGATGCATACTAATTATTGCAAATAAGAGAAACCATGGGACCTACATTTCTGTGGGTCTTGATTGCTTACTTAATATAATTTTTTCCAAGTCTTTCATTTCCTGACAGTGTCATCCTTTCTGATGGAAGCATAGAATTCAGATTTTCTTGATCGATTCATCTACTGAGCGGCATCTGGTTTGGTTCCATATCTCAGCTAAGGTGAATAATGCTGTGATAAACATAGTCGTGCTGGTAGTTTTAGTATGGCCTTGTTTGTGATTGTTTGGGTAAATTCCCAAAAGTAGGATTGCTGGGTCATAGGGAAGATCTATATGTAGTCTTTTGAGGAACCTCCATATTGCTTCCAAAGTAGTTGAATAAGTTTACATTCCGACCAACAGTGCAGTAGGGTTCCCTTTTGGCCACATCCACTCCAGCATCTGTTGTTATTCGATTTCTTGATTATATCCATTCTAACTGGGGTAAGGCGAATTCTCAATGTTATTTTGATTTGCATTTCTTTTATGGCCAAAGAAGCTGAGCATTTCTTCATGGGTCTAGTGGCCATTCTTATTTCCTCTTCAGAGAAGTTTCTCTTTAAGTCTTTAGTCCACTTATTAATGGAGCAGTTGTTTCTTTGAGGATTTGCTGTTGGGGAATGTTTTTTTGAGTTCTAAGTATATTTTAGTTATGAGGCCCTAATTTGTTGTATGGCTATTGAAGATGTTTTGCCAGTTTGTGGGCTTTTTGTTAAGCTTGCTAGCTATTCCTTTGCTGTACAGAAGCTCTGCAATTTCATGTAATCCCATTTGCCCAACCTTTTTTTGTTGTTGTGTTTCTGGGTCTTGATTAAGAAAATTTCAGCCCATGCCATGGAGCCCCAGAGTTTTTCCTATCCATTCCTGTTGTGTTTTCAGGATATCTGCTTTTCCTTAGAAATCTTTGATCCATTGGGAGTTGATTCTGGTGCAGGATGATATATAAGGATCTAACTTTAGTTTTCTGCCAGTGTTTAATTTGCCAGCACCATTTGCTGAAGAGGCTGTCTTTCTTCCATTCTAACTTTTTGGAGCCCTTATTGAAGATTAGGTGGCTATAGGTCTGCGGGCTCATTTCTGGGTCTTCAGTTCTATTCTATTGGTCCACATCTCTGTTCTTGTGCCAGTACCAAGCGGTTTTTATTACTATGGCTTTGTAGTAGAGCTTCAAATTTGGTATTGATATTCCTTCAGCACTGGTCTTTCTACTAAGGATTGTTTTTTGTTATTCAGGGTCTACATTGTTCCATATGATTTTTTTTATTGCTTCTTCAATTTCATTGAAGAATGAACTTAGGATATTGATGGGTATTGCACTGACTCTGTAGATAGCCTTTGGCAGTATTGCCATTTTCTCAATTTTAGTCCTTCCAATCCAGAAGCATGGGAGGTTTTTTTGATCACTTTCTTAGTTCTTCTTTAATTTCCTTTGACAGTTTTTTTTAAAGTTTTCATAATAGAAGTCATTCACTTCTTTAGTTAATTTAACTCCTAGGTATTTTTTTGTGGGACTATTAATAAAAGAGTTGCTTCTCATTATTCACATAAAGAAAAGCCATTGATTTTTACTGCTACTTTGCCAAAGTTTCAGTTCAGCTCAAGTAAGTTGGGCATGGAGTCCATGGGGTTCTTTAAATAAAAGATCATGTCATCTGCCAAGACAGAGAGTTTTACTTCACCTTTCCCTATTTGGGTTCCTTTATGTTTGTATCTGATCTTATTTTTCTACCTAAGTATTCTAATACTAAATTGAAGAGGAGTGGAGAAAGTGGACATCCTTGTCTCATTCTTTACTTTAGAAGAAATGGCTGTAGCTTTTCACCATTAAGTATAATGCTATCTGTATGTTTGTCATACACAGCCTTTATTATATTGAGGAATGTTCTAAGGAATCCTAGTTTCTCCATCTTGTTTCATCATAACGGAGTGTTGGATCTTGTCAAATGCTTTTTCTGTGTGTATTGAGATAACTATGTGGTTCTTATCCTTGCTCTTGTTTGTGTGATTAATTACATTAATTGATTGGTGTATATTGAAGCAGCTTTGCATTCCTGAAATGAATACTATTTGATGATGGTGTATGATTTTTTTTTTTGCAAATTGTTTAAGTCGATTGGCCAGAATTTTATTGAGAAGTTTTGCATCAGTGTTCATCACAGAAATGGGTCTATACTTCTCTTTTCTTCATAATTTCCTATCTGGTTTGGGATGAGGGTTATGAATAGCTTTATAGAAAGAGTTTGATAGTGAACTTTCAGTTTCAATTTTATTGAAGAGTTAGAGGAATATGTGTGTGAGTTTTGCTTTGAAGGCCTTGTAGAATTCAGCTGTAAATCCATCTGGTCCTGGGCTTTTCTTGGATGGGAAGTCTCTTATTGTCATTTCTATTTTGATGCTTGATATGAGTCTGTTAAGTTGGTTTAAATCATCTTGGTTTAGTTTGGTTATATTTGCTAGAAATCGTTCTATTTCTTCCAGGTTCTCAAATTTGTTAGCATAAAGGTTTGAGAAGTATCCCCTATAATGTTCTGCATCTTGGTAGTTTCCGTGGTGATGTTTCCATTCTCATCTCTGATGTTGTTTGTTTGGGTATGTTCTTTTCTTTTTCTGGTAAGATTTGCTCAGGGTCTGTCAATTTTGTTAATTTTTTCAAAAAACCAACTCTTGTTCATTCTTTCTATGTTGTTTGGACTCTTAATTCATTTAATTCTGAATTAATTTTAATTATTTGTTTACATCTACTGGGTTGGGGTGTGGCTTGTTGGTCTTTTTTAAGGAGCTTCAGGTGTATCATTAAATTATCAGTTTGAGATCCCTCCAATGTATTGATATAGGAACTCAGAGCTATAAACTTGCCCCTGAGTACTGCCTTTGCTGTGTCCCAGAATAGTTCGTGATTTGTGTGTTCATTTTTGTTAAATATCATAAACATTTGAATTTCCTTTCTCATATCTTCCATAACCCACTGTTGCTTCAACGGTGTATTATTCAGTCTTCATATGTTACAGGATTTTCTTTGGTGGCTTTTGATGTTGAGTTCTAATTTTATTTCCTTGTGGTCTGCGAGATTTCAGGGCATAATTTCAGTGTTTCTGTAATTGGACAGATTTGCTATGTGACCTAAAATGTGATCTATTTTGGAGATTGTTCTGTGTGCTTCTGCTAAAAATGTATATTCTTATGCTACTGAGTGAAATATTCTGTAGATTAAGTTAAGTCTAGTTGGTCTATGCAGTTGTTTAGATCCGAGTTTTCTCTGTTAAGTAAAAGAAAAATAAATAAATTAAAAAGAAAAAAATTGAAAAATATACATATAAAGAAATAATATTACAATTAAAGGAACTAAGGCAGAGAAATTACAAATTGAGACATCAATGTCTGAATTAAGAATGCACACAATGAAAGATAAGCCCTAATAATCAAGACAGGTTTATATCTGGGGATGAACAGAACTACAATAAAGTAAACAAAAAAAAAAGAAAAAGGATCAAAAGTTAAAGGGGAAAATAAAAAAAATGAAAAAAGTAGAAAAATATTTAAAAAAAACAAGTAGAAAAAGAATCCTTTGATTTCTTTGGGGAATGTTATGTTCATATCTAGTCTCTTGGTGGAGTTTCTGAATTGCTAGTGGTGTTTAGTTTTCCTGTGGCTTAGTTGGTTTCTTAAATCAGTTTGTTTGAGCAGGCAGAATGAAGTTCTGTGTTACTGGCACCGGGACTTTGTAACCCTCCTCCAGACTAGTTCAGTGGGAGGGCAATCTGTTGTACACATCACACAAGAGGGAGATGGCTGCTTCCTCTAGCTTGGAGTCACAGTAAGGGAGCTTGAATGTGGGTGGGGTTGTGGCCTGTGAGCAATCAGTAGCTTTTCCCTGAGGGGCTAGCTCCTGAGACACTCTTGTGGCCCAACCTGGAACTACTCTTAGGATTTATGCCTATTCAAATATGAATTGTTTTTCTTTTAACTTTCTGCAGCTGGGAGAGCTGCCAGTGCTGGGGAGGGAGGGGGAATGTTGCCTCTGGTTTGTTTGCCTAGTGAAGAAAGTTGCCTTGCCCTAGGCACAGCTTCCCCCACCTGGGAAGGGCAACTTCCCCCTGGCTGGAGCTGAGCCCCACTAGTCAGGTTCCCTTGCTCTGTTCAAAAATGGCTCATCAGTGTCTGCTTCTAAGGACTGAGTTATGAGCTAGCTTCTTTGTCCTGGTCTTTGCCAGTATTAAGGTTGGCATTATTCTCCATTGGTGGGGGAGGGGCTACCTTCCAAATGCTGGTCTGGGAGTCAGAATGTCTTGTGGAGTACTCATGCCTCTCACTTCATTTTGGGCCAGTCTGTGGCCTGCATCCACCTGAGATCAGCAGGATGAAGATTTCTGCTCTTTCCCAGTTCATGCTGGCAGTGAGTAGAAGCCACTCACACTCCATCTCTGGCATCTTTGCTCCAGGTTCTGTCTGTTGATATGGCAGCAGTGGCAGCCTCCACTGCTGCTGTCGTGGTCACCAGCGAGTGCTTGAATCTGTCTGCTTAAACAAGCTGCATGACTTTTTCCTCTCTGGCCAAAATCTCTATACTATGATGACATAGTTGGTGTGATTCTCTTGCCTTGGATTTTTCACTGCAACACTGAAACTGGTTTCTTTGGAAGAACTTGGTTAACTCCCAGCTGTTCCTCCACCATCTTCCTCCAGAATCCTATGTTCTGCTTTTTGAAAAACTTCCATACTCCTTTCCAGAGTGTTTGGACTCCCATTTAGCAACATCCTTGCCAGCATCTGTTATTGTCTGTTTTCTTGATAATAGCTATTCTCACTGGGGAAGTGGAATCCCTGTCTGGTTTTGATTTGCATTTCCTTTATGGCTTGAAATGTTGATCATTTCTTCATGTGTCTATTGGCCATTTTTGCTTCTTTACGTGAGAAGACTCTTTTTAGCTCACTAGCACATTAATTAATTGAATTGTTGTTTCTTTGGGGGTTTAACTTTTTGAGCTCTCTATGTATTCTAGATATTATGCCATTTTCTGATATGTGCCTGGCAAAAATCTCCCATTCTGTAGGCTGGTTATTTTTTATCTTGTTGTCTATGCATTGCATGTTTTTCCTCCTGTGCGGAAACTCAAATTAAGTTATAAACAAATAAGGAAAATATATTAGGTGATATGCAAGTATATAAAATATATTATATATATATAATATATATAAAATATATTAAGTATATAAAATATATCAAGGATGAACTCAAATAGTGTAATGCCTTAGAAATGCAAAATCAGTATGGCACACCAGGAAATGAGCATTTTAAAGGGGTAGCATGGGGTTATTGGAAAAGGTGCAGATGAATGGAGAGAAGGGAGAAGGAATATAGTCAAGAATTCAATGTATATCTTATACGACTAAGAAAAGTGAGAGAAGATTTGGGTTGAGAGGGATGGGTGTGAATTTTGACAGTGATAACATTGATGAAGATGCATTGTATTCATACACTGCTTTGTTAAATGGTAACTCCTTTGTACAAATACTTAACGATAACTATTTCTTTAAAGAATTCTACAGAGGCTTCTAAGTGAATAAATGAAATGTCTCTTACTTTACATCACCCTAGTACTGATTAAAGTTAGTGAAGAAGGGTTATTGGAAGCTAAAACTGGATGAACATTAGGCTTCTTGCTCCATTATATTATCAAATAGTAAATGCAAAGGAAACATCACTGAAAGGAACTAAAAGTGCTACTACAGTGAATATACAAATATGATAAGACCAAATAACCTCACATAGAGAAAGTTCTAATGATCTAGAATGATCACAACATTTTCTTAGGCCAAAGCCTCATCAAAAATACAGCCCCAAGTCCCTTATACTTAATACAGAGGCTCAGAGAAAAGACTGAACCTAGTAGGGGTTGGTTAATAAGACTTAAGGAAAGCAGCCATCTCCATACCATGAACATGCAAGTGAAGTCATAGTGCTATGGTGCTATCCAGGAGATCTTCCCAACTGGATTCATGGAAGTTACATTGTAATGATTTCCTCAAAGCTCCTGTTTTGAAATCATGGTGCCTGGCTGGACATGCCTTTAGTAAGTGGTAAAATCTTTAGGAATGGGCCTCAGAGGTGGGAGGTTATTGATAGTCAGAGAAATTGATTTCAGAATTTTGACCTTTAAGACTATAAAAGGATAGTTTGCTTTGACTATTGTTTAGTTGTTAAATTATCAAAAAGCTTAGCTGTAAAGCCAATAATATCTTCTCATCCTTAAAAGCCAATAATATCTTCCCGTCTTAAATAGAAACTTCACAATGGTAATTACTTTTTTTTCTGGCTGAAATAGTGAGTCTTTTTTTATACTGAACAACTTCTTGGAGGTTTTGGGAAGGGTCTTATAAGGAAACTTTTCAAAGGAGTTACTCTTTTATCTTCCTTATGATATAATACAATTGTTATTCACAAAGAAGGGTAATAGTGGGTTAACTACTTAGAAAATTCATTCTAGAACCTTGCCCTCAATTCCAGTTTCTTTCACCTATTTCACAAACAGAACATTTTGTATCTTGAAATAAATTTATTAAATTATACTATTAATTTGTTTTTAATTTATGAAGTGATTTTATATGCTTCATCTCACTTGGGCATTGTAACAGTCAGCCTGTTGTATTATTGTTATGAAATACCTAAGGAAAATACCAAAGGAAGTATTCTTGGCACAGAGTTTCGGCATCCAGTCCATGGTTGCTTGAATTTATGCACTTGAGCAGAACAGGGCATCAAGACTTGTGGAGCCTGCTCTTTACTTCTATGTGGACAAGAAACAGAGGGAAACAGATTGGAATTCAGGTGCAGATATAGTATTCAGAGGATAGCTTATAGTGACATGCTTTCATTATTGAAAGGCATCAACTAGCAAGAACATTTCATATTTGAACCATACGAGAATGAAAAACGATTATAAGTTAGCAATTTCCTTCTTAATCCCATTTTTCAGATGGGAATACAAAAGTTTTAAAGGCTAATTTGACTTACCTACACATAAGCATTAGAAAAGACATTGAAGGTCCAAATCTAGCTTTCTTAGCTCTAATACACATTTTTAACCTACTTTAAACACACAGAGCTCCTTATCTTTGAAATATAAACTCCACAATGTCTGATTAACACACAAGAAAATTAAGGTGTATGTTAAGTGTTAAACTGTTTCTCGATTTCACAGCATATTTTATCAGCTATTTCAAGACAGGTCTACTCAGGAATGAGTCACTAATGGTATATAATCTATTTGGAATGTGGTAGAAAGTGGTAGATTCTGGTAACTGTTCTGAGTTTCTCATTATTAATAATTTGTCATTACTTCTTATCCCAATGATTCTTCGTTTAGTAGACATAATATCTGTACTCAGTACCAAAATGAAATACACACATCATGTTAATCAAAACAAGTATGTCTTAATTTTTCCACTTGTTAATTAAAACAAGTATGTCTTAATTGATCTTGAGATTAAACACCAAATACCAATGTGGATAGCTGACAAAACAAATTTTAACTAACTTTGCCAAATATGAAAGATTCATTACTTCCTCAGCAGGAATATTCTTTTTTTTAATTTTAATTTTAATTTTTTGTGAACATACTGTACAGAGGGGTTACAATTACATGGGCAAGATAATGAGTACATTTCTTATCAAGCATTGCAGCCTCCTCATTTGTTTACCCTTCACATCCCTTCCCAGCCTCCTCCCCCCCACACACACACCAAAGTTGTAAAGTTGGTTTTCGACATGACAACTTGTACTTCTCATTGTTGCAACGGGTCCACCTATATCCTTAAACGACTTGTTTTTCCCCATCTCCTCCACAAATTATACCAACATCAAATATAGTGAAAGCAGGGATTATACTGTGGGGGAGGGATATACAAAGCAACAAAGAAATAATCTTATAAATGCATTAGAAACAAATGCATGAAAGAAAAAAAACATTTAAATACATATCTAAGGGTTCATTTTCCTAACATTACATTATCCGACCTTTTCTGCTTGACTCATACATATACTAGATATTGCAAATAAGGGAAACCATGGGACTTATGTTTCTTTGGGCTTGGCTTACTTCACTTAATATAATTTTTGCCAAGCCTTTCCATTTCCTAACAAATGGGGCAATGCCATTCTTTCTGATGGAGGCATAGAATTCCATTGTGTGTATATACCATATTTTCTTGATCCATTCATCTACTGAGGGGCATCTGGGTTGGTAGCAGGAATATTCTTTAAATTTCAGTTGTTGTAATTTTTAATTTTATTGTTTCTGCAATTTGTGAATCTCTTCATTTTTTAATTAAATATTTTATTGCCATTAAGAAGGTGATGTACTTCATTTGTTCACCATTTGTCCTTCAATTTCATTGCCTGTCCCCTTATCCTCCAAAGATATATACATGAACAAACAAAAGAAAAAGAAAAGAAAAAAACTTATTTCAATTTCCTGGAGATCATTTTTAATAAATATTGCTTTATATGATCAAAGGGAATTTCTTGCTTTCTTATCTGTAGGAAGAAATGTGTAATATAGTAAAATTGTGTGGACATAGCCCCTTAACTAATGGGGTGAGTGGTCTACAAGTGCTTTCAGCTTTTCAGTACCTCAGGGACTTTGAAACCTGTATCAAGTACTGGTATTTCTCTTAGAGGATGAGTGTGTTACAGATATAATCAATATGAACTTGAGGTAAGCAGTACGATGCCATGAGATTTGTTTTTTGTTGGTTTACTGGCCTGAACTCTGGGCCTGGGACCTGTCCCTCAGCTCTTCAGCTCAAGGATAGCGCTTTACCACTTGAGCCACAGCACCACTTCCAGCTTTTTCTGCAAACAAGATGCTGAGGAATTGAACCCAGGGCCTCATGCATGCAGCAAACTCTCTACCACTGAGCCACCTTCTCAGCCCCTTTCATGAGATTTTTATCTGTGGGTTCACATGTAAATCAGACCTTAATGTATAGTAACAAAAAAATCTACATTGTTGGTGGGATGTATTTATAAGGTACCATGAAATAATTTTTGTTGCTTTGTATGTTCCTCACTCATGGTATAACCCTTGTTTTTACTGTATTTAATGTCGGTCTAATTTGGGGAGGGGAAGGGAAAAAACAAAATAGGGATACAGGTTGACTCATTGTAACAATGAGATGCACAAGACACTATGTTGAAAAACTGCACTTTACAATTTAGGTGGGGGGTGGGGAGTGTAGTTGTGGAGGTGGGAGGGAAGGGATGGTAGGAGAAAAACAAAAGAAGAGGCAACAATGTTTGATAAGAAATGTTCTCATTACCTTGCTCATGTAACCCCTTTGTACAGTATTTTCACAATTAAAAAAACTTTCAAAAAATGTAGAAACAAATGATTTCTAGTGTATCGGGGTGGTATGACAAAAGAAATTCAGGAAGATAAATCTAAGGATTTTCCAACCTTGCATATAGTTCCAGGAACATAGTGAGAAATGTTTTACCAAGGAGATACTCATCAAATTTGAAAAGTAATATTAATTTTTGTAAAATAAACACAGTCAAAACAAGTACTTATCATGTCTAAGTTTAGGAAGCTTTCACTTTTTTATTTGATATTTGGTTCATTGTTTTTTTAGATTTGTCATCGGGGGGGAAAAATGAAGGTACATATCTACTCAGGTGGTCGTGGCAGGTAAGTGGAGAGTTTGAGGCTAGCTTGGGTAAGGTTAATGTAATTCTGTCCCCCCCAAAATATCATCCTGCCTGCTGATAGTGAATGTTTGTAATCTTAGTTACTCAGAAGGCTGAGTCTGAGTATCAAGGTTCAAAGCCAGCCTAGATAGAAATGTCCATAAGACTCTTCTCTCCAATTAACCAAAAAAAAAACCACAGGATAGCTTGCAAACCTTGAGTTCAAGCCATGGGACAGGTACACACACACACACACACACACACACACACACACACACACACACACACACACACACACACACACACACACACACACACACACACACACACACACACACCCATGACACAAAGTGTTACAGGCATGAGCCCTGTGTTTGCATTGTAATCATAAGCTGTTTTGTTAAATTGCAACTCCTTTTTACAATTACTTAAAGATAATAGTTTAAAAAAAAAATTTTAGAAGGGTTGGAGGTGTAGCTCTAGTGGTAGAGCACTTGCCTAGCAAGCATGTTATCCAGAGTTTAATCCCCATAGAAAAGGACAAAGCAAAAACAAACATAAACTTCAGGTTCTCTGAAAATCATAAATAATTGCAAAATTAGGACTTTTATTGTTGTCTCCACTATCTCTCATTTTTCATTGCTGACTACTATAGAGCATCATCACATTTTTTTTTTAGCTGAATGTCTTTTATCATGAGGAAATGTATTCAATCTTAGGGAATTGAGGGAAATCTTCTTGTCAATGTTATTTTATTGCTTTCTCCAAGCTTTCTGACAAAGACTTGGCATATTAAAAAAAAAGGATTTATCACAAGTTCTGATGAAATTTGAAATAATGTTTCACTTTAATGTATATCTTTTCCTTGAGTAATGAGCAGTAACTCCTATCATATTGTTAATTTGATTAGACAAAATATAAGTTCAGTTCTTGATAACAACTGGTTAGTTAATATCTACCTATATTTAGATAATATATAGACACTATACTGCAAGAATCTTACTTTTTTAGTATTCTAAAAAATAGTTGAAACAATAAATATACTAGTGCTGTAATAGCTAATTACAGCTAATCAGTTCATTTCATCTAATTTATTACAAGCTCGCCAAATTAATTTATAAATATCCATGTAGACCACATTGGGTGATATTTTGAACACGCTGAGACTTACTTATTCTTTATAGTAAGATATGGATTTTGTATTGGCTGAAGAGCTAGATTTACAATACAGAACCTGAATATGAAAGCTATGAGTCAGGTGGCAGCACCGAAAACTTTTCTGGAGGAAATATTTCAAGCTAGTGGGAGGCTTAGTACTAATTTGAAGCAGAAAGGATGTTTTTGCCAAACTGTCCAGGTATGCCTAAACTTTAAATACCATGAATGCTTTGAGAATTCTGATTAAAACTTTGAACCTGTTCACAAAATAAAAAAAAATTATTGTAAAAGAAAAACAGTTTTATTAATAGACGAAAATATTTTAAGTAAAAATTATAGCTATTTTTATTGTGAAAATACTGTACAGAGGAGTTACAATTATATGGTCAAGATAAATGAGTGCATTTCTTACCAAGCATTGTTACCTCCTCCTTTGTTTCCCCTTCACATCCCTTCCCATCTCCCCCAACAACCCCCACACCAAATATGTATAGTTCATTTTAGACATAAGATCTTGTATATCTCATTGGTGTAATGGGTCTATCTGCATCCCTATTTAAACAATTTGTTTTTTCCCTTCCCCTCCCCAAATTATACCAACATCGAATACAGTGAAATCAAGGGTTATACCGTGGGGGAGGGACAAGCAAAACAACAAACATTTGAGTCCTTAACTTGGGGCTCATTTTGCTTAACATCAACTTATCTGACCATTTCTACTTGTCTCAGACATATACTAGTTATTGCAAATAAGGGAAACCATGGACCTATGTTTCTTTGGGCCTGGCTTACTTCACTTAATATAATTTTTTCCAAGTCTTTCCATTTCCTAACAATTGAGGCAATGACATTCTTATTGATGGAAACATAAAATTCCGTATTTTCTTGATCCATTCATCTACTGAGGGTCATCTGGGTTGCTTCCATATCTTAGCTATGGTAAATAATGCTGCAATAAACATAGTTGTGCTGGTAGCTTTAGTATGGTCTTGTTTGTGATCATTTGGGTAAATGCCCAAAAGTGGGATTGCTGGGTCATAAGCTGTATATGACAAAACTATAGCCAGCATTATATTAATGGTGAAAAACTAAAGCCATTTCCTCTTAACTCAGGAATGAAACAAGGATGTCCACTCTCTACTTCTCTTCAATTTAGTATTAGAATGCCTAGCTACAGCAATAAGACAAGATGCAAACATAAAAGGGATCCAAATAGGGAAAAATGAAGTAAAACTCTCCCTCTTTGCAGATGATATGATCTTGTATTTAAAGAATCCCATGGATTCCACTCCCAAATTATTCAAGCTGATTCAAAACTTTGGCAAAGTAGCAGGGTATAAAATTAATCCTCAAAAATCAATGGCTTTTCTGTATGCCAACAATGAGAAAAGCATGGCTGAAATCAGGAAAGCAACTCCATTCATAACAGCACCACAAAAAATAAAATACCTAGGAGTTATCTTAACCAAAGAAATGAAAGGCCTCTATGATGAAAACTAAAATCCTGAAAAAGGAAATCAAAACATAACTTAGAAATTGGGAAAACCTCCCATGTTCCTGGATTGGAAGGAATAAAATCGTGAAAATGGCAATACTTCCCAAAGCTATCTCCAAATTCAATGCAACACCTATCCAATATTCCAACCTCCTCCTTCAAGAAAATAGAAGAGGCAATCTAAAAATTCATGCAGAACAATAAAAGACCCTAAATAGCAAAAATGATCCTTAACAGAAAGAAAAGTGCTGGAAGAATATCAATACCAAAATTCAAACTACTACAAAGCCATGGTAATCAAAACAGCTTGGTACTGGCACAAGAACAGACTTCAGGATCAATGGAATAGAACTGAAAACCCAGAAATGAACCTACAGACCTATAGCCATCTAATCTTCAATAAGGGAGCTAAAAAATATTGAACAAATGAAAGATAGCCTCTTCAGTAAATGTGATGGCAAAATTGGTTAATCACTTGTAGAAAACTAAAGCTAGACCTTTATATGTAACCCTGCACCAGAATCAACTACAAATGGGTCAAAGACCTCGGAGTCAAAGCAAACACTGTAAACATTACAGGATGGAATAGGAGAAACCTTAGGACTCCTTGGCACAGGCCAAAATTTTCTTAAAAGAGACTCAGAAACACAACAAATCAAAAAAAGGTTGGACAAATGGAATTGCCTGAAATTGCAGAGCTTCTGAATGGCAAAGGACATAGCTAGCAAGATCAATAGAAAGCTCACAGATTGGCAGAAGATCTTCAGTAGCCATACAACGGACAAGGTTTCATATCTAAAATATACCTGGAACTAAAAAAATTAAATCCCCCAACAACAAGTCCTCAAAGAAACAACTGCCCAATAAATAAGTGGGCTACAGACTTACAGAGAAACTTCTCTGAAGAGGAAAGAAGAATGGCCAATAGACACATGAAGAAATATTCAACCTCTCTAGCCATAAAAGAAATGCAAATCAAAGCAACACTGAGATACCACCTCACCCCAGTTAGAATGGCTATAATCAAGAATTCTAATAACAACAGATGCTGGAGGGGATGTGGACAGAGGGGAACCTTACTGCATTGTTGGTGGGAGTGTGAACTTGTTCAACCACTTTGGAAAGCAGTATGGAGGTTCCTCAAAATACTCCACATAGAACTCCCCTATAACTATCTTTTAATAGAGTGTGGGCTCTACAATATTTCTTCTAAGTACTTCTAAAAAGTAAGATAATTTCAAAATAATGATGAATATAGATGATCATTCTATATCCTGAGACTCACTCTATCTTCATATGTATCATGTACATTAATGATAATATACAAGGTATTGTAGAATGTCATGTTTATTACCTGCATTCATAATGAAAAAATGTTGTATAATAGTTAGAAAATAATACAATATTTTCCCCATCAAGCATCATAAATTCCTAAAATATATACATGACTAACTCTCTGTGCTAGTGAAAAAGAATTAGAAACTGCAGTCTTGATTCCCCATGGAGGCACTGACAATCACAATAAACTTATGATTTTCTAATTGAGACAGTATGCGTGTGCATGTGTATAAACATTGATCAATTACATTTACATACATGTACATGCACACACAGTAGAACAAATAGAATGTGGCTGCTGTCTATTTTGCACTAGAATTTCTAGTTCTTTGTGCTTCTTACAAGTCAGCATGCTCAAGAGCATTTTATTTTTCATGTTTAATTAGGATATATAATTTAAATTAGGAAATATTCATTTAAAAAAACTAAGTTTTGAATGTATAAGAAGCAGTCATTTTGTTTTGAGACACAATTATTGTGAAGAATAGTGTATATATTCTTTCAAATAAAATAAAAGAAGAATATCTAATTGAGATATTTCTTTAGTTTATGGTGTTTTTGCTATGGCTAATGTATTATTTATAGTCTCCTAAAATGCTTTCATTGTAAGAATGATTACTATGTCTTCTTTTATATATCCAAGAAAGTAAAAGTAATGAAAATACTACCAGTAACTTAATTCTATCCAAAAAACTCTCTTGGGCCAAATTTATAAGTTTGATTATCTGAATAAGTGCTATTCACATTGTGAGCCATGAATCAGCAGTATCTGTATCCACCTGGGAACATGTTAAATACACAAATTATTGATTCCTTTTCTTACTTGGAGCTACTGAATCAGAATTTGTGCTAAATATAACTAAGGAATATGTGTTTTAATAAATACAACATTCACAGTAAAAACTTGAATTAATTTCAATATTCTTAACATTGAAAGATTTCACATTAAAAGAATTTAGAAAACTTAGGTTGGTAGCATGAATCAAGCTGTAAGAATATCAGCTTGGCTAGCAAGATACCCAGAGTTCAAAGCCTAGTACAAAAGAAAAGAGAAGAAAGAAAGAGAGAGAAAGGAAGGAACAAAGGCAGAAGGAAGGAAGGAAGACAGAAGACAGGAAGAAAGAAGGAAAGAAAGAAAGAATGACCAAAAGAAAGAAAGAAAGAAAGAAAGAAAGAAAGAAAGAAAGAAAGAAAGAAAGAAGAAGAAAGGAATAAAGAAGAAAGGAAGGAAGGAAGAAAGAAAGAATGAATGAATGAATGAATGAAAGAAAGAAAGAAAAGAAAGAAGGAGATGGAGGGAGGAAGAAAGTAAAGAGTGAAGAATGAAGGAAGAAAGGAAGGAAGGAAGAAAAGAGAAGGAAAGAAAGGAAGGAAAGAAGGAGGGAAGGAAGGAAGGAAGGAAGGAAAGAAAGAAAGAAATAAAAGAAAGAAAGAAAGGAATCAAGGAAGGAAGGAAAGAAAGGAAAGAACAAAGGAATCAAGGAAGGAAGGAAAAAAAGGATGATAGGAGCAAGGAAGAAAAAAAAAGAAAAATAAAAGAAAACAGAGCTTGCCATGTCTGAACCAAATGACATAATTCTCTGTGAAAACTGACCCAACATCTTAAACCACAAAAAAGCAACCTTAAATGGAAGAACCTTAAATGCATACTGTTAATTGAAAAAAAAAGCCATATGAAAGGACATCTGTTGTATGAAGCCATCTGCATGACATTCTAGAAAACTTAGAACTATTAGGACAATCTAAAAGTTGGTGGTTGCTAGATGTTGAAGATTTGTGTAGAGAAGCCTGTAGGTGACACACAGAAATATTTTAGGAAAATGAAATTATCTCTAAGATTATATAACAGAAGGTATGCCATTACATATTAGTGCAAAGCCTTAGAAGTTACAATTGTAATCATAAATCCTAACTTAAAGTATGGATTTTATTTAATAATAATATATGAATCTGTATTATCTTAGTGATTCTAACAAAGATATCATGTTAATACAGAACATTACTAACACATTCTTCATTGTGGGTAGAGGTAAGGGAAAAGATGCTACATTGAATTCTCTTAATTTATATGTATTCTTGAACTAAAAAGGGTCTAGCAGCACCATTATACATGTTTACTATACTAGCTTTCTCCCGTTAGGAATAGCCATTCCCTTTTGAAAGGTCAAGAACATAGCAAGTTGCCTCAATACTCAACTCCCTATTTTAAGAATTTGATTTAGTGACATTTAACCTTTACTGACTCTGGTAATCAAAAATGAACTTATTTCATCAGTTCTTATTCATCAAGAATTGCAAATCTGTTGTTCTTGAGAACTCTTGGTGAAGGTTTCACTTCCAGCCCATGTTGTGTTACTGCTACACCACATGGAAGAGGGAGATCTCTTTTTCCCTATGAGCATTCAAAGCCAATATTGTGAATCACTAGCTAATAGCAACAGAGCTTTGGCTACTTTTGCATTTGAGTTATTTGGCAGGGATATTTCAAATGGCAATTAGAATATGAAGTGAAGAAATAATATTACAATGTATTTTACTCTATATGAAAATACAAAAAATCATGTTTATCTTCTTCTGACTCACTCTGCATGTCCAGTTAGTCAACAAGCTCTTTATTCTATGAACTGAATATATTTCAAGTCTTATTTCCCTCTTTCAATCCCATTGTCCTCACCATTTGCTCCTTGAGGGTTTGGAAAACCTTTTCAATGTTTCTCCTTGTCACCAGCTTTGTACTCAATTGTCTTCCTCTTCCAGCCACATCCGATTCTTCTCATAAGTATACTGGAATTATTTTCTAAATGTAAATAAGATTCTGTGGGCCTCCTTTAACAATTTTCACTGACGCTCTTGGCCAAACACATTAGCTTTCTTTCAAACTCCTTCAGATTTGTGCTTGCTTCAACAGTGCAAATGCTAAAATCTCCTCCAGAAAACCCTTCTAAGTTCTTCAGATTCTCTTTCAAAGGTGCTCCTGGTATTATTACAAAGAACTAGATTGGAATTTCTATCAATAATGAGACAGAATTTGCTCTTATGGGTATACCCTGTCACTATTCTGTTTCCTTGCAAGAATGCCTTTCCTCATGAAATTGACATGTCATAGATGAATATTCCCTTACTAATTTTTCTAATTAGTTTTGGATTTGGAATTTCCCCCAAATGCTCATATGTTGAAGTCTTAGTCTTTACTTGTTGGTACTAATAGGATGTGGTGGACACATTAGGCTATGGGGCATGGTTGGAAAAAGTAGATCAGTGTGGAATGTCTTTAAAGGCTGGATGAATTCTGGCCCCTTCTCCCCATCTATCTATCTATCTATCTATCTATCTATCTATCTATCTATCTATCTATCTATCTATCTATCTATCTCTCTATCTATGATTAATATATTATATATATATAAATTTTTATTATATATTATATAATTTATAATATCTTATATATAATAAAATTATCACATATAATTTTATTAAGTTGTTGTAAGGAAGTTACAATTCCATAAATCAGATTATGAGTACAATGTATCTTAATCAGTGTTATTTTCATCTCTTTCTCCCTCATTTTATATCCCCATCTCTATTCTCAAGTTAGGTAGTTCAATTCTTGTCTCAATGAAGGGAGAAGCTTTGTTTTACTGAACTCCCTCATCCATGATGCTACCTCAGCAAACGTCCAGAAACAATGGAGGCACGTAATCATGGACTGAAACGTATGAACAAAGAAAGAGGCCACAAAGGAAACAAGAAATCACACGTATTATGTGATCACATAATACGTGTGATTTCTTGTTTCTTTTGTATGTTCTTTCCCCTCTGGTATATCCCCTGTTGTCATTTTATTTGATTTTGGTACCTTGGTATTATATATAGGTTTATCTTAATTAGGGACCAGAAGGGTAACAACAGAATGGTGAGACAGACAAAGGACATGTGGGGAAACCAGTGCCACAGCAGCATTCACAAGTTAATATGTTGGAAATGATCTGTGCTACTTGGGGGTGGGGATTGTGAAGGGAGGGTAAATAGAAGAAAAATGAGGAAAGGGTAACAAGTTTAACAAGAAATGGACTTATTATCTTACTTATGTAAGTGTAAGCCCTCTGTACATCACCTTGACAATTACAATAAAATAAAAAGAGCCAAAATAAATTCTTCATTCTTTCAAATTGTTTATCTTGGGTATTTTGTCTCAGAAATGGAAATCTTCTTAATCCTTTTCTAGGTATGGCAAGTGGTTCCTCTCACCGGGTAATTCAATTTATACTTTGTGGGTAACACATTTTGATTTTACAGAGTTTATTATTATTGACTTTACATGTCTGCTTCTCAGAGCATAAGTCAGAGACTATAGTTTTTTTTTTTATTCCAATTGCTTCTAACATAAGATGAACAATAAGTGTTCAGTGAACAAGTAGATACTGAGTGAATGAATCTTCATGTAAAATATGTAATGTTATTTTTTCCATGCTGACAGTAAAAAATTAGTAATAATTCAAAGAGAAATTTGGTCTTCTAATTGCTGCTGAAATTTAACTTGCTGATTATCCACTACTCATTTTGGTATTCAAGTTTTATTTGAAGTGTTTTCGAAGTGAGCACGCATAGAGAAAACCATGTAAATAAAGTGAGGAAGACGAAAATAAATTGTTTCAGAATCACTGTTGAAAGAGTGAAGGATTTAGTTAACACCTGCTATAAAATAAAATGTCTTTTGTTTGTTTTCTTTTGTTGTGAATCAGTCCTTAAAGAAATAGTGAATGTCAACTTTTAAGGGTTTTCCTCTGATATTTACAACTAAACAAAAGTTCTGTGACCATTTCCTATCCAGACAAAACAGCTTTTAAAATGAAACAGTGATACTCACAAGACAATATGTTGGAAATGTACTTTACAACTTGCGGGGAGGTAGTATTGAGGAGAAGGAAAAGTGGGAGAAAAATGAGGTAGGGAGTTACAACGTTCAACAAGAAATGTACTCAGTACTTTACATATGTAACTGTAACCCCTCTGTGTATACCTTTACAGTAAATTTAAATTTAAAAAAGGAAAGAACATATACATTTTAGTACTTAGGCTATGGAATCTTCTTCTATGATAAAATTCTTGAAAAGGATGCTTTCATTTAATGCTGAAATAATTCTGTGTGTTACTGGAATGTGTATCCAGTCAGATAATTTGACAGGCAGATATTTTTGGGCACACAACTTTTGATAGCTGACTTTCAGCATATTTTAATATGTGGTTGATTTAAAAAAAATTTCACAGCAAAATTGTACCAAAATATGTTGCTTAGTTTGTAATGCAGTTCACATACTCAGCATGAATGCGAGTTTATGAAGGTATCATCAAGTTGTTTAAACCAACCCAAACACATATCATACAGATGGCATTGAAGTCATTAGTGCCTAAAAAATAATTTGTGACATCTGTAGTCTTCTATAATAATTTTGGGTGTTTTTTTCATGGCTTCTGTTCAATAATTCTTAAGCTATTTCAAAACACACACAGACTCATGGCAACATGAAAATTGAATTTCTAAACAGTAAACATTAAAGCTAGTTGTATATAATATTGTTCTTTCTAAGTTATGATTACTTTAACAAAACTAATATGTTAACTACGTTTTGGTAATTTTTCCCCCTTAAATTTGCATATTTATTTTTTCATCTGTCAGTTCAAGAAAGTACTTAATTTAAAAATCAGCATACATTTTGCTTGTGAAATTGACACCTATATTTTTGAATTCAGTTACACATTTTGAAAGCTATATATATATATATTAATTGAAAAAATAAAGTATTTTTATGATGAAAATGCAATGAATACATTTTTGGAAAAAGATTAGTAAATAATTGTATATGTGTGAATTAAAAAAAGCACTTCCACAAATACATTTTGATAAAATTTTAGTAATTATACTTGAACATTTTTTCTAAGTTAATAGCCTTATATATGTATCTCTTTATATATAGAGATAGACAGACAGACAGACAGACAGACAGATAGATAGGTAGGAGCTAAATCATCTATATATTACAGATTTAAGGCTAGGTTAGTTTTTTCTTAACTAATCTGTTTGCATATTTCTGGCTTTCACAATCATTAACTATCTTCATCAGCATATTAGTAATGATAAACATATTAAATGAATATATTCCTTCACATTTAAATGACCCTTAAGCATTTGTTTTGTATCTTATGAGTTTGCCAATCATATCAACAATAAAATATTTTTGATAATAAATTAAGGAGTAGATTTTAGGACAAGTATAAAAATCTAGAAAGAAACTAATAAAATACAAATGTCTCTTAAAATAAAATACTTCATCTTTAAAGATAAAATAATATCAGGTTTTGGTAAAATTAAGGTATACTTTCCCCCTGATCACATGTATGCCCTTTCTCCCGTCTACATTTAACTTTTTCTTTTGCTTTTTCTGAAAAGTTCATTAGGAAGATAACAATCTCAGGTTTTATTATTTGCTAATATATGAATGAATAAGTGCCTTTCCCCAACAGATTATTTGATCATGTAAATGCAGTAATATATATTTGTCAGTTGTAGGGCTTAACCTCAGGGCTCGGGAACTGTCCTTGAGGCATATTGTGCTCAAGGCTAGTGCTCTACCATTTGAGCCACAGTGCCACTTCTGGTTTTTGAGTGGTTAATTGGACATAAGAGTCTCACAAGGACTTTTCTGACTTGATGGCTTCCAACCACAGTCCTCAGATCTCAGTCTCCTAGGTAGCTAGGATTAGAGTTGTAAGCCCATGGCATCCAGCTATTAATGCTATTTTTTATTTATTTTTTATTTTTAATGCTATTTTTAAAATAAAAGTGAACCTGAAAAATAAAATCCACTCGTTAATGAAGAACATGTTCTTTTAAAACACTGTCCTTCTTATATTTTTGGCCATCAGTTAGCCTTTCCTGTGTTGGAAGCGCTTTTATGCCTACCACTATCATGTTTTTGTAGGGAGGGCCACAATAATTTCTGTGCATAACTGACCATATCTTGTAGTGTTCACCTCACCCATACCTCAACCCAGTCACCTCTGTACTGTCCTGCTCCTATGCATTTGGCTGGCTTAGGTCACATGTACATAAGATCACGTGATATTTGTCCTTCTATGACTAAGTTATTTAGTTAGCATTGTATCCTTATCTCTATTCTAGAATGTGACACTTTCTTCCTTTTATTGCTAATAATATTCTGCCTCAGACGTTCGTTTTTTCTAGTCATCTGTTAATGCCGATTTAAATTACTTTAAACAACTACTCTGGAATATTATGAATAAGCTGCAATAAACATGACAGTTCAACTAATGCTTTCAACCCCCTTTTCAGCTTGTTTGAAATAAATATCCAAAATAAGATTACTAGACCATATGATGCTTTAATTTTAATGTTTGAAGGAACTTCTTTATTATTTTCTTTTATTGATAATATCAATTCTATCCTCAATTTCAATTTGACATTTATCCTTTGTCTTTTCTTTTTTCATTTTTGTTTTGTTTTGTTTTGTTTTAAATTTAAATTTTATTATAAAGGTCATGTACAAAAGGTTTACAGTTAGATAAGTCAGAGTAAGAGCCTATTTACTTTTGAACAATGTCACCCATTCCCTCACTCTCTAACCACAAGTTATATAGTTCATTTTCAACATTACTACTGCACATTTTTACCCTTTGCCCCTCTATTTCTGTGCCTATCCCTTTCCCTCTCAAAGACAGATAAACAAACAAATGGGCCAAAAGGAAAAGAAAACAAAGAGCAAAAAAGGAAAAAAACAACATGTACTTTGAGATGTTATTTTTAACTTTCTTCTCAGGCTGGCTTGTAACCACCATGCTTCTATTTACCTGCCAAGATCCACACACTCTGTCTCCTTTGCTTACAGCCTCCATACTAGATGTAAAAGTGATAATTCATTCTGGTTTTGGATTTACTAATGTTGAGTGTTAGTTTTTTAGAGCGCTTGCCTTCTGTGTATCATCTTCGGAGAAATATCTCTTTAAATATTTTCTCTTTACTTATTTTGGGTTATTTAGTTATTAAGTATGTCAGCTCCTTTCATATTTTTATTCACATCTTATCAGATATATTGTTTGTAAATATTTTATTCCACTCACTAAGTTGTTACTTTATTACGGTAATTTCTTTCATTATTGTGCAGAAGCTTTATAATTTTATATGATCTCATTGTTTATTTTTTCTTTTGTTGTACATAACAATATCGTACTCCCAAAATTGTTATCAACACCAATGTCCAGGAACTTTTTTTCTAGTTTTCTTTTATAACTTACACAATTTCTGCTCTACTCTTTTAATTATTAATCTAATTTAAGCTGTTTTTTTCTTATGATTTAAGCTAATAGTCTAATTTTATTCTTTGTCATGTGAATATCTACATTTCTCAATGTCATTATTCAAGATTGTAATTGCCCATTATCTACTTCTATCTTACAGTTTCAATGCATTTTCTTTCATTCATATCAATTGTAATCCTATTTTCCTTGGCTATGCTAGCTAAAAACTTTGTTAAATTCAATTTTCTTTGCAACAAAGTAATTCTTAATTGAATTGATTTGCTTTATCATTTTTGTCATTTCTATTACATTTATTTCTGCTTCTTTTTAATAGTGCTTTTATTATGGTAAATTTGGATTTTTTTCCTTTTGTCTAATTCCTTTGAAGCACAGTTAGTTTATCTTTTGAGGTCTTGCTTTCTCTCTATTAATGTAGATATAAACTTTATAAATATCCTTTTTAAACTCAATTGTCTCCATTTTGCAAATTTTGCTTTTTTGTGTTTCATTATAGTTTATCTCAATATATTTTGGACTTCTCTTTTTATTTTATATTCACCAATTTGTTAGTCAGGATTGGATTGCTTAATTTTCACAGGTTGGAACATTTTCCTACTGTTCTTCATTTCTAATTTCATCTTATTATTGCTATAAAAGATTCCAATTCAATCTTTTAAGGCATAAATGAGTTTTTGTGGAGAATATTACATGTGGGCTTGAAGGAAATAGTCAGCTGTTTTTGCATGGGATGTTCTGTATATGTGTGTCTATTGAGTCCCAAACCTTCATTTCTTTATTAATTTTCTGTTTGCATGATCTCCTCATTGTTGAAATTGGCATCTTAATTTCTTCTGTTATTGTACTGCTGAACTTCTCACCTTGTTCATGTGATTATTTTCTTGATTTGGTTTAATGATGTATCGGTGCCATTGTATAAAAGGTCACCTAGACTGAAGAATCTGAAACCTTCTCTGTGAAATGTTAGCACTGTTCTATATTTAAATCTAATGCCTCCTTGTAGTTAAGGTGGTTCTTTCACTCATATTCAACTTTGCCCTATTTTTTGTTGTCATTTAAAAAATAATTGTCTGCTCAATTACATTGGTCTTCCAACACTTTATATCACAACAAGACATTAACAATATCAAAAATCACTTGGATGTAGGGCACCAGGGTTACCAGAGAACATTTTGTATACTGTCATACTTTCAAAATGAATGTGAAAGGTACACATTTTTCAGAAGTGTAATTTCTACTTCAAATCCTTCATTTTTGTCATTGGCAAAATTCAGTAACTATTAAATTATCTTACTTCAATAGTATAATCATTTTGTTAATTTTCAAGAATGTGTCAGGACAGTTCCCAGTTGTTAAATGATAGCTTTTTTGTGAATAATTCTTTTACCTAACAATACTGTTACATGAAAAAAGTAGTTAATGTAGTTTCCAATGCTTGAGATTAAGAGTTTATTTTCCAGAGTACCATCATATTTAGATATAGGTTAGCTTTGCTTTCCATTATATTTCATTTCATTTCATGTACTAGTCAGAAGTTTTTTATCTTTGTTGTTTCTGTTGGTTTTATTTGGAAGATTTGGTGCAAAGAATTTAATGTTTATTAGATACAAACTAAAAGCCAGCATTTCATCTACCATTTTGGCTTTACAGCATCAGTGCAAATGTTCACGCTGAACTTTAAACATTTAGAACTGGGTGACTGAAATTCCCCATTATCTCTATGCTTATATTATTTAGCTAAAGTTGTCAAATTGTTTATTTTTTACAATACACATTAAACTTATGACTTTGACCATGAGTGTACAAAAGGACTCAGATAGAAAGAAATAATTGTATCATTTGTGGTTATTCTCTTTGTCTTCAAATTTAAACCATATAGGAAGCCAGATTTCAAGAAAGTATTCTAGTATCTTGTCAACATTTCTATATGCCAAAGCATTTCTATATGTTGGGGTTGTGTCTTTCTCATTAAGCTTCATAAATCCTGGGTTGAAAACATAACAATAAATGAATAGGACAAAAACTGATTAATCATGAAAGTGAAATCTTACCAAAATAATCATACAATCTTTCTCTTTTCCTACATTTTATAGTTTGAATTGGTTGTATTGGTGCACTACAGAAAGCTAACATGGCTATGTGAGGGATACAGTTTTGATTAATAACACATATTGCTTTCCTAAAATGGAATAAACTCTTTCATTTAATAAAACTCTGATAGTCTGATCATGTCAAGATCCTTTGACACAAATTATTTGAAGTATAAATTATATAAGACACAATTTTATTATTTCAAATGTAGTCCTAGTACCTTTTTAGTTTAATCATTCTCCCGAAGACTCTTGAAACAAATGAGTCAACAAGTAAGAAACAGGCAGGAAAAAAAAAAAAAACAAAACTCTAAATCAGTTTGGAAGTCCCTAAATAGCAATTGTGTTTGTGGTACTTGATTCTACACACTTGGTGATGACTTTGGATATCTTTCTCTTGAATAGGCACATATGGGTTAATCAGGTTTAATTGCATTTGAGAACACATAAATTTGAATGATCTGTAGCCTTAGAAGATGATTTACTAAGGCTTCTAGAGAAGGATAAAGATTTTTATGAACTCAGATGGAAACCCGAACTACCTACAACCTGAATCCACACATAGAAAATAAAAACAAGGATTGGGGGAAAGAAGTGCAGCTAAATTACATTTTCAATTTATTTAAAAGAGCAATTTTATTTTTATGTTAAATTTTTCATCAAGATTTTTGTTTCTATGGCATATTTTTGTTATCATTCTCTTGATTGTAAGTATCAGAAACATGACTCTTCTTAGTTCTCAAAAGTGAAATGTAGCCGGGCGCTGGTGGCTCACGCCTGTAATCCTAGCTACTCAGGAGGCTGAGATCTGAGGATCGCGGTTCAAAGCCAGCCCGGGCAGGAGAGACCGTGAGACTCCTATCTCCAATAAACCACCAGAAAACCGGAAGTGGTGCTGTAGCTCAAGTAGAGTGCTCGCCTTGAGCTGAAGAGCTGAGGGACAGCACCCAGGCCCAGAGTTCAAGCCCCACGACCGACAAAAAAAAAAAAAAAAAAATCAAAAAGTGAAATGTAGATTTTTCTGTTCTGTTAATGTTACCAATAAGAATTTCCTTAATTGTTTGACTACAAAAATAAGCCAAAGCAAGAATACTGGTGCAGCTGAGATCCATCTCTCTCCATCTGCTTCACTCCCTTGAGTGTGGTAGATATTCCTCCAAATGGTGGAAAATATGGCTTCCACATGTTTTTTTATCTATAATAAGTTGACTCTTCCTCTGGACTGCTGTCCAAAAATCACAGGATAGGAAATAATCTGTCCACCTTTAGTCTCACCATAATATACTGCACAGGATAATGACCCAGAGGTCAAAGTCATGGTATTCTGTAAATAATATAGATGGATGGCATATGGGATGCTGACTATCCCCAAATGAAAAGAAGTATTGTCACAGAACAAAAATGCATCACAAACAAAATAAAAGTTTACACTGCACAGATTCATTGTTACAAGGTGTTTTTAATTAGGTCTACTATAAAAGTTATTATAAATTATAATTATAAAATGTGTCCATATTGAATAGGAACAAAATTCATTACTGGGCCATCTGCCAGCTGTAGAAAACAAAACACAAAAAGATATTATGATTGTGAACCCAGCTGAAGCTTTGCATGTGAATTAATGTTTGTTAGTGCTAAGGTAGGAAAAGATAAACATATTAATTTTCAAACAGTAAAGAATAGTTGATAAACAACAAACATCCTAAATGGGATTGGTGGGTATCTTATTTGTACTTGTTTATAAGAAATAGAGAATGTGACTTTTATTTTTCTTAATAGTACACTGGAAATAAAATTATAGAAGAAAAGATATTTTATTGCAAATGTAAAATAAGATGCATTGTGTCAAACTTAAAATATAGCATTTTATATTTGTTCACATTGCCTTAGATTCGAAATACTTTTTTTAGAGTCATGTGTCATTCAATCACACTGGTAATTTTAGCTACTTGGGAGGTTCAGATAGGAAGGATCGCTGCCCAAGACATTCTCTACAGAAATATGAGGCTTTATCTCCACAGAGGAAGGCAGACATAACTGCATGTCTCTGTGATTCCAGAAATGTCTGCAAGTCTAGAGTAGATGGATCATGGTAAAGCATGCATGCCAAGTAAGAAGCAAGTCCCAACTTAAACTGGTCTGGAGACATGGCTCAGTAGCAGAATCATATATTTGAGCAATATACTCCATTTCGAACCTGAAAGCCAGAGTTAACATACATGTCTAGTCGGCTTAATTGAGTTTACATTAAGAAAATAAGTTGAGGGGCTGGGAAGGTGGCTCAGTGGTAGAGTGCTTGCCTTGCATTCATAAGGCCCTGGGTTCAATTCCTCAGCACCACATAAGCAGAAAAACCCGGAAGTGGCACTGTGGCTCAAGCGGTAGAGCACTGGCCTTGAGCTGAAGAGCTGAGGGATAGCACCAGGCCCAGAGTTCAGGCCCATGACTGACAAAAAAAGAAAAAAAAAAAAAGAAAATAAGTTGAAACTGGAATGTTTATTTGTTTAATTTCATTTTCTATCTTTCAAACTATGGTATATGAAACCAACAGAGATATGAAATGTTTTGAATTGTAAATATGTCAAATAAAATTGAGAATTCAGAGAATGTTAGTAACTGAATGTTTGTCTTCCCCAAATTTATATACTGAAGCCCTAAAACCTACTATAATATATTTGAAAACAGTGAATTGGGATGTCCTTAAATTTATAAGGCTGGGGAGCTGGACTGATGGGCCAATTAACTTATAATTAAATTCACCAAAGAGCTTGTTCACTCTCTTCTGCAGATTGAGTTAAGACCATAGAAATATACAACAACAAAATGGTCATCTATAAACTCAAAAGGGGTTTGCATCTCAGTCTTAGAATGTATACACTGCTCCTGGATTTCCGGTTTCCAGAACTATGAAAATATGAACTCCATTGTCTAGGTTAACCAGTCAATGATAATGTGTTATAGTACCCAAGCTGCCTAAAATAGGTAGTTAATACAGGGACTAATAGATTGACTTGAAATAATAAATTGGAGATGCTATCAATTTCCATCTCAACAATACCATATCACCACCAGATTTCATTCCACAATCTCCTTCTCCAAAGATGGATTTTAGGGAAAATGGTTGAGTAAAGTCATTTGACCGAAATAAGTAAGAACAACAACAGCAACAACAAAATCATGCCAGTTGCCGGTGGCTCACACCTGTAATCCTCGCTACTCAAGAGGCTGAGATCCAAGGATCTCAGTTTCTAAGGAAGGATCTCAGGTTCTAAGCCAGCCTGGGCAGAAAAGTCCCTGAGAGTCTTAACTCCAATTACCAGGAAAAAGCCGGAAGTGGCGCTGTGTCTCAAGTGATAGAGTGCTTGCTTTGGGCTGAAGAGCTCAGAGACAGTGCCCAGGCCCCAAATTCAAGCCCCACTACTGGGAAGAAAAAAAAATCATCTCACTCATAGGAAAAATAAATTTTCAAAAAGAAAAAAAGAAACACATTTTCCTATGTACAAGATAAATGTTTGAGTGTGACTATCATTTTAGCTTTAATTTATAAAATGTAAGTGGCTATCAAAACCATAAAAAGCGTGAAATTGAAACATTTTAAAGCTAAAATGTTAGATCATAAAAGACACCTTATTGATATCCTACGTGTGTGCATTTCTTTCCAGCATCGTGTTCTCGATGAAATTCCCTCAATTGCCCCTTAGAGGGATGCTTGCTTGCAGCAGTGTCCGTGATGTGAGAGGACTGTAACTCAATTTTCTGATTTAATAGTGCAGGGTTATTCAAGCATGAAATTACCTCCTTCATGTAGAGCAATCCCCTTTGCCTGGCAAGTCAAGGCTCAAAAACTTGATGTCTACTGTGATTACAGCTGTTGACCCAACCAATTGTTGCTGGAATCACAGCAAATCTTTTCTGTATGACCCACTGAAGAAAATAGATCTTTTCAAACAGTTAAAAGGTGAAAGTAAATGTTTGGCTCTTCTTATACTTACTACTATGTGATTATGTACTGCATTAAAAAATAATCATATTACATAGATATGAAGTATTATATTTTTAAATTGACTAGAATATATTTTCATTATATATTATATATAATATTTTTTATTATGCTGTCATGGGGCTTGAACTCAAGGCCTAGGTCTCTTCCTGAGCTTCTTTTTCTCAAGCCTAGCATTCTATCACTTGCCCAGCTCTACATCCAGCTTTTTTTGTGTAGTTTATATTGGAGATCATAGTCTGTACTGGCTTCAAACTTTGATGCTCAGATCTCAGCCCACTGAGTAGCTAGAATTACAAGTGTGAGCCACTGGCACCTGGCTATAAATTACTTTTAATAATAATTCTATCCAAAAAAAGGGCACAGGCAGCCAACCTTATGAGTATTTGCTATTTATAAAATGAATCAAACACCATTTGCTTTTTCTTATTAAGTTAATCAAACACTCTAAGTGTTGTTGGTTTACATTGCAATTTACAAAGTATGAAAATGGGATTAGTGAAAACCTGTACAGTGATAGTTTAGTAGAAGCTCTAAATTCAAGTTAACACTCTTGTTTTTTTATGTCACATAAAATGTAGTTGAGAAAAGAAGTTGTAACTACTTTTTGTAATATACATTTTATTTTCTTCACCATATTAAAATATTGCTTCAAAAGAAAGTCTGTGGTAGCCGGGCTCCAGTGGCTCACACCTTAACCCTAGCTACTCAGGAGGTTGAGATCTGAGGATCGCAGTTCAAAGCCGGCCTGGGCAGGAAAGTCTATGAGACTCTTATCTCCAATAGACCACTAGAAAACTGGAAGTGACACTGTGGTTCAAGCAGTAGAGTGCTCGCCTTAAGCTGAAGAGCACAGGTACAGCACCCAGGCCCAGAGTTCAAGCCCTACGACTGAAAAAAAAAAAAAAAAAAAAAGTCTGTGGTGAGATTTTTACATTGTTTTATACAACAGCTGAAATCTTGGATACATTTTTTTACACTCAAAGCAAAATTCATTACTCATTACTCAGTGGCTCCTGTCATATGCAGCACTACAGGCCTAATGTACTAAATAGCCAAGAGAGAACTCTGGAATCAAAGAGTGTTTGAATATTTGCTTGGCAAGTACTAAAGATCTGAATGATCACAAACAAGACCATACTAAAGCTACCAGCACAACTATGTTTATTGCATTATTTACCAAGCTAAGATATGGAAGCAACCCAGATGTCTCTCAGTAGATGAAGGGATCAAGAAAATGTGGTTATACACAATGGAATTTTATGCCTCCATCAGAAAGAATGACATTACCCCCATTTGTTAGGAAACGGAAAGACTTGGAAAAAATTCTATTAAGTGAAGTAAGCCAGGCCCAAAGAAACATAGGTCCATGGTTTCCCTTATTTGCAATAACTAGTATATGTCTGGGACAAGCAGAAAAGGTCAAATAAGATGATGTTAAGCTAAATGAGCCCCGAAGATAGGGGCACAAGTGTTTTTTGCTTCCTTGCTATTTATTGTTTATAACATATTTATAAGGTACCATGTCATTTTTTTGGTGCTTTGTATGTCCCTCCCCTGTTTTCACTGTATTTGATGTTGGTATAATTTGGGGAAGGTAAGGGAAAAAACAAATTGTTTAAATAGGGATACAGATTGACCAATTGCAACAATGAGATGTACAAGAAACTATGTGGAAAAATTTAGGAGGGGGGGGGGAAGCTGAGGCGGTGGGAGGGCAGGGATGGTAGGGGAAAAACAAAGGAGGAGGCAACAATGTAACAAATGTACTCATTACCTTGCCTAACAAATGCAAACAATAACAAATATTTACATACACATACACACACACACACAGGGTTGCTTTATGAGTTATTGACTTTTTTTACCTGAATACAGAATTGAGTTTAGATTTATCCCAGATTGCAAAGGCTAGACAAACTAGTTTTTTAGAAGAAAAGTTGTTCTGTAGTGGGGCACTTAGACACAAAGAAGGGGTCATTAATGGATCATATTCATTGGAGAGTAAGAAGAAAAATTGAAAATTACCATAAAAGGAATTTAGAAAATTTGTGAACATGAATGTACATGGATTTTTGTGTGATAAACATATTCACTATATTTTATCCAATAAATCACTTTTGGTAAAATCTAAATAATACTTTAAGATGAACCAATGTTTCCTTGATGGTTTTTAAAATAAGTCATGGTATTTACATGGGACACAAAGTCATGTATATTTGGTTACATTAATATTTAAAGTTTTAAAAGAAAGAACTATTTTTATAACTTTTTATTTTCTTGCAAAGTTATATAGTGCACATATCTGTCTATTTTTGACAGCATTATAAGAAAAGATCACTAGTTTGTTCTTTTGTTTGAGCAAACATTGAATAAAATGTAATTTTTCATTATTCTTCATAGCAGCAAATAGGGACATTTTCATAGACATTTCCACTGAATAGTTTCCATTTGTTTATGTCAAATACACAGAATGTTCATAAATAATTTTAACATTTCTTATGTCAGAGCTTAAAAAGCAAAGTTTTTTAAAAGATAATTTGAAAGCTTTGAGCTTATTATTTTGCTATTCACTTAAGACTTGGTTGTCGCATAAACTGCTAAAATTTCTGTTATCTATTGCTAGTTTCAGTATTATAGAAGTTAGAAATTCACAGTAATTATGTGCTAATAACCTCAAAACATCATAACGTCAAAAGCTGGAATTAGTTAAGAATTTTGTAAATTCGTCACAAGATATACTTATTGAATAAAGGAGATACTTATAAACACTAACCAATAGAGTTAAAAAGTAATTTCTTGTGTATTAAAACATTTTGATCACAAGTATAAGTGAAATAAAATTTGATCAAAGATGGTTTTGCAAATAACCTTTAAAAAATAAGTGTGTATCTATAAATGTGTGTGCATTTTTGTAGCAAAATAGATTAGCATTTGCATCTTTTAGTTCAGATTACAATTACTCTGCTCATTTCTAAGAAAAAAAAATCCCTGCTATTTGAAAATATCCTGAAAGATTGTATATTCTACACAGAAACACTTGGGCACAGACATATGTTATCCATGTGATATACCCCAACTTCTATCCTATGATATGTTACTGATGTCCTAGCTTCTGTTTATCAGTCTTTTAAATATTTGTAGAAAAAGGCTTTAATTCAGCATATCAAAATATGAATAAAATGTTATCTAATATAGCCCATGGCTTTTGTCTTGAAAGGCATCCAAATCCTATCCTTCAGCTCTATCTCCCAAGTTAGTACATTTGCTTTGATGAAGAGTACTAAATGGGCTCTCCCCATTGCTGATTGGTCTACTCTAAGAAACTTTTAACTCTTAAAGAACCATGTCTATGACTAAACATCATTTGCATAATACAAGTTTTCATTTTCTACTATTTTCCTCTGCAATCCGAATTTCCTCCACATTCCTGTTCTTTGGAAAATCACAGTACTGATTTTGAGAAGGGCTGACTGAGACCTCACCCCTCTTTTTCCAGGTGCTCCCTCAGCAATGCTTCCCAGAATTTCTCTGTTCCTCAAGGATAGTAGTTTCCTCATCTAATTTATTTCCACTGATTTTTTTAGAGTGATTGTTAAAAGTTTCCTTTGCTTACAAATATTGACAGGAAGGAAGTTGTCAATGAGACGGGACTTTCTACCAGAGTTTCAATCCCAGCCTTCCTGCCTACCCATATTGCATTGTGAAAATTACTTAAATTCTCAGTGCCTCAGTTTCTCATCTGTGAAATGGGACTACTGAAAGCAGCTTACCATTTCCTTGTGGGATCTCTGTCAAGGTTAGATGACTTTAGGGTTAGATGTATTTATTTAAAATACAATACAAATGCGTGGTTCTTGCTAAACATCCCTCAGGTGAATATCAAGGTTGGATCTTGTAACCCTGCAATCATTTTAGACTACATATCAGAACCACCAAATGAAAATACAAATTTTAAAAATCAAGATATTAATGTTTTAAGGTAGGCTTAGAATCAGGTAAGCGACATCTTGAGTCATTAAAAAAATCCCCACTGGGGATTCTGACATAGAGACAACTTTGATTCTCACTGCTATAAGAAAATATTATCAATCTAATTGGTGCCAGTTTTGATTAGTGATAAGCTTACTGTTTAACATCAATCACAATTCTAAGTTTTGTTGACTCGAGGCTGACACTCAATGTTAGTATTTATGTGGAGATCTCAAATAAGAGGCAGAAAACAATTTTTGTATGTTATTCACATGCCCTAAACATGAAGCATTAATTTAGCTATTAAAATGAAATTGAGACCAAAAGAGAAATCTTTATTTCTGTGGGCTGGTTTATGGAATCCTTTTGAACTAGTTGGTTGATCTGAGTATCTTAACATCTTTCTCCCTGAAGATAACCATCAGAGCATATTTGCCCTAGATGCAGGATAAACTTTCCAATTTTGCCTCAGCACTATTATCCAAGATTCATTAAGGGTTCTCTGAGACTAAAACACTGTTCTGTGTCCTTTACATGATTTTACATAACAATGCAGTACACTAGGAAACATTAATAGCATTTTATCTATCAAGTAGATTAAGCATTTTGCCTAAAGCTACAGAATTGCTTGAGGCAGGATTTTAAGCATTTCACTTCTAAGAGACCCTTATTCTTCTTGTCCTTTCTACTTTTCTTCTGCTTCCTGTTATTTTTGAAAATCTACTTAACGATAAATAAATCTCCTGTAGGTGACTGCTATGAGGAAATAGAAATATTTTTGCCCATGAATTTCATTCTCATCCCAGACTTTAATCCTGAGCCAACAGTTTTGGTCAATAGCATGCCTTCTTAGTTGAAGTCACAGTTCTTAGCATTCCAAGTTTCAGTGCAACTGAAAATTGTTTTCCATTTTCTAAATGGAAAATGCTTCTCTTTCTCCTTGAGGGCTCTTTTCTTTCAACATGACTAAGTAATCTATATCAATAAATGTACTCAACCAGGTAAAGCAGAAACACCAAAGAAAGTACAACTCCTACATTCTAAAAGCTACTGCTTCATTTCAAATTGTTCAGATAAAGTATTTCACTTCAAAGTGAACTTTGTTCACATTTTCATTATCCCCTGGATTTCCTCATATTTTTAGCACTTTGGTCTGACAAAGGAAATATTTTGCTCATTCTTTCTTTCTTTAGTGTTCAAGGGCTTCCACAAAAATCAAGGTTACATCTCAGAGCTTCTTCATGGTCATTAAAGGTAAGACTTCAAATTTTTTAAAGTGCTGGCCATGGAATTTGAGATTAATCTCAACTTTTAATCCAGTAGACAGCTATATATGCAAACCAAGCTAAATTCTGCATTGGAATTCCTTTGTCATTTCCTTTGAACTTTCTACTACTTCATGGTAACAGCACCAATTCTATCTCTTACTCTTAGGTAGATGATTAGGATTGCCTTGACTGAACCAAGCTAGTTACTGAATCTGTGATATTTACTCTCATGACCACCTTATTTATACCAGACCTGGGCTTGTGAGTCACTCTGAATCAACAGAATATGGCAAGTATTTTGCTGGTTTGAGTAAAAGTTTTCTTTATCCTCTGAAGTAGTTGTTCTAGACATTGGGATATAGGATTGTAAATCGCAGAATCGCTTCAGCTATTTCTGAAAGAGTCTTGTAAAAGACCTACCATGTGGAAGAAAACTCTCATAAATTACATTGGGAGCATTCAGATCAGACCCAATGAAGAGTCAGAAAAGTCCGATTTTCAATTCCTTATAAGGCTCTAGGCAGTGTTGCAGAGATTTTGATTACACACAACATAAAGCATTGTTTTTTTTTGGGGGGGGGAAGTCTGGTCGTGGGGCCTGAACTCTGGGTCTGGGCGCTGTCCCTCAACTCTTCAGCTCAAGGGTAGTGCTCTAAAACTTGAGCCACAGAACCACTTCCGGCTTTTTCTTTTTTGCTTATGTGGTGCTGAGGAATCAAACCCAGGGCCTCATGCATGCAAGGCAAGCGCTCTACCACTGAGCCATCTTCCCAGCCTCAACACAAAGAGTTTTAAGTGATACTTCAAAAGAGAAAAAGAAGAGTTCAAACTTGAGTTATAAGCCTTTAAAGCCTTTTTTTATTTGTTTGTATTTTTAACTTAGGGTGTTATACCACAAACATAGAGAAGTGAAATAATTATCTAGCCATAGATACAGAGGCAACATAAAGACAGAAATAAGAAACAAAACTGTAATGAAACTCATTGTTCACTAATTTTAAAGATTTTGATTCAGCCAATATGTAATGATCAGTATGTAAACACTGGTGAGTGGGTTTAGTTTGAATTATGCTATGTTAAGACTGTAATAATTACAAATAATCCATGTTTAGTCACATTGTAACTAGAGATACTGATTTTCACTGTGAAAGCTATTTATCTTTGATTCTCCTTGTACTTGTATTTTATAGAATTATGCTTTTTTAGTGTGAAAATACCACACAGAGGGGTTACAAGTACATGGACAAGGTAATGAGTACATTTCTTTTTTTTTTTATTGTGAAAATACTATACAGAGGGGTTACAATTACATGGACAAGATAGTGAGTACATTTCTTATCAAGCATTGTTGCCTCCTCGTTTGTTTCCCCATACCATCCCTTCCCTCTCCACCCCCCCCACCAACACACCCCCCTACCACCACCCCCAATGAGTATATTTCTTATCAAGGATTGTTACCTCCTCCTTTGTTTCCCCTTCCCATCACTTCCCATGTCCCAATACCCACCCTTCCACTCCACATCCCCACCTCTACCCGCTCCCCTCCAAAGCTGTAAAGTTTGTTTTTCGACATAACAACTTGTACATCTCATTGTTGCAATGGGTCCACCTGTATCCCTATTTAAATGATTTGTTTTTATTCCATTCCCCTTCACAAATTATACCAACATCAAATACAGTGAAAGCAGGGGTTATACCATGGGGGAGGGACATACAAAACAACAAAGAATTCATCTTATAAATATGTTAGAAACAATAACAAGAAAGAAAAAAAACATTTGAATGCTTATCTTGGGGTTCATTTCACCTAACATCAACTTATCTGACCTTTTCTGCTTGTCTCAGACATATACTAGTTATTGCAAATAAGGGAAACCATGGGACCTATGTTTCTTTGGACTTGGCTTACTTCAGTTAATGTAATTGTTTCCAGGTCTTTCCATTTCCTAACAAATGGGGCAATGTCACGCTTTCTGATGGAGGCATAGAATTCCATTATGAATATATGCCACATTTTCTTGATCCATTCATCTACTGAGGGGCATCTGGGCTGGTTCCATATCTTAGTTATGGTAAATAATGCTGCAATAAACATTGTTGTGTTGGTAGCTTTAGTATGGTCTTGCTTGGGATCATTTGGGTAAATGCCCCAAAGGGGGATTCCTGGGTCATAGGGGAGCTGTATGTAGAGTCTTTTGAGGAACCTCCATACTGCTTTCCAAAGTGGTTGAACAAGTTCACACTCCCACCAACGGTTCAGTAGGGTTCCCTTCTGTCTACATCCCCCTTCAGCATCTCTTGTTATTAGAGTTCTTGATTATAGCCATTCTAACTGGGGGGAGGTGGTATCTCAATGTTGTTTTGATTTGCATTTCTTTTATGGCTAGAGAGGTTAAACATTTCTTCATGTGTCTATTGGCCATCCTTCTTTCCTATTCAGAGAAGTTTCTCTTTAAGTCTTTAGCCCAGGGGGGAAAGGGGAGGCTGGGAAGGGAGGTGATGGGTAAACAAAGGATAAGGCTGCAATGCTTGGTAAGAAATGTATGCATTATCCTGCCCATGTAATTGTAACCCCTCTGTACAGTATGTTCACAAATAAAATAAAAAAATTAAATTAAAAAAAAAGTCTTTAGCCCACTTATTTATTGGGCTGTTGTTTCTTTGAGGAGTTGTTTTTGGGGGATTTAATTTTTTGAGTTCCAAGTATATTTTAGATATGAGACCCTTGTCCATTGTATGGATAGTGAAGATCTTCCCCCAATCCGTGGGCTTTAAATTGATCTTTCTAGCTATGTCCTTTGTCATGTAGAAGCTCTGCAACCTCTTGCAGTCCCATTTGTCCAACCTTTCTTTGATTTGTTGTGTTTCTGGGTCTCTATTAAGGAAATTTCGGCCTGTACCGAGGAGACCTAAGGTTTCTCCTATTCCTTCCTGTAAGGTTTTCAGGGTGTCTGCTTTGACTCCGAAGTCTTTGACCCATTTGGAGTTGAATCTGGTGCATGGTGATATATAAGGATCTACAAGTGATTAACCAATTTTGTCAGCATCATTTACTGAAGAGGCTGTCTTTCTTCCATTCTATTTTTTTAGCTCCCTTATCGAAGATTAGATGGCTATAGGTCTGTAGGTTCATTCCTGGGTTTTCAATTCTATTCCATTGGTTCTGAGGTCTCTTCTTGTGCTAGTACCAAGCTGTTTTGATTACTATGGCTTTGTAGTAGAGTTTGAAATTTGATATTGATATTCCTCCAGCACTTTTCTTTCTGTTAAGAATTGTTTTTGCTATTCAAGGTCTTTTATTGTTCCATATGAATTTTTGGATTGCTTCTTCTATTTCCTTGAAGAATGAGGTTGGAATATTGATAGGTATTGCATTGAATTTGTAGATAGTCTTCAGTAGAATTATGCTTTATTAAAATCATTTTTGTGTCAGACCCTTGTCTTTTGGCAATCTCTTGGCAATGTGAATATATTCTTTATCGTAGAGCACAATGGCTTGCAATTTTGATTGGTTCTTACTAATATCACATGTTTATTTTTAGTATCAAAACCTAAATAATTTCTGTTATGCCAGCTTTTGGTGTCATATAGAAATTCAAGCAAAAATTTTTGCAAAAATTTTTATATCTTTTATTATTACTACTAGTAGTATCTTCAATTTCTAACATTTATTTTCAGGATAGATTTTCTCAACATCTAAGTTATTTGATTATATTTCAATTTTCTATGAATATAACAAAATATTTTTCCTGTAAGCATGCATCTACCATCATGGCACAAAAAAATTCTGTGGATATTTTATTAAAAGATGTTTAACTTGTTCCATTCTTCAGGAGTGAGATTTGAAGTCTTATGGAATTCTTTGAGCATAAGACTTCTATAGGTGAGATTACAAGACAGAAAATAAATATTATTAATTGTTGGAAAAACAACTAAAGAAAAATGATCTAGTAACAAATCAGAGGATGGAGGAAAAGACAAGGACAAGGACAAGGATCATGATATTGTGTCATCCACGTGCAGAGATGCATCATAAGAACACTGCTGGCAAGCTCAGCACCAACTCTGGGAACTGTGAGTGCTCCATTGGCAACCTATCCCCTGTAGTGGCCCAGAGCACCTGGACCAGATCCTTTGCCCGAGTAGGAGGCCACATTTGAAAAGAGCACCAAAGGAAAGGACACTGGAACACAGCAATTCCCCTGTGCAGGGAACTACAACTCACTATCGTCCTCTAGCAGACAAGAAGGCCCCTTGAAGCTGCACATACCCATATAGTAAAGCAACACCAGGTATTGTACCTACCTCCATAAAAAGAAAGACAGCTGAAAACCTTTACATCTCCCAACCCAGCAAGTCTGGTAGTAAAAATCTGCATAGCTATAGCAGCAGTGAGTATTTTTTGGGGGGGAGGGTGGTTCGGTTGTTGGGCCTGAACTCTGGGCCTGGGCACTGTCCCTCAGCTCTTCAGCTCAAGGCTAGCGTTCTACCACTTGAGCCACAGCACCACTTCCAGCTTTTTTCTTTTTGCTTATGTGGTGCTGAGGAATCAAACCTAGGGCCTTATGCATGCAGGGCAAGTGCTCTACCACTGAGCCACCTTCCCAGCCCCAGCAGCAGTGAGTATTAACTTCCAACTCTCATTTTAAAAACTTCTACTAGCTTGGGCTTAACGGAGGGCTGTAGATTGCTGAGTGAAACAAAAAGATGCCAATCCTATAGAAACTGCATTACAGAATAATTGTTATGTCTGATATAAGTAGAGATTTTCTTTTTTCTTATTTCTTCTCTCTAATTTTTAGATAATACAAATCTCCAAGTTGAATATTCTGGGGTTATTAATCCACTGATTTGACATATATATGCATATATAATTTTTTATATATACACATGCATTATCCTATTCTCTCTATTGTCTTTCTCTGTTCAAAAGTTGAGGTATTATTAGACAAGTGTGTCAGCAATAACTTTATTCTTTTAACAGTGGACAGTATTAGGTCTCAGGTTGTTTGACCCAGTTTCTCTCTACTCAGCTTCCTTCTTCTATGTAGAATACAAGGTTTTTCTCCCTCATCTTCCTTCTTGTCACTTCTTACTCTTCTATAAACTTACATCACTCTCACTAATACATATCCTTGGAAAACTACCACCAATTAAACTTACCTTACAATCTCAATACTTTCTTCTCATAGTCAAAGTTTAACAGATTCAAATCATAATTGAACTATACATCTTCATTCAGAAGTCTTTACATGCCTTGAAACCAGTTGCCCAATTAACTAAGAATATAAAGAACAGTCTATTAAATAGATCACAGACTACCAAAAGATAAAACCTAAAGGGTCTTCAAATTGGCAGAACACATCCCAGAAATACTGCAAATATGCAAATACAAGAAAATACAATTTTCACAGACAATAGAGTGGACAAACAGGGGCTTAGATAGAAGATATTTCACGAGATGAATTTAAAACATTGCTAATAAATTTAATTAATGAGAAGTTTGAAAATATATACAAGACAATTCATAAGCATGACTAGACTAGACTAATCAAAGAATAAATGAAAAAATCATGGAGACATTTACAAAAAGTAAATGAAGTCCAAGAGATGGCAAAGGAGTCCAATGAAGAAACAGGTACCCAGTTAAAGGAGATTAAGGAAAACACAAACAAATCACTGATATAAAGAACTCCTTAGAAATCCTAAAATAAAACTTTATCAAAGAACTAGAAGTCATAAAATATGAGAAAACAGAAATAAAGAATAAAATAGAAAGTCTGTGACAGAATATATGATGAAGGCAGAGTCTCTGGCATAGAGTTTTGTAGAGTAGATATAATTAAGTGAGATTAGGTAATTATACAGAACACATCCAAGAAAAAGAAAAGAGATTGCAGGAACTTCAGGTTCAATTAGAAGACTGAATTTTCAGATGACAATTATAGAGGAAAGAAAAGAGAAGAGGACAGGAAATGTTTCATAGAACTTTAGCAGAGAACTTTCCAAATACCCCAAAGAAAACCCTTTTACATACAAGAAACCTGTAGAACGTTACACCAGACCAGAAAAGTACATATTTCTGCCTCATTATAAAATGAACAGGATACATAGAGTCAAAGGAAAGAATCCTGAATCCTCTCATAGACAAAATATCAATTATTTATAAAGGAAAACCAGTCAGAATCACTACAGATATCTCAGCTGAGACCAGGAAAGCAAGAAGAACCTGGTATGATATATTCCAAACATAAAAGGAAAACAATTACCAACCCAGAATCCTGCACCCAGCAAATTTCTTCTTCATTAACCAAATGACCAATAAAAATATTCCATAACAAAGAGAATTTGAAACAATGTATCTCCACCAAATCAGCCTTACAGTAGATACTTAAAGACATCCTACATACAGAAAATCAACAAGAGCACTATATTGGCAGAGAAAATGCTTCTAACCAGAGAACCAGATAAATATAATAAGAATAAATTGAGGCACAGCTTTTAAGAAGGTGGATAGCATGACAGAGGTTATCAGACACTTCTTAGTCATAACTGGCAATATCATGGACCTAACTCTCAATTTAAAAGACATAGAGTGAGTTTTGGATCAAAACAAGAACTGTATATCTGTTGTTTACAAGAGACATATCTTGCCAAAGTGAAAGATTGGAATAGAATCTTTCAGGCAATGGCCCCATTAAAGAGGCCAGAGTAGTGATTCTACTGTTAGATAAAATAGACTTAAATTAATAATCAATAAGATGGGACAAAGGAGGACATTACAAAGTAATAAATATAATTCTCCTACAGGAGGATATGACCATTATAAGTATTTATGCACTAAATGCTGGAACACCCAAATTCAGCAAACAAATACTAGATCCAAACACATTGCCACCTCCGAATGCTCTGGAAGACCATTCAGGCAAAAACTAAGTAAGCCTAAATACTTGCATTGACCAACTTGATTTAAAAGACATCTACTGAATATTTCACCCACTAGCATCATAATATACATTCTTCTCAACACTTCATGGGCCATTCTCCAAGACAGATCAGATTTTAGGTCACAAAGTAAATCTATGCAAATTCAAAAAAATGATATTATTTCCTGTATCCTATCAGACCACAGATGAATAAATTAGCCCTCAACAGAAAAGCTATCACAGAAAATTCTTTAAATCATGAAGATTGAACACATTGTTGAATAGTCAGTGGTTCATTGAAGAGGTTAGATGGGAAATTAAAGTTTATATAGAAATCGTTAAAAATGAACACACAAAATGCCAACTATTCTGGGACACTGCAAAAGCAATACTCAGAAGAAAACTTACAGCTCTGAGTGTCTACATCAACAACTTGGAGAAATTTCCAGTCGACACTTAAATGATGTACCTTAAGCTCCTTGAAAATCAGGAACAAGACAAACCCAAAACCCATATTTGTAAACAAATAATATAGATTAAATCAGAAATAAGATAAAGACTTAGAAAAACATAGAAAGCATTAACAAAGAATTGGTCTTTTGAAAAATTAACAAATTCAATAGACATTCTACATCTGACTAAAAAAAGAAGAGAACACACCCAAATTAATAAAAATAAAGATGAAAATGGGATCATCAAAGCAGATATAAGTAAGATTCAGAATATTACAAGGGAATATTTTGCAAACATTTATGCCAACAAATTGGAATATGTGGAGAAATGGAAACATTCCCAGCATTGATAAACCTAAACTGAATCAAAAGATTTAAATCAATTAAATAGACCCATAATAAGTAATGAAATTGAAGTTGTAAAGGCCTCCCATCAAAGAAAAGCCCCAAACCTGATAGATTTAAAGCTGAATAGTATAAAGCCTTCAAAGGAGAATTCACTTCAATATTCCTCAAAGTCTTCAGTGAATTAGAAAGTAAATGATCATTACCAAAATCATTCTATGAAGTCAGCATAACTCTCATCTCCCACAGGAAGATAGGGACCCATCAAAGAAAGAGAACTATGGACCCATCTCTCTGATGAACATTGATACAAAACTGCTTAATAACATTCTGGCCAACTGATTCAACAAGTAACCAAAAAATTATACATTATGTTTAAATGTGATTCATTCCAATGATGCAAAGCTGGCTCAATATATGCAAAACAATAAATGTAATTTAGCACATCAACAGAAGCAAGGACAAGAACCACAGATAATCTCAATAGATGTAGAAAAAGTATTTGACCAAAAAAAAAAAAAAAGATTCAACTCCTCTTCATGATAAAACCTCTTGTGAATCTAAGAATCCATGGAGTAGCCCTCAATATAATAAAGGCTATTTATGACAAACTTCTATCCCTCATTATACTTAATTGTGTAAACTTAAAACTATTTCCTCTAAAATCAGGAAGCAGACAAGGGTGTCGATTCTCTATTCTCCTTTTCAATATATTACTGGAATTCCTAGCAAGAAAAATAAGCCAGGAGGAAAACATAAGGGGAATTCAAAGAGGGAAGGAAGAAATAAAACTATACTGTTTTTGTGGATGAAATGATCCTGTATTTAAAGAACCTGATAATTTCCTCCCCCCAAGTTACTTGAGCTTATTTGAAACTTTGTCAAAGTAGCAGGGTATAAAATCAACCCCCCCAAAATCAATAGTTTTTCTTTATGCCAACAATGAGAAAATTGAGACTCAAGTCAAGAAAGCAATTCCCTTTGCAATAGCTTCAAAAGAAATAAGATACCTAGGAATTAACTTAACCAAAGTTGCAAAGATCCTCTATTGTGCAAATTTGTAAATCTGAAAGAAGAAATTGAAGCAGATTTAAAGAAATGGAAAACCTTCCCCTATTCCTGAATGAGAAGAATTAACATCATAAAAATTTCAATTCTGCCCAGAGAAATTTACAAATTCAATGCAATACCCATCAAAATCCCAACAACTTTCTTCAAAGAAATAGAGAATGCAATACAGAAATTCATATTAAATAAAAAGAACCCCAACTTACAAAAAAATCCTCAGCAGGAAGAACTGTGCTGTAGGGATATCAATACCAAACTTAAAACTATTTCAAAGTAATAATAACAAAAACTGCTTGTAACTGACACAGAAACAATGGAACAAAATGAAAGACCCAGAAATAACCCCACAGAGATACAGCCATCTAATATTTAATAAGGGAGACAAAAACACAGGTTGCAAGAAACATAGCTTCTTCAACAAATGGTACTCCAAGATTTGGCTATCTATGTGCAGAAAACTGAAGCTAGATCCTTATATAACACACTGCACTAGAATCTTTAAATAGAGCAAAGATTTCAATGTAAGGTCAGATAACTATGAAAATATTACAGGAAGGGTTAGGGGAAACACTTGGAACCCTAGGCACAGGTCAAAACTTCCTAAGTAAAGATCCAGAATCACATCAAATGAAAGACTGGATAAATGGAACTGCATCAAACTGAAGATACTCTACATGGCAAAGGACATAGCCAGCAATATAAATAGAAAGCCATAGAATGAGAGATTTTTAAACAGCTATGAATCAGATAAGAGCCTCATATCTAAAATATCCATTGAGCTAAAAAAAATAAACCCCCTAATAACCACTGAAAAAATCAACAACCCAATTAATAAATGGGTTACAGACTAAAAGATGCATTTGTCAGAAGAAGTAAGAATGGCCAGTAGTTATATGAAGAGATGTTCAACATCTCTGGCAAATCGAAACAATATTGAGATTCCAACTCACTCCAATTAGAATGGCCATTATCAAGGAAACTAACAATAACAAATGTTGGCAAAGATGTGGTCAAAAGGGAACTCTACTATACTCTTGTTGGAAATGTAAACTTGTTCAAGGACTCTGGAAAACAGTATCTCCATTTCTCAAAAGACTAAACGTAGAGCTTCCTGTGAACCAGAAATTGCACACCTGGGCCTTTATGCACAAACAAGGCTACACTAGAGCTACCAGCTCCACCTGCAGCATCGTTTACCATAGCCAGGATATGGAATCAACCAAGATGCCCCTCAGTAGGTGAATGAATCAAGAAAATGTGGCATATGTACATGATGGAATGCTATGCTTGCATTGGAAAGAATGATACTGTAACATTCATAAGGCAATGGAAGAATTGGAAAAAAAATTATATGAAGCAAAGTAAGCTAGACTCCCCAAAACACAGATTGTATGTTTTCTCTCATCTTTGTTAACTTGAATGTGCCTATGAATCTACAAGTAAACACATAAGATTGTTTAAAAAAATACTAACAAACATGCACATAAAAACCATACACTGGGATATGATAAATTGTATTGGGGGAGTGGATAAAAAAGGCTCAATACCTATGTGAATATAGTTATATAAAATAATATTTATCAAAATAGACTCCAAGAAGTGGAAAGAAAATATTTTTCTTGTTTTTGTTGCTGTTTGTTTTGTGTTTTCCTTTTGTCTTATTTGTTAGCTTGTCTTTGAGAGGAAGAGGGAACACAGAAAAGGTCAGACAAAGGGTGAACAAATACAGCAAGAGAATTCACTTGATACTATGTGAAAAATTAACTATACTACTTGTGGGTGGGGATGGGAAGGAAAAATTGGGAAAGAGTGAGGGAAAAGAGACATGGTTCAAAAAGAAATCTACTCATTATTTGAATTATGTAACTGTAACCTCTCTGTATATCACCTTTACAATAACAATAAAATACATTTTTGGAAATGGGTGTATTATGTGGTTGATTTCATAGGAAAAATGGCTTTTTGTTTGTTTAGTTTTAGATTTCTCTGTGTGTGTGTGTGCGTGTACACACTACAACTCAGAAGCTGTGCTCTCACTTGACATTTTTCACTCATAGCCAGAGCTCTACTTGTAACTCATATCTCTACTTAGGCATCTTGTTGATGGATCTTAAGAAAGTCTTATGGATTTTTCTCCTTTGACTTATTACATAATGCAATACTGATTGGCTAGGATTATAGTCATGAGCCACTGTTACCCAGGGTAACTGAGGCTTAATCAGAATTTCAGAATATGTAAATACAGGTATAATTGACAATAGCTTAATAATTATATTAGAGTGGTATAATGTAAATGAGCTATTATATTCTTTTATAATACTATGTTAATATTCACAATGTCAATAAAAGTCTGACTATTTTGCTTTTAGTTAATATGTTATTTACAGCCATGGAGAAAACAAGTTTTACAAAACACATTTTAAGGGCTTGCTCTAAGCAACTAGACTTCATATGAGTACACTGATAAAAATAGTGGCAACTTTTAAATGTAAGTTCTATTGTTTTTGTCATTTACATGCATTTTCTTTTTTTTCATTTTATTTTATTTTATTGTGAACATACTGTACAGAGGGGTTACAATTACATGGGCAGGATAATGCGTACATTTCTTATCAAGCATTGCAGCTTTCTCCTTTGTTTTCCCTTCACATCCCTTCCCAGCCTCCCCCCCCATCCTCCCCCCCCCAATATTGTAAAGCTCGTTTTCGACATGACAACTTGTACTTCTCATTGTTGCAACAGGTCCATCTGTATCCTTAAACGACTTGTTTTTCCCCATCTCCTCCACAAGTTATACTGACATCAAATATAGTGAAAGCAGGGGTTATACTGTGGGGGAGGGACATACAAAGCAACAAAGAAATAATCTTATAAATGCATTAGAAACAAATGAATGAAAGAAAAAAATATGTATTTTAAGGAACTATATAAAGGAGTTACAGTTTCATAAGTCAAGTTGAGAGTGCAATATTTTTTGGGTAACATCATTCCTTCCTTCTCATTCTCCCATTTTCCCCTACTCACAAATTACATTGTTCATTTTGAACATCATGTATATTGGATACAGTGACTGCATTTTCTCACCCTTCTTTTTTCATTCCTGTGACCCTCTTTGGGCACCTTTCCCCAAACAACAACAAAAAGCATGCTTCTATGTCTTGAAATTTGCTTTAATAAATTGCTCAGAAGAGTTATGCTTTTGGATCATTCCCTTATGTATATTCTCTTTTAGTCATATTTTGTGTATATAAATGCCTAGACCTTACCTCTAGAATTTATTGTCTATTTGTAGTTCAGATCTAACTTCCACATATGAGAGAGAACATGCATTGTTTGTCTCTCTGAGCTTTACTTACCTCACTTAATGTGATTTGTTCTAAGTCTTACCTCACTTACCATCATTCTCCTGAAAATGACATAAAATTATCTTTCTAAGGAGTAAAATTCCATTACACATATCTATCTATTTTCTTGATTCACACATCTCTTATAGGGCATCTAGGCTATTCCTACCCTTGCCTACTGTGAATAGTGCAACAATGAACATAGATGTGAAAATGTTTTTACAGTGTCCTGACTTGTAATGTTCTGGTTCTGTACAAGACTGGTGTGGCTGGATCATAGGAGTACTTCTATGTTTCATTTTTAAAGAATTCTCCAAACTTCCCTCCTGAGTGCTTGTACTAGTTTGTGTTCCCACCAATAGTGCAATAGTTTTCCTTGCTCTCCACATCTTCACCCACATTTGTTATTGTTCGAATTTTCAATGTTGACCAATCTATCTCTGGTTATATGGAATCTTAAATCTGTTTTGATTTGCATTTCCTTTTTGCCAGGAATGTTGACCATTTCTTTATGTGTTTATTGGCCATTCTCCTCTATCTGCTTTTTCAAAGTTCTCTCCTATCTGCTATGCCTCCAAGACTCTTCATAAAGTCCTTGCCTATGCCTACAACTTCTAGTTTCTCTTACTCCATCTTACAGTAGTTTCAAAGTTTCATGTCTGACCTTGAGGTCTTTGATCTACTTTGAGTTGATATTGGTGTAAAGTGACAAACAGGGATCCAGATTTAGTTTCCTATCTGGACATTCAGTTTTTACAATTAGTGAAGAGGCTTTTTTTCCAAGATACATTTTTTTGCTCCTTTATCAAAAATCAGATGGTTGTACATTTATGGTCTATTGCTGGTTATTCTCGTCTGTTTTAATTGTCTTTGGGTCCATTTTTGTGCCAGTACTAAGTTGTTTTTGTTAATATAGTTCTACCACATACATTTTTAAAATTAAAATTATCATGGTAGGTATAGATAACTGATTTTGTTCTGAAGTTAATGTTTTTTCTTACATTTTTAGTGTATCTAAATTTTAATTGTTATTGTTGTTTAACTAGTATACTGATTATAGGACTACTTTAGAAATGGAATGCAAGAGAAAACAATGCATTTTAAATCAAGGAAGTAGAAGGAAACATGTGTTTTCTTTATAAATAGAGTACAAGGTAGACATAAACTTTGGGAAGCCTGAAAGTTAGTTACTTTTCCTTCTTTAATACCATATCACAATGGTTTCATTAACTGGATTTAAAAATCATGTATAAATTTATTAACATTTTAATAAATAAATAAAATTATTAACGTTTTAAATTTGGTAACAATGGATGCTGAACAGAATATGTCAGAGTGGAGTACTTTTTTCTTATATATGCATTTGGATATTTTGTATTACAGTTATGGCCAAAATCTTGATTAGATCCATAAGCTTGGAGTTTATAATAATATATGAATTGCAAAGTTTCATTGAAATATCTAACTTTTGAATTTATTTCTTTTGTGTGTCAAAGACAGAATTTTGACTGTGTGAGATTGTTTCTCTAAATTTTTCCTCAAATTTCTAAGGCTTATAAGAATCAATGCTTGTATTGAGAACATATTAAGTTATTGAAGTTCATAACATGCTCTTGATCTCGTCATTATAGACTGAATATTATACGTTGCCCACCATGTCTGTGTTCCAAGTAAGCTACTTATAAATCAGAACTTCAGCAAATATAAGATAATTTTCAATGTAAAGTCTTTTGTTTTAATTTTTGGCAAAAGTAAAGAAGGCAATTAACTTGTATAGAAATGTAAATAGGAAGGCATTCAAGTCTCAAATTATTATACTTGTAACTTTCTATTTTAATAATTATTATGATATTTTGCACTTTGGACTTAGAATGAGATTTTATATTTGAACATTGAAGTTTATTCTCTTATTAATATTATTTAGCTTACATTAGACACATAGTTTAAGGAGTCTTAATACTTATAGTCAAAAGCTTTGCTACCTTAACCCTATGTATCCATAGTGATTAAAAAGACATCTTATCTTTACAAGCATTATAGTCTAGTAACGTGAATGCTACCAGGAGTGAGAGAAATGCCATATTGTATGTTGAAATGCATTTTCTAATGGTATTCTTGCTAATCTGCTTGTTCTAGTCTAACTGAATATCTGTATCCATATCATTTGTCTGAAAGAGAAAGTCATTTCTCAAAATTTTTGAGCTTTGGAAGACCAATATTGAAGTTTGAGTAACTTCAAGTGGTGGTCAAAGACAGCCTCTTTCTCTATGATGACTCCTATTTCATCCTCTTGAGGAGAGTTATATGCTGTCTTCACATGGTAAAAGACAGAGGATGAAGGCAACTGGAGGCTGTGTGACTGTTCCATCATTTGAGTCTTAAAGCCATTCCAAGAGAGGTCTTCATGACTGAATTGCCTCCTCTCAGGCCCACTTGCAATATTTTCACATTGGCCACTGTGTCTCAAACTCTGAATTCTGGAAAGGACACATGCATAGCAGAGTCACTGAACTCTGGTATATGATGGTGGTGTTCCTATTAAATTTATTGTGAACTGAAGAAGACTTGGGAACTAGCACACAAAATTTATTTCATACAACTTTCTTTTACTAAGATAATGCCATCCAGTTTTATGAACAAGGGGAGGCAGAAGGCTCTTGAATGTGGATTACATAGCAATGCTCTGTGTGAGACATTTCTCTCTCTCTCTCTCTCTCTCTCTCTCTCTCTCTCTCTCTCTCTCTCTCTCTCTCTCTCTCTCACACACACACACACACACACACACACACACACGCACACACATATACATACACACATTTAAAAGAACTTTTTGGAATTCTGTCCATTTCAGTATTACTGTTTCTTTGTACGCATGTGTGTGTGTGAGAGTGTAGTCATATCTGATGGAATGTGTACAAATAATATATTTATATCAGCTTGTGAGGGCTATTTCCTAATTCAACCTCCTAACTGAAGGAACTAGGGTAAATCTACAAAGTTTTCCTAAGCGGTTATAATGTGTTCTAAATGATTGTGCAGTGATGAAATTATACTGTTGGTAGTTAATAATGACAATAGAAAATCCTACATGTGAATTTCATATAGATGACAGTATAGGAGAATAATTCTCCCTAGGTGCCTTTTGAAAAAAATGTGGCATATCATAGAAGCTTTGTTTGATTTGTTGCTGTTGCCTTCTTGACAGAAATTCAATTTAGGGAGGAAGCTCTGAGACCAACGCATCTGTTATGTGCTTTGTGAAGCATGGCATTGATGAGACTCCCATACCTATTAGCAATCAAGACAAGAAAACATTTGTAACAATGGCACACATGTGGATCATCACCAGCTAACTTTATTTTGAATGGCATGAGATCGTGCTTCTTAGATAACTATTTCAAATAGGCTTAGGTAATTTTCTAGCTTAAGCATACAGAAGGAAATAAAACCAGACACCATCAAATGCTGTTCTTTAAACCATTTTATAAAGCTTCCTTGTTTATTCCCTTCTTTCAAAGACTTTACTTGTTCCAGCTAATATTTTTTATTGTATGTATGTATGTATTTATTTATTTATTTATTTATTTATTTATTTTGTCAGTCATGGGGCCTGAACTCAGTCTGGGCACCACAGTGCCATTTCTGGCTTTTTCTGCTTATGTGGTGCTGAAGACTTGAACCCAGGGCCTCAGGCATGCAAGGCAAGCACTCTCCCACTGACCCACCTTCCCAGTCTCTCATGTAATGTTAAAAGCAATGTTAAATATTCTCCCAGTAACCATGTTGAGTTTGAGAATATTTTTTTCACAGATTTGGCATCTCGGTAAGTAGATACATACAAAAAGATTGATATATGTGTGTCAATGCTTTCCAGTCATATAAGATTTTGCCCATGATGACTCTTGAATGACACAAGTACCATCTGTAATTAATCTGTTACATCCCAACACTCCAGAGACTCAACTTAATTTTAACTGTTCAAATTTTTCTCTTAACAATCATAGTTTTACAACTAAGCAGCATAGATTAATGTAATCTTGCATTTACATTGCTTATTATGCTTAACCTTAGATTTAATTCATTGCAAATGCTTTCATGAGATGTACTGTGTACTTAACTGTATTAGAGGTTACTGTATGTCTAACAGAAGACTGACAAGCATATAACGGTAAAAGAATGCAAAAGTGTATAAAAGGTTAATGCAGAAAATAAAATTGTTTTTCATGGCTAGGAATGGTCTGTAGGTGGGAATCCAATAAGATAGTGTTTTCTCACTGACATTTTAAAATTCCAATCCTTTAGGTATCCTATTACTATTCAACTTCTTCAACTATGGGCCATCAAACCCAGAGTAACCTTAGACCCTTTTAAAAAGGAGTAGAGTGTTAGCCTAGATGAATTTCATATTTTATTGGCTAACTCATGGTGGATTGCAAAATCCACACATTTATTGTTATGAAAAATTTACAAACTGCATATCATTAACCATAAGATAGGTCTATCCACTTCCTACTACTGTAACTTTCCATTTCAAAGCATTAAGAATTTTTGTTTCTGTTTAGGATCTACTCTTCCTTGTTATATACACAGAGATTAAAAGTTTATTCCATAGCACATTAGAATATGTAGCAATAATCAACAAAGACAACTTAACTGTATGCTTCACCTAATGTTATGTGTGTGTATATATATGTATATATATATATATATATATATATATATATAAGGTATATGTAGTTTCTTACCTTACTATACATTAGTTTAACTACATAAATTAATAGAAATGAAGAATCTTGAATCTAAAACTGGATTATTTTTGAAGTTCTTAGAAAAGAAATGAAATAATGACTTTGTTTTTTATTTTTTCCTTTTTTTATAAAATTTTAATTGTGAAAATACTGTACAGAGGGGTTACAATTACATGAACAAGGTAATGAGTACATTTCTTATCAAGCATTGTTGCCCTTTCCTTTGAATTTCCACTACCATCCTTGCCCTCCCATATCCATGACTACAATCCAGACTCCTCGGTCCCCCGCCCTGCCAAAGTTGTAAAGTTTGTTTTTCGACATGATTATCTTGTGCATCTCATTGTTGCAAGGGGACCACCTGTATTCCTATTTAAACAAGTTGTTTTTTCCCCTCCCCTCCCCAAATTATACCAACATCAAATACAGTGAAAACAGGGATTATGCCGTGGGGGAGGGACATACAAAGTAACAAAAATATCACCTTATAAATATGTTAGAAATAATAGCAAGGAAGAAAAAACCACTTGTGTCCTTATCTTGGGGTTCATTTCACCTAACATTATCTTATCTGAACTTTTCCGTGTGTCTCAGACATATACTAGTGATTGCAAATAAGGGAAACCATGGGACCTATGTTTCTTTGGAGCTGGCTTACTTCACTTAATATAACTTTTTCTAGGTCTTTCCATTTCCTAACAAATGGGGCAATGTCTTTCTTTCTGATGGAGGCATAGAATTCCATTGTGTATATATACCACATTTTCTTGATCCATTCATCTACTGAGGGGCATCTGAGTTGCTTCCATATCTTAGCTATGGTAAATAATGCTGCAATAAACATAGTTGTGCTGGTAGCTTTAGTGTGGTCTTGTTTGTGATCACTTGGGTAAATACCCCAAAGTGGGATGGCTGGGTCATGGGGGAGCTCTACGTGGAGTCTTTTGAGGAACCTCCAAACTACTTTCCAAAGTGGTTGAACAAGTTTACACTCCCACCAACAATGCAGTAGGGTTCCCTTCTTTCCACATCCCCTCCAGTATCTGTTGTGATTAGAGTTTTTGATTATAGCCATTCTAGCTATGGTGAGGTCGTATCTCAGTGTTGTTATGATTTGCATTTCTTTTATGGCTAGGGAGGTTGAGCATTTCTTCATGTGTCTATTGGCCATTCTTCTTTCCTCCTCAAAGAAGTTTCTCTGTAAATCTTTAGCCCACTTATTTAATGGGCAGTTGTTTCTATGAGGATTTGTTGTTGGGTGATTTAATATTTTTAGTTCCAGATATATTTTAGATATGAGACCCTTGTCTGTTGTATGGCTATTGAAGATCTCCCAAGCCATGGGCTTTCTGTTGATCTTGCTAGCTATGTCCTTTGTCATGTAGAAACTCTGCAACTTCATGCAATCCCATTTGTCCAACCTTTCTTCGATTTGTTGTGTTTCTGGGCCTCTATTAAGGAAATTTCAGCTTGTGCCATGGAGACCTAGGGTTTCTCCTATTCCATCCTGTAATGTTTTCAGTGTCTGCTTTGGCTTTGAGGTTTTTGATCCATTTGGAGTTGATTCTGGTACAAGGTGATATATAAGGATCTAGCTATATTTTTCTACAAGTGATTCACCAGTTTTGCCATCACCATTTCTGAAGAGTGTGTCTTTCTTCCATTTGATTTCTTTAGCTCCCTTATTAAAGATTAGGTGGCTGTAGGTCTGTGGGTTCTTTTCTGGATTTTAAATTCTATTTTATTGGTCCTGAAGTCTCTTCTTATTCCAATATCAAGCTGTTTTGGTTACTATGACTTTGTAATAGAGTTTGAAATTTGGTATTGATATTCCTCCAGCACTGTACTTTCTGTTAAGGATCCTTTTTGCTATTTGAGGTCTTTTATTGTTCCATATGATTTTTTGGATTCCCTCTTCTATTTCCTTGAAGAATAAGGTTAGAATATTGATAGGTATGGCATTGAATTTGTAGCTAGCCTTGGGAATTATTGTCATTTTCACGATGTTGATCCTTCCAATCCAGGAGCACGGGCTGTTTTCCCACTTTCTAAGTTCTGTTTTGATTTCATTTCTCAGGTTTTTAAAGTTTTCATCATAGAGGTCCTTCACTTCTTTGGTTAAGTTAATTCCTAGGTATTTTATTTTTTTGTGGGCTATTACAAATGGCATTGCTTTCCTAATTTCATCCACACTTTTCTCATTGTTGGCATACAGAAAAGCCATTGATTTTTTGAGGGTTAATTTTATACCCTGCTACTTTGCTAAAGTTTTGACTCAGCTTGCGTGATTTGGGAGTAGAGTCTGTGGGAGTCTTTAAATACAAGATCATGTCATCTGCAAAGAGGGAGAGTTTTACTTCACCTTTCCCTATTTGCATCCTTTTATGTTTGCATCTTGTCTTATTGATGTAACTGGGCATTCTAATACTAAATTGAAGAGAAGTGAAGAGAGTGAACATCCTTATTTCATTCCTGAGTTTAGAGGAAATGACTTTAGTTTTTCACAATTAAGTATATTGCTGGTTGTAGGTTTGTCATATACAGCCTTTATTGTATTGAGGAATATTCCATGGATTGCTGTTTTTCCAATCTTCATCATAAAGGGGTGTAGGATCTTGTCAGTTGCTTTTTCTGCATCTATTGAGATAACCATGTGGTTCTAATCCTTGCTCTTGTTGGAGTGATGAATTATATTAATTGATTTGCATATATTGAACCAGCTTTGTATGGCTGTAATGAATCCTGTTTGATCATGGTGTATGATTTTTTGAATGAATTGTTGAAGTCAATTGGCCAAAATTTTGTTGAGAAGTTTAGCATCACTGTTCACCAAAGAAATGGGTCTATAGTTCTTTTTTTATTGTGAAAATACCATACAGAGGGGTTACAATTACATGGGAAAGGTAATGAGTACATTTCTTATCAAGCATTATTGCCTATTGACTCCTCCTTTGTTTCCTCTTCCCATCCCTTCCCATCTTTCCCCAATACTCCCCCCCCCCGTCCCGCCCAGCGACAAAGTTGTAAAGTTTGTTTTTTGACATAACCTCTTGTACATCTCATTGGTCCAATAGCTCTCTTTCTTTGATGATTCCTTGCCTGGTTTTGGGATGAGGGTTATGATGGCTTCATAGAAAGAGTTCAGTAGTGAACTTTCAATTTCATTCAAGATTTGGAGGAGTATTTGTGTGAGTTCGGCTTTGAAGGCCTTGTAGAACTCCACTGTAAATCCATTCGGTCCTGAGCTTTTCTTAGATGGGAGGTCTCTTATTGCTGTTTCTATTTCAATGGTTGATATGAGCTTGTTAAGATTGTTTAACTCATCTTGGTTTAGTTTTGAATGTTGATATTTGCTAGGAAAAGGTACATTTCTTCCAGGTTCTCAAACTTATTAGCATAAAGGTTTGAGAAGGATTCCCTTATAATGTTCTGAATCTTGGTTATTTCTGTGGTGATGTTTCCATTCTCATCTCTGAGTTTGTTTATTTGCTTGTGTTCTCTTCTTTTTCTGATAAGTTTTGCTAAAGGTCTGTCAATTTTGTTAATATTTTCAAATAACCAACTCTTTGTTTTGCTGATAGTTTCTATGGTTTTTTTATTCTAATGCATTTAATTCTGATTTAATTTAGTTATTCTTTTCTGTCTACTGGATTGAGGGTTAGCTTGCTGCTAATTTTCAATGAGGTTCAAATGTCTTATTAAATTGTTGCTTTCAGATCTCTCCAATTTGTTGATGTTGTTACTCAGAGCTATAAACTTGCCTCTGAGTACTGCCTTTGCTGTGTTCCAGAGGAGCTGGTAATTTGTGTGTTCATTTTTGTTGAATATCATGAACATTTGAATTTCCTTTCTAATTTCTTCCATGACCCACTGGATTCAACAGTGTGTTGTTCAGCCTCCATGTGTAACAGGACTTTCTTTGGTCGCTTTTGGTGTCAAGTTCTAATTTTATTCTCTTGTGGTCTGAGAGAATGCAGGGCATAACTTCAATGTTTCTGAATTTGGATGTTTGCTTTGTGACCTAAAATGTGGTCTATTTTGGAAAAAGTTCCCTGTGCTGCTGGGTGAAATATTCGGTAGACATCTGTTAAATCTAGTTGATTTATGCAGTTGTTTAGATCATCGATTTCTCTGTTGAGTTTTTGCTGAGTTGATCTATCTAATGGGGATAATGGTGTGTTAAAGTCCCCAACAATTAATGTCTTTGGATCTATGTGAGCTTTGAGGGAAAGTAGTGTTTCTTGGATAAATTTGGGTGCCCCATTGTTTAGTGAATAGATATTTAGAACTGTAATAGTCTACTGAAGGAGAGATTCTTTAAATAGTATGTAGCGACCTTCTTTATCTCTTCTCACTAATTTTAATTTGAAGTCTATTTTACCTGATATTAGGATTGCAGTGTCCTCCTGTTTATGAAGGCTGTTTGCTTAATAGATTTTATTCCAGCCTTTCACTTTCAAAATATGTTTGTTTTTATGGGCAAGGTGTGAATATTGAAGGCAGCAGATAGAAGTATGTTGCTTTTTAATCCAACTAAACAATTCATGTCACTTAATTGGAGAGTTTAGTCTGTTAACATTGAGAGTTAGGACTGAGAGGTGTTTGTAGTTCTTGCCATATTATCCACCTTCCGGTGGCAACTAGGTTCTTCCTGGTTTTTGGATTCTTAGTTTGGTTGTGGTTTCTTGGTCTTTATTGTGGTCTTTTTGGTTTTCTATTTGTAGGACATCTTTAAGTATCTTTTGTAGGACTGGTTTAGTGGAGATATATTGTTTCAGTATTTCTTTGCTATGGAAGTTTTTTGTTTGACCTTCTGTTATGAAGGAGAGTTTACCTAGACACAATATTCTTGGTTGATATTTGTTTGTCTTTAGGGCATGGCTTATATCATTCCAGGCTCTTGCTTTAATTGTCTCTGCTGAGAAATCTGCGGTGATTCTAATTGGTTTCCCTTTATAGGTGATTGATCTTTTCTCCTTGACAGCTTTAAGGATCCTTTCCTTGGTCTGAATTGATCCTGTGTGGAGTTTAATGTGACGGTGGGATATCCTGTTCTGCTCTGGTCTATTTGGGGTTCTAAAAGCTTTTTGTGTCTGAATAGGCCTATCTTTTTGCACATTTGGGAAGTTCTCTGTGGGATCCTGTTAAATAAATTTCCTAGACTATTCACTTCTGTCTCTAGGTTCTCCTTTACACCCATTATCCTCAGATTAGGCCTTCTGATAGTGTCTTCCTAATGTTGAATAAATCTATCATATTTCTTGGATTTGTCTTGGATAGTTTTCTTTTCTTTTTCTATAATATCTAGGCTGTCTTCAATCCCCGAGATTCGATCTTCTGCATGGTCTAACCTGCTGTCAAGACTTTCTACTTTGTTTTTTATTTCCTTTCCTTCCAATTGGTCAGTTTTGATGGCTTCAAATTCTTTGTTGGAGCTTTGTTTTAGATCTTGTATGAACTTCTTTACTTTCTTAATTTGGTGTTCAGTGTTTACTCACAAATCACTTAGTTGATTAGATATGGTTTCCTTGGACTCCTTTTCTTTCTGACAGGTTCAATTCAGCATTCCCTTTGTGGTCTCCCTGGATTCCTTCAGGTCTGTTTATGGATTCCACAAATGCCTCTATGGATCTTTGTCTATTCTCATCCCACTCATGCAATTCCTGTATTACTCTTTGATTAGCTTCCTCATGCTCAGCAATTCCTGAATTGGAGCTAGCTGTTCAGCCCGGCTTTTGTCAGTATCAAAGAAGGAGCTCTCTGATTGTGGGGGAGAGGCGGCCTTCCCACCGCTGCTTCCTGAGAAGGAGTGAGGATGTCAGGATTCTAGTCACACCAGAGTCTTAGTTCCTGGGCTGTCTCTGGTCTGGAATATGCAGGATGAAGATTTATTGCTGGTGGTGAGTAGAATTTGCTTGCATGTGGAGTCTAGCACCTTTGTCCCAGACACTCTCTGTTGGTATAGCCGCCATGGCAACCACTGCTGCCGCCACCACTGCTGCTGCAGCCTTGGCTACTGGCAAGTGTTCAGATCTGTCTCATTGCCTGGATTTTCCCACTCTGGCCAAAATCTGTACTATGATGGCACACTTGGTGTGATTCTCTTGCCTATGACTGTTCACTGGAACATTAAAACTTCTTTCTCTGCTGCCATCTTCCTCTGAGTGATGACTTTGTTTTAAATTGGAAGATCACTATACATTTTGATGAGATGTAATGTGATGTTTTGATATATGTACACACTTTATTGATCAACTAATGATCAACAAATTGTGTAAATATCTTAAGTGTTTGACATTATTTTCTGATGAGAACATTCAAAACCTCTTTTTAGATATTTTGCATTATAGTTAATCTCTATAATATCCCTCTGTGTAAAAATTTAAAGAAAAATACTTTGAATGTATAATTTAGGTAATTCTAATTCATTCAGTCTATGAAATAGGATAATCAAAACTACTGATCTAGAACTTATATTTAGACAGTGGGAAAATAATTTTAACAACAGAAGCTATGTCTGGTCCCTAAACAAAACTCTCCTAGAATTTGACCATTTTAGTAACCTAATCTAGGATGGAAAGAAGAAATACAAATAATGAAGTTCATTATAAGCACTTATAACTAGCTAGTCACTTTTGTCTTGGGCAGCCCTAGCAGAAAATGATATGAAAACAAAGGTCCTTTGTATTTCTGTTTCTATTTCTGGGTGATTAATAACATAATATTCTACATACAAAGTTCTCAATTTAGGAAAATTTTTACTGTCCAACTATCAAAATTGACATTCCCAGTTGTAACATAATTGTTTTTTCTGCAAACTGACTCATGTCATATTTTATATCTTTTACTATGAAACCTCTTTCCACTTACAAAAATTTTCAAAAAGTCATGTACACCCTAGAGACTCTCTGACTCTTCATTACCAAGGTACCTTTATTCTGTTTCTCATCTGGTCATCCTTATATCAGTAAATAACATCTTCCAACCTGTATTTTGCTTTTCTCTTGTTCACATATGCCCCATGCTTACTCTGTGTGACCCAGGTTAGCCATCAATCATGAATTAGCTTACATATTTCTTTTATGGCATTTTGTTGTCATTGTATGCATATCCACTGATAAGTACCCACAATCCATTATCCATGGTGAATCCAGAGGGACATTTAATAAAAATTTTTGATCCTGTCACCATATCTTTAGTGATTTTCCCATTTCCTAAACTATACTTATAATGTCTTCTGTCTTATTATCACATTCCTAACCCCTGAAAAGTACTGTAGGTGCTATACATATAAATATTCCTTAAACAAAGTTTTGTACATTTAAAGGGTGATGCCTTAGATTCTTAACCAACTTCTTTTTTACTGGATATTCTTCTATTATGAAGGGAGCTTAATATCTTTAAGACTATTGTCTACAATAACAATGAATATCTGTATTTTAGTTTTATCTTACTGATATTCATCTTTCCTAGTGTTCCTAAAGTCAAATTTATAAACCAGTAAGATTGCTTTTGGTTCACTTTAAGGACTTTAGTGGTTCCAAGTTCATCAGTTGTAAGTCCCAAGCAACTAGAAAGTCTTCTCTTTTTCCCTCTTTATTCCCAGCATAATTTTTTGTTATGTCTTTTTATGTACCTCACTATATAATCAACATAACAAACAAAACTATTAATAGTGCTAACCACTGCTTTGAGTCATGCCCTTGTTTGTATTAAGATAATATTCTCTTTGGGCTTCACTGCAAATATCTGTTAGCTGCTTCTCAAAGCTCTATCTTACCACTTATTACAAGGTATGATAACTATTTTACCATTATAGTTTTGTGCAGCATCATAGTGAGCATCATGGGTTTCCTATGATACATTAATACTGTAATTTAATAGCCATTATTCATGTGAATCTAATGAGCATAAGGAATGTACTTATTTCAATTTCAATAATTATGAAATATATACTTCAGTTTGGTAGAAAACAATGTAAATTACATAGATGATAACTTAAAGTGAATTATATATTCATAATTGACAAACATTGTTTGCTTACATAAGATGTAGAATTACAATTAATTTCCCTATTTAATATGATACCTTTAATATAACAAGAAGAAAGTTTAGAATTACCTCAATGGCATGTATTTTATTGCTATATTAACCAAGTAGTGGTTGCCCTTTTATCAAAAAAGTATTATTTGTCAGATAGCAGTTATTTTTAACCTCACAATTTGGTTGTGGCAATGAAGTTGTTTACTTTTCAGAGAAATATTCTTTCCATCTCATTTTCTTCTTTTGCAGAAGCAAATTTTTAAGTGTGATGAGTGTTTCATTATTTTTCATTTGTGTCTCTAATTTGTCAGTCATCCACCCAAAGCATATAATCTATGAGCCACTTCCCTTTTTGCCTCTGTTGCCCCAAAGCTAGATATAATTCATTTCCAAAAACTTAGAATACATAGAATACATCTTTATTTTTCAGCGTCACAAACTCCATCCACTCATTTATTTAGATTTAATTCATCTTTATTTAAATGTTCTATTTTACATTGTGTTTTATTTAGAAGTTTTGACTTATATACTATGAGACAACTATAATTTTTTGTTCATCATTTATTGGTAACAAATTTGGCTTTGAAATCTATTCCATATTCATTTTTATTTAGCTCACTAAAAGTTGTAATTTCAAAGTTCATCACCATGAGTATTTATGTTCTAAACATCCAAAATGTGGACCATAATTATCTAAAAGTAAATGCCTGAAAGAATAAGCTTAAAAAAGGTCAAGAACAAAGAGGGCATTATACCTGGCAGAATTAGCCTTCTGCACTTCTCATTTCTGACACCATGTCCTATTCAAGAGCTTTATTACATCTCACCTTGATGACTTCAAAGCTCTGCTATTCTTCCTTTCAGGATCATTTGCATCAATCTATCCTCCACAATGCTACAAGAGAGATGATTAAATATTTATAATTTGAAAATATCATTTCCTAACTAAGAGCCTCTGATAATCATAAACTATGAGATCACTGAGTACCGAGATGAAGTCAAAGCCTTTGGAAAGAGCATTTTTGTGTCTGTAAAATCGAACTTTTCACCACCTGTCCAAAGTTCTTTTGGCTTGCTGTTTCAACTTCCTGCTTTATATGCTAGCGTCATTAGTTATGTTTTTTTCTTTTTCTTCTTCATGCCTGTTATTTGCTATTGTTGACTCCTTAGATCCACCCTCCCCATAATCTGTTTAGCTATTATTTCCATACCCCATTTTTGGAAATCTGGTTATTTTATATCTCCTCAGAAGAAATTTCTATAAAGAAAAAAATCTTTTGGTATTTTTGACTAAATTTCTTCATTATAGAAATGAAAATAACACATCATTTAATTTGTTGGAGGATTCTATGAGTTAATATGTGTGCCTGAAAAAATATTTGGTGATCTTTGAGGGTTAGTTATGTCATAATGATTATTTCTTTTCTTGTAATCATTGACAGTGGTAGTGGTTTGTTGTGATTATACCATGGACACTTTGTATACACCCTGTAGGTATGTGCTGAATGAGTAAATATTGGTTATCAACTGCATTTGAGAACCAAGAAAAAACAATGGGAGAACAAACTTAAAATGAGAAAGATAAAATATGGAAAAGGAAATTTGAAGCCAGCAATCTTAATGATACCTCTGCCATTGTCTAAACCTGGATTATTTGGTTTGCTCACACCCTGTCCTTGTAGGTTGAAATTTACACATGTTCTGTGTAATGTTCTCAGCTACCTGGGGAAGTACTAAATGAAGATGGAGCATCTAGGACATTGAAATGGGACTTTCCAATTACCTTCTATGGTGATATGTTGATTTACATCCTACATTTTGGCTCTTTTTACTTACATAATAAATACATATGGAATTTTTAGCAACTTATTAAAATTTCAGCATTTTTGCTAAGTTTCAAATTAGACCAAAGGGAAATGTTTCATGTAGTTGTTAAAACAGAATTACCACCAAAGGTCATTCCAGAAAGAGTTGTACAAAGAGCAAGAATTTTCTGCTTGATTAACATTGGGTTCTTCCTTTGTGTCTTGGCATTCATTATATTGTTAATCAAACAGAATTTATTATTATAGATGAGACCTAGATTGCTGTTTTTTGAAACATTATTATGAGAAAAATAGAAGTTAGAGTTAGGAAACTAATCTGTGTATTGCATACCTATATAACTGAATGTAAATTTGCATAATACTTAATGTTATAAGTGTAAAATGTTTCCCAATGTGTATAATCTAGTATTAGAGTAAATTTAATTAGAAGTTCTTATTTTCATGTTTAATTTTTAGCAATGTGGCTTGATGTTAGGTATATTTCCTGAGGTCACACAATATCAGAAGTAAGTTCAGTGGTTTTTTTTTCCCCCCAAGAATTTGATATTTGAACATCACACATTACCCTCTCCTGTCACTGCTTTGTGGTAGAGAGTGTGTGTAGTGTACCTAGCTAACTGAATATCTATGCCAAGAAATGTACTATGCAGGCATTAGTTAAGGATCATATACCTTTATTAGCTGAAATGACCTCTAGCATCACAGATTTTTAATAATTGCTTATTATAGTTTAACTACCTAATCTGTGAATATGTCTTTATTTCAATATTATATTAATACATTTTATAATGAGACCCATAACTGTATTACCTATCTTAAAATACAAAGAAGTAGAAATTATTTTTATTAAAATGAACTTTGCCATGTATAGAAACAGTAATAGCAAATAGCACTTGAAAATTTGATCATCTGGATAGTGGAACTAAAATCTCAGCACTCAGGATACAGATGTAAGAACTGAAATCTTGAGTGGCTACATAATGTAGTTCTGTTTCTAAAAATGGAAAAGAAGAAAATAAAACATGAATAGGAAGTCTATTTTTGCTTTTATATTTTTGACTTTGTATTAATACAAGTTTATAAACACTGATTATATATAACCCATACTACTTCCAGATCCAACAAAAGGATCTTAAGGGTAGTCAAGCCTAATAACAACAAAGGGTCATGGTTGCCTAAAATACAGTTTTTTTTTTTAGTTAAGAAAAGATCGTCAGTAAGTGAAAGCAAATGATATTTCTCATAGGATAAAATGAGACTATCGAAGTCCTTCATTAAATCCAATATAATTAAATCTCAGAAGCTGAGAAGTTCTGTGGTGGTGGCAGTGGTTCTTAACCTATTTTTAGGTCACAAACCTCAGTGGAGAACTTACTGAAAGCTGAAAATCTTTTCTACTAAGAAAAAAATGCCTCTATGAAAATACATAAACTTTTTTTTTTCCATATAATTTCATGGAAGAGCATTTGAAGGCTGGACCTTAGGTAACACCTCCTGACTGCATTGGTAAATTAGGATACCTCACTGAACTGTACTTTCCCAATTGCTCTCTTAGGGTTCTTTTCTTCTAAGCTGCATACATTTGTCATTTTTACCACTTGATGTGTCTGCCCTCCACAACTTACATAATGCAGTTGCAAATCCATCCCTTCAATTCTGCAGAAGAAAGTTGTTTTTTTGCTTTAAAGGAATCAGGTGCCAGTGGTTCAAGCCTCTAACCCTAGATTCTCAGAGGGCTGAGAGCTGAAGGTCTGTGGTTCAAGGCCAGCCCTGACAGAAATTCTAGTAAAAAACAGTTGTTGACACATTATCATTACATATAGTTAGGGGTTTCAATGTAAAGTTATGATACAAACATCTATATGTTTGTATATGTGTACATATATATATGTATATATTCAAAAAATTAAATAAGATACTTAGTGTATTCATTACTTGAAATGATTTGTGGTACAGATATTTAATATTTATTCCCCTAAAAATTAAAAAATGTGTATTACTGTTAACTATACATCTATTATGTGCTAGGGCTCAAAGCAAGCCTTAGTCTTCCACTTATCTGAAACTTTGTACCCATGGCCAGCATGTCTACATTCCAAGCACCTCTCAACCTTTACAAACCACTTTTACCATCTTTACACTGATGAAGTGATACTTTTTGATCATATTTTGTGTGTGTGTGTATTTTTTGTTTTGTTTTTTGTGCTCACCTTATTTCACTTACATTTCTTCCAGATATATCCATGTGGCAGGAGTTTTTCCTGTTTATTTATTTATTTATTTATTTTTGTTGATCGTGGGCTTGAACTCTGGGCATGGGCACTGTCCCGTAGATCTTTAGTTCAAGACTAGTGGTCTACCAATCGAGCCACAGTGTTACTTCTGGTTTTCTGGTTTAATTGGAGTAAAAGAGTCGCACGGAATTTCTTGCCCAGGCTGGCTTGGAACTGTCATCCTAAGATCTCAGGCTCTGGAGTAGCTAGGATTACATGTGTGAGCCATTGACCACCGGCCAAGTTTTTTTTCCTTTTTAAGGTTGGATAGTATTCATTGTGTATTTAAACTACATTTTTTTAATTCATTTACCTATTGATGGATACAGCTTGATTAATCTTAGCTGTTTTGAATAATTCTGTTATGACCATAGAACATACTGATTTTAAACACTTCTTGTCTTATAGCTGCAAGTAGGATTACTAGATAATATAGTAGGTCTGTTTATATGATTGTCAAAATGTTATAGTTTTCTATAACAGCTGAAATAATTTGTCTCCCATCAAGAACATAAGAGTTCCCTTAGGTCTATATTTTACATACCCCTTCTGAGACATGACGTGATGTTTCCATTTCAAAGTGCCATTTCCCAATCATTACCACTATTGAGCATTATAATATAGCTCCTGGCCATTTATAAATCTTTTTTTTTTTTTTTTGATCAGTCGTGGGGCTTGAACTCTGGGCTTGGGCTGTGTCCCTCAGCTCTTCAGCTAAAGGCAAGCACTCTACCACTTGAGCCACAGCGCCACTTCCGGTTTTCCAGTGGTTTATTGGAGATAAGAGTCTCACAGACTTTCCTTGCCCGGGCTGGCTTTGAACCTTGATCCTCAGATCTCAGCCTCCTGAGTAGCTAGGATTACAGGCATGAGCCACGGGTGCCCAGCTAGATCTTACTTTTAAATTTTTTTTCAGTTCTTTTACTTATTTTTTCATGGTTTTATTTCCTTTATTCATTTTTATTTTAAATACATTTTTATTATAAAAGTAGTGTACAGAGGGGTCACAGTTACATGAGTAAGGTAATGAGTACATTTCCTATGGAACATTGTGACCTCATCCTTTGTTTTCCCCTACCATCCCTTTCCTCGCCACCTCCCCAGCTCCTCCATCCCTACCCCCGACAAGTTGTAAAGTTCATTTTCAACATAGTGTCTTGTACATCTCATGGTTACAATGGGTCAGTAGATTAATAGGCCAATAAAATGCATACACACACACAAACATACATATAATGGAATTCTATGCCTCCAGCAGAAAGAATGACATTGCCCCATTTGTTAGGAAATGGAAAGGCTTGGAAAAAATTATATTAAGTGAAGTAACCAGGCCCAAAGTAACATAGGTCCCATGGTTTCCCTTATTTGCAATAACTAGTATATGTCTAGGACAAACAGAAAAGGTCAAAAGCTATTTACATATGACCATATAACCTGATGCTAAGTGAAATGAACCCCAAGATAAGGACACAAGAGATTATCTTTGTTGCTGCTGTTTTTAATGTACCATGTGTTTTTTTTTTTTGTTTGTTTCTTTTGTATGTTCTTCCCTCATGGTATAATCCCTGTTTTCACTGCATCTGATTCCAGTGCCCTGCATCTTGTATATACACTTTTCTAATTTGGGGAGGGGAAGGGAAAAAACAAAATGCTTAAATAGGGATATAGCTCTTCTATTTATTTTTAAAGTAAGGTATTTATTTGTGTTTTTACTGCTTAGCAGATTGAATTTTGAAAATGTTTTAGGTATTTGTTCCTGATCAGATGTATGGTTTACAGATATTTTTCTCCCAACTTGTAAGTTGTTCTTCAACTAAGTTTTCATTTCTCTCGTAGAAAGAAAAGAAGAGTAGGAAAGAAAGAAAGAGAAAGAAAGAAAGAGAGAGAGAGAGAAAAGGAAGGAAGGAAAGAAAGAAAGAAAGAAAGAAAGAGAGAAAGAAAGAAAGAAAGAAAGAAAGAAAGAAAGAAAGAAAGAAAGAAAGAAAGAAAGAAAGAAAGGATATTTAAAATGTTAAATTTGAGTATTCAGAATCTTTAAGTGTGAACATGTATTTAAAGCTGAGGTCAGCAGCTAACAGATGAAATATCGAATAAAATTAGGATCAAAGAGAAAACATGCCTTAGAACTATCAAAATCTTTATGATCATACTTATCTCTATAATACTCGTACTAAATAACTTAAATATATGTATGTTATTGGAGGAATTCTAGGAAATCCAATCTGGAATTTAAGAATGGTTCATGTACATGGCAAATTCTGAGGTGCCTATTAAGGTATTTGTATTTAACTGAAATATAAAAATGACTTAAAAAATTCACTCTTGGGATAGGTGTGATCATAATTCCACTTTTAAAATTTAATCTGAAGGCTTTAGGGTAATACCTTGGGATTGACAACTATGGCACCAGAGAAACTTTATGAAGGCATTTGTCTAGCAGTGGTCATGTAGTTGTGGTAGTTAACATTAAGAAATATAAAGAGGTGGACGAAATAAAATGGATTCAAGTTATATTATGGGAAAGATTACATGGACTGGAGACAGTATCTGAAATGACTCCTTTATTTCTGTTTAGGTAAATTAATTGATGTAGTTACATTGTTAGAGATGTTAAAAATTATGAGTGGCAGATTTGATAGTTGAATTTTGGATATTTTAATTGTGAGATGCCTGTTAGACATTCAGTTGCATATATCAAGATAGCCCAGTGGAATCATTAGAACGTAATACAGAAATGCATAAGTAATCAGCATGTAAATGATATTAAAGTCTATGGAGCTAGGTGAGATTTCCTAATGAAAACAAAAAAGATTCAGTTAGTTCTCAGGTTTTCTTAGAATAAGACTAGGACAAATATACAAGTAAGGAAAATGGAAAGTAAAAATGGGATAACACAGAATGAGAGGATAGGTGGAGAAAGCACTAAGAAGAGAATGGTATTTTAGCTGGGGGCTGTGGCTCAAACTGATAATCCTATATACACAGAGGGCTTGATTAGGAAGTTTTTAGTTCTAAAAACAGCCTGGGCAAAAATATCAAGAAATCCAATCTCAACCAAAAAAGCAGGATGTGGTAGCATGTATCAGTCACCTCAGCTACAGAAAGAAGCTTAAACAGGAGGATGGAAGTCTAAGCCAGCAAGATCAAAAACCAAGAATCTATCTAAAAATAACCTCTCTTCTCTCTCTCTCTCTCTCTCTCTCTCTCTCTCTCTCTCTCTCTCTCTCTCTCTATATATATATATATATATATATATATATATATATATATACACACACACACATATATGCTGCAATATATAATATATATATGCTACAATATATATTCTATAACCATTTTATATATGTATGTGCTGCATATGTGTGTGTTTATATGCTACAACAGAAAAGAAAACTTAGTTGAAGAAAGAACGTACAAGATGGGAGAAAATATCTGTAAGCCATACATCTGATTAGGAATAAATACACACACACACACATACACACACATTCATTCTTCAAAGCAACTATGCTACAGTATTAAAGGTCAGGTACCAGACTGAATTGTTTGAAAGAGAATGAGAAATAAAGAAGTATGGACAAAAAATATAGACTATTTTTCAAGAAAGTGGTTAGAAATGGGATGGAGTATAATTTTGGAAATACAAAAATATTTTACACTTACTTTTCCTGAAATTTCTTCTCCTCCTTTTCAACTATTATTCATATTCACTAAAATACCTAGAAGGAAGTTATAGAGGAAGGCTATGTAGTTCTCTTAATATAATAAAATGGTTAGTTTAAATGATTCACATTCCAAACCAGATCTTTTTCTTATGTAGATATATACACATACTATTTAATAAACTATTTGAAACAGAAAAGTGTTTATCATTTATTCATATTTTTTTCTCTACATTTTTATTCTTTCAATTAGTTGTATGTAAGGTTTTCATTTTGACATGTTTATATATTCACACAATGCAACATCATTAGGTTGACTTCTTTCATCATTTTATCTCATCTCTCTTCCTCTTTCCAAATTTATCTCAACAAGTGTAATTTGTTCTATTTTGTTCATGTACCTGAAATATTTTATAAATTACATACTTATAGTACACAGAAAGTATATTATTTATTTGATATGTGAAAAATCAAAGGGGAGTGAAGGAAAGAGTGACATTGTCTAAAAAGAAATACACTCATTAACTGACTTATGTAACTGTAACAACCACTCTGTACATCATCTTTATAATAAAAATATTTTTAAAGCAAAGGAACGAGAGAATAATTGATGATCATTGCTAGTTTTGGATTAAAATTGTATCTGCTCTAATGTTGAAAAAGTATGAATTAAGATGAAAAGGCCAACTGGGCACTTGTAGCTAACAATTGTAATCCTAGTTACTCAGAAGGATGAGATCTGAGGGTTTTGATTCAAAGCCTGCCAAAGCATGGAAGTCTCTGAGACTCTTACCTCCAGTTAACCAAAAAGCCAAACATAGAGCTATGGCTCAAGTGGTAGAGCACCAGCTATGAATTAAAAATAGAAGATGATTTGTAGGCCTTGATTTCAAGACCCACTACAAGGCCATGAGAGAGAGAAATAGAGAGACAGACAGAGAGAGAGAGAGAGAGAGAGAGAGAGAGAGAGAGAGAGAGAGAGAGAGAGAGAGAGAGAGAGAGAGAGAGAGAGAGAGAATGTTAGATATTGTGGATGAGGTGTTAAATTGGCCTTGAACTTAACTATAAATGTTAGAGTAGCAAACAAAGGAAGTTGTAGTTATGGATTTATTATTTATATTTATTTGATCAGAACCAAATTACTATGACAGATATCTGGGATATATCAAGTAGCAAATAGAAAAGAAAATATATATGGATCTGAAGAATAAGGAGGAGATGGGGATTCTTATGAGTAGTAGAGTGGAATAGAATAAATCACAAGACAGACATTGCAAAATCCCATTTGGATATTCCAAGAGGTGATAGTGATTGCTTCAATCACTATAGCTAGGAAGTCTTTTTAGAAATAAGAGTAGAAAAACCATATTTTTTATAGCAAGGCAGTTTATGTTACAGTACCAAGGTGTTGATAAATGTAATAGTGTTTAAACTGTAATCAGATAATAATCACATGCTTAATATGATTAACATTTACAACTAAATGTCACATTATAATTTCTTCATATTTATTTTGAGAAGAGTTAGAGCATTGCCATCTTCACGAATGCCTCTTCATTTGTCCTGCTCCTTAATATTTTTCCTCTTTCCATGCAATAATCTCCTTGTTTCCTTATACATTTAGAAGATTTCAACATCTACTTTTTATTTGTTCACAATACTAGGGTTAAATTCAGGCCCTAGTGAATTCTAGGCAAATATCCTTAAATTTGCGACCACATGTAGGGAGAGAAGTCAATACAAAAGAAAACCAAGCCTAGCTATAGAGACACACTGTTGACATTGATGAGCCATATACAGAGCCTTGTTCTTTCTTGAGTTTTCAATTGTATGAGCAAATACTTTCCCTTTTTATTGCCTCAATTAATTTGAACTGTATTTCTGTGAGCTCTATGACTATCCATTTTGTACTTCTTCCAAGTTAATCTTACTGCCACCAGTAGTCAGAAACATGATTATCTCATCATTATCCCACCCTGAGTTTATTAACAGGCCCTACAGTGATAATGATATTTCCTCTATGACCTGGTCTTACAACTCTGTCTTTTGGCATTGTTCCTCAATCAAATGTTTTCTCATGCTTCTAAGTATGGCTGTTTTGCTCAGTCTTAAATCTCTTTGCCAGCCAATAATTGTTCATAATTTTTCCTTCAGAACAACAGGTTGAATTGTAATAATCCATCTTTGTTCTTCATATTTCTCTAAGCATACCTTTCTCAAGACCCAGAGAGTTTATTTTTTTCTTTCATTTAAATCTCCATCATGAGAAGGATTATTTTTATTCTGAATCCCTAGTTTTTATCAGTTCATTAACTCTATCGGTAAATGTTTATCTGAAGAACACATGAATTAGAAAATGGATAACAATTTAGAGGAAGCTGAAGTCAACATTTACAGTATATATTCAGAGAGAATTCTTGGTAGAATTCTTTGCTCTTCAGAATCTTTCAACAAAGGTTGATAGCATCATAAAGATTAAGGGTACCATAGTGCTAAAATGGAGTATAGCAAAGTCTTATTACACTTTTCTAAAAAAAGTTAGATACATTTTAAAAGCATTGTATTACTGAACCTGATTAAATTTTGAGAATACAAAATGGATCTTATTTCTGTTTCATTTGAAATGTATGCTTGTACTTTTTGAGTTGATTAACCAAACTCAGTGAATTTTAAAATACTTCCTGTATATTATCTCATTTCTAATACATACACAGAAATCACTTTAAAGTTTTTCTTTTTTCTTTTATTTTATTGTGGAGATGCTATATAGAGGGATTACAGTTACATGTGTAAAGTACATTTTTTTGTTGTTGTTGAACATTGTTACCCACTTCATTGTTGATCTCCCACTATCCCTTCCCCCTCCACTCCCCCGCAAATGTTCATTTTCAACGTAGTGTCTTTTGAGTATCATTCTTTCAATGGGTCATCCTTTGTACTTCTTTCAGGATTTTGTTATTTCCCTTCCCTTCCATTCCCCAAATCAGATAAATGTATATACAAGATGGAAGGTACCAAGAATCAAGAACAGAGATTGCCAGGGATAAGCCAATGGAAAAAGCAAAGTGAAATAAAATAAGAAGAAAGAACTGGATAAGGTACATTGATAAAATCAAGGTTGACAATTGAAAAAAAGAAGTGGAACTGTTGTTTCCATGGTTTAGAGTTCATTTCATTTAGCATCATTTTGTATGGGAATATGTATATAGCTCTTGAGCTATCATGATTCTTTGCCAGGACTATCACATATACTAATTATTACAAATGAGGGAAAACATAGAGCCTGTGTTGTTTTGGATCTGGCTTATTTCACTTAATACAATTTTTTTCCAAGTCTTTCAATTTCCTTATGAAAGGGGTGATGCCATTCTTTCTGATGGAAGCATAAAATTCCAGTGTGTATATATACCACATTTTCTTGATCCATTCATTTATTGAGGGGCATCTGGGTTGGTTCCATATCTTAGCCATGGTAAATAATGCTGCAATGAACATAGTTGTGTTGGTAGCTTTAGTGTGGCCTAGTTTGAGATTATTTGGAAAAATTCCCAGGAGTGGGATTGCTGGATCATAGGGGAGTTCTATGTTTAGTCTTTTGAGGAACTTCCACACTACCTTCCAAAGTGGTTGAACCAGCTTACATTCTAACATTACTAACAGTGTAGTAGTGTTCCCTTTTGGCCATATTTCTGCCAGTATCTATTATTATTTGTTTTCTTGATAATGGCCATTCTAACTTGTCTGGGATGGTATCTCATTGTGGTTTCATTTGCATATTTTTTATGGCCACTGATGTTGAGCATTTCTTCATGTGTCTATTGGCCATTCTTATTTCCTCTCCAGAGAAGTCTTTTTTCAATTCTTTAGCCCACTTGTTAATGCGGTGATTGTTTCTTTGGGGATTTGTTATTGGGGCATTAATTTTTTGAGCTCTAGGTGTATTTTTTATATGAGACCCTTGTTTATTGTATAAATAGTGAAGATCTTCTCCAAATCAGTGGGCTTTCTATTTATCTTGCTAGCTATGTCCTTTGCCATGCAGAAACAGTTTAAGGCAATCCCATTTATCCAGCCTCTCTTTGATTTGTTGTTTCTGGATCTTTATTTAGTAAGTTTTGACCTTTGTGGAGGAGCTCTAGTGTATCCCCTACCCATTCCTGTAATATTTTCAGGGTATCTACCTTTACCTCCAGGTCTTTGATCCATTTGGAGTTGATTCTGGTACAAGGTGATATATAAGAATCTAACTTTAGTTTTCTGCTGGCATTTGACAAATTTTGCTCATAACATTTACTGATGAGACTGTCTTTCTTCCATTCTATTTTTTTGGCTCCCTTATCAAGATTAGGTGGCTATAGGTCTGCAGGTTCATTTCTTGGTCTTCAGTTCTATTTCATTGGTCCTCAGGTCTGTTCTTGTGCTAGTACCAAGCTGGATCTTATATCTGTTTCATTTGAAAAGTGTGCTTGCACTTTTTGAGTTGATTCACCAAACTCAATGAGTTTTGAAATACTTCCTGTATATTATCTCATTTCTAATACACACACATAAATTTGTTTTTCTACAGTTGCTTTATATATAGTAAGGTCTAGAATGTAAGTAGACTTGAATATTAATGTCTGTTTTTGTTTGAAAATTCCCCAGGAAGGTTTGACATTCAAGATGAGATTAAGAGAATGACAGCTAAAGATGTGACTGATTGGTCACATCTTATAAAAATAAAAGCCTATTAGTTTTGCATTATGGTATGCTAGAGAGCCATGTTTTTCACATTAATTATTTTCTAGTTTTAAAATTCACTTGAATGAATATTGTTTTCATTAAAACTCAATAACTTAGTGAACATATAGTTTGTTCATAGATGCTACTTATACAGTAAACAAATTTCTTGTTAATTTTGGGGAGGATTATTGATATTGAAAATTTGCAAATTTCAATGTTAAATGGCTTCTATCTAAGACATATTCTAGATATTATTCTATGTCTATTGAAATGAGACTAAATAAGGATGGTCTAAAATGTAATAAAAGGTTGCATTCTTATTTATTCAAGATAAGCTGGTATAGGTAAAACTGTCAGGAAAATACTGTCACAGATTTATTTACTTATTTGTATTTATATGTATTGAAAAGAAAGTACAGAAGCAATTTATTTATCTAAATTCCTTTATTATACTAAATTCCTTTGTAATTCTTTGTAATAAGTGTGTTTTAAATTCCTTTCATTAATCTATGCTAGTTACTCTGTCTTAAAAAGGAAATGTGTATTATATATAACCATAAATGAATAAGTAAAAGGACTTACCCCTCACCACACCACCTATGAATATATTCAAAGAACATGACAAGTAATTCAAAACTTCAGATCCCAGCAATGCAATTCTCACTATCCCAGTTATAACACACATTTAGCTATTTATATGAAAACATGAGAATGAGTAAAGTACTTTTTTGAGGAGATTCCATCTGGCTATGTATTTGGCATCCAGATAATATGTTTGATGAGATAAAACAGTTATGTAAAATAATGAAAATAAAGGATATAAATAACATTTTAAGTTTACACATTTTATATAACACATGCTCTATTTTAATTTATACAATTTTTGGCTTCCATGAAATCAACTTATACACATGTTCTGGTATCTTTGAGTTTTGAGGACTGTGCTGACTCATGTATATAATGATTTCCTTGTGTATGTAAAGCTTTAACATATCTAAGAAGAAAACCTTCACTAATGAACTCACATTCCGGTTATAGGGGAATTATGAAATGTCACTATTGAAATAATTTTATCCTTTCATTATTTTAAGAATACTTGATAATCTTTGTTTTTAAAAAGGAAAAAGAAATTAGCCAGCCACTAGAGGATCATGCCAAAAATCCAAGCTACTCTGGAGGCCAAGATCTGAGGATCATGGTTCAAAACCAGTCTGGGCAGGATGAGATTCTTATCTCCACTAAGCTGCTCAGAAAACGTTGGAAGAGGTGCTGTGGCTCAAATGATAGAACACTACTAGCTTTCAGCAAAAGAAGCTCAAAATTAGAGCTCAGGCTCTGAGTTCAAGCCTCAAGTTGCCATGGAAAAAATAAAAAGGAGAAAAACTAAATTTAAATATTTTTAATAAGCTTGAAGATGAATTTGTATCTATTTAACCTTGTCTGAACTTATTTTATTTTATTTTATTTTATTTGAGAACATACTGTACAGAGGGGGTACAATTACATGGGCAGGATAATGCATACATTTCTTACCAAGCATTGCAGCCTCCTCCTTTGTTGACCCTTCACCTCCCTTCCCAGCCTCCCCCATACCCCCCTCCTCCCCCCACACCAACATTGTAAAGCTGGTTTTGACATGACATTTTGTACTTCTCATTGTTGCAACAGGTACACCTGAATCCTTAAACGACTTCTTTGTCCCCATCTCCTCCACATGTTATACTGACATCAAATATAGTGAAAGCGGGGGTTACACTGTGGGGGAGGGACATACAAAGCAACAAAGAAATAATCTTATAAATGCGTTAGAAACACATGCATGAAAGAAACGAAAACATTAAAATACATATTTAAGGGTTCATTTTCCTAGCATCACTTTATCTGACCTTTTCCGCTTGACTCATACCTACACTAGATATTGCAAATAAGGGAAACCATGGGACCTATGCTTCTTTGGGCCTGGCTTACTTCACTTAATATAATTTTCTCCAAACCTTTCCATTTCCTAACAAATGGGGAAATGTCATTCTTTCTGATGGAGGCATAGAATTCCATTGTGTATATATACCACATTTTCTTGATCCAATCATCTCCTGAGGGGCATCTGGGTTGGTTCCATATCTTAGCTATGGTAAATAATGCTGCAATAAACATAGTTGTGCTGGTAGCTTTAGTGTGGTCTTGTTTGTAAACATTTGGGTAAATGCCCAAAAGTGGGATTGCTGTATCATAGGGGAGATCTATGTGAAGTCTTTTGAGGAACCTCCATACTGCTTTCCAAAGTGGTTGAACAAGTTTACATTCCCACCAACAATGAAGTAAGGTTCCTTTCTGTCCACATCCCCTCCAACATCTGTTGTTGTTAGAGTTCTTGATTTTTGCTGTTCTAACTGGAGTGAGGTGATATCTCAATGTTGTTTTGATTTGCATTTCTTTTATGGCTAGGGATGTTGAACATTTCTTCATGTGTCTATTGGCCATCCTTCTTTCTTCTTCAGAGAAGCTTCTCTTTAAGTCTTTCGTCCACTTATTTATTGGGCAGTTGTTTCTTTGAGGATTTGTTGTTGGGTGGTTTAATTTTTTGAGTTCCAAGTATATTTTAGATATGAGACCCTTGTCCATTGTATGGCTAGTAAAGATCTTCTCCCAATCGGTGGGATTTCTATTGATCTTGCTAGCTATGTCATTTGCCCTGCAGAAGCTCTGCAACCTTATACCATCCCATTTGTCCAACCTTTCTTTGATTTGTTGTGTTTCCGGGTCTCTATTCAGAAAATTTCGACCTGAGCCAAGGAGACCTAGGGTTTCTCCTATTCCATCCTGTAATGTTTTCAGAGTGTCTGCTTTGAGTTCAAGGTCTTTGATCCATTTGGAGTTGATTCTGGTGCAGGGTGATATAGAAGGATCTAGCTTTAGTTTTCTACATGTAGTTAACCAATTTTGCCAGCACCATTTACTGAAGAGGCTGTCTTTCTTCCATTCTATTGTTTTAGCTTCCTTATCGAAGATTAGATGGCTATAGGTCTGTAGGTTCATTTCTGGGTTTTCAATTCTATTCCATTGGTCCTGAGGTCTGTTCTTATGCCAATACCAAGCTGTTTTGATTACTATGGCTTTATAGTAGAGTTTGAAATTTGGTATTGATATTCCTCCAGCAGTGTTCTTTCCTTTGAGGAGCGTTTTTGCTCTTATGGGTCTTTTATTGTTCCATATGAATTTTTGGATTTCCTCTTCTATTTCCTTGAAGAATGAGGGTGGAATTTTGATAGGTATTGCGTTGAATTTGTAGATAGCCTTGGGAAGTATTGCCATTTTCATGATGTTAATCTTGCCAATCCAGGAGCATGGGAGGTTTTGCCATTTTTTAAGTTCTGTGTTGATTTCCTTTTTCAAGATTTTAAAGTTTTCATCATAGAGGTCCTTCACTTCTTTGGTTAAGTTAATTCCTAGGTATTTTATTTTTTGTGGGGCTATTACAAATGCAGTTGCTTTCCTAATTTTAGCCACACTTTTCTCATTGTTGGCATACAGAAAAGCCATTGATTTTGGGGGGTTAATTTTATAACCTGCTACTTTGCCAAAGTTTTGAATCAGCTTGAGTTATTTTGGAGTGGAGTCTATGGGATTCTTTAAATACAAGATCATGTCATCTGCAAAGAGGGAGAGTTTTATTTCTTCTTTCCCTATTTGGATCCCCTTTATGTCTGCATCTTGTCTTATTGCTGTAGCTAGGCATTCTAATACTAGATTGAAGAGAAGTGGAGAGAGTGGGCATCCTTGTCTTGTTCCTGAGTTAAGAGAAAATGGCTTTAGTTTTTCAACATTGAGTATAATGCTGGCTGTAGGTTTGTCATATACAGCCTTTATTGTATTGAGGAATGTTCCATGGATTCCTAATTTTTCCAAAACCTTCATCATAAAGGGGTGTAGGATCTTGTTGAATGCTTTTTCTGCATCTATTGAGATAACCATGTGGTTCTTATTGTTGCTCCTGTTGATGTGATGAATAATATTAATTGATTTGCGTATATTGAACCAGCTTTGCATCCCTGAAATGAATCCTGTTTGATCATGGTGTATGATTTTTTTGGATGAATTGTTGAAGTCGATTGGCCAAAATTTTGTTGAGAAGTTTTGCATCAATGTTCATCAAAGAAATGGGTCTATAGTTCTCTTTCTTTGATGAGTCCCTGCCTGGTTTTGGGATGAGGGTTATGATGGCTTCATAGAATGTGTTCGGTAGTGAGCTTTCTCTTTCAATTTCATTGAAGAGTTGGAGGAGTATTGGTGTGAGCTCTGCTTTGAAGGCCTTGTAAAATTCCGCTGTAAAACCATCTGGTCCTGGACTTTTCTTAGCTGGGAGGTCTCTTATTGCTGTTTCTATTTCAATGCTTCATATGGGCCTGTTAAGCTGGTTTAACTCATCTTGGTTTAGTTTTGGCATGTCAATATTTGCTAGGAAAAGGTCCATTTCTCTCAAGTTCTCAAACTTATTAGCGTAAAGTTTTGAGAAGTATTCCCTTATAATGTTCTGAATCTCGGTTGTTTCCGTGGTGATGTTTCCATTCTCATCTCTGAGTTTATTAATTTGGGTGTGTTCTCTCCTTTTTCTGATAAGGTTTGCTAAGGGTCTGTCAATTTTGTTAAGTTTTTCGAAGAACCAACTATTTGTTTTGTTGATTCTTTCTATAGTTTTTTTGGATTCTAATTCATTTAATTCTGATTTAATTTTGATTATTTCTTTCTGTCTACTGGATTGGGGTTTACCTTGCTGCTCTTTTTCAAGGAGGTTTAGATGTGTCATTAAATTGTTAGTTTCAGATCTCTCCAATTTGTTGATGTAGGAGCTCAGAGCTATAAACTTGCCTCTGAGTACTGCCTTTGCTGTGTCCCAGAGGAGCTGGTAAATTGTGTGTTCATTTTTGTTGAATAGCATGAACATTTGAATTTCCTTTCTAATCTCTTCCATGACCCACTCATGATTCAGCAGTGTGTTGTTCAGCCTCCATGTGATACCGGACTTTCTTTGGTGGCTTTTGGTGTTGAGTTCTAATTTTATTCCCTTGTGGTCAGAGAGAATGCAAGGTAAAACTTCAATGTTTCTGAATTTAGACAAGTTTGCTTTGTGGCCTAAAATCTGGTCTATTTCAGAAAACGTTCCATGTGCTGCTGAGAAGAACGTGTATTCTGATGCTGCTGGATGAAATGTTCAGTAAATGTCTGTTAAGTCTCTTTGATCTATGCAGCTGTTTAGATCTGTGGTTTCTCTGTTGAGTTTTTGCCGAGTTGATCTATCTAGCGGGGAGAGTGGTGTGTTAAAATCCCCAACATTTAATGTCTTTGGATCTATATGGGATTTGAGGGAACATAGTGTTTCTTTGATAAATTTGGGTGCTCCATTGTTTGGCGAATAGATATTTAGAATTGTAATATCCTCCTGAAAGAGAGATCCTTTAATTAGTATGTAGTGACCTTCTTTATCTCTTCTCACGAATTTTAATTTGAAGTCTATTTTATCTGATATTAGGATTGCAACTCCCGCCTGATTATGAGGGCCGTTTGCTTGGTAGATTTTGTTCCAGCCTTTAACATTGAAAATGTGTTTGTTTTTACGGGCAAGATGTGACTCCTGCAGGCAGCAGATAGAAGGGTCTTGTTTTTTAATCCAACGAGACAGTCTATGTCGCTTAATTGGAGAGTTCAGTCCGTTAACGTTAAGAGATAGGACTGAGAGGTATTTGGGAGTTCCTGCCATGTTATCCACCTTCTTGGGGGCTGTGAAAACTGGGTTCTTCCTAAGGTTCTTGGATTCTCCATTTGGGTGCAGTTTCTTGGCCTTTGTTGCAGTCTTGTTGGTTTTCTATGTGTAGGACATCTTTAAGAATCTTTTGTAGGGCTGGTTTGGTGGAGATGTATTGTTTCAATTTTTCTTTGCTATGGAAGGTTTTTATTTGGCCTTCAGTTATGAAGGAGAGTTTAGCTGGGTACAGTATTCTTGGTTGATAGTTGTTTGTTTTTAGGGCATGGCATATGTCATTCCAGGCTCTTCTTGCTTTGATTGTCTCTGCTGAGAAATCTGAGGTAATTCTAACTGTTTTCCCTTTATAGGTGATTAACCTTTTCTCCTTGACAGCTTTAAGGATCTTTTCCTTGGTCTGGGTTGATCCTGTGTGGATTATAATGTGACAGTGGGATGTCCTATTCTGGTCTGGTCTATTTGGGGTTCTAAAAGCTTCTTGTATCTGAATAGGCCTATCTTTTTGTATGTTTGGGAAGTTCTCTGCTAGGATCCTGTTAAACAAATTTCCTAGACCATTAACTTCTGTTTCTAGGTGCTCCTCTACACCCATTATCCTTAGATTAGGCCTTCTGATGGTGTCTTCCAGGTGTGGGATAGACCTATCATATTACTTGGACTTGTCTTGGATGGTTGTATGTTCTTTCTCTATAATATCTAGGCTGTCTTCAAGATGAGAAAAAAAAAGTTACTGGAAAACAATTATTTTTTCAGAAGAGGCAAAAATTAAAGATTAATAAAAATTTTAGAAGAGAAAAAAATTGTTATATATATAAGGTAACAAAAAACAAAAAGAAACAAAAAAAAGAAAAGAAGAAGAAGAAAAAAAAGAGAAAAAAAAAGTCTTTTGATTTTTTTTGGGGGGGGGAGGGGTGGGAAGAATCCTGTATCTCCCTTTTGTCTGTAGCCAGCCTCTTGGAGTCTCTGGTCAGCTTGAGGTCCTGTGGCTTGATTGGTTTCTTAAGTCGGTTGGTTGGAAGAGGCAGAAAAATGCTCTGCTTTACCCAAGATTTTGAGATCCCCCTCCCAGGTTAGTTTTCTGGGAGGGTGATCTGCTTTGAGAATCACAAAAGAGGGGGATGCAGTGATGAGGCTAGGTTCTGGGTAGAGTTGAGGCCTTTCAACAAACAGTAGCTTTTCCCTGGGGCTATTTTGTGATAAAACTCACAGCACCCAGCCTGGAGCCGTTCTCAGGGTTTCTGTTTTTCAATTGAATGTGGTGGCTGCTAGAGAGAGGGGCAGCCTCTGGCTCTGGTTACCCAGTGGGGAAAGCCACTCCAATGGCTGGCGCCTGAGCTGGGTGAATTTTCCCTGGATAGAGCTGAGTCTGGCAGGTCACTTTGCCGTTAAGTTCTTGTGACCTGCTAAATGACTCATTTTATTCCAAGGCCTAAGCTGGAGCTAGCAGCTCCTCCGAGGTGCTGGGGGGGGAGGGGTGGCCTTCCCTCCTCTGCTCCCTGAGAAGGAGTGAGGACGTCGGGCTTGTACTCACACCGAGTCTTGGATCCTGGGTCGTCTCTGGTCTGTAAACTGCAGGATGAAGATGTCCGTTCCTTGTCGGTTCTTGTTGGTGTTGAGTAGAATCCGCTCGTCCGCTGCGTCTGGCTCCTTCGTCCCGGACTCTCTGTGTCTCAGGTATGACCCCGCGGCGGTGGTCGCCGCCGCGACCCTGCCGCCACAGCGGCAGCTGCTGGCAGGCGCTCAGATGTGTCTCCTTGGCTTCCCCTCTCTTGTCTAACTCTCTGTTCTGTGATTGCACACTTGGTGTGATTCTCTGGCTTAGGACTGGTCACTGGAACTCTAAAACTGCTTTCTATGCGAGAGCTTGTTCAGATTCCAGCTTCTCCTCCGCCATCTTCTCTTGTCTGAATTTTTTTAATAGCAAATAAATTTGTTCAGATAAGGTCATATGTAAGCTAAAGGTGTATGAAGTACTCAGAGAGGTATATATTTCAATGACAGACCAGGATTCTCTGTTACAAAATTGAGCATTCAACAACCATGTTCATATGGTGTCATGAGGACAGTTTGGTTTCCAGGATAAAAGAAATTACAGATGATATTAATATGATATTAAATTCCAGAGAATAACAGAAATTTGACAAGAGTTAGTTAAAAAAGAAATATACATGTGATGCTGACCCTAGAAAATTATGTGATTTTTCAATGGTGGAATCTATTAGGTGAGCCTGGGACACTGGCCTTCAGTCCTTGGTAAATCCACTCATTTTGCTCAAATGTTATGGGAAATGTAATCCCCATATATTCTAGAATATGCTTATAGATTAACAGATGACATTAACACAATCCTACCTTCAATCTTTAAGCCATCTTTTCCTCAGTAATTGAACATTCTCCCATAAGTTCTATCATAAAAAAAAACAAACCAACCACCTTCATTCATAAAACATGCCCCCCTGATTTTCTTGCTTTTCTTTAACAGCTGTGATGATAGATAAAGTAGCTTTATTATTTTGCAACTTGTTCCAAAAAAATTATCAACATTTCTCTCACTAAGTCCACAAAGAACTCTGTGTTGTTAAACATTTGAATTTTCTACAAAAATTGAAGATATTGAGGTACACCTAATATATAAATAGATAGGAAAAATGGGGGATATATGCTTTATAATTAATGTGCATATGGAAAAATAAACTGTGTAAGTAAAGTGTATGCATGGGGATGGGAAAGATAGGAAGAATGGAAGAAGTGACATTTATCTATCTAGATCTGTTTACAGACTGATTTGTTGAATTGAAGCTCCTTTGTATAATTACTTAAAGATGATTTTAGGGACTGGGAATATGGCTTAGTGATAGAGTGCTTGCTTAACATGCTGGGGCACTGGGTTCAATTCCTTGGTATACATAAACAAAAAGTAATTAGAATTAATTTAAAACAAAAAAATTAAAAACGTAATTAAAAAAGAAACAAAAAGATATATGGATAATAGATAATAATGATAAGAAAATGACCTACACATATGAAGTAATTATAGCACCTTTTTTATTGTAAAAATAGTGTACAGAGGGGTTGCAGTTACATGAGTAAGGTAATGAGTACATTTTCTATTGAGCGTTGTTACCTCCTCCTTTGTTTTTCCCTTACCATCCCTTCCTTCCCCACCTCCCCAACTCCCCACTTCTTCCTCTACAGCAAGTTGTAAAGTTCATTTTCAACATAGTGTCTTGACATCTCATTGTCACAATGGATCAACCTGTATCCTTATTTAAACATTTTGTTTTTTCCCTTCCCCTCCCCAAATTAGAAAAGTGTATATACAAGATACAGGGCACTGGAATAAAATACAGTTAAAAAAGGAGTTATACCATGGGGGAAGAACATACCAAAGAAACAAAAAAAAATCACATAGTGCATTATAAATATGTTAAAAACAAGAAATTTTTTAAAAAAGCACTTGTGTCCATGTCTTGGGCTTCATTTCGCTTAACATCATCTTATATAGCTATATGTACATAGCCTTTGAGCTCTTCTGCTTGTCCTAGACATATACTAGTTATTGCAAATAAGGGAAACCATGGGACCTATGTTTCTTTGGGCCTGGCTTACTTCACTTAATATAATTTTTTCCAAGTCTTCCCATTTTCTAACAAATAGAGCGATGACATTTTTTCTGATGGAGGCACAGAATTCCATTGTGTGTGTATGAATACATATATATATATATATATACATATATATGTATATATATAGTTGTGTTGGTAGCTTTAGTATACTCTTGTTTGTGATCATTTGGGTAAATGCCCAAAAGCTGGATTTCTTTAGGATTAAATGGTATGTTTAGTTTTTTTGCATTATTTTGCTTATGCTTTCAAGCTAACAACTGCATCATTTCATAGTAAGTCAAATAATAATTCATTTCAGCCCAGAGATAAATATTCTAAAAGTAAAAGAATAGCATTCATGTAAAAGCAAAATGTGAAACTTTTTGTCCAATCAACTTATTCAGATCATTTGCTGATACATCCCATTGCCATACATAATTACAGCTAACTGGCTTATCAATTTACCTGCCTGACCTCCAAAAAGTTTAAGAAACCTATCTATATATGATATACTGATTTAAAAGTCATATTGGAAAGATACTATATGGAAGGGTTATAGTTACATGAGTAAGGAAATGAGTACATTCCCTTATTCCTAGGCTCATATTAATAGTACTTTGTGAAAACCTTTGGGATACAAAGAATTCTGTTTCTAAGAAACAGATTGATACTATTTATTAATTTCTTAGTTCCTTTTGTTAAAAACAAGTTAATCTGGGACTGGGAAAGTGGCTTGGTAGGAAAGTGGCTTGGTGGTAGAGTGCTTGCCTTGCATGCATGGAGCCCTGGGTGTGATTCCTCAGCACCACATAAGCAGGAAAATCCAGAAGTGGCGCTGTGGCTCAAGTGGTAGAGTGCTAAACTTGAGCTGAATTACTGAGGAAGAGCACAAAGGCCCAGAGGTCAAGCCACATGACTGCCAAAAAAATAAATAAAATAAAAACAACTTAATCTTTAATTTTATCCAAATTGTCTCTTTGTGTCCTTTCCCCACCATATATGTGAGTTTCTCTTTTGGCTGTCCTACCTGAAACATTACTGTTCTTTTGGATACACTATTCCTTGATCTATGATAACTAATTTTGTTAACAATTTTTCCTCATCACCTGTGTCAATATTTGACTAAATATAAAACTCCAAGATTAACCCATTTATCTTTTGTTTGATGTATTATATCATAATACATATTATATCATAAATATACTCTATTATCTCTTCCATGCCAATTCCTTTTGTAAGTAGTTCATATCTTTTTAATAAAAATGGAAAAACTGGAGCAATCTCAACTACCCTGTGTCTTTTATCACAGATCAAAAGTAATCACCAAGATTCAAATATCTCCTAAATATTCTCTTAATTTTCTATGTTTCTTGGCCTATTTCAAGAAGTATGGTAAATTATGATTATGTGAATGATGATTAACAGTTATTGAATGCTCACCATGAAATAGGCACTGTGCCAAGTGCTTTATAGTTATCAATTCATTTGATCCTCCCAACATCCTTAAGAAGTCGGGATTATTAATAATTTCATCTTAAAAATGAGGGAATTCAGATAAAATGTAATTAAGTCATTTCATCAAGCCTCCATTTCAGCTAAATGATAGAGTCAAGATTTAAAGGAAGGCAACCAGGTGCCAAAGTTTCCTCTTATTCTGCCTGGGTGTCTCAGTCTAATCTTACCACTGCCTATATCCAAATCTTTGTATTTTATGCAACTCCAGGATCATATTAATACTGTGTACACGACTAGCAAGCTAAAAGTTTTTTTTTAACGATGAAGCAATGATTTACCAATTCATTCCTGTTGACTTCGGATGAACTAGCCTATGAGAGTTGCATTAGGACAAAGGACCACCAAGTACCAAAAGAACTTTGTTGGCCAGGTGCTGAGGGCTCAACCTGTAGTCCTAGCTACTCAGGAGGCTGAAATCTGAGGATGGTAGTTCAATGCCAGGAGGAGCAGGAAAGTCCATGAGACTCTTATCTCCAATAAGCCACTCAGTGCTGGAATTGGCACTGTGGCTCAAGTGGTAGAGCACTAGTCTTGAGCTGAAGAGCTCAGAGACAGTGCCCAGGGCCAGAGTTCAAGCCCCACTACTGACAAAAATAAATAAATAAATAAATAAATAAATAAACAAATAAATAAATAAATAGAGCTTTGTTATCTCTGGTCCTTAATGTGCCATCATCAGTCCCTTTACCCTGTAGATGTCACTTTATACATAGGAAGTATGATGTCATAGTAGAACTTGTAGTTAACAGAATCCTTTTAGAGCCGAAATCTTTAGTCTGTGTATGAATAATCATTTCTTCATAAATTTTAATTTCATTACTTTGAAATGAAGTTTTCTCAAGGTTGGCCAGGCAACATTGAATTCTTAGTCTCAATCCATCCTCCTATTTCAGCCTCCCAAGTAGCTGTCCTCCTACCTTAGCCTTCCAAACCATAGTGATATGGACTACAACCACACATCACCACATCTGGTTTGTCTGACACATTGAGAAAGGGAGGTCTTCATCAAGGAGTAGGCCAATTTCTGGTAAGTGAAGAATGAGATTATACATGTGTTTAGGATTGATCCAGGATTGTGTGGCTTAAACTTTAGCTAACTTGTGGGGTCTTTAAAATGAAAATAACCAAAAAAACTGTGAACATAAGATTAGACAAGGGTAGACAGAAGGGCTGCTCAAGCAATGAGCTCTAATGTTTATGCATCTTTGGCTGCATAGTACAGCTGCCTCTCTCCGCTTCAGCGAGTCCTGGAATCATGTTGATTTAACACTTTCCCCATGAGTGAAAGTTCCCATATGCTCCAGGAACAAAGTTTATCCATGAGCATTAAAGAAAATGTTGGCATGAATAGTTCCAAGGAAAGCTGAAATTGCTAGACTAGATTATACAGCTTAACAGAAACTCGAAAGTAGATATTAGGATTAGGAAAAGTCTTTGAAGAAGAAAAAAACTGAGGAGTAACTAGTTTCACAGAAATAAATCATCTGTTTTCCAGAATATACATTCTTTTACCTAGATCTTAAGATCTTAAATAGTTCCTAACTTTTGTTTATTTCTGTATCCCAAATCTTGAAAGTATATGCACACATATGCATATAGGTGCATATGAAGGCACACACATATGAATACACAAGCACATATCTGAGGAATCAATTTTTTATTTTAATTGAATATTTTCAATATGAATTTATCACAGACTTTCATAATATATTGTTCTAGAAGTTTTACCCTTGAATTTATTACTTTGTTAATTGCAAGTTGTAACATATGTTACAATCTCATCACTGTGTTCAAAGCCAGCCTCTGCTGTGAATATAATGCTTCTTAAAATAACTCCTTGGCTTAGTACTTTACCAGATTAAATTGTTTTGTTTTTTGGGTAGGTGTTTCTTTTATTGCTGGCTTGAGTATGATTTTGTTCCTTAAGCTGGGAGTTTATAATTACACAATAATGCACCATTTGAGAACTGAGAGTAGAGTGACCTTGAGTTTTTAATAATTGACAATTACAACTGCAGTAATTTCTCCTTGGAAAATAAAAGTCAGTTCTATTTGTGGTGTCTAGTAACAGATATAGTGACAATTCTTTCCTTTCTGAAGCATGGGGGAAAATGAGTTTGATTTCAGGTACTAACTCTATTCATGGCTCTGGAAACCTTCCTTGTAACAGGGAAACATAGCACATAGGCTGAATTTAAATTGTTTATTTTTTCCTCAAAAAGTTTCAATTATTCTTTTTTATTACCAAAAGACACATGTTTACTTTTTATAAGTGTTAGAAGTGTGCCACAAGATGACCTGTCAGCATTCTCAGGAAACTAACCTATATTAGTCCTTTCAAGAAAATGAAGGAATCACCCCAGATTTCTTCATGATGATCTGAAATTCTTTCCTATTTAATTTTGTTACATTAGGAAAAAGCTAAAATATTATGAATGGCTCTTCTTTCCTAGCATTTCAGAAAAACCAACATTTTCTTATTTATCTCATCATTTATTCTCCACAGACCTTTGCTCAATGTCTTCTTGTTTCCTTTACAAAATTCATAGGTTGAATCTCCCTCAAATATTTAATTTGGGTAAAATTTAAAACCCTAATGGAATTCTACTGTAAATTCTTCAGTGAAATACAGAAATTATTGGTCAATAAGAATGACTTTAAAATATTTCCTTTTCTTCATCGTTGCCATGTTTGTTTTTAAAAATGAAATTATACTCAATCACCCAATATCATACAATATCAGATAAGGCTAGACTTTTAGAAAAATAAATTAGAGGCTTGTACTAACTCCTAGAATGAGTGTTGGTGACTCACAAATTGAAGCTTGTTTTGGCCTGTTTCTTTTGTATTTATTCTGTTGCTATATATTTCATCAGATGTGAGTTATGTAAACCATTTTTATTTTATGGCTAAATTCGTTATAGTAGCTTCTGAATACCCTGAAGATTCATGGTCACTTTTCAGAATTGAAGACTTGATTTTTGGTTACAGCACAGTCATTGGTTATTACTAAGCCTAATGTTAGGTTATTTTCTTTATCTGTGATGTAATTTTTCCAGCCATAAAATTAAATGATGCACAGTAAGGTACCTCCCAGGTCTGTGATGCAATGGACACAATTAAAATTTAGTAGTAAATTAAAAAGTAGGAAATATATGCTCACAAAAAGCTTTGCTCTGGGCAATAAGAAAAATGGCCTATACCATAAACTTGATAGTTTTTAAAACTGAGTGTGTGCCATGCCAGCTCAGTAATTTCTCCTGCCTCTTTTGCCAGCATCTTCCTTCACTCCTTCCTGAGGACATGGGGCTGCCTCACTGGCTTAACTGTCTGGGGAATAAGTCTGATGATGGAATCAAGAATCTAACCTATCTGGAAATTAATGGAGAGGGATAAACAATGAGAAAATATTTGCTTCCCAGAGAAGCAAAGGTTGCATGGTTTCCCTTAATTGTGGTAACTATTATGTGCTTATCAATCTAGGAATAAGCACAGCAGTGGGTGGTATGTTATTACAAGTGAATTAACTGAAGTATAATAGACTCAAAGGAGAGCTCAACTAGTGTAATTCTTCAGAAATCCTAAGTCAAAGCAACTAAATAAGTACCTGAAATGGGTACTTTCAAGAGGCAGGTATAGGGCCAAGGAAGGGGAAAGGAAAAATGCAATCAATTATTCATATTCAGAAAATAAGGGAAAGGTTGGGTCACATGGGGATGACAAATGTGTTGAAGGGGGTGACACAGATCAAGATGCATTGTATTTATAAACTGCTTTGTTAAATGGTGAAAATATTCTAGATAGATCTTACAAAATTTGAAAAGTGATGGGAAGGGTGGATTGGGTAAGAATGTTGAAAGAGGTGACATCCATCAAGATACACTGTATTAGTAAACTGCTGTGTTGAATGGTAACTCTTTTGTACAACTATTTAAAAATAATAAAATATTTTAAAATAAAGATGCAAATAAAAAAAGCTTTATCTACCCAACATAATTCTCAATCTGGGAAAACAAGTAAGGGGAAAAAATGAAGGGACATATGTTGTCTCTTCCAGAAGGGGCTGGTTCAGCAATTGGAAGTACATGAAGCAGGTTAGATGATCAAAGGCACATCATTGCGCTAGTGGGTTATCAGAGATGTCAGCAGAACAGAACAAAAAGGAACTTTTCCCCAATGTTATTACAAAAGTGTTTAATGCCAAAATGAGAGCCTGTGGATTAATTTGATGTCAGAAACTAAGGTTTATCCACATATAATTCAGAGTTTAAATATTATAGAAAGTGAAATAATTGATTTAGGCATAGAATTTCCATTTATTAGAAAAGTGTAGTCTTAATTGAATTATTTTAAGATAGCATCTAAAATTACTTTAATGTAAAAAATTATAAAATTATCTACCTTTGGATATTTAATCAGTCTGTCTCATACCTAACAAATGGATTTAAAAGAAAAATTAATCACTCTGATATTCATTTACTTTTAATTTCTGACTGTGTAATATATTACTAATAAGTACATACCATATTTTAGACAGCTAAATATAACAGATACCAAAATATACAAAGGCTGCTAGACAAATAACAAATCCATGAAGCTGTATTTATATTCTTTTCAATGTATAAGTATAGATGAAGAACTGATCTGCTTCGCTACAATACATGGTTACATTCTTAATAAATTACTTGGGAATTATCTCATTATTGTTAGAAATACTTATTATCAAAGTTTATCACTCATTATTTACTGATCTTTAGCATTACATTGCAATTAAGAATACATATATTTGACATTGTGATGTGGCTGCATGCCGTTTTATGTTACATTTAGCAGTAACAGTTGAGGTTCATGGACTTATGAGATGTTAATGCTCTAAAGGGAGGAATTAATAAATGAATGCTGCTTTTTTTATAAATTAGAAAATGTTCAATAGTAGGTAATTCTTTAGGGTCTATATAAAGGGAATGTCTCTATCATCTTAGAATATGCATTATAGTACGTATTGATATATTGGAATATATTTTGATTGTATAAGTGTGCATTTATGTGTTCCAGAGACAGGGAGTATCACAGAAATAAAGAAGCCCTTTACAAATATCATACAAGTTACTATCATAAAAAATAATTATACAATGAATAAAACATAAGCAACTGATTTAGTAAGCAAAAGTTTGCCAAGGAAAAAAATATGAGTTAAGATAGTTTTTCATATTTTAACAGAAATTATGGTTGGTCAGATAAATTCAGTTATGATACCTAAGGAAATGTATGCTTAATATATATATACTTGTATTTAAAATTTGCATTAAATGAAAAAACTGAAGGAAAAAAAGTATGCTAAGCAAGCTAAGCACACTACACCATTTAAGCAGGGTTGTGCCTATATTTTTCTATTCAGGAAAAAAAAAGATGAAACAAATTGGAGAGAGGGATTTTTCATTTTTTGGCAGTCCTGGGGCTTGAACTCAGGGCCAGGGCACTATCCCTGAGCTTCTTTTGCTACAGGCTAGCATTCTACCATTTGAGTCACAGCTCCATTTCTGGTTTTTTTGTTTGTTTCCGTGGTACTGAGGAATTGAACCCCAAGCTTCCTACATGCTAGGCAAGCACTCTACCATGAAGTCACATTCCCAGCCCTGACTTTTATGAGATCAAAAAATGCATATCACTAGGAAGGCAAAGGAAAAAAAGATATGTTTTTATTCAACACAATACAGAGTTTCATAGTTAAAACTGTGATAGTGAAGCATGAAGCAGCACAGGGAAAAGCTTAAAGGAAGAGAGAGCATAAGGAGGAATAAAAGAACAACACCAAGAGTTCTTTGTAATCGTTGTATTTCAAGTTATCATCCTCATGCTAATATGGGTTTCTGAGGTAACTGGTTAGTCATTTTGAAGAAGGTATAATTATGCCCATACCTCATACCACATAACAGAATGGGGTCCATGTCAGTCAGCAACTCAAATTTAAAAATATGAAATTAATCTGCAACTTATTTGAATGGAAAAGTTCTTTTTATGTGTTCATAATTTATAAACAATAAGAAAAAATGATACTTTACATGCTTATAATAAAAGCCATTTACATGCTAAAAATAAGTAAAATGAAAAGATAAATGTCAAATTAATAGAAAATATCAGCTATATCATAAAAAGCTAATTTCCCAATAAACATTTCTGGAAATATTGTGAAAATCTTAAATAAAAATAAATAAGCAAAGAAGAAGATTAACTTCAATACAAAAATGAACAAATAAGCAGAGATGCTCATACACACACAAATATAAAGTTAACATATTAAAAATCAAAAAGAACAAGTTAACAGTATGTGAAAACCTTTGTTTACTACTAGCCTTGAGAAAATTTAGTATTATGATACATTTTTTTTGCATATTTATGGGAAAGCAAAACTGGTGACATAAAAAGCCAATTACTACAGCCTTATAGTAAGGAATGTGGCCATACCTAATGACTAAGTAAGTTCCTATCTTCTAGGAATTTACAAAAAAATGATGAATCTTTAATTGTATGAAAAATAATATAGGCATAATATATGTAATAAATGTTAGAACTTCCTACTTTTTCTTTCCCATTCTTTCTATCATTTCTTTCTTTCTTTTCCCTCCCTCTCTCCCTCTCTCTCTTTCATGCTTCTTTCCTTTCTTCCTTCCTCCTCCTCCTCCTCCTCCTCCTCCTCCTCCTCCTCCTCCTCCTCCTCCTCCTCCTCCTCTTCTTCCTCTTCTTCTTCCTCTTCCTCCTCCTCTTCTTCTTCTTCTTCTTCTTCTTCTTCTTCTTCTTCTTCTTCTTCTTCTTCTTCTTCTTCTTCTTCTTCTTCTTCTTCTTCTTCTTCTTTTTCGTCGTCGTCGTCGTCTTCTTCTTCTTCATCTTCTTCTTCTTCATCTTCTTCTTCTCTCTTTTTCCACTCTCTTCCTTGTACTTAGGTTTGGTCAGAGCTTGGTACAATACTGTTATGACATACCTCCATTCTGGTTTTAACTGGCTTATTTTTAGGGTAGTTGCTTCTTCCATTTCAGGTGTCTTTCTGAGCTACTGTCTGCATATGTTATGTTTCCTGTCATTGTTAGGATCACATGTGAGCATCACCATGTCCAGCTTCCCTCCATGGACATGAAGTGTCCTGTGCTTGTTTACATAGACTGGCTTTGGACTATGGTCCTTCTTCATCACAGCTCTTCATAGAGATGTGGATGTACCACTGAGACTAACTATAAGTTGAGAAGGACCTTATAAACTTTTCTGCCTGGGATGGTTTTGAACCAACGTTCTCTCAGTCTTACCCTCTCACCTAGTTAGAATTAGAGATGTGGGCCCTAACATCACCAGGTGAGCCACTGGCATCCATAATTCCATAATTGGAGGTGAAATTTTGTTAAACAAAAAAATTTCAAATCTCCCAAATCATCAGAAAGTATTTCATACAGAGACATAAATGCTTCAAAATAGAGAATCTGGAAGATTCCATCTTTAAGTGATCAATATTAGCATCAATAATGGTAAAGGTGGACAGCCTATGTCACTTGTTATGGTACACTAGCCACACATTATCACTGCAGTGATCCTACTAAAAATACTTATTCAAATGATGAGGAAACATCAGATTGTTCTTTTTTTTTGGTGGGGGGGGTCCGGTTGTGGGGCCTGAACTCTGGGCTTGGGCACTGTCCTTCAGCTCTTCAGCTCAAGGCTAGCGCTCTACCACTTGAGCCACAGCGCCAATTCCAGCTTTTTTCTTTTTGGTTATGTGGTGCTGAGGAATGGAACTCATGGCCTCAGGCATGCAAGGCAGGTGCTCTACCACTGAGCCACCTTCCCAGCCCCTCAGATTGTTCTTAAGATAGATTATTCCTCTAAACTATATTTCTATCCTTATTAATAACTTCTTCCTTACTTAAAACTATGCAGCCCATAATCATGTTGTTTAGTAAATATAATCTCTCAAATACTTGCTGAATATGTTGATGTTTTATCTAATGTTATATGTTCAGTATTTACATTCGGTAACTGGACAATCTCATTAGAATATCCCTAGAATGAAGGGCTCTTTTCCAGAAAGCACTACATCTAGTTTTGAAGAGTGACTACAATGTGAAGGGGAAGGTCTCACTTCTTTCAGAATTATTCCATTCTATCTGTGGGCTAAATTTCTCAATATTTTATTTATATGAAGTAGAAAGGAGAATAAAATACATTGGAAGATCAAAAGAGTGAACAGTTCAATGTCTTTGGGGAATTACAAGTTTCCTTAATGGAGGCAATGTGACTTGAAGACCACCATGGAAAATGTATGTAAGTTTTTAAGAAAGTTGTACTGTACTTTGCTGGAGACATGCGCAGCAAAGTCTAGACTCTGGTTTCAAACGCCACTTTTGAAAGAAATAAAAAAATAGATGTTAGAGGGGGAGGAAGGGAGGAGGAGAATAATGGAGAAATTCTGTACAATACAATGATACAATGAGTTCTAGAGCCATACAAACATAAAGAAATGAAAATCTTGGTAGCAAAAGGAACTGAGATTACTTACATTGTTGAAGAGGTGAAGATGATTGTTAGACTAGAAGAGAGACTGAGATGAGACTGAGCTAGATTTTATGTTACTCATAAATTTTCTGATTAGACACTTAAGAGCAGCCAATGAGAAGAATGTATTTTGAGGCTCAAAATTATTGCACAGATGTTACATGTTGACTGAATATTAAACTTAATATTAAACTTAAAGATTTGGTGACTATAATGTCACTCTTCCCCTGACGATGTCAACTTCAAAGTTATTGCTTTAAATGTGAATGGCCTATTCCAGATTCCATGTCTATTGATAAATATTCAGTGTTATTTTCAATAACAAGTGTAAGATTTTTAAATGTATGAATGACAGTAGTAGTTTTGTTGTAATATCATTTTAATTATAGTTTTCACCTACAATAAACATATTTATTCTTGATAACTAATTGTTAAGGACTTTCAATAGCATGCAAGAGTTATATTCAGGACTTATATAATACAAATAATCTCATAGAATCATGTTCTGAAATAACAAATGTCATATCTTTTACTTGAATAGCATTCGTTTACTTTAAGCAAGAGTTCAGTTGTAGTGTATTTGTAAACTTTGAGGGAGCTCTTCACCATAGAAAGAACACAAAATTACACGCACAATTCTCTAGGTCTTTTTATGTCTTAAAGAAAACAATGCTTGATAAGAAATGTACTAGTTATCTTGCTCATGTAATTGTAACTCCTCTGTATGGTATTCTCACAATAAAAAATAAAAGAAAATATGAAAGAAGACTTATTAACTACTGATTCCACAGGAGAAATTTGAATGAGATTAATATAGTGTCTATATATTCAAAATTATAGCCATGATAAATTATATTTTTAAATATAACACAGATGTCAGCTGAGTGTGCTTTGTTTGTTAATGTCAATTTGAGGTGAGCTTAAACTTCATGAGAATTATCATTGGAAGTCCAGAGCCCTCCCTAAGATTTATTCAGTCTCTCTTAGGCCTAACAGGTCTGTGATTGCAATTGTGACTGCTTTCTTCATTCCTCTTATCATAGTATTAAACTTGGTTTCTTTCTACAATTGAAGGCATAGTCATGAAACCACTAATGTCGCACATTTGAGAATAGCCTGAATTTTACAGACAATAGGAAGGGAGCTGAGTTTGCATTGCAATGTTGTTAATCAAGAACTATAGTCGTCACTATTCTCTAAATATCCCTTGGCTTTCATATCATAGGGAGAAGGCCACTGGAACCTTTCAGTCTCACATCAGTTTACCTGCGCATATCCTGTCCCTGGTATCTTTTTTTCCCCCTTATTTAATATTGCCCTTTTAAGCTTCTATCATTCTAGAGCAAAGCATCTCATGATTTCCTGTTTCCATCCCTCCAAGTTGATGACTGCTTTTCCAGGTACACTGTTGAGAAATTCTCCCTAACAAAAACAGTTTCTTCCCTAAGTAGCATGGCTGTACTAGTTGATAAAATAATAAAATCTTGATTTCCCTAAACCAAAAGTCTACGGGTGCTTATGATTGGAGGCCTGGAGGCCTCTTTAAAGTCCTCACCTTGGCACCTTGGATGTGCTCACGTTCTACCAACAGTTTTTCTTATGTAAATGGGTTTCCCTTATTTTTGCTTTATATTGATATTCACTATTACGTTTAAGAGATACTGAATCAACTAACAAATGACAAAGAAAATTTGTTATTGTAAAGAACCTGAATCAGTACCAAAATACTTGCAAACTCATTTTTCAGAGATGTCTCTTCCTTGTTAAACTTTTTTCCTATGGTTCCAGTGAGAGCCACAGGTAGACAGTATTTTAGTGTGGCCTCTAAAGGCTCTCTTTTTAAGTTTTAATAAAACAGTGGGTATCAAAAAGATATTTTGGGGCTGGGAAGGTGGCTCAGTGGTAAAACGCTTTCCTTGCATGCCTGAGTCCCTGGGTTCGATTCCTCAGCATAGGCAAAAAGAAAAAAGCGGGAAGTGGCGCTGTGGCTCAAGTGGTAGACTGCTAGCCTTGAGCTGAAGAGCTGACAGACAGCGCCCAGGCCCAGAGTTCAGGCCCCACCACCGGACCCCCCCACAAAACAAAAGATACTTTGTACATCATTCTATACTTGATGGTCATACTCACTCTCCAGCACTGGCTTTTGGCCCTTCCTCCTCCTGTCTTCCTGCTTTCTTCCTCCTCACACAGAATCCTCTTTCTTACTATTATGCTGTTTTCAATCTGTCTTCTGTATTTATTCTTAGAGAGAAATTTGCAGTTTGTGTCTCCCTGAGTCTGGTTTTATTTCACTTAACATAATGATTTCTTGTTCCATCTCTTTCCTTGAAGAAAAAAGCAAAGTCATAATTTCTTATAAATAAGTAATACTTCAATGTCAGAACACCTTTCTTCATAAAAGAATGATGATGAAGGAACTAAGATACAGCAGCGCAATTTAGATGGCCTGTGTGTTGTGTGTGGTGTGTGTGTGTGTGTGTGTGTGTGTGTGTGTGTGTGTGTGTGTGTGTGTGTGTGTGTGTTGTGTCCTCAGGCTTGATCAGTGGGCCTATGCCTGTCAGAATAATAAAATAATTAGTACATTAATAATATTGTGTGGATTATAATTTCTGCCTGCAACACCTAAATAACCTATAACAAAAACTTAACTTTATTTAAGCTTCAATAAAAATAACTGCAGCCTGACAGTTTGGGGGAAAGGGGGAGATGGGAAGGGATGGGAAGGGGAAACAAAGGAGGAGGCAACAATGCTTGATAAGAAATGTATTCATTACCTTGCCCATGTAATTGTAACCCCTCTGTATGGTATTTTCACAATAAAAAAAAAGAAAAAGAATGCATCAGAACCTGAAAAAAAAAAAGAAAAGGAGTTGTTCATATGGATGTTTATAAAGGAGTTGTTAGTATGAATGTTTATAGAGACTGAGGGACTGGACTTCAATGGCTTAAGACAGACTTTTTTATGTAAGTCTCTTGTCAGAATTGAATGCAGTATGTAATATAATGGATCAGGATTATTAGGCATAATAATCAGCCTTTAAAAAACTTCTCAAGTAGATAGCCACCAGTTGCTCATGCCTATAATCCCAGTTACTGACAAGGCAGAGATCTGAGGATCAAGGTTAAAAAGTCATCCTAGAAAGTAAAGTCCGTAAGACTTATCTCTTGCTAACCACCAAAAAGCTTGTGGTTCAAGTAGTAGAACACTGGCTTTGAGAGAAATAAAAATTCTTAACAAAAAGTGCCCAGTGAGTTCAAACCCAGGACATACACATACTCTCATACTCTTTCAATCTCTCTCTCTCTCTCTCTCTCTCTCTCTCTCTCTCTCTCTCTCTCTCTCTCTCTCTCTCTCTCTCTCTCTCTCCTCTCTCTCTCTCTCTCTCTCTCTCTCCTCTCTCTCTCTCTCTCTCTCTCTCTCTCTCTCTCTCTCTCTCTCTCTCTCTCATACACACACACACACACACACACACACACACACACACACACACACACACACAAATCAATAGTTCTTCTAGTGGTTTGCAAGATCAATTACATTTGTTCCCTGGAAAGAGGTCTAAGTCCTTATATGAACAGCCAGAACTGCTGAGAAGGAGCCTGTTTGAGCAGACCCTTGTTTGAATACATCTATTTTCTGGGAGCTTTGAAGCTTTCAATAAAGCTATGTTAGAGTTTGTAGCCTTATTATAGTCTTTATAGCTCAAATGTTGCTGGGGTCTCAGTCCTAGAATCAAATATGATAGTACATGTAATACACATATAATAATACTCTAAAATGCAATGCCTGGTATTTAGTTAGGAGACAAAGAAATGATAAGTATTTCCCATTATCTCTTATCATCAGGGTAGACAGGTGGAGAAAAGTAGCCTAAACCTTTCTAAAAGTTTCTGTATTTTGGTAATCAAATAGACCTACTCGGAGAAAGGAAGCAGAGGCTTCCCCATTTGATTAGCAAGAAGAGGTTTACATTGGCAGATAGATATTCAAGAGCAAAAAAGAATCAAGATCTCTGTAGACAAATAGGATATAGCATATAACACTCTATATAAAACTACTAAATAGAAATTAAATTTAGTAAGTAGGAAGGTTTAACCTAAGACAGGCAGAAGGAGCCAGAAGAAAGGGATCAAGGATAGTACACGTGTTACAAGAACTGAAAAAGAAAGAACACTCTCATCTGAATGCTCAAAGCTACACTGCACCAGCAAACCAGTTGTTAAGACTGGGTGCTCTAGACTTGTAGTTAGAGAGTAAAGTGGAATCTTGGTTACAGGAACTATGGATAAAAGGGAAGAGATTAGAACCACATCAAGGGTTAGAATTCCACCTGGGGAAAGACAACACAGATAATCTTAAAGATGATCATATAATGAAAGGCTTCACAATATAGCTATGGCATAATAATAAGATATATTCATACAACTCCTTTATAATTTAATTTGTTGTACTTATAAATCTTGAAGTTTTCCTCTAGTTTAGGTGATAACCAAGCAGGAGCTTAGAGAATTTGCACATAGGTCCTGAATTCCAGCATGGAAAGGAAGCCTAGGCTACCCAGATACAGGTATTGCTCCAGTGTGTCTAAACAGAAATCATTTCCTTACCACTGAGGGGAATTCATTTGAATAGAACCACTTGCATACTTACTTTTAAATTTTTAAATTAAATTAAATTAATTTATTTATTATCAGTCTTTTTTAAATAAGTTTTTTATTGTGAAAATACTGTACAAGGGAAGCCTTGGACTCAGGACTTGCGCACTGTCCCTGAGTTTTTTCACTCAAGGCTCTACCACTTTGAGCACCAGTGCAACTTCCAGTGTTTTAGTAGTTAATTGGAGATAGTAGTCTCACACACTTTCCTGCCCAACCTGGCTTTGAACTTCAATCCTCAAATCTCAGCCTCCTGATTAGATAAGATTACAGGTATGAGCCACTGGAACACAGCTTGCTTCTTATTTATTTTTATGAAGTAGTTATACAAAGAAGTTGCCATTTAATTAAACAGTTTATGATACAAGGTATCTTACTCAATTTCACCCCTTTCAAAATTCTCACTCATCCCTCCCTATCAACCTCTTTTCTCATTCTTATTTTTGTTGGACATACATTGAACTTTTTACTGTTTTCTCCCCCTCTTCTTGTCTTCATTTGTCTACCCCATTCCCCTTGACTTCGCCCAACCCCATTGAAGGACCCACTTCCTAGTTTTATTATGTTGGATTTAACTTTGATTTTTAAAGGAATTCCACTATTTGGATTCTCTTTTTAATCTACCGTATTTCAGTTAGTACATTTTTGTTCTACTTACTTTTAAAATGTTCCTTCTTTTGTCTATTTTGCCTGTCTCTGGCTGATTGGAAAACAAAATCAATTGAAAATATGGAAGAAAATGTATAAAATTTGTATTCTATACCCCTCGTTTAGGTTATCATAATGTAGAAATATAATTGGACAGTTGATCTTATAACTCAAACAGTAGCTTGCTTTATGTGAAATTTTCATTTATTTGATTCCATTCTGTGTGTGTGTGACTTGCAAAACGCTAGGTTACTAGAAAGGCAGTAGTAAATTTGATAAAACTTAACATTTTTCCACTTTTAAAGAATCTCCTAGTATATTAGATTGCACAGGTTTGTTGTGAAACAGCACAGTAAATAAAGATATTTAGGCTTATGGAAGTCAAAAGACTGGGGAAGTACTTGAATGATATTATGTTGGATTATAAAACAATGAGAAAGAATTTATTCCAGTTCCAGTTCCTGCTCCCTGAAGCACAGCACTCTCCTACCTGAGGTCCCTATAACATTCATTCAAACAAAAGCCAAGAAGTGAGGAAGTTATGGAATTACATTTTTACTGTTTATCTGCCAAGTATATCTCTACTGATACCCAGAGAAACAGAAAGAGAAATAAATGGATCTGATAGCAAAGAACTCAAGAAAGTAAATAATGTGTACCTAAGTCTTAAAATAAAGGTATCTGGAATATACTATTTAATGTGTGATTTTTTAAAAATTTACATTACTCAAAGAATTATGGCATACTAACTTTCTTTTGGAAAACTTAACACATTGTATATAGAAAACAGGGATGGAAATGGGGCTTAGTGATAGAGTGTTTGCCTAGCATGCATGAAGCCCTGGGTTTGATTTCTCAATATCACCTAAACAGAAAAAGCCAGAAATGGAACTGTGGCTCAACTGGTAGAGTGTTAGCCTTGAGCAAAAGAAGCTCAGGGACAATGCCCAGGCCCTAAGTTCAAGACTCATGACTGGCCAAAAAAAAAAAAAAAACAAACAAACAAAAAAAAAACAAAAAAAAAACAAAGAAAAGAAAAGAAAAAAAGAAAGAAAATAATCTGTAGAAAATCCTGCACAAATGAGTTCAGTATTTTACTTGAAACACCAAGCTGTTCAATTTTCAGGAAAAACAACTTTCCTATTGTCCAAGTTTACTTTACAGGGAGGCATTGGAACATGATTTTTAAAAAAATCTCTCTGTGGATATGAATGTTGATCGGAAAGACAAATTACATGTAATTCTGCAGTTCTCATAGCTCTTAAAAATAAAAAATATATGGAAGTCTTGCAATACAAGTCTTTTAGTTTAATTGCAATTATTAATCTTATTTTATTGAAGCAGTAAAAGGTAACCACTGGCTCACTGAGCAGCAATCCAACAAGTCATGTAAACTATAGTGTTGACAGCCTTTGTCTGGAGTCCTACATAGACTGTTTCTAACTAAACCGCTGTGTAATTATGGATCCTTTGTGATTTCACATTCTCATCTAGTCAATTTCTCTTTCTTTCATGTGGCATGTTGTGTTTAGTAGCTCATCTGAAAACATCAATATGCTTTGAAAGGGATAAAATCAAATTGTAACAGTTTCTGTTCCTTATAGCCAAGGGGAAAGATGGTAAATAAGTGTAGTGTCTCTCAGCATTTCACATTACAGTCATTGGAAACATGATTTCTACTTTCATATTCTCACAAAAGAAGAGCAGCTGGATTTTTTTTTCATGTATTTAAAAATCCACAGTCAGGAGACCAAACATTGGAATATTAGTGCACTTCTACATCACAGGAAAGGCAGTAAATGAAGAGAAACCTTTCTGATTCCTCAGGACTTTACAGGAAATGGCATCTAACTTACAAGAAATAGCATCTCATACCCAGGCCTTGGGCCTGGTAAACAACCTGACCCTGGAAAGTGGCCTTCTATGGTCACTTTAATGAAATATTCAAAGAAATGGTCATTCCTTTATTCCATATGAAGATTAGTAGTTGAATATCAGATTAAGGCACTGCCTTTTCTCTTAGAGCTAGAAAATAAGTTAATTTTTGCTAGCCAACATGATTTAAGTTTTGATATAATATACAAGAGAGTACAAGGGAAAAATTCACTATCATTTGATAATATGTTGTTTTATTTTTGTTACTTTATTATTTGTTATAAGTGTATGAAACATTAACTAGCTATATATCTTGAACTTGTTTCTTTATAAAGAAGGCTTTATTTAATGAACTTGGAAATTGTAAGTTTCACTGTGCTGTGTAAACCAAGGAGTGTTTATGATATATTTGGATGAGACTTTGAAGATTATCCATTTTAATCTTATTATATAAAAATAAAGATGTTAAATATATGTACTAGGAAGACGAGACTGTAATCTGATTCCCATCTATTTAAGTATGGACCAAAATTTCCCCATATTTCTTTGTAGTTTTGTTTACTTTGAAATATTTATGCAAAAAAATTGGTGAATCTGCTTAGATAGTAAAGGCAACTAGAAAGTAATTTTAAGTACTGTTTCTTGGGTCAACAAAAATATATTTTAGTTATCTATCCTAAAATGTATGTTTTTATTTTATGTGTTTCAAATGAGAAAAAAAATATAGAAAGTGCTTATGGTCAGTGTGTTCTGGTTTTCAGTGGTTAGCTAGGCAATATTCCTATGTGCATACATGTTGTCTTAACTGCTTATTTAGTTGCCTCTCCAAATTACTCCCACCACCCATGTTAAGTTTAATTGCTATTCAGTAGAACTTTACAAAGATTACATTATCGTATAGTTGTAGAACAATAAGTTGCCTAAAAAGAAAGATAGAAACTAGCAGCAGAGATGAAATATAATTTATTTTTGGAGAAGCAACTTGAATTCTACATTTTTTTGCTAATTGTCAACCAGGCAATTTATATAGGTTTGCTTCTTTTGTCAGTCAGACTCTGGAGGTGCTGCTATCTCCAAGGATCTCATAAGAAATGCATCACATTCAGTGCATCATGGAGCAGTAGACCCAGAAGCTCATTTTAACAAGATCCCTGTATAATTCACTTCACCTGAATGTCTGAGAAGAATTATTTGTGAAATTCATAGAAAGTTTGTAGTACCAAAGGCAATGCCCACAAGATGAAACTTGTACCTGTTGTTAGTAAGTTGTGAGCTAAATGTTTTCCTCCATATTTTATGCAATGCAAGTTAGAACTGGTGATGGACTTTCAGAACAAGTGGAAGAAATTATGAAAGAACTGGAGCTTGATGTGGCATGCATAAACATGACAATATTTATAGAATCCATGCCTATACCAATTTATTTGCTTGTATTTTCAAGAAAGCATTGGGTTTTAGTTCATCCAAGAACATTATTTTTCTCTTTCTGCACACAGATTCATAGTGTATGTCAGTATACGTAACTGATGAAATACAGAAAGTAGCATCAGCTCAGTGTATCACTACCCATCGTAAAATTTGGAAATCCTAACGTCTTGTTAGTATGTATCTATACATTTTTGATAACTAGGGAAGCTTACATAGACGTTGTAATATAGGAAGTTTTTAATATACATAGGCTAGCTATAGTGCCCAAAGCCTTTTCTGACAAAAGACTTTTTGTCCAACTTTATTGAGGTGTTACAACTAGATTCTTTGATACCCACAAACATTATGTAATGATTAACATAATGAAGTTCATTTATAAAAATGCAGCTCTTCATACTATTATGATGTTTTTGTGGTGAAAAGGTTTAAAGGTCATTTTATAGCACACTTCAAATATACCATGCATTAATATTAGCTATATTAATTGTAATATACCTCAGATCACCACATGTTATTCCTAATATGGAGCTGACAGTGCATTTTCTTTGATGAATGGCTGGTTATATAGAAAGAAGAATTAATATACATACTAGTCACCTTTAATTTTATTTTATATTAAAAAATAACTGGAAGTTTTCATGACCATCATAGCTGCATTAATTGTAAATTAGTTCATTATAATTTTGTCATATAAAATCCACATAATATTCTTATTTGTCAGCGCATTTTTTAACTACAAAAATAAAACTTAATGAAAATAGTTCAATCTGTAGGATCTAAATATATGCTTTAACATTATATCTTTTTCTAGCACTGGATTTGGACTAAGGGTCTTATGCTTCCCAGAAAGCACTCTACCATTTAAACCATGCTCTGAATCCTTTTAGATTTTTAGCTGATTTTTTTTAGACTACAGTCTACACCTCCTTTATACTTGAGATTACAACTGTATTCCACACTACTGTAGTTGGTTGAGATATAGTCTCAGTAACATTTTGTTTAGGGTGGTCATAAAATATGATCATCCTGATTTCTACATCCTACATACCTGGTTATAAGTTTGAATCACTATACTTCATTTTAGTTTAGCATTTTAAATAATGTATCTAATTCCACATTTCTAAAGGAAATTCCCTTTATTTAATGGTGCTGGATACTCTATTTACTGTAAGCTTTGGGTTAAGCCTATGCTTTGGACTGCTAAACTCCCTTCATTCTGTTTTCTTAAATTTGCTTCTTAATGGTTGAGGATGATTATCATTGTCATAGTTTGAGCATGGCATCTGGAAAGAGGGGATTCTTTTAAATTTTTTGATGAGGCAGAAGAGGAGGTTTGTAAAAAGTGGTGAGTAGAAGCACTTCTCATTTACAAAGATGGCTTTTGCGGCTCATTTAATGATGAACTGCCTGGAGATATAACTGACAAAATGATGAAACAAAAAAAAATCATTTGAATCATGCCATCAGAATGGAAAGAGATAGCTAGAAACTCAATTGATTTTCCTACCCCTTACATTTTTATTTCCTTGCATGCATTGCATCTTTTCTGTTGTAAACCTTACTGAATATTTTTCAAGTAAATTCAAGAAAAAATTAATATAACTGAGATATTTATACATTTTTATCTGACTATATTACAGAAGACTTCACTAAGTAGTTTATATTTTACTTTGTTTTCAAAAAGATGATTAAGATCTCAACAGGCACACAGCAGTTTTATCATAATGCCTTAGTTCCACATTGGATTTTTTTTTAGTCATGGTGTAAAAAAATAATTTTAACAACATTTCATTGTGTAATATGTTAAGCCTTCCTGTATTGCAGGAGTTATTGGCTTCATTTTGTTTTATGGAACCTTTTAATTTTCCAACTCTTTAGAAAAGTTAACATTAAAATAGTTTAAGGTGAATGAACTTTTTTTGCTACAGATACCTTTTGGCATTTTTTAAGTCTATAATCATGATTAGTTAAAATTACAAAACACAAATGTCAAACTGTTACAAGAAAGCTTCATATTAAATTTCAGATATCCACCTAGAACTTCACATGTTTTATTTATTTACTCAAGTATATCTTTTTGGATTGATTGATGAAAAGGCAAAAATCTGGACTGTTCAGATGTAACAAAATTAAAATCTTTTCTCAAAACATTGTGTTCTAAGATGAGTGACAATTATGGTGCAGTTCATAACAGCTCTAACTCCTAAGGCCAACAACAATATGGAATTTTAGGCTCCAAGCTGAATGTAGCAAATTACATCTTCATTTTCACAAACCTTTAGATATTTTCTGCATACATAGAAGTTTGAGATGTGTTTATTGATCTCCAGGAATATATATATATATATATATATATATATATATATATATATATATATATTTTATATATATATATTAGAGTCAGGCTCTTAACCTTTCCTTGAAAGCAGGTATGGCTTAAAGGATTCTCTAATAGAATAAAAGTCATACATGATTAGATTTCAGAAGAGAAAAATAATCTTAAGATTTATATACCTCAAGCATCAAACCCCTGTAAAACCCATGATGATTTATGCTCATAACTTTTTGAGTTCTATAGATTTTTTCCTAAATTAAGAATAAAATTTTTATCAATTAATTACATTCCACTTTTCATGTTGTACTTAGTCTTTCTTTTTTTTGTCCAACTCAGATTGAATATTAGCTGTCTTATATTTTTCTTAAGCTCACATAAATCATGCTGCTTTGTTCCCTGCAGGAGCTAAAATAAAATATTAGTAATTATGCATATTTAATTTTCAAAAGGCCAAGTGAGTACTTGCAGTGCTTATTGAGAGGAAAATTATTTCACATAATCATAAAACATCTCTTGGATAAGGGGCTTTCAAGTTTGAAGTTGTGTTATTATGAATATCTTTACTTGTGATGTTGGGAAAGAAAAAATAGTTTATTAACATTCCTCTGCTTTCTTCTCTTTCTTCTTCTCCAGATGCAAGACAAAAGTCTACCCAGATGAACTTCCAAACACAAGTGTAGTCATTGTGTTTCACAATGAAGCTTGGAGCACTCTCCTGAGAACCGTGTACAGTGTTATAAATCGCTCCCCACATTCCCTGCTCTCTGAGGTCATCTTGGTCGATGATGCAAGTGAAAGAGGTATCAATAATTTTTGGTGTTGTTTCTTATTAGAAAATTTTCTGTTATTCAAAGATATAACAACACAATAACCTGTAATTTGCTTTATAACCATTCAATCACTTACCAAAGTTTGATTAATACACTATGTCATTGCTAATCAAGGAAGAATTAACTAATTTTTTATTCATATTCCTATCTCTAGGAATCACCCAAAATGCACTGCAAAGTGTGACACCCCCTCTGCCTTTCATTGACCACAAAATAATTTGTATGACTGGACACGTGACATTTATTCATTAAAATCTCTTTGTAAAATGTGTGTTAAGAGTTGCCATCACTTCTGCTGAGTTTCCCTCTCAGAAATACCTCTATTCTGTCTTAAAGCAGTTCCAAAGTTTTCTGATGGATTCTTATTTATGTTACAGATTTTCTCAAATTGACATTGGAGAATTACGTGAAAAATTTAGAAGTGCCAGTAAAAATCATCAGGATGGAAGAGCGCTCTGGGTTAATACGTGCACGTCTTCGAGGAGCAGCTGCTTCCAAAGGGCAGGTCATCACTTTTCTGGATGCTCACTGTGAGTGTACACTAGGTTGGCTGGAGCCCTTGCTGGCAAGAATAAAGGAAGACAGGTAAGGATTCATGTGTTAAGTCTGCATGGGTTAGCTTCAGCTACTTATCAGAATTTCTTGGCTACGCTGTTATTTTCATAAGTTTATTTCATATAATTTCATCTCAAAAAGCAGAGATAGTCCCTTTATTTTAACTAAAACAATAAGAATACGTGTATTTTTATTGAGCATGGGTATTTCACCAAGAAATAATCAAAACATTCAAACGCAAGTATTTTGAATATTTATTTTTAGGTGAAGGAAATCAGTTCCGCCTGAAATAGTACAATATAAGCACATTTTCAAAGTACCTTTATATATCCTCACAAAACCCTGTGAGGTAGGCATGGTAGATGATCTTACCTGTACCTAACAAGAGAAAAGATTACAGCTGACACCTCAATTCCCAGTATTGAGTGTTCAAAAAAATAACAAAAACAGAAATCAGTTTTTCAAATTTTTCAGTGTTCCCTTCACTGCATCAGTGAACTCAGTCTGAGTCTAGTTCAGATTCACATTGAAGATCCTAAAAATATACATGCACACACATCACTGAAATAAAATTGTAATTAAATATGGAAGCAGACAATACAACATTAAGGTTAAGTATTGAAACAACATTGCCACTTTCTACACTTAAGGAAACTTGAGCAACGTTTTGTAGAAATTAAGAACCTCCATCCATACCTGAAGTTCTTTCTAATGAGGGTTCTAAGAGGTACAAGCTTCTGTGCAGAAATCCATAAACACTGATGATGAATGAATGTAATTTCTCAGCACCTAATGAAGATAACTGACTCTGCACACTTTCAGATGTGACTATGAAGTATTAAAGAACACCTTCTTGGCATAGTCTTTACATGTGCAATAGAAGATTCTCCCTTACATTTTTAATTATACACCCACCTAGGAGAGTGGGTGCTTAGTCCGAGCTAGCTCCAGCACATCCCATAACTAGAGAGCTTTCAGTATTTGCCAGGAAGATGGATGGTAGCTATCAGCAAAATGAACCACAGTTGTTCAAGGAGCAGTGGGAACCTTTTTGTTAACTAAGTGTAGCACACAGCTAATAACATTGTGTGTATTGTATAGTACCCACAGGAGAGTTAGACTGGCAAAGCAAAGTGAATATCTTGAATTTCTGTTTACTTTTGAACATTATTCTGGCTTTTAAAAGATGTTTTATTTTTATCTTAGGAAGGTTTTAGTGTACTCTTTTATTTTAGTCATGTGTAAGCTATTTACTTTTATTGTAACAATGCATTGCATTACTTTTAAATATAATAAATCCTAAGCTTTTGTCCTGATTATGCATTCTAACATCACCATAACTAGATAATAAAGTCGGCTTAACAGATTCTTTTTTTTGGGGGGGGGTGGTTCTGGTCGTGGGGCCTGAACTCTGGGCCTGGGAGCTGTCCTTCAGCTCTTCAGCTCAAGGCTAGCGCTCTACCACTTGAGCCACAGCGCCACTTCTGGCTTTTTTTCTTTTTGGTTATGTGGTGCTGAGGAATCGAACTGAGGGCCTCATGCATGCAAGGCAAGTGCTTTACCACTGAGCCACCTTCCCAGCCCCAATAGATTCTTATTATTAGAACTAACTTCTCTACACAAGTTTACTTATTAAACTCAATAAAGAAAGATGATTTTGCTGGGTCCAGAGTCACCAGGAAGCTTGTCCAGGCTATGAGCTTTGGATGGACTTTGGAGAACTTAGGACTTTCGCCACTTTTATAGAACATAAGATTCACTTGATTATGAATTGTCATGATACTGCTGTTACAAAACAAAATTAATGCACAGCATTTTTTTGTTTTGGAAGCTTCATTGTGTATCTACCTTCTGCTAAATATGAAAATCAGATTTAGTACAGAATTGGCTAGAGACAATGTAATCTTGAATAGACCTGAACACTTACTTGCAGAGGTGATGGAAAGTTGCTGTCATAATGAAATGGCTCAACTGAGAGTAGAGGAAGTGTGAGAGAAGGCAGAGTGTAGATTAAAGGAGAGCTAATCCTATCTTTAAGTGACATTTTTTGCCCTATAAAAGCTACAATCAAGAACATTAAACTTCCTGACTTTCTTCCAATTTGGGAAAAGTAAACTAAAACATGACAGACTAAATTCAGCCTGTCTTTCCCATCTTAAAATATTTTATATAAACTCTTGACTCTAGATCAGTACACCCAGAAATTGTAATGATTATGTTCTTCATAGAAAACATTTACTTATACCAATAACTCATGACTTTAATGTTGCTCCTTGTTTGTTTTTTTCTAGGAGGTGTTTAATCCATAAAGGTTTTCTCTGAACTCTCTCTCTTTAAACTCACTTACCCTATTTTATATGCAAGCCACCAGGTCTAATTTTCTATCTTCCATTCTTGCTTCCATGCATGCTATTGCTTTTCATTGTTTCATTGCTGAAATGATGCATAATCTCAAAGCAGTGCTACTAATCATGCCTTGGGTGAAAATTTTAGGAAAAATAAACCATGTTCATACTGCTGAGTTCATACTTAGAATGCATTTACAAATCAGCTTGAAAGTCAATTAGTATATTTGATAAAGTTTCACATGATAGCATTAATGTAGACTAAAAAGGAGCTATCGTCAGAGGAAATAATTCCTTAGGATAAAAAGGAAAGACAAAATTAAAGGTATATGTATACATCATAAAATTGTGAACTTCTATTATAATAGCTATAATCAATTTTGAAGAAGCTAATGTGGCATTTAAATAATCATTTCTATGTAAAATGGTTTTATTTTTTTCTGCAGGAAAACAGTTGTGTGCCCTATTATTGATGTGATTAGTGATGATACCTTTGAATATATGGCTGGGTCAGACATGACTTATGGAGGTTTTAACTGGAAACTGAATTTCCGGTGGTATCCGGTTCCACAAAGAGAAATGGACAGGAGGAAAGGAGACAGAACATTACCTGTCAGGTATGTAGATCATATCTTGTAAGGAATAGCATGACTAGTCCCATGATAACAAAGGTATATTCATTTTCATTTTAAATTATTTTAAAGTTACTTTTTATTCATATACAAAATATATATTATTTCTCTTTCCATGGTAATACAAGAATCAATGGTAATACAAAATCTGGTTTAAATTAGTGTATGAAAACCTAAGCACTGGGAGAAATAGCAAATATAGTAGAAGCTTTATGCACCCAAAAACTCATGAATGTTAGGCAATTGCTCTACCATGCGAACTAGGCAAAAGCCTTTGAAACTACATGCATTCACATATTTTAAGTATATATTTGAAATTTTTTGTGTGACAGAAAGTTGGTTACATTGATACTTTGATTAAATATACATGGTACCTCAAAGTACGTTCTACTACCAGTATTTTCAAAATATATATAACCAAAAAAGTTTTGATAGATCTTGTAAATTTATTTCCCTTCTCTAACAATTAACTTCTTAGGCATAATATCTCATTTTGAAAGATTTAGCATATTAACAACTATCAAAGATTTAAGTTGTTTTAAACAAATAATTTTTAATAGCTGTTAGTAAACCATGTCTTAATCTTAATACAAAAGAACCTACAAATCCTCAGTTTTCTGAAAGCACTACTAATTTCAATAACATAGAAATATTCTTTTCCTACTCCAACATAGATTTGTGGACCTTTTTTCTGCAACTACAAGTTGACTTCCAAAAATACTCTTTTGGAAAATGTTAACCAATTAATCTCTAAAAGTAAATTGAGGAAATCATATTGTGTTGAAAAGGTGGAGATATATTCTAACATCATGAAACAAGATACCTAAACCAATAATCTAAACAAAAATGTCTGCTGACCTACTGGGAAAGTGACTTCTCATTCTCAACATCTCAACAATATAATGAGTTAATAAAACTAAGAAGTATTTGCTAGTGAAAGAGACCAGGACTGTTTATTTTTGAACAATTATATGTTAGAGGTTGTTAACCTCTTAAGAGAATATTTCTACATCAAAAAGAAAAAGAAAATAGCTTCTAATGTTTGCATGGTGTTCTACAAATTATATCAATATTTAAAGAGCAGCTTAGTCATTTTTGAAATCTGCATAAACTTCACCTTCACCAAGTCTTTTTAATTCTGGCCTTTAACATCTAGAAAAAAATGCAGTGGCTTCTGATACTATCTCTTATTAGAAATTCTCTTACTCCAGAAACAAGCATCAATTTCTTGTTAGCTGATTTTTAAGCTTCAGATCCCATGGAAGAATTATCAAAACTTTTTGCAAATATACTTAAATAGAAATAAGTATTTATTCACTTGGAAATGAAGTTTAGAAGACTTCATGCTTGTATTCATTAAACGTACATTTGCAAAAACTCCTTACTTAATTTAATTTTCTCAGAGCCTCAAAAGTTAGAAATTTGGCGAATATTCATAGACAGAAACTACTGATGTTATTCATTCTGAAAACAAATAATTACATGTTAGTCAACCATTATTATCTCTCCTTAACTAAAATAAAAGATAAGTCATTAAGTTTTAGAATTCTTACTATAGTTTTTGTGGATTTGTTGGAATTACATAAGATCTATGAAAGTCTCAGGTTATTTTATTTGTCTCAGTTACTGCATATCAAATCATTTTCTGAAACACCAAGGGACCTGGTGCAAGAGGAAGAAAAACCCTCCTCTGCAGAAGTTTCTAGACTATTTTATGGCAAAAGGTTAATTAATTCACTAGCTCTGTTTTAATAGCTTAGAGGTAATTTTCATCAACCTGGCTATAATGTGAACTTTCGTTGTATTTTGTAATCTGTTACTTGAAGATATGATCATTTTTCTCACATTCCTACAAACAAATAAATCATTCTGTGTGTTGAAGACCGATTTTCCCCTGTCCAATTAACAGCCTTCTGAACAGAGAAAGTGATTAAAAGAGTTGAAATTTTAGTTCTTATAATACAATGCTTCACTTAAAAATATCACTTATAGCCAGGCACTGTTGACTCATGCCTGTAACTATAGCTACTCAGGAGACTGAGATCTGAGGATCATGATTCAAAGCCAGCCCAGGCAGGAAAGTCAGTGACACTCTTACTTCCAATTAACCACCAGAAAGCTAGAAATGGCACTGTGGCCAAAGTGGGTTAGTGCTAGCCTTGAACAAGAGAGCTCAGGAACAATGTCCAGGCCCTGATTTCAAGTCCCATGACTGACAAAAATACATATATATAAAGGAAAGCTTATAATGGGGTTTACTTTTCTCTTGCCATATGTATTTTTTATAATGCATAGGGTATGTGTGAGAGAGTTTTGGAAGCTATGATTACAGACTAATAGTATTCTAAGCCTGAAAGTCCAGTTCTCTTTAAATCAGTAAAGTTTCTTTACACTTTAAAGTCAAGTAATATGCCTATTCAAGAATGTCACAGCTGTGTATGCAAGAATAATAGAGTCATCCAGAGCTTAGATTTAAAATTTATTTGCCATATTTGCTCTTGATGCTGGTTATTCAGTGTTTCTTACTTTGAAAAAGTTACCAATTTTTTTTCTTTTATGAGGTGTGTGTGTGTGTGTGTGTGTGTGTGTGTGTGTGTGTGTGTGTGTGTGTATGTGGTATTGGGGGCTGGAACTCAAGCCCTGGGCATTGTCCCTTAGTAGAGGCTGGTTCTGTACCACTTAGTTGGCCCATACCTCCTCCTCTGGCTGTTTGGTGGTTAAACAGAAATCAACTCTTATGAACTTTTCCACCCATGCTTTGAACCTTAATCCTCAGATCCCAGGCACCTAGGTTATCTAGGTTTATTCAGCATGAGATACTAACACCGAGTCTTGAAGTATTTTAAATAAAATCTGTTTATAGCTATTAAGAAGTAAAAAAAAATCATGGTGTTTTACCAACCTTAGAAATGAGATGTTTGAAATATATATATATATATATATATATATATATATACATATATAAGTATATATATGTATATATATATATATTTATTTAGAGAACTGAATAGTTAGATATCTTGCAACAATGTCTCCATACTTCTACTGCGCCTTGTCAAGAAGAATTGTGTAGAAACTACCAACACAAATGTAACATGGAAGCCTGGCCTCTTCCTTTTTACTAATATAATTGCCTCTGGTGCTGGGCTTGAGGGATATTCTCATTTATTACCCTTTCACACCTGAAGAAGTATTTTTTTAGAAACTGTATCTCAAGCAAATCCAGAGAAATAAATTTATTATGATCAATCAACTCCATGTAATTAGCCCTTATCTGATTATAGTCTTTTAAATATGCTACCCTTAATTTAGAGGAGACTATCTGGAAAAGCTGCATATGAACGTGTGTGTGTGTGTGTGTGTGTGTGTGTGTGTGTGTATGTGTGTGTGTATGTGTCTGTGTTAGCTCATAAAATATGCATATAGCAGCAAAGTTACATGTTAATGAATATAATCTTCCACATCTTTAAATTTACTTAGGGATGGATTATGCATTTTTTCCTAACACACACACACACATACCTGTACACACACACACACACATATGAAGAAAGGTGAGTTTGGCTTAGAGATTGAAATAAGTAGTATTTCAGTTACATGTGTACATTCAGCTGGTTGCTATGTTAGGTCGTTCACATTTTTAAAAAGTTTGGGAGGAGGCTACAATGCTTGATAAGAAATGTAGTCACTATCTTGCCCATTTAATTGTAACCCCTCTGTACAGTATTTTCACAATAAAAAATTTTTTTTAAAAGTTTGGCGCTTGCATTAGTGGCTACATTAGGACCAAAGGTAGTAATGTACCTTTCCGGAGGATGGATGCACCGGAGTTAGCTATATTAGTAATACAGCTAGATATTCTTTTGGAAAAAAAAGGAGTCTGATTTACATCTTATTGATGACATTACTTTCTTAATTATTTCCTCAATAATTAATTATAAAGATATCTATTTCCACTATAATTTCTCCCAGAAGACATTAGATTTCTCTATTAGAAACATGTTGGTATCTTGTATATACATTTCTAATTTGGAAGCGGAAGGGAAAAAACAAAATGCTTAAATAAATAGGGATACAAATTGACCCAATGTAACAACAAGATGCACAAGACACTATGTTAAAAAACGAACTTTACAATTTTAGGCGGTGGGGGGGGGAGGTAATTGTGGAGGTTGGAGGAAAGGATGGTAGGGGAAAAAGGAGGAAGTAACAATGCTTGATAGGAAATGTACTCATTACCTTGATCATGTAAATGTAACCCTTCTGTACAGTATTTTTACAATAAAAAAGTATATAAACAGAAACCTGGTAATTTTTCACATCTATTAAACTATTTTACTTTCTACTTCTTACCTTAAGGATGCCTACATTTAATCATTATTAACCGTTTAATATAATTTCTTACATTCTGACTTGTATCCCATATTAAATGAATTCTCTAAGTGAAATAAAAGCATTTCTGATTTTCTTGTAATCCTTACCAGAATAATGAATTAAACATAGATTTAATTATTAGCTTTTATTCCTGAAGCTTTTTACTTACTTATAGGTCCCTTTTGATTAACATTTGTGTGATCTCATATGTTAACATTTTACTCAATTATAATTAGGATTTTGCAAAGAATATGAAAAAAATAAAATAACATGGATAATGATTTCTTGGAATAAGCAGCTGCTTCATGTCATGAAAAGCTCCCAGTGTTCACATGTACTGTGTCATGTTTCATTCTAGTGTACAGTCAGGGAGGAGGCACTGAAAGTAACTGAGAGGTGAAACGGGTTTTATTTTATGACTCTACAACTAAAAATTGCACTTTTTTCACTGTACAGTAGAAATTTATTCTCTCTGCCTTTCAGGGCTTATAAAATATTAAATGAGACATACCTTCTGACAGGAATTAGATTATAACTTTATTTCTGATAATAGGACATGTAAACATAGCAAAATGAAAGTGGCATGTACTTAACATATAAAGAAGCATCTACCCGCTGAAACATATTCTAGTATTTTGTTCTATTTCCTTCCAGAACACTTTTTTCAAATTTACATTTTTCTACAATTGAAAATTTACTATATCATCTTTATTTTTAAGATGATTCTATTTGTAAAAAGATCTTCGTGCCTTTATGTATTCAAATAATGTGAAATGTGTGTCACTATTCTTGTTACCCCTTAACTTCCCCCAAGTCATCATAGGATCTAATTGATCATTACTCTTACAGATATAACAAATAAATGAAAAATAAGTATTTTTATTTTGCAAAATCTGATAAAAATGTAAAGTTTCTAATATTCAATAGCAACTAATATTTGATTGGCACTTTAAGAATTGAGCAAGGCCTTTGGTTCTTTTGCTTTTAGTTTGCTTTACAGAGAGTTCTCAGGCATATCTTGCTAAGGCTGTCACCCAACTGCAATCCTCCTGCGTCCACTTCACAAGTAACCAGATTACAGGTGTGTACTACACACCTAGACTTGACTTCTTAAGTTTTATCTGTTAGATTTTCTCCATTAGACTCTTCTGAATTCTACTGAAATATTGTTTTAGATTTGAGGAAAGGAATATAAACAGATATCAATAAATCTTATGCCATAAGAGATACTAAAGCAATAGCCAAGAAAAAGTTAATGTTGTAAGCAGAAGAATAACCTTGAACGACTAGAATTCTGAGTGTTCAAATATGCAGCATTCTTAGTTCCTCATGTACAACTTTAATATATATTGGAATTATTAACCTATATTTCAAATGTAATCTTTAAAGTTATATTCCTTACATAAAGATCATGTTTTTCTTTTACTCCATTATTTCCTAATTATTCGTGTGATATATTGCAAGATTTCTTAATCTGTTTAGGTAAGAATACAACAAGGATATTGTTGGATGTTCTCAGGATGATTTTATGTTAAATTTATGTCTACATGTGTATCTACATTTTTAATATTAGCAAAATTATTTAGTGTATTTACTTCCAGCTAGCCCCATTGAATATTTTATGACCTCTTAAGCATGAAATAAAAGGAAACATTAAAATTTACACAAGTTGCTACAAATTTTTATTTAAGATTATTATTTTATCTGCTATTAAGAATTATAAAAGAGTTGGGGAGGTGGGAAGGGAAGGGATGGTCGGGGAAAAACAAAAAAGGGGGTAACAAGACTCAATAAGAAATGTATTCATTACCTTACTCATGTAACTCTAACCCCTCTGTACAGTATCTTTACAATAAAAAAATTTTAAAGAACTATAAAAAGCAAGTTAGAACAAATTAAAAACAACCCCTCCTTCATGGAATAAGACTTGAAAGTACAGGTTAATGTATTTGGTTTCCAGATCCATGATAAATAAATGGGTTCTTTGACAGCTGGACAAGCCATTTTCCCATTCAAAACAGCATTTTTTTTCTCTGCTTTAAAAAGAACACTGAAATTTTGTTTCATGGACTCTGCGGATTTGAGTAAGCTTCCTTGCTGAGAGTCTAAGTTGGTATAAATGCTTAAAGTATTAGTTTCTTCTCCATAAAAAGCTGAATTTTCATCCCAAAACACATACTCAAATCATTTTCATAGTGCATAATATTCCAGAAAACTTTCCATTTTGTGTCTGATAATAGCTTTAATTTCATTCAATATTAGAATGATATTCATCACTGTAATAGGACAATTTTTTTCCATTGCTGCTTTTCTCTCAGCTCTGCTTTCTCAGCTAAACATAGTATAAGAGAAGTTCTCAGTATTTAATTATACTTTGTTTTCAAATTTATCAAAGTACTTAAGCAAAATACCACTAAATTTGATGATTTAACAGTAAAATATGTTAAGATTTCAGCTTCTCTTGCCTTAGCTTTACATAAATAATGCCATATTTATGTCATCATTTATCTCTCTTATAAATCATAATATTTGACATATCATTAAAGTTTATATAAATAATTCATAGTCTACAAATTGTATATTTGAGTATTATAAATAACCTCTGGGATCTTCTGATGGAGACATGTAGCGAGTAATTATAAAAATATAGTTCATTAAGAGGGAAAAAATGCAAGAAAACACAGATTAGGAAGCAAAGTCATTGGAGATAGATATCTGTTAAAAATGTGTAGAGGGATCTTACACAGCTAGTGAGAGCATTTCCAAGACTTAGAAAGACCACATGTAAGAGAAAAGAATATAATTAATAACCATATATCTGTAAAAGTATTATAACGCTATATTGTACCCATGTGGTGCATGAAAAACTAAGAACTTGTCCCAAGTTGAATATCCAGCCAAGCAATGGAAGAGACTGCCATCACTAAGAATTATGTAATGAACAGGAAAATCGGTACAAGAAAAAACCCTAGAGAGCCATGAAATGGGAGTGAGAATCGAAAAGAATTTCAAGCAGGAAGGTTGGTGAATCTTGTTAAATTCTGTTAGAGGAAGAAGTTAAGGAAGATCTACTGAAGTTCAGAATAAATGTAGACCTTTTAGAAAGAAGTTATTGCAGAGATAGGAGCAGAATCTAGCTTCTATTTAGAAGGTCAAAAGAAGGTTAGGGAATTTTGAGAAAGTGCCTCTTCAATAAGGTTACCAGCGAAGGGAAGGGCAAAACATGTATCCCGAGTATGAATAGGTATGAGATCATGTAAAGATGAATTTTGGTTTAAGCAGAAGTTAATTAAGAACATTTGTTCTAATTTGTCAAAGGGACCATCTAGAAATCCAAGGCACAAAGCATAAAAGCAGCAATGAACAAGTGTCTTTTTGGGGGCAGGGGGGTCCGGTCGTGGGGCCTGAATTCTGGGCTTGGGCTCTGTCATTCGGCTCTTCAGCTCAAAGCTAGCGCTCTACCACTTGAGCCACAGCGCCACTTCCGGCTTTTTTTCTTTTCTGCTTATGTGGTGCTGGGGAATCGAACCAAGGGCCTCATGCAGGCAAGGCAAGTGCTCTACCACTGAGCCACCTTCCCAGCCCTGAACAAGTGTCTTGAAAGAGAGATTAGACCAGGCTAAGGACACAAGATTGAGTTAGCTCACAATACGAAGAAAGGGGATAATTGTTCTTATAAATGACAAAAGAAGAAGCCATGAAGAAGACTCATAAACAGATGGAGCTAGAGCACGAGAGTTTAGATTTCATAGAAGGAGTTAAGCTTTTGTAAATTTCATTAATCCCCAGGTTTTTTAGAGGAATACAAAGTTTTGGAAAATATATATTTTTAAATAAGGTAAATGAAAAATACTCACAGGTGATTGTTAGCTACTTTTTATTTTTTACAGCATTAGTAACATAGAGTTGTATTGGTGTTTTTCTCTAGGGATTCTCTAGGAGAATTAGATGAAGGAAAGTCAGGAAGGAAGAATCAAGGGTGCTAAATTAATGTTTCATTGATATGCCAGAATTTGGCAAGAGGTAGAAGGAAGGAATAAAAATTTATACAGAAAACAAAGGAGGAACCAACAATGCTGCATAAGAAATATACTCATTACCTGGCTTATGTGACTGCATACCCCTCTGTACCGTATTTTCACAATAAAAAACTTTTAAAAAATTATACAGGGCTGGTAATGTGAATTAAATAAGGACTATTATTACCAAAGGAGGATATAAAGGGTGTTACGGTAGAAATAGAAAGCTCCCCCCCCCAAAAAAAAAAACCCAGGAAATTGTGTTTTAGAGTTGTATTTCATATACAAGATGTTGGATATAAAGCACATCTACATTAGTTAGGAACTGAAAATGAGACTGTGCATATAGAAAGCTGAACTTAAGTGATGGACACTCAAGGCTTATGTGCTTTGTTTTCATTATTGGAAGTGTTTTCAAGGATGTATTTTAGCATTACAAGGTAAATGTAAGGAGAAATAGAGAAATAAAGAGAAATAATTCCCGCTTTCCATGCAGGAAGTAAGAGTTAAAGACTCAATGTGGTGATTTTTGTCTGTATCTTTTTCTTTTTGAGTTGGGGGATGCATGTAGTTATATCCTGGTAGCGACTCCTAATTCTTAGACAGTGGTTTGGGTTAAGATAAATGAGTGAGACCCAGGCAAAATACAGGTAATTTTCAGGACTTTTTTATGCAAAAAAATGCCTTGCATACTTTCTGTCTTTATCAGGGCTGTGATGATTAAATGATTAAATACAGTAGCTACAAAAATATACATTTATGAATCCTCTTACCTCTATATCATGTGATGGACACAACAGCATGTACAACTCTGTGAATTTAGTGCATCTTCACCTATGTAGCTATTAGAAAATTCACAGTCACCGGGATGATTATTCATCATCCCAACCAAAGTTTTTTTGAAGCAGTTAGCGGTTAGTGACACTGTGTGGACGCAACCTGGAAAAATAAAATACTTTCAGTTAATTAAACTGCAACCAAAGTTTTGTAATTAATAGACAATGAAGCTGTTCCCAAGCGTATGACTGTTTTATTGGATATCACTGGGAAAGTTAGCTTAGAACAGACACATTGCACACCATAGGCTATGGCAAGATATGTGAAATATTATACAGAACAATATTACACAGACTGAGAGATCTCACTGATCATGAAAACATAAAAATGAGTAGCATTTGTCTTCAGGAAACATGGCTTCTTTTCAAATATACATGAAAGTTTCTTGAATCATTTTATGGATAAATTTACTTATTTTCAGAATACATTTCTCACATATATATAAGAATGATGATCAACTCTCAGATGAATTTCAATACATATGTTTAAATGTGTTAGCATTTCATCATTAAGCAGATATGCTCTCGGAACTGATTATTATTAAGGTATCACTTAACATTCCTAAGCACTTGATTGCATTGTGATAGCATAATTGCAGCAATTTTGGTGCCTAATTTTATTAAATATATTCTTTAGTACTGTAATACTTTATATAGTTATTGCCACAGACTTCTACAACCCCAATCAGGTGAGGTCATGGCTACTCCATAATTACCATCTGTTTAGCTTTGTTAGTATTTCTCATTATAACTCAGAAGGTCAATGATACTGTTCATGATAGGAAGCCAGCAAGACTAGAAGTAACAAAGCAGCTCTGAGACTACAGTAAGGCTTTGCTGATGGACAGTTAATTACCTGCATATAAAACATTGAGAGCACTGGGAGAATTAGGGCTTTGCAATATGGTTGATGTCCAATTACACTATTATTTGTCAGTTTTTCAATGAACCATACTATTTAATTAGAAGACAGGAGTATAACCTTTGGCAGAGGAGTCTATAATTCAAAGAAAAAAATTAAAATACAGTTTTTAAACATGCTCATAGACAACTAGTAAAGATTTAGAAATCTTACTAGATTAATGTTCCTCATGTTTGGCAGTACATTAGCATCATCAGGGAACTTTACACAGTACCAGTTCGTATCTATTCCTGAACAATTAAGTCTAAGTCAGTGGACAGCAACCAAGCATAAATATTTTTAAAAGATGCCTTGGATGCACTAATATGCTGTCTACTTAGAAATTATTTTTAAAATAGTTTTTATTGTGAAAATACTGTACAGAGGGGATTTAGTTACATGAGCAAGGTAAAGAGTATGTTTCTTATCCAGCATTGTTGGCTCCTCCTTTGTTTTTCCCCTACCATCCCTTCCTTCCCATCTCCTCAACTACACTCCCTTTAACACAACTGACATTTAAATTTGTCAGTCAGTATAGTTCTAATTGTGAACAACTAGGATTTTATGTTTTCTTTTTATTTCATGCTGCTAATGCAGAATGACCTAATCTTGTTCTTAATCTTTGTTAAACATTTTTATTAGCTTATGAATTTATATATTGTGACATTTCCTCATATACATACAATGTGTGCAGTCAAACTCATTCTTTTCATCTTGCCTCCCTCATCCTCCTTACCTTTTCTTAAAATAGTTCAACAGAGTTCATTGATCTGTTTTCATATATTCATGTAACGTACTTTAATCATTTTTAACCTCATTTACCCTCCTGTTAGCCTTCTTCCTCCTAACTTCCATTCCCCAAGAGCTTGTTTTACTTTCTGATCATTCTTTTTTTCATTGTTAAGTGTATAATAGTTATAGTAAGGGGTTCTAATTAATCTTTCAAATTAATTCTTTATAAACTTAACATTTGACTTCTTTGTTCCATGGAGAAATTTCAAACCTTAGAAACATAAATGCATATATTCCTAAGAAAATGTTTTGAGTCTCCCAAAAGTCCTAATCCTCTAGGTATCAGGTGGGATTTATGTTTGTCAGTAGTATCAAGTAATTAATTTCATCCTTTAATAAGGAAAAGAGAAGAATAAAGTATTGGATGTAAAATTCTTATGTTGGAAAATAATCTTGCTTACAGTATTTTACAGATAGTTATATCTGTAAGTATTTTTATGACATTTTCCAGTTTTCATATTTTAAGAGCCTATGGATCTTTTCATATAGAAGGTATGTCCTCCAGTTCCTAGAGTTCATATTTATAATTGCATGATCACGGGTCACAACTGCTGGTTTTATGACCAGTTCATGTCTTCAAAAACAGTGCAGAGGGCAGTAACTTCTCTTCATGATGTCTTTCAGAAAGAAGGCAGAAACCCAATTTTAAGTAGCCAGTGCTCCTACATTCATGTGTCTCTTTAATTAAAACAGGAAGAATGGAGATTAATCTAAATTGAGTTTTACATAATATGTGAAATAAACCACTTTTTTATATTTTCAAACCTTTTACACCTTGGCTTTGTTGTTTCCAGTTTGAACATTTTGAATACAATTTTTCATTCTTAATTATGACAGAAATATTTAATAGAGTCTTGTTAAGTTCCACACATTGTTTTCAAAAGATATTCTTTTCTTTTTGTTTGTTTTTCAACTAGGACCCCTACTATGGCTGGTGGCCTATTTTCTATTGAAAGAAACTACTTTGAAGAGATAGGAACTTACGATGCAGGAATGGATATCTGGGGTGGAGAGAATCTTGAAATGTCTTTTAGGGTAATTGCATTTTACGTTTATTTTCTAACTCTGAACATAGTATGCTATCGCATGCACATATCACACCCAAGTTTACTGTCAGATCTTTTTTGATAAGTGATGCAATTTACTGATCAGATGGTCATTTGATGCTTACTTTAAAACTATTAGGATATTGTTGCATGAAATATTTACTGTTAAACTGGAATTATATATATATTTATTTTTCAAAAATAAGTTTTAATCAATTGAGAGATCTTAGCTTTTCAGTTGTTGAAGTAAAGAAGAGCTTTACTTTTTAAAGCAATATTGCTCTATAAAACTTTTTGGGTTTTTATCAGAAATTTAGAAGTGTTTGTGTCATCTGAATTTGCAAGAACTCTGAATTGGTTCTCAAATAATTTTAAGAATAACCTATGATTTTAAAAAAGATATATTTTGACATTTCTACAGTAATACATACATTTTCACATCCATAGGCAATACTGTCCAATGAATAGATTTGAAAAATGCAAATGCAAGATGCAAAAATATGTAAATTGAGGGCTCAGTTTTTATAAATAAGATATTAGGAAACATTCAAACAATAAATATGTTGTGATGGTAAAAATTTTACATATAGGTACCCAAATGACTCTTCATTTTTAGAAATAGATAAGCATGCATATATATTGTTTTCTTTCTACAAACCCCACATATTATTTTTTTAAACAAATGAGCTTAGTAATACTTTTTCTTCTTTCATAGAGTTTAATGTGAATATCTCAAATGTTTTATCATTTCCCCAAATTATTTGTACAATGAAATCATTATAGTTTAGGACTTTTAATTTTCTATTTAGAAAGTAAAGTTTATCTTTTACTAAAAAAAAAATGTGATTTTATATAACAGGATACAAAAATAGCAAATTTGTCATGTTAAATTGAATTGATATTAGTTAATGTGAATTACTTAGAATCACTAGCATTATTTTGTTACAATATTCTTTTTCCTGTAAACTTTCCTTATAACCAAGTATGTCCCTCCCCCACTGTATAACCCCTGTTTTCACTGTATTTGATATTGGTATAATTTGTGGAGGGCAAGGGAAAAAACAGATTGTTTAAATAGGAATACAAATGAACCTATTGCAACAATGAGATGAACAAGATGTTATGCATGTGGTGGGGGAGATGGGAAGGGATGGGAAGGGGAAACAAAGGAGGAGGCAATAATGCTTGATAAGAAATGTACTCACTATCTTGCCCATGTAATTGTAACTCCTCTGTATGATATTTTCACAATAATATATATATATAAGAAACTAAATAATTTCATAGAAATATCCACATAATTCAAATGTGAACAAGAGAAATTAAGAAAAAATGTCAATAACATTAACTTGTTAAACAGAAATCAGTTGAGACAAAATCCAGCTGATTTATTTCTAAAACTTGATGCTTTTTTTGTAAAATTAGTGATGTAAATCTGAGGAAAATGCATTATCTGTAATAAATATAAATGTTTCATTTTCAAATATATTAAACTTTATTATATTTAGATAGATGTTGGTAATTCATATCTGTAATCCTAATAACTCAGGAGGCTGAAATCTGATGAGCATAGTTCAAAGCCAACCTGGGCAGGAAAGTTCTAGAGACTCTTAACTCCAACTAATCCATCAAAAAGCCAGAAGTGGAGCTGTGGCTCAAGCGTTAGAGCACTAGTCTTGAGTTCAAAAGCTCGGAGATAGTGCATAGGCCTTTAGTTCAAGCTCAAGAGTAGCACAAAGAAGAAGAACAACAGCACAAAAAAACACCTTTTTTCTATTTTTATATTGTCTAGCCAGTCTTAGAAACCAGAATATGATAAATATGTCACATAGTTGAATTTAATCTTAGAAATTTCATGTGTTATGTATACTTTTATGCATGTATTTCTGTGGAACCCTCCCTTAAATGTGATAAAACACAGTCCTAATGTTAATACAGAGATTTATTACTCTTTTTTTAAACATCTAAGGATCTTAAATGAGGTTATATGCATGTCTATTTTCCAGAAAGACTATAAATGAACACTAATGGTTTCACTTGGCAAACAATTATTTGGCTGTGTAGCTAGCATAGACTAAACATCAATGAGATGGACTTTTCAGCTTCTATAATTATAATTAGATTTATGATATCTGAGCCACCCCTCTCCATTAAACCATTGATTAAAAACATCCCTATATTCAAAGAGGGACTTTCAAATTTATATCACACTAGACTTCTTGGTAATAGGTAATTTATAGAGTCTTACTAAGGACTAATACATATTACATATTTTAAATACTGGATAGCTAGTTAATATAGCATTAATTTAGTTGTTTCTAATAGAACTCTGTTTTTTTCCAGAACAAATACATTTCAATTTTATTTTGAGTTCCAACAAGTGTAAAATCTCAGCTCCCTAGGTTTCCTGAAGTAGAACATAAATAGACCTCACTAAATGTTTAGTGACCAATATACTCTACATTTAACATGCTATGTAGAAACATGCTTATATTTTCACCAATAGTAGAAACTTTTGAAGATTTAAATGCACTAAAACTTTGTGTTAATCACTATATCTCATTTATGTTTATACATTTTGTGAAATAATTATATAAAGAATAGTTTTAAAGTAATGAATACCATTTACAATTTACTTTTATAGCATAACAATTGATGTACACCTTTCTTTGCTATTTTTAAAAGTCCACTTAGAAACTTGTAATGGGAAAGCTCATGTGGGAAAGCTCATGTGACCATAATTTAAAATAAAATAACTAGTAATAAAGACATGAGTCAAGCACAAAGCCAGTAGAACAGAATAGCATAAATGCTAAAGTGAAAATAACAACAACAGCAGCAATAATAATAATACAATCATTCTTTTCTGAAAGCAATTGGTTTCTAAATGACACTGACAGCCAGGCGCTTGCCTGCAATCTTGGCTCCTCAAACTATATCTCAATTGACCAGCAAAATGTTAGGCTTAGACTTGTCTCGAGTGGTAGAATGCTGTGAGCCAAAACCCTCTTGAGAGCAGAAGCCAATGAGCTCAAACCCAAATATGAGCACAAACAAAGAAGAGATTTCTCATTAAGACAAATTATATTATGTACTATACCATATTTTTGCAAATATCCAGTACTGCTTTCCAAATAAATGGCAATGTTTGGGGATGTGCTAAGAGAAGATAATCCAATTTCCATGAAATATAGAATACCATTTAGGCCTTTTCTCTTAAATTAAAATTGTCTACATCTAGTTCAGTTTGACTTACTTGATGTATGTTTCCTTTTGGTAAGCATAAAATTCACCTACTGTATATGCAGACCCATAAATATTACAATGATGACCAAGTATAAAACTAGGTTGTTAACTTTTTCCCATGGTCAGGGACACCTTATTTCCTACAGATTTAATTAGAAAGTAATCTGTGAGTAATGTTGTCAGATTTAAAATGTACTTGAATACAACTTCTAATAGATTAAAATATAAATAAGATATTAATTTTGTAAATACCTTTGGTTATATGTTTTTCTAATTATTTTGTAAATATTTTGCAATTACTGGCTATAATGATGGTTATATGCTATTCTAGCATATAACAACTCTCTTGGTAAATAAGCCAACCAAATATCTTACATAACATTTGTTAAGGAGGTGTTTGAGTATGTGAATGTTGGTATGACAAACCCAAATTAGTGTGTTAGGAAGATTGGGTATGAGTTACCTGAGGGTTAAACAATTAGCAAAGTTAGTCATTTAGTGAATTTTTAAAAGCTATTTTATGCACAGATTATTACTTGAATATGGAGCAGAAGTACATGTAGTGACACTCTTGCACTAATCGCATTCATTTCTTAATAATTTCACAAGATTTTATTACATGAGTATTTCTCTGGAGAATGATAAGCACGTTGTACTTTTAAACCTGGAGAGAAAGTATCAAATAATGTCGAATCAACTTTGTTACTATTCTTCTTTTTATTGTATTATTCTATCTACCTATATCTGAGTGTATGGATATGTGAGCCTAGTTGGATATGAAAAGATACAGAAAGTGAAGTCTTTAGGAGGTATTATTATATAGAAAACTATGTGACAATAATATATGAATAAAAATTATCAAAGCATTTAACAAAATCTAGGTTCAGGAAAAATCAGGAATCCAAGAACATTCCTCAATACAATAAAGGCTGTATATGACAAACTTAAAGACAGCATTATACTTAATGTTGAAGAAATAAAGCCATTTCCTCTTAACTCAGGAACGAGACAAGAATGTCTCTACTTCTCTTCAATTTAGTATTAGAATGCCTAGTTACAGCAGCAATGACAAGATGAAAACATAAAAGGGATGCAAATAGGGAAAGATGAAGTAAAACTCTCCCTCTTTGCAGATGACATGATCTTGTATTTAAAGAATCCCACGAACTCCACTCCCAAATTACTCAAGCTGATTCAAATCTTTGGCAAAGTAGCAGGGTATAAAATTAACCCCCCAAAATCAATGGCTTTTCTGTATGCCAACAATGAGAAAAGCTGGCTGAAATCAGGAAAGCAACTGCATTTGTAATAGCCCCAATAAAAAATAAAATACCTAGGAATTAACTTAACCAAAGAAGTGAAGGAACTCAATGATGAAAACTTTAAAAACCTGAAAAAGGAAATCAAAACAGAGCTTAGAAAATGGCAAAACCTCCCATGTTCTTGGATTGAAAGGATCAACATCATGAAAATGGCAATACTTCCCAAGGCTATCTACAAATTCAATGGAATACCTCATTCTTCAAGAAAATAGAAAAGGCAATCCAAAAATTCGTATGGAACAATAAAAGACCCCATATAATAAAAACGATCCTTAACAGAAAGAACAGTGCTGGAGGAATATCTTTACAAATTTCAAACTCTACTACAAAGCCATAGTAATCAAAACAGCTTGGTACTGGCACAAGAACAGACCTCAGGACCAATGGAATAGAATTGAAAACCCAGAAATGAACTTACAGACATATAGCCATTTAATCTTTGATAAATAAGGGAGCTAAAAAAATAGAATGGAAGAAAGACAGCCTCTTCAGTAAATGGTGCTGGAAAAGTTGGTCAATCACTTGAAGAAAATGAAACCTAGATCCTTATATATCACCCTGTACCAGAATTAACTCCAAATGGATCAGACCTCGGAGTCAAAGCAGACACTCTGAAAACATTTCAGGATGGAATATGAGAATCCATAGTTCTCCTTGGCACTGGCTGAAACTTTCTTTAAAGAGACCCAGAAACACAACAAATGAAAGAAAGGTTGGACAAATGGGATTGCATGAAATTACAGAGCTTCTGCATGGCAAAGGACATAGCTAGCAAGATCAATAGAAAGCCCATGGATTGGGAGAAGATCTTCACTAGCCATACAACAGACAAGGGTCTCATATCTAAAGTATACCTTAAACTCAAAAAATTAAATCCCCCAACAACAAATTCTCAAAGAAACAACTGCCCAATAAATAAGTGGGCTAAAGATTTACAGAGAAACACAACTATATTTATTTCAGTATTGTTTACTATAGCTAAGCTATGGAACAAACACAGATGTTCCTTAGTAGATGAATGGATCAAGAAAATGTGGTATATATACAGAGTGGAATTCTATGCCTCCATCAGAAAGAATGACATTGCCCCATTTGTTAGGAAGTGGAAAGACTTGGAAAAAATTCTATTAAGTGAAGGTAGCCAGGCCCAAAGAAACATAGGTCCCATGGTTTCACTTATTTGCAATAACTAGTATATGTCTGAGACAAGCATCAAAGGCCAGATAAGTTGATGTTAGGTGAAATGAACCCCAAGATAAGTACTCAAATGTTTTTGCTTTTATGTAATTGTTTCTTACATATTTATAAGATGATTTTTTTGTTGCATTTTGTATGTCCCTCCCCATGGTATAACCCCTGCTTTCACTGTATTTGATGTTGGTATAATTTGTGGAGGGGAAGGGAAAAAACAAATAGCTTAAATAGGGATACCCTGGACCAATTGTAACAATGAAATCTACAAATCGTTATGTCAAAAAACAAACTTTACAACTTGGGGGTGGGGCAGGGAAGGGGAGATGGGAAGAAATGGAAAGGGGAAACAAAAGAAGGAGCAACAATACTTGATAAGAAATATAATCATTATCTTGCCCAAGTAATTGTAACCCCTCTGTATGGTATTTTCACAATAATAATTTTTTTAAAAAGACCTCTAATAACAACAGATGCTGGAGGGGATGTGGAGAGAAAGGAACCTTACTATATTGTTGGTGGGAGTGTAAACTTGTTCAACCAATTTGGAAAGCAGTATGGAGGTTCCTCAAAAGACTCCATAAAGAGCTCCCCTATGACCCAGCAATCCCAGTTTTGGGCATTTACCCAAATGATCACAAACAAGACCACACTAAAGCTACCAGCACAACTATGTTTACTGCAGCATTATTTACCATAGCTAAGATCTGGAACCAACCCAGATACCCCTCAGTAGATGAATTGATAAAGAAAATGTGGCATATATACACAATGGAATTCTATGCCTCCATCAGAAAGAATTACATTACCCTATTTGTTAGGAAATGGAAAGACTTGAAAACAATTATATTAAGTGAAGTAAGCCAGGCCCAAGGAAACATAGGTCCCATGATTTTCCTTATTTGCAATAACTAGTATATGTCAGAGACAAGCAGAAACAGTCAGATCAGTTGATATTAGGCGAACAATCAGATAAGTTGATATTAGGCGAAATGAATTCCAAGATAAATACTCAAATTTTTTTTCTTTCTTGCGATTGTTTCTAACATATTTACAAGATGATTTCTTTGTTGCTTTGCATGTCCCTCCCCCATGGTATAACCCCTGCTTCACTGTATTTGATGTTGGTATAATTTGTGGAGGGGAAAGCAAAAAACAAATTGTTTAAATAGGGATACAGCTGGACCCATTGCAACAATGCGATGTACAAAAATGATGTCGAAAAACGAACTTTACAATTTTGTCCTGGGACGGAGGCGGGGAGGGAGTGGGGGAAGAAAAGGGGCAGCGGTGGACTGGGGGAAATAGGAAGAGATGGGAAGGGGAAACAAAGGAGGAGGCAACAATGCTTGATAAGAAATGTACTCATTACCTTTTCCATGTAATTGTAACCCCTCTGTACGGTATTTACACAATTAAAAAAAAATGATCAGAGCAACAGGGGTCATTTTCCAAATGAGAGCTCAGTGTTATTCACTAGAAATCCTGAAAGAGTTGAGACCAGGGTAGTCAAGAAAATTATGGAATTATCAAACCCTGAAAGATGGAGGTGAACTAAGTATATAAAAGAATAAAAGGATTGAAAATAATACAAATAATGTAATGTCTAAAATACAGTCTTATAGATTCCATTAACATATACAAAATAGCTATGAATTATATTTTACAGGATTCATTCAGAACAATACATATTGGAAAGAAACTGTTGATTATCAGCCTATTTGAGAAAATTTTTTTTCTTTCTACTTGTATTAAACTATGGAATGGAAATAAAATAACATGAAATAAATAAACTAATTATTTTTTAACTAAAATAAAGTATTTTGAAAATGTTATTTAAAAATATAGGCATATTTCAGATATATTTATAGATGTTCCTATTCTAAACAACTAGAAAAATCTGTCTTTTTACTAAATTTCAATATATTAAAATTGTTAATCTTATTAAAGTCAAATATCTTAAAATTACATTATCTGGAATTATAGCTGTTTTTCTTTTCTGATCCTTCAGTGCTCATAATCAGAGACTCCCAAGAGGCACCTATTTTACTCTCAAAAGTCCTCATGACCTTTCTGATCTAAATGTAAAGAACCTAAGTTGAACTGTTTGCCAGTAAAACAAGCCTTTGAAGAATGTTAATATGCAGAGAGTTATTACATAAAAATAACTGGACACATTCTCTTGTCACCAGATTTTGCCAAAGTCCCTCATGAAATGTGCTTAATCAAACAAAATAGAGTTGAGAATTAAAGCTATTATCCTGCATATTTACATTTAAAGTGTCCCTGAAATAATCTCATAATTAAATTATTTTTTGTATCTGAATATATACTATCCTGAATTACCTTCAAATAATTTTATAAATTCACAAATTCTAGTTTTCTTATATGAAATGAAAAACTTTTAAGTAAAAATCATTTATATTTGTTGGATTTATTTAATAATAAAAACTGGATTTAAATTCAAATGAAATTTGCAAATAATTTCAATACAGAGAATTTTCATATTATTTTTAAAATATTTGCATAGGTTGGGCATGCAAATGTGCAGAAGACCTAGTACAATGACTCGTACAATGAAGCTGATACAAAGGGGAGAAAAACAACAAACGGGTAAACAGGAAAAGTAGTCTGCTATTTTTAGACAAATATATGTGTCTAGAAGAAAATAAAATCAGATAATTGTGAGTGGCAAAGAGGTAGAGAAAAGTAGACGGTGAGAGGTAAAGAATTGCATTGCCTATAATGGTCAGGAAAGGCCTCCAGTAAGACATTTGAGCTGAGACCAAATGATACGAAGAATCCAACTTTGCAAGAATTTAGATACAGAACACAATAACTGCAAGAGGCTCTAGCAGCAATGGAACAGACTGAATTCTCCTATCCCAAATCTACTAACAATTTGTGTGCATGTGAAAGGGGGAGGGTTGATAAACACTTTATTCTTTCAGGGTCAGATATTAATAGACTGATTTATTTATTCATTTATTAATGTTATGTCTATTTAACAAGCTCTGTACTTAGCACAATAAAATAAGCTGTGTTTTCTTAAGTCTGCTTTGCTTAAAATCTTTGCATAAAAATTTGTAAAATTATTTTTTCCATGGTATATTACAGATTCCATTATATTTAATATTGAGCTTATGTAGACATTTCATTATATTTAAAATTCTTTCCTATTAATTTGGTTTTTGATCTTGAATCCCTGATGTAATATTCATATTAAACTTCACATCATCAGTGAAGTAACATCCATGAAGCCATCTACTCTCATTTTACCCATTGACCAATGTTATTTATGTAACTATACCTGCAATAGATTCTGTGGGTCATAAAATGTAAAAGACATGAATCTTGATTTCAATTATTGTGGAGTATGTAAGATGAATTGCCCACAATAGGAAAATATATTCTAGAAACTCTTAATGGTGCAGGTAAGTAGTTCACTAACTATATAAAGGGATAGCTTGCTGTTTTCTGAGACCAGGAAGAATGTGAAAGTTTAGCAAGACTCAAAATCTTTATTCTAATTTACACTACTGTGGTCTTTCTTAAGTTTGGGGTCACCTTAAGTTTGCATTCGAATATTTGATTACCCACTTTTGCTTTTCCTCTGCGAATAAAATATTACTAAAGCATTCCATATGCTTGTTAAATATCATCATTAAGGAAACATCCATTAACCCCTCAAGTATTTGAACTAATCTTTTCTTTTGGGATGAAAGATTGCTAAGATAACATTTCCAAACTCATTTCTGTGGAAGTATGTTCAGTTAAGAATTCTACTGCACCTCACTCGCCAAAATTAATGTATTCTACACTGAATCCATGCACATTTTATTAAAGATCCAAATTTAAATCTCTATGGTAACTACTGCAATAAATGTGCAACCTCTTAAGCTATGATTATCCTGTCATACTTGCTAATGTCTATCTTAAGTACATGACTACCAATGCTTTCAGTGTTGTTCTAGTCAAACAGAAATGTGGTTAAAAAAGGAAACTAATTATAAAATTTATTTAAATAAGGCTCAAAGACTTCAGCATAACACATTGTAGATACTAGAAATGACTCTGAGGTGTGAGATAATGTTATGAAGAGACTTTGATTTAACTGTTAAAAACTGAATGCTAAGCACCAATGAAAGAATAAATATCATTGAGAAATGACTTGTATTTTAGCAATTACTTAATTACACTAAAAAATTAACAACTTAATACTACATTTAAAATATGAAAACATGATAGATTAACAGTTATCAAAAAGTTTTATTAGTTATCAAATAAGACAATATTTTATTCTGCAGACATGTAAAAATTTAAATAAAAACTTGGATGTAGATTGATTAGCCCTTCTTTACTGCTGCTATAAAATGCCTTGATAGTACAATATCTGTGGTATGCTCTATAATGTTTTCACTACAATTTCCTAATTAATAACCCACCAGTATGCATTTTTATCCTAAAATTTCCTGTAATTTAATTGATCAACTAATTCTATGTTTATAGCTTCATGTTCTATATTTTAATAGGTCAACCAACCTTGTATTCTTTAGTTTCAATTGGCCAACCAAAGTTATTTGGATGTGTGCACTCATAACTTTTGGGACTCTGAAACTTAGAATCAGTAATAAATTATTTAAGGGTAAGTTGTATTATAATAAGCCTGAAGTGACATATTTGGGAAGTAATTAGACCTACTGAAAGGTGAATTCTCTGATCATTTCTCTCACTTTGCAGGAAAAGCCATAGGCACTTTTAGCTTTCTTTTCACATTTGGGGAGCAAGATAGAAACACTAGACTTGTTAAGGTCATGGAAGTTTACAGATTACCCAAGAAAGTTGGAAATTGGTTTGCAGGTTTATGGCAAAGTTTATGGAAGGTGACAGATTTAAGAGTTAGCTTTGCAGTATTTATAATTAAATGAACACATTGCCCAGAAAGAAAATAGGGTGAGCAGAAAAGCAAGGTATGTCCTTAAGTAGCAGCTACATTTAGGCAGAAGAGAAAAAGTGCATGCTAAGTCAAAACTGTCAGAAAAGAACAAATATAATGTCACAAAAACTTAGAAAGTTATGGTGATTGTCAACAGTGTCAAATGCTGCAGACAAGTAAGAAAGTAAGAAGAATGAAGCTCATAAAAAGCTTCATGAACTGTTTCAGATGATGGATTCAAGATACTTGAATGTGAGATGTTAAGGTAATTGGATTTTGAAGATATGTAGGGAGACTAAACATTTTAAAGAAATTTACCAGTATCCAGGAACGAAAATCCATAATACCCTTGATCAAAATATGATCAAAATAATTATGTTGTTTCCTATCCTTTTATCTTGAGTGATAAAATAAAATATAAACTGATAGAAAATGAGGTAGTTTGAAGAAGAAAGAGTAAGCAATGATGAAATAAATAATTATGGAGCTTGAAGAATATATAGATGTAATAAAGTCCATTTATGCAAAACCTTTTAGTTGACAAGGCAGTTAGTTGAACATTCATTATTTCTCTATGTCCCTATCAACTCACTGTGGGTAAGTTGCTACTCTAAATTCATTTTGTAAACATTTTGGCCTCATCAATACTATTTGGGTAGAAATTGGAAGTACTGAATATGAAATCTACTTTTCCTGTCTCAAAGTCTAGTGCAAGAGGTGGGATTTAAATTTGGAGAAAAGTGACAGCATTCCTTCCTTAGATAGCCAAAGAAAACAAAGGCTATTTGAGACATTCCAAGGTGGAATAAGTAGAAAGTCAAGTCAGCTATTCTTAAACTAAAAAAAAAAAAAGTAGACATAGTAAGATTATCTACAGAGAATATAGAATTGATATTGGGGCTTGATAAGAGGTGTGCGGATTAATCACAGTTTTAACATATGCTTGAAAAAGTGTTGATGTTCTCTATGGATAAACTTTTAAATGTCAGAAGAATAACATCTCACAAGTCTAGTGAAGCACGAGAAAATTGTCTATACTGTGTTTTAAGTATCGGAAAAGTTGACGTAAACAAGTGTTCTCATTGTTTCTAACAAAAGCATATTATATATATTCTATTTTAAGATTTCCCTTTTTCTTTCTTTCCTTCCTTCACATGTTCATTTATTCCTTCCTTCTTTTTTCTCTTCTTTCCTTCCTAGCTCTGGGTGCTGAACCCAAACACTCATTTATGTGTGATAAGTGCTCCACCCCAGAGCTATACTCCTAGAATTCATTATTCAACTATCATTTTCCTAATGGGTGTAATATAATCCACATATACTACTAGTAACATTTTTAAAATATCAAATACCATTAAAAGTAGAACATTACCTCTTTGTGTTATTTTTTAATGATCAGTTGGTATCCTATCAATATGTATATTTTTTGTTTTATATTTGTTTCATTAAACATTTTACAGAAGTCTGTGTGCCTGTAAGATAATTTTTGGAAGGGACTTATAGTTCCCATTGGCAACAATAGAATTTTATATATTACCCCCTCCCTAGGGAAAGCATTTATTTGAAGCAAAACCTGTAATTTTCTATAAAATTGCCCCAGGTCCTTGACAAAATATCTCCAGCTGGTTTAAAACCAGAGAAGAGAATCTGTCCACAAAGAGTAAGTCTGGGGTGAATACCTTACTTTCTTCCTCATAGGCATGGGAGATTGTCTTCAACTGCCAAATGCAAACAGATTACTAGACTTTGATGCATCCAATTCTAACACTCACAATTCCACTGGCCTGTAAGACCAGAAGACAAAGAGCCATGTTTTATCATTCTTTCTCTGTGCCCCAAAGCCCAGTAGGGTGCTTGACACAAAGTCAATGGCCAGTGTACATTTGCTGAAAAGATTCCTGCCAAGTCCTGAGAAAATATATTTGAAAGGAGAGGACATTTCCTGTCCTCAAATCTATTGGATACTTTATCAAGAAAGCATTTGACCACTTTGCAAGTTATATAAGATATTTCATTTAGACTAAATTGAGAGGCCTATGTTCTGCAGAGATAGCCTGTATATTTACAGACAGACAAACTGAGGAATTGAAGGGTAACTTTCTGAAGCACCAGATTTTCTTTCCTATCCAAGTTCTTTGTATGTATTTCTGGCATCTGTAAAAGAGCAGAAGATGTCAGATGCTGCAGCTGGGTACCCAGGTGCTACACTGATGTTCAAAAGGGACTGTTCTGGCATGAATTCTAGGGCAGCATCATGCAGCTGTCATGAGATTCTCTGTGGCTAGGAGCAGCAGATGTTATTGATATCTGACAGGCAGTCATATCAGATATGGAAGAATATTGATGTAAAATTCAGAATATGAATAATATTATAGTTAATCAATCACAGACACTTCCATTTTAAATCACATCTTCCTGGAGTTTGTTCACATTTGAGATTTATTCATGGAGCTAATTAGAGAGTAAGAGAGACACAAGGGCTGATATTTCTGCACTTCTCTTAACGATATATTTTAAATAAATTGAAATGATTTCCAGAAGCTCCAGGATTTATTGTGCTTTCAGATTGTTGATTACTGAAAGGTGAAAAAGTATTATGATATCGCATATATATAATTTGTTGTTTTCATTTTTTTCATGGATTATCTGCTCTGAACAATCTGTACTAATAAAATATATTTTTTATAAATACAAAAGGCTAGGCACTATTTTTTAAGCAGAACTGCCTTTTATTTCTTAGGATTTTTCAATATCCAGGAGACTACTTTATGTTCTTCATTTCTAGCCTGTTAGGGCCACACATTTCATTTAAGCAGAAGATGGAAGATTTGTCATAACATAATCAGGACCACGTGTTGCCCTGTTCATTTAAAGGAGAATTGGGATTGTTCATAATATCAGTAGTCAGAATAAGATGTAGAAAAATGGCATGGATTAATTCTTCAGAAGAATTAGTCAAAATTCTAAAGGTCAGAAAACATTAGGCAAAGAAAATAAAGAAAAGACAAACATGATAGAAGCATGCACATGATAAAATATTGGAATGTATGTATTGAGGTTATCTTCACAGTGTATTTGAACTACTGGAAATGGGTGCTTGTATTTGAAAGAAGTGAAAGATGAGATAAAAGATTCCATTGGTGACCACGACTCCTTCATTATATGCTTCAGACACACTGGTTTATACACAGGTAATCACAGTTCCACCTCAAAAGAGTTATTTAGAACGATTGAGTTCTCTGTAAGAGTTATACTTTTTATTATTTTTCTCTCCAATCCTTCATTTTTCCTACTGCCCAATAATTATGGCAATGGCAAAGCCAAAAAAAGATCCAGTTGAGAGGCTTTCCTTAGAGAAACTATTTCTAGGTCACATTTTAAGACTTTTTAAGAAAATAAGTAGATACATTTTTATTTTAATTTGGCAGTCCCAAGTATTGAACTCAGGGGCTCATGCTTGGTTGGCTAGCTTATTTGACTGGTACTGTACTACTTGAGCCATGCCTAGAGTCTGGCTTTTGGCTGATTATTATTTAGAGATGGAGTCTCACAGCTGTTTCATCTGTTCAGACTGATTTACAAATGAATTTCCCTAGATTTTGGCCTTTTGAGTGACTAGCATTATAGAGGTGAGCCATCAGTATTTTAAAATGCATCATTTTTAATTTGAGGCCTTTTAAAATTTTTAAATGCATCATTTTTAATTTGAGGCCTTTAGAAAGTCTTTTCTAGGTTGAGATGGAAAGTAATGATTAGGGGAAATATTTGTTAACTGAATATTTAGAAGACAGTTGATAGATTTGGTGGCTTGCAATGGATTCAACTCTCAATGTGTTCATTTGATGAAAATTTGATTTCAGATTACCCTAATATATTGCTATAACTGGACAGATTCTCCTGGAGAACAGAATTGCTATTGTGGTTTTCTTTTTATGGTTTTCCCCTCAAATTCACTACACACTGAGGCTGTACTTTAACTTGCAATTCTCTTGCCTGAGCATCTGGAATTGTAGGGATGCGTTGTCTTGCTCAGTGACTTTTTTCTTTTTACAATATTTGTGACACATCAAATATAGGAACTGCCACATATAGGAAGAAAAAAATGTATTTTCTTGTAAGTTTTACAGCATCATCCCTTCCACTCTTTTCCTTCAGAAAATGAAACTTTTACCATCTTCTAATACAGCAGAAGTAAAGTGTGTTACCAATGAAGGGAAAATGAAGGGTTTTTTTACCATGTCTGGATAAGGTCTTCCTTATGTCCAGGATTCAATCTGAAGCATAGAATTTTTTTTTGAAAAACATCAGCTATCATCAGTTTTACTCCTTCCACATGGGAGCTTTCTAAGAAATTCTAAGATTAAGTAAATTGGTAAGAATTCAAGGATTTGTGTATAATTAAAAACCAGAATTCAGCTTTCCAATTATGTCTTTTTATTACAAGTAATCTTTTTCCAAGAGTACTGAAATGGGTTGAGATTTAACTCTATAGTTGCCTAATAAAAGGATGGAAGGAAGGAAGGAAGGAAAGGCAGACTTGCTTTCCAAGTTATACCAGTTTCCTCAGTTACACAGTAAACTGTAGAACAATATTCAATCTCTTAAATGAAGTATTTCTGAATCAGAATAAGTATGAATAATAAAATTTTATTTGAGCAATGAAGGAAAAGTACCAACTGAATCATTACACCTACCCTTTTTTGCACAATGGCTTCATGTCTGTGTGCCATTTTATCAGCTATCATTACATCTTCAGAAACTTGGTATGGGCTATTTTAGACTTTGTTATAATAATAAGAATGAAAGATTTTATTCCCTATCTAGTTAAATGTGATAAACACACATGTATAAACACACTTACATATGTATGTATATGTATATTTGTATGTGCATGAGTATTTAGCGACAAGATGGATAGTGAAGGAGCTTGCAGCATTTACTTAATATCAGTGACTTTTTAGTTTTCCTTCAATCAGTATGTGTGTCCACTTCTACAGTGGACACAGTTTGCATACATCATATAATTTTTCAGACTTGTATATGTTAACATTAATAGATAAATTACTCAGTCAACACATATTGTTACTCAACAAGTTAAACAATTTTTAGACTTCATACACACTGATAGAATAGTATTTTTTCTTACTACATTCAAAGTATAACTCAATTGTGTAAAGTGAAACATAGTAATTGATGGAAAATGACTTGAAGTGAAAGCACTCACTTTTCCCCCTGAAAAGTATCAAAGTAAACAGCTGCATGAGTTTGGCACAATAGCTTTAAAATGAGAAAACAATAATAACACTAGAATTGAGATTGCAAAGTCAAAGCTTATGAAGTTTATGAACCTTAATTAAAATGTCACTGGTACAGGTGCCAAAAAATCATGAAAAAGATAATGTATGCTAGTTAATAGTCTCCTCACAGGGGGAAAAATGAAGTAGGTAATCAAATGAGCAATGGGCATTTTGCATTTTGATTAACAACTCTGCCTCATCAAAAGATTCACAAAAATATCTGGGAACAAAGACAAGAAACCTGCTAGCTTCAATTCTCTATGGATCAAAGAGCAGTTTGTAGTTTATACATGGTCAAATTTACTTCAGATTGATGAAATCTATACATAAATCTGTTGGAAGCCTAGACAATGACAATCAGATATACTTGAGGATATAAAAGTAATTTGTGTATCACCTCTTCATGCGGATAGACATGCATGATTCAGTTCATACTATTTATTCAGACACTGTAAGATAATTTCAGAGCATAAAATGTAGTGATCTAGTTGAAAACAAATTGGTTTTCCTTTTAAGCTCATTACTGATACTACAAGATCTTGGAGTTGTTACTGTTCTTTTGAATGGGAAAGTTGAACTTTAGAGGCTTCAGTTTTCTTAAGTATACACAGAGAGTAAGTAGAATGTTATCCTATAATAACTTAGCAACCAATGGAATGTTTTTATTTCTTGTTTCATACTGCAAAATGGTGTTTGAGTTGTTTTTTGGTTTTAAGGTTTTTATTTAAGTGGAGAAGTTTACTAGGATTTATACTCAGAACACAAAAATTGCTAAGCAAATAGATACACTACCAGCTAAGCCTTGCCACCATCCCTATTTGGTTTATTTAGGTTACATTTAGGGTCTTATATTTTTGCCTGTGCTGGTCTCCCACTATGATCATCTCCATCTTCTCCTACTTCATAGCTGAGCTTACAGTGTGTACCACCACCCCTACCTTTATAGTTCAAGTTTTTAATTACCATTATAAGGTATTTTCTTTTTTCCTCTTCTACCTCCCATTAACAGGCTTACTGAAGGTATACTAAAGGAAATTATCAAGTTAGTCACTAGAAACATCACTTTGACTTCCTTCAGTGTGTTACATTTAATCATATAATTTTCCAGGAACTGTTTTCAATTTTGTCACATTTCCCAGGAGACTAAGTACATTGCAACTATCTATTCAACTAATGATTGATGAAATATTTTATATTAGCTTATTAGTATTATGACTAGACATCAGCCCTTAGTAATGTGTGGTTATGCATTCTTAGCTTGATCATTTAATTTTGCCTTTAAAAAAAAAGGTAACATGCATGTTTGAATGAACACAGATACCTGGAAGGAAGCCACTTAAGCCAAGTGAAGTTAAAATGAATCATTGGGCTTATCGATTCTTTTGGAACAATAAAATCTAATCCCACCACCACAATTTTCTAGATTTAGAAGTTGTCCTCATTTTATTAAGGACATGTATTTCCCTTCTCATGAGGCTTTCTTCAGAATTGTGTGAGCACATTCTACCCCAATCTAGTGGTAGCACTAGGGTAGCTTGATTACTTGTTGATCAATTAGAATTCACCTGGGAGAGAAATGCTAATCTTCTTTCCTTTACTTACCTCTGCTATCCAGCTTGTGAAGAAGAAAGTCATGCACAGAGTGGAATCCACAGGAGGAAAGGAAAAGCCTTCTTTCAATAGTACTGCATTCCCTATAATAACAAAAGGATGTGTCTTATTTCTTCTGAATTTATAGCACTGCTTGGAAAGGCCTGGTCACAGTACAAATGTCTAAGTACTTTATTAAATCATGTTTTTAAGAAAAAGAAAAAAGGCTGGGCACTGGTGGCTCACACCTGTAATCCTAGCTACTGAGGAGGCTGAGATCTGAATATCAAAATTCAAAACCAGCCAGAGCAGGAAAGTCCATGAGACTCTCATCTCCAATAAACACACCAGAAAACCAGAAGTGGTGCTGTGGCTCAAGTGGTAGAGCACTAGCCTTGAGATGAAGAGCTCAGAAGAAAAAGATAAAGGGTAATGTGGGGTCACATGAATAGTTATTTTGGATAACACATTAAGAGTTAAGATCATATTACTGAATAATCTTATTTTCTATGAACCTTCAATTTCTTTCTGTGAGTGTGTGTGTGTGTGTGTATCTGAATGAGACAAAGAGGAGAAAAATAGACCTCTAAAAGTGTTAGAAATTGAAAAAGTATTCATTTGATATTTAAAATAAAAACTTTAAAGCTGGCCACAGGTGGCTCCCGCCTTCAATCCTAGATAACCAAGGAGACTGAGATCTGGGAATTGCAGTGCAAAGTCAGCTCTAGCAGGAAAGTTTGCAAGACAATTGTCTCCAATTAATCACCTAACAGCCAAAAGTAGGGCTATATTTCCAGTGGTAGAGCGTCATCTGGGAGCAAAAAAGCTTAGGGCCAGCACCAAGTGCTGGGGGCTGGCATGTGTGCATGCATAGGGTATATATGACTTAAAATCTTGTCAACATATATTTTTAAATCTTGCCATTCTTCCAGGGTTTTTTCTGCTATATTAACCTTGAGAGTTAATATTACACTGCTCATTTGTCCAGTCGTGCAATGTATGGTGGTATCTACTATGTATACAGTATTGGGCTTGGCTGGAAGGATGTATAAAAATAACCAGACATCTCTCCAGTAATGTGGGAGCCTGCATTTACATCCTAATAAAAGAAACAAGGTACATAGGCATACAAATAACCAGATTACAGTTTGTGATAAGAAATGAAGAAACTAAACAGGGTGCTGTTAGAGAAAATCACTGGGTGGGGTTACTTTAAATAAGAAAATTAGAGGTGCCCTTTCTGTGGAGGTTATGATTCAGCTGAGAGAATGAGAAAGAGGCAACCAAGGTAAAGCAATGACATGACTGTAATGCAGACTCAAAGTAAGCAGGTGCTGAGGCTCTTGTGTGTGACAAAGCATGTAATATGTTAATCCAAGAAGCAATAATTGGCAACGAACTAATATTGCCATGTCTATTGACAGAGGTTTGAAAATATTTAGTAGGGTTTTAGAGGACATGAAAAAGGATTTTGTTTATATGTACAATTCACTGAGAAACCATTGAAGGATTTAAACATGTAAATAAAATGATTTAAATTTTTTAAAATTTAAATTGAAAATTTTTTAAATATTCAGATTTCTTAACACAAAATAAATCGTGGGAGATAAACAGGGAAGGAAGTGTTACAAGAGACTCTTGTAACTGACAGAAGAAGTGTTGATTAGGTCAAGGATAATGGCATTGGAAACAGAGAGATGGAACTATAGAGTGAATTGCGTTTCCTAAATTTATATGCTGAATTGCTAACACTCCATTTGGACTATATCTGGAGATTGAGCCTGTTAAGAATTTCAAAGAAAATGGGGTCACAGGGATAGAACTCTAATCCAAGAGGACTGGAATTCCTATGAGAGAGCAACACTAGAACTCTTTCACTGTTTGTATCATGTAAGGATATTCTAGATAGACTAGACAATTTCACTTAAGCTATTTTATCACAGCACTCTGACTATATGAACACTCAGAAAATTATTTCCTAGGTAACACTACTAGGATTTGTTAAAGGATTACATATCAGTGATAATGAAAGATAACAATCCATGAGACCTAGCTTGGTTTTGTGTGTGTGTGTGTGTGTGTGTGTGTGTGTGTGTGAGAGAGAGAGAGAGAGAGAGAGAGAGAGAGAGAGAGAGAGAGTATGATTGATCATCTGAGAGAATGGTGAGCATAATTTACTAACAATTAAAAAATTCCTAGCCGGGCGCCAGTGGCTCACACCTATAATCCTAGCTACTCAGGAGGCTGAGATCTGAGGATCGTGGTTCAAAGCCAGCCCGGGCAGGAAAAGTCCGTGAGACTCTTACTCCAATAAACCATTAGAAAAACGGAAGTGGCGCTGTGGCTCAAACGGTAGAGCACTCGCCTTGAGCTGAAGAGCCCAAGGACAGCGCCCAGGCCCAGAGTTCAAGTTCCACGACCAACAAAATAATAATAATAATAAAATAAAATAAAATTCCTGAACAGTAAACAAGACCTGCTTAACAGAGGAAAGATAATGACACAACTCCTCCATGGTCAAACTGGCAAAGGCAAGTGAACGTTTCAAACAAATGTGTTACTATAGCTCTCTGGGAGCCAGAGAAGAGGTTTAGTCTGGGATGCTTAGGTAGAGGTAGTCAGCATTCAGATCCCACTTACAGTTACAGGAACAAGTAAGAAGGCATAGTGATGGAAATAAACATTTAAATAGAAATTTAGCAAAAAAATTTGGGGAAATAAAAATTCTTAAAAATAAAATAGGATGAGGAAAATGGAACATCCAAGAAAAGAGTGCAGTGTGTAATTTATGCAGGAAAACTTTATACAGCACAGCAGCATTTCTCAGAAGGTAGAAAAGTGAATAATGGTAATAGAAGAGAAATATCTGCTTATATTATTAGTAAGATGTGTTTTATTTAAGAATGAAGTAAAATCAGGTGTTGGGTGTGGCTATGGACTAAATGATGTCTAATTGAGAATTCTTTTTAAAAAATTTCATTTGTATTTGCAGGTTTTCAAGAATGGGTGATTTTTTTGGAAAGTATTATATGTAGAAAAATAATAGACTATACTGACTGATGTTTCAGGGAAAAAGCAAGAGGATAACTTAGATTTTGGCCTTAAGGAATTAGATAAGATGGGGTCCATACTAATATATAAAATATTGATTTGTCTTTAGTGAGAAAATATTGGTTTTCTCCATTTTAATGAAGGGAGAATGTAAAAAGTAATATATAATTGTATGATGTCATATAGATTTCATGCCAGAAAATAATGAAGAACTTGCCAGTCTGTGAATCACTTATTATTAAAAGCTGCTCTGTCTTTTGAGCAGTGATGGTAGATTCTATTCATTTTTTAAAATATTTTGGTATTTAATATGTCTTTTCTACTTCACTTTTCTATTATAATGCTTAAATAATTAGAAAATGAGAAAGCAGATTGTACTTGAGATGCATGTTACTGTTGATGGGATGGTATTTATTATATTTCAACTCATGTTATAACTTGATGTTAATGGCCAATAGCAGCACTCTTCAAATCTACACATTGTTTGAAGGGAATTAACTGGAAAATATTTTTTCTTTGAAAAAAAATTGACTAACACATAAACATATAAAAATTAAATATATTTATGGGAGGCTATTTTAGAAAAAGCAACTCTATTAAATAAGAATAATGATCGAGTTTTAAATTAAGTTTTTCAAGTACATATAACAATAGCTTTTATTAAAAATATTGTAGTAAATATACAAAAATTCTGTTTGTAGAGAGATGGGGCCAGATATATACATATACATCAGTCATTGTTGAGGTTTCATGAGGATATTCTCATGGGATACCAAAATCTGTGGATGTTTACATCCCTTATATAAAATAGTATTTTTTGACCAAACAAATACATGCTCATTCTAAATTTTTATATAGCTAATGTTTTCTTGAAGCATTTGTCCAAAGTTTCAGCTGTTACTTTTGCCTTACTTTTAGTGACAGTTGAATAATGGTTATTCTTCTACCCAGATTTGGCAATGTGGAGGCTCTTTGGAGATTGTGACTTGCTCCCATGTTGGACATGTTTTTCGAAAGGCAACTCCATATACTTTTCCTGGAGGCACTGGTCATGTGATTAACAAGAATAACAGGAGATTGGCAGAAGTTTGGATGGATGAATTTAAAGATTTCTTCTATATCATATCTCCAGGTAAGTAATTCTTATATTTTTCTTCCTTTAATAGGGAAAATTTGTGAACATGGTGACTGTGTGTTTTCTTATTTTACCATACTACTAAATTAACAGCATATTGATTAGGACCATGTGTTTACAAAAGATTGTTTGGGAAACGATCTAAAATGAAGATTCTATCTTAAATGCCTAACTATTCTCTATCTTAAATGCCTAAATATTGCCTACCTCTTCCCTCATTTCTGTTTTCCATTAATATATAGACATACTTAGGTATAATACTTAAGACTTATCAAGTCAATTGTAGAAAAAAATGTGTCTGTTTAAATATGGTGTTTTGTTCTGGTCTAGTTTCTTAAATATCTGAGTAGGGAATGTTAAATAAGTTGACATGCAAACAAAATACAAAATTATGTAATATTAAAATTTGTAATTTTGAAGAATAATGCATAGTAAATTATTTTAATACATTTAAGTGAAGACTTCCTACTATAGTTACATGGAGAATATATCTGAAAATAAAAGTAAATATAAGCAATCATTAGGCAATAGGATTGAATAATTTCATTCTTTCCCTTCTGCCTTTCTGTATTTTCAGAGTTTTCAAAGTTTTCCCACAGTAGTTACTGTAAAATTTTTATCTACAAAAAGGAAAGGAAAAAAATAAGGTATTATGAGAAAATCCCATTATTAGGTGACAGAATTACTAATGATATCATTCTTTATGATTTTTCTAGGATTTCTCCCACAGCCACATTATTCATTTTCTTATAAAAGCCAAAAACATTGAAATATTAAAAAAAGAAAGGAAAAGTATGAATGAGGAAGAAAGATCATGCGTTCAAGTGTAGCTCATTGTCACGCAGTGAGACTGTATCTCTAACACAACAAAAAACAAAAACACAGTATCACATCCAAAACTAATAAGGATAGATGAGTCTGAATTACAAATTTACACAAACTGTGTTGCCATGATAATCTGAAATACTACATTAATGATAGTTCACACATAGCTTTCATGATGAACAGTGTCATTATTATGAAACACATAAGAACAATAAAAGCCCAGGCCTACTTATTTTTGTAATACAATCTATTAAATGGCTTAGGAAAACCAGTATGGATTCTAACATGATTTCTGAAAATGCACATAAAAGCAATTAAATTCTTTTATAGGCAAGTATGAAGAAAAGAACAGGCAATAAACACCTTCAATTAAAACCAAGAATTCTACACAAGGAAGAAAAATGAGGACATTATATGTGTAAATCTGTGATTGAAAGGACTTTTCCACTCATTTTCAAGGCTCTTCTCAAAAGCGATTACAAGGAACAAAACTTCACGAATAGATGTGCTTCTCTGCACAGTAAAAATCCAGTACAGATGTTCAGAGTTCAACAGAAACATGTAAAATTGCAGCAAGGCAGTGACATTTATGTAACCTTTTCATTTCCTTTTGGTGATATTTTTTAATTCAAATCATCACTTACTGAAATATATAAACTCAAATAAGAACTGAGAGGTAATGGAGAGAAGAAAGTCTTCTGTGCAATCATGTTCAACTTACTTTCAGGAAGAAGAGTGAGCTATTAAGAATAACTGAAACCATGAAGACATATATAATGTCATTCACTGTGACTATTTGTGAAAATGTGAACTTATGTTAGGGACAAAGAAAGATTTCTTCTCAGGTCCCTGAAGTTACCCTAGAATAAGCTGACAAAGGACAAATAGGTGAAAAACATACATGCATATTTATTAACATGCAAAAGCAGAATTTGCAGCATGTGGGATAAACCTAAGAATGAGATTACTCTCTAAGCCAACCTGTGTTTCTGTACAGTATAGAAGGAATATAGAACAGAAACTATCAGTAGGACAGGAAATGATTGTTAGGGAATTGAATGAAATTGGAGACTGTGCAATGGCCTAGGACAAACTATATTGGATCTGCAGAACAGGAATATGCAACAGATTTACCTGACTATGGGATTAAGATACAAGGTTAAAATTATGTAACAAAGGTCTGTGTATAACAATATATATAATTCAGTCTTTCTGCATTATTAGCTTAATTCATTAAGGTTCAGGTAAGAGACCAGAGGTATTTGTTTTACCTTTGACAGATCCAAATTATGTGTGGTACAGATGAATTGGTAGAAAGTTTGTCCCTGAGAAGTGACCAAAAGGGCCAGGATGGAAGACAAAGTTAAAAAGACATTGATTCCAGCCTTCTTTTTAAGTCCTTTTGATTTATTTTGCATCGAATTAGGGGAGTAGTTTTTAAATGTCCTATTGGCATAAACTATTATTCCCTTATTCCAAATTACACACTTTATAATTTTTACTGAATAAAAAAGAAAAAAAAGGCAGAATTAGTTCTCCTGTTATATTGAAATGACTACATTTAGAGTCTAAAGGTAAAATTGTTTTGGAACTAATGACTTTTTTGTTGCTTAGCAAGATATATTATTTGTATTCTGAGATTATAATTTCTACACAGAATAACCCTCGGAAGATTATTGATTATTTAATAGACTTATTTAAATCTAAGAAGATATTTTGGAAAAATGCAGACCTTTGGAGAATATGCCTAATACATTACTGAATATACTAGAATCAGTTTGCTAAGCCAGGGAGCAAAGGAGGAAAACAAATACACAAATTATCAATCACTTCTCAGTAGAAAAAGAAGAAGAAAAGTAGGCCAGAAACAAGAGCTAGGTACCCAAAAGCAATTCTAGCTCTAGGCAAGTTTCAAATCACTTAAAAACACATTAAGTTGGCTTTATTCCTAAAGTCAGAAATCTGTCATTTTATGATAAAATTTTAACCATTATTTATGTGGCATGAAATAAACATGAATATTTATGAAAAATTCAGGTCTATATTGAATTCTCTAGTAAGATATGGTTAGGGAAATCATCATTCTTTTTAGATGCACTTCTGTATATATGGTAATCTATCCAGCATATTTTGTGAGGAGATTTATACTTTTTTCTTTTTTTGTCGGTCGTGGGACCTGAACTCTGGGCCTGTGCTGATGTCTATCTATCTTGGGGAATCTTCCAAGGGATATCTTTGTATCTAATTCATCCTCTTGTTAAAGATCCACTGTAAAGAAAGGTGAAGATCTCTGTAGGACTAGAATATCACTCTTCTGAGTTTGCCATCAGCAACAAAGTTCAATTGGCTTACCTGTGTGCTTAAGTTTTTATTATTTTTAAATAATTGTAAGTATTCACAGTAATATAATCTTACCCTCTGGGGCTAATTACAAAAGTTTAAAAGCATAATTAAGGCAGATAATAAAATTGTCTAATGAAGCAGCATAATACAGAAGTTCACAAACATAAAATAAGGTTACTTCTACATTTATTGATTTTAATATTTCTTATAACCTCCAATTTATAGAAAGTTTAAAATGGGATTAATGAATAGCTACATGTGTGCATTACTGTTATGTGACATTATTTTATATTCAGTATGTGTCATAATTGTCTTGGCCTACAGCCATTTGTCATTTGACAGTATTGAAAGAATTGACAATGACTGATTATGTCTCCTCAATAGATACATAAATGGAGAAGAGAAGTACTTTGAAAGAGAGTTAGATAATATATTCTAATACTATTTGGATGTCTTTCTAAAGATGCTAGTACTGTAGAATCATGGAATTTTAAAGCTCAGTAGGCCCTTAAGGCCTAAGGCAATTTTTACTAGTAATTGGTCTGTTTCAGGCTTAGCCACTCTGATTGTCCCAGAAAATTCTTTGAAATGAATTGATATAAGCAGAAATCAGTCTTCACAGTACACCCCATTATCGCCAGCAACAGATTTGCCTGCTGCTCACAAGTAAAATGCTTGAGTTAAGATGCAGTACAGTCATAATACCATATATTTGAAATCTAGCTATTCTATAAATATTGATTCTTCTCCTTTAGAGAAATGAATTTCTAACTGTATATCAATAGACATGATGATTAGAAGCAGCTGTCTTGTATAACCCCAGTGTTCTCCTTTTTCCCCTTAATGGACAGCTTATGCTTTTGTTTTGAGTGGAAAAAGAATTGAAACTAAAATCTAGAAACAAAGGTATTTATGTGTAACTGGGAAAATCACTTATCTTTCTTGGTGTAATTGTAATAGTCTGATCTAGATCACAGGGAAAAAATATCCACATATTTGAGAAGAATCCTTGCACATTTTGGAAGGTTAGCACTTTCTAATTCCCTTCTTTTTTCCCTCCCTCCCTCCCTCCCTCCTTCCCTCCCTCCCTCCCTCTCTCCCTTCCTTCCTCCCTCCCTCCCTCCCTCCTTCCCTCCCTCCCTCCCTCTCTCCCTTCCTTCCTTCCTTCCTTCCTTCCTTCCTTCCTTCCTTCCGTCCTTCCTTCCTTCCTTCCTTCTTTCCTTCCTTCCTTCCTTCCTTCCTTCCTTCAACTCTGGGCCTGGGTGCTGTCCCTGAGCTCTTAAGTTAAAGGAGAGAGAACTCTACCACCTGAGCCATGCTGCCACTTCTGTTTTTCTAGTGGTTAATTGGAGATAAGAATCTCATGGACTTTCCTGTCCATGCTTGCTTTGAACCGAGATCCTCAAATCTCAGCCTCCTGAGTAGCTAAGATAACAGGTGTGAGCTACCAGCACCCAGCCTCTAATTCCTTAATTTTTTTTTTATTATTTTAAAGAGTGCCTTTAAAATTTCAGCTCCTCAAAGGTAGCCTTTCATAGCATCATTATTACATTTTAAAGCCTCTACTTACTTTTAATTCTAGCAATTTATATAAATTTACTTCTACATATGTTTATATATATATACATATATATATATATATATATATATATATACATATTTCTACAAAATATGAGTGTTTTCCAATCAGCTCTCTTGGAGTCTGTTTTCTTGAGTAAGTAATGAAAATACTGATTCAGTCTGATTTGTAAAACACATGTTCACTGTTTCCAGCAATAATTTGGGTAGGTGAATTCTTTTCAATAATCTAAGATTATTGATATCACTGAGTGATATCACAGGATATCACTGAGTTCAGATGATGATAAAAAATCTAAATCATGCTAATTATATTATAATAACAATTCATTTGCTTATGTGAGATCTTGTAATGTTAATTATTGAAAGAAGAGATATTTAATACTGGTGACATGGATAGCTACATTTCCTTGACTTTCAATAAAAAAATTGAATTCCTTAATCATTTAAGGTATTAGTTGAATTTAAATGAACAATGTTTTATTCATATTTTCTGCAATTTATTTTTGTAACAATGCATCTCCAGATATTTCCTAGTCTTCTGTCGAATTCATTTAGTTATGATCACCCATACTGACACACCAAATACCTTTCTAACATCCTGGTTACATCCTACTTTAGTTTTTACTTCTCCATTCTTAGAGCACTGCTGAAGACCTTCCTGAGACTCAGTCCCATGTTTCTCTTTTTCTCTCAGACAAATCAAAGTCACAGATCAGAACATTACCTGAACATCCCAGAAGACATTATTTTTTTCATCTTTGTAGGCTTTTCTCCCACACTTTCAACTCTGGAGTTGAGAGAACTACATGCAGGTCTTAAGGCTCAATATGTTGACTCTTGCTTTTAGATTTTTGCATATATTTAAACAGTATCCTAAGAGTAATGAAGATTGCTACCTCTGTTTGAAATGCCATGTAAAATTCCATCATCATCTACTCATCATTTCTGCATCAAGTTTGATGCCTTCAGAAAAGCCAATGATTTCTTACATAGTGAACATGGTATAACTTATGCATATTTTAAAATATACCTTCTTTCCACTACATTATAAGAGAAGAGGGACTATAACTAGTCTCTTTTTTATTTGTTTAGTCTTTTGTAGAGTTGATTGAGGTCTAATCTATTTTATGCTTCTATTTCATGCACATTTCTGAGTGATAAATAATATATATATAAGGCCAAACTACCATTTCTGTACATATTTCAAATCTTTTCCCCAAACATTTTCTGCCTATATGGTACTGACACATATATCAGAAACTATATGTATATAATATATATGCGAGTATTCTAACTTGATATATCTGGCAATGTTTCACTTATACTTCAAATAGAATCATATCATTTCATTTAGAAGCAAAACAGTATTATATAGATGTAGCAAACTTAATCATTTTCCATTACTACAAGAAATTATAGAAACATTCTTTTAACAACATCTGAAGTGTCTCAAAAACATTCCTGAAATGACATGTGCTTTACTTTGATGAAATTTCTAGCTTAACTTTGTTTTGTTTTTGTTTTTTATTTCTATTAAATTGGTTGATCTGTCAGAACAGTAAGTGTAAACATCATAACAGACTCACATTACTCTACTTATAAAAAGTGTTTATAGTCTTTTATTTGTGGAACAAAAATAAGTTGGAAAGCTATAATACTTACAACATTAAATATACCTATTAATGTGATTATATCATTAACCAGAAGATAATTTTTCAAATCATCTTGAGTTATATTCGTGGTCCATAAAACTATTCAGCATATATTATAAATAATACTCAAGGAATATTAGAGAAATACTCGATTTGAACACTCAGGTTGAGTATTCCAACCTCAGAGTATTTGATTAGCAATTCAACAATTACTTTAGACAATTATCCCCTCAAAATAATTTTAGCATTATCAAAGCTGGGCAATTTCCAAGTATTACTTAAGTATTTCCAAGAATTACTTAAAAGAGTATAAATTGATTACAGACTAACCACTGCCTTGTAAGCTTTATATAACAAAAATATCCATGACTCTATTTTTTCTTATTCAAACAACATAGTTGTGCACACAACTAATGCAATAGTACATATTTCCCAGGTAATAAATTCTGCACCAATTGATTTAGATGATACATGGCTAATTTTCAGTTCCTAAACTTGTTGAGCTACTCAAAAATAAAATTGGTATAAATGATTTGAGTACCTGTTTAAGATGCATGAAGTTTTTGGTCGATTTGGCTGAGTCATTCTTTCTGATGGAAGCATAAAATTCCATAGTGTATATATAACCATATTTTCTTTATCCATTCATCCACTGAGGGGCATCTGGGTTGATTCCATATCTTGTCTATAATAAACAATGCTGCAATGAATATGGCCATGCTGGTGGCTTTAGTGTAGCCTGGTTTGTTGTCAATTGGATAGATGCCCAGGGAGGAGTAAGATTGCTGGTTTATAGGGAAGCTCCATGCTTAGTCTTTTGAAGAACCTCCATACAGCTTTCCAGAATGGCTGAAGAAGTTTACATTCCTGGGAACCCAGAAGAGTAACTAAAGAACCCCCTCCCATAAAAAAATAATAAAGTACTATAAAGTGCAGGTGCTTAAAAGCCAACATCCATTTCTTAGGAATGTCCTTAACTAAACTGCAAGGCAAAGGACAGCATTTATAATTCTGATAGCATATCTTGCAGAGAAAACACAAGTGGGCATGGTCAGAACATCAGATATACCCCCAAACAAAAACTGCAGCAGACCAGCAGCTGGTTCAGCATCCCAAGGCTCCATCTTCTCTGGCCTCTTCTTCTCCTTGACCTTTCCAACACTGCCCTATCAGGAAAAAAGGTTCTCCTTCATCCTTAGGGATATGAAATGAGGGAACAACTTACTGCGAGAAAAAAATGAGAAAGGAAAATAAATTGGTGAGGGCCAAATTAAGGAGGAAGAATTATTTTAATAAGAAAAAATGTAGAATCCTGTATAATTTATTATGTCCAAGTGTAAAAACTAATTTTTGTCTTTTACCATCCATTGTGTTTCCTTGTAGATTTGTAGGCTCATTCTAATTACTGCAAATGAGGGAAACTATGCAACCTATGTTTCTTTGGACAGTGGCCACAGAGACTCAATAGCTATGTGCGTATGATTGTATAAACTGGATGTTTATTGTAATAAACTCCAAGAATTGGAAACAAGAAGTTATTTATTTTACTTTTTGTGAATTGCTCGTTTTGTTTTTCCCTTTTTATCGCTTCATTTGATTTCTGTACTTTTTGTCTTATATGAAAGTGTATCTGATTTGGGGAAGGTAAGGGGGAAGCACAGATATAGTGGGACAAAGAGTAAACTAATTCAGCAGTGATACTCACTAGACACCACATTGAAAATGAATCTATACAGTTTGGTGAAGAAGAAAATTAGGGGATAGGGGTAAGATTGTGACAAACCAGGGAAGAGGTGACACTGTTCAAGAAGAAATGTACTCAGTACCTAACTTATGTACCTGTAAGTCCTCTGTCCATCACCTTTACAATAAAACTAAGTTTAAAAAAATTATAAAGAAAAGAAAAATAAAAAAGAATTGACTGAAAGTTCTATTTCATGTAAGAGGATTAAATTTAACCCAAATTTTATTTAGACACATGCAGAGCCTTTATTACTCCGACTTTTATTATCTTTGCTATTTATTCTTCAGAGTTTTCCAGTTTCATTGTTTAATTTTAATGTAACTAAAAATTCAACAGCTTAAGAATTATATAAATAATTACTTTAAATTTCAATTCTAACTCTTCACTGAATTGAGTAGATCACTATGACATTCAGCAGTAGTCATTTGCATAAAGTTATTGGACTCCAAGCAGGAGGTTGAACATTTCAGGGACTTTTTAATACCTATTACTCTCAGACTAAGTCCTCAGTATTAGATTTTCTATTAAGTCAAACATGCTTAGATTCCTATGTTATATTCGTATTTAACTAGTTAAGACTTAAGAAAAAATATGGATTCGATTCTGGAGTGACCCAGTTGCATAAACTCTAGGAGAGTGAGAGGAACTAAAGATGGCATTTAGTAAATTGGAAACCCAATCTTTTCTAGATCCAGTAGTACAAGGTCAATTAAATTTTACATATGCTGACTCACAGCTCTCAAAAATAGTTACTTCCAACACCCCGCCCCCCAAAAAAAAACTAAGCACAGTTTTTCCAACTAAATATATGGAATTTTCGTGACAGATTTTCTGCCACTAAATAATTGAAATTCATTTGGCACTAGCTCTCTTTATCATATTGTTATAAATTATTTTCTTACTAGATATCTTTTTTCCAGTGGGATTTAGTTAAAATAGTGCTACAGAAGGTCCTCAGGAAGATAGAATTTAAGACAAGGGATTCAGGCTAAATAAGCAGGTGCACCAAAGAAGCTACAAAGTATCTGGTTGGCTACAAAGTATCTAGTTCCAAGGTGGGACCTTAGAAGTGAAGACTCTATATTCAGGATTCATGTAGCAACATAGGGAATTATTCTATGCTATCTAAAAATGTTTATTTTTATAGTTGCAGGAAGTGTGATAGAATGGATACTTATATTTTTAAGTAGATTTACCTAAAATGACAAAATAATAAGGAACTTACGTTAGTCCCTGGTTCAGAAAGTGAAGTTTAGGTTACGTGTATCAGCAATTTTTTTAATTTAATTTAATTTTATTTTTTTGTCCGTCATGGACCTGGGCACTGTCCCTGAGCTCTTCAGCAAAAGGATAGCATTCTACCACTTGAGCCACAGAGACACTTCCGGTTTTCTGGTGGTTAATTGGAGATAAGAGACTCACAGACTTACCTGCCCATCTGATTTTGAATCATTTAAAAATTGTACCAGGAAGCAGGAACTTGAGAATTGGATTGGGAATATCAAGGAGAGAGTAGAAAAATAAAGAGAAAGAGAGGGGAGAATGCAGTCATACTATTCAATGTATATCGTATGAAACTTGGAAATATAAAGGGCAAGAGGTTTAGTTGGAAGGGAAGAGGAAGAATGACAAAAAGGATGACAGCAATTAAGATGTGTGATCCTTATAAACTGACTTGTTGAATAATAATACCTTTGTACAGCTATTCAAATTAATATAATTTTTAAATTCTTTTTGAAAAAAATGAAATCCCAAATATCTGAATAAGTTTTCAGTTGGTCAAAGTGAACATGAAACTTAATGTAACTAGACAGTTCTCTATGTTCTATAAACAATGTGAAAGAAGGGGGCATTTTCTTTTGAATAAACTGCAAGACAATGCTAAATTTTACCATAGATTAGATGTAGGGATTCAGCACATAAAAAATACAAAATCTAAAATTCTAGATTAAGAAGATTTTCAGAAATGTAATGGATGACTTTGCAGTGTTATGGTCTTCTTGCATAGAAATATTCAAATGGATGCTACATGTTTGTTTGTTTTTTTCTAGAGATGCTCTGGTGAGAAGTGAGTAAGAGGTTGGGTTCGATTACTCATTAAACCTGTCTCGTTTTCTTCTGTTTTTTTTTTTAAATATATACTTTTATTGTAAAGATAGTGTAGAGAGGGTTTATAGTTATATTAGTAAAGTAATGAATACATTTCCTACCAAGCCTTGTTACCCCTCCTTTGTTTTTCCCCTATCCTTTCTTCCCTCCCCACTTCCCCAACTCCTTCCGCCCACCAAGTTTGTCTCTTAAAAACTTTCACCATAGAAATCTATAAACAATGAATAAAATCACATAATACAAATTCTTGGAGAATCAGTTTTTAAAATGAAAAAGAAATAGATCCTTATTCAATGTGAAAAATTCCAACAAATAAGCTTCATCAATCTTCAAAACATGAAGCACTGAAAAAGAGTGAATGCATACACATACACACACATGTGTAAATATGATTTCAAACCACTTGTACTAGCTTACAATTGTTATGTAGGGTTGTTTGTTTATATATTTACTAATTTGTCTATCTTTTGGAGGGGGCTTGCATTACTGGGCTTTAGAATTGGCCTCTTTCCTCTGTTTGGCTTTTGTGCTCAAAGCTGGAACTCTACAACTTGTACCACATCTCTTCTTTGAGAGCTTTGCTGGATAATTAAAGAAGAGTCTCAAGGACTTTTCTGCACAGGCTGGTTGAAAACTGAGATACTCAGATATCAGTCTCCTGGGTAGCTAGGATTACAGATGTGAGTCAGCAGTGTCTGGCTAAGGTTCATTACTGATTACATCACATTTTACTCAACCACGTCTTGAGTTGAAGAATAAATTAGGTAGCAATTCTATTTATAAAGCACAGAGTATTACTAGAATGGACTAAATTGAATGACAAGCACAATTCTCATTCTAATATTGAAAGATGGGAATTAACTCTCTTTTACTCCTACCAAATTTGAGCTGCAATCTCTATGTGTTTTAAGATTTTGGACTATGAGTTTACAGACAATTTTTCTAATTTGGTGACTTTTTTTTACTCAAACCAATGCCAATTCTTGAGATAATATCGACAATGAGATAATTAATTTAGAAAAAGCTATTTCTTTGAAAATGAAATATCATTTTCTTTTTGAAATTCATTTGCTTATTGTATTAATTTATGTTTATTTTTCTTGCCTTTCTGATAATAAAAGTCAAGTTTTAAGTTGAATACTATATTTATATACTTAATTTTTGTGATATTTTCACCTATCTCTCTCTATATATATACTTCCAATGTCTCTATATCTTCCAAGTCACTTTTTAAAATTTAATGTATATTACAGTGAACTTTATCCATGGCATTCATTTAGAAAGAAATGAGGTTTAGTCTTAATGCCTTTGCTTTCTTCACTTTCTTGGTTGACTGGTATTCAACCACTTAAGTTATACTCCAACCCCATCTTTTTTCTAGTTATTTTGGATATGGAATCTTGTAGACTTTCTGGCCAGTTTGAGATTCGCTGTGTTTTGGCTTCTAAGTAGTTACCACCACTTGAATAATTTCCAAAGTTTAACTATAAGGCATGGTACCTTAAAGAAAATAGGAAGTATTTAGACTAAAATATTATTTGAAAAGCCCAAAGAAAAAAGTCAAATATTTTGGATTCAGTTATTCAGGGACTATCCCAGTGTTTAATCATGATTCTACACATTCCCTCTTTCCTTCCTTCGTTCCTTCATTCCTTCCTTCCTTCCTACCTACCTTCCTTCCTTCTCTCTGCTCTTCCTTTATTCCTTCCTTATTTCCTTTCTTTTAAAGGAAAAGTAACCCAGTGAAAAAGCAAATGAAGATTCATTGAATTGTTTTGGTAAAGTCTAAAATGAAGCTAAATATAGCTATTATCTCTCAACACATTTAATTTTTTAAATACCAGTGAAAAACTGAAAAGTCAAGATAAATCATGCATTGTATTTTAATTATTTATATTTACAATTACATGTATAAACCACAGTAATATCAGGTAATAGAATATAAAGAACTAGAGAAGTTAAAATTACTTAAAATAAATTTAAACAGCTGTTCTGTAGCAGAAGCTTTTGCTTCAAATCTGAAAGCATAGGAAAAGTGAATACTACTACACAATACAATTAGGAAACAAATAACTATATAATCCTGTAGTGAATGTCACTGAGTGCCTATTTATCTGACAAATCTTTCATGATGTGATTTCACTTTAAATGAAAGGTGAGTTTGACATTATTCTACAAAAAAATTAAATGTATTATTTAAATATTAAGCACTATTGAACCTATACAATCACATTCAGTAGTTGTATTATATTTTGTTTTATTAGAGTTATTTTGTCATCTTTTTGTATACATAAATTTTCACTTCTAAAAGAGAATATAAATTTATTTGATTCCTTACTTATAGCAGAAATAAAAGCAAAACTCTAGGTAAAGTGATGTGTATTCCATATTAAAACATATAATTTTATACAAAACAAAAATGTATTATTTGTTTTATTTTCCAGATTAAGAATTTTTGCAGGATACTGGCTCTTTTTGGTTTAGTACACTTCATCATCTCTACCAAAAACACAAATGCCTTTACCTTAACTATACTAAAAGGAAAAATCATACAAAATTTTAATATGTACTGAAATACCATTGTAGGCACTGATACCATAAAAATGATAGATTTCATTATAAATTTGGGAGATTAAGTAGACAGACAATCGTAGCAAAATTTTCCCATATAATTATTTTTTAAAAATCAAAGGTACTCCTAATCGAAGGCTCTATGTAATCTCAGCTCTATCAAATTATGTTACTTCCTGATTTGAAATAATGCCTTGAGAGGTAATGAGTATAACAGATATCTGTGACTGACATGTTCTTGACATTGTGGACCCACAATGTCTAGTTAACATAGAAATTCAAAACCAGATATTATGTACCTTTATGTCTGCCAAATAGTTTGTGGGGTAATGGAAATCTTGATATATATGAATTCAACAGTAAAACATATGAATAAGATAAAATCTTATCAAGTAAATGTATTTTCAAGACTTAGTTCTGCCAGGTGGTATAATTGTAGCTACTCAGGCAGCTGAGATCTGAGGATTGCAGTGCCAAGCCATTCCAAGCAGGTAACTCTCTGAGACTCTTATTTCCAATGAAACCTCAAAAACCTGAAGTAGAGCTGTGACTCAAAGTGATAGAACACTAGGTTTCAGCAAAAGAGCTTAGGGACAGTGTCCAGGCTCTGAGATCAAGCCTCACAACTGCCAAAATAAATAAATAGATTCAGTTCTTATCTTTGAGAATTTTTTTGTAATATCAGATTAAATTTTGGTTTCTGTGAATCTTGAGCATCTTCAGGAGTTTATCAAGGTTAGGCTGAATATGGAAAATACAGAACTAAAAGGTATATATCTTTTCAAGGAATTGACTTGTTATAAATCTAGAGTCCCCATCTTAAGCAATGAAAATACAAGTTTTGCCTTATTGTGGCAAAATAAAGTCATTTGGAAGACAGTGCTACTGGCTGATAAATGAGCTAGTTGGTATCTGTTTTTCTTTATTTTCTTCCACTAAATCTTTCCATTTTAGGGTCAAGATATTTTATTTGATAAGGAAATAAAGAAGTAAATCAATGAGCTAGAAGGCTACTTTGGGGCTTCTGGGTATATATGGAGGAAGGGATGTCGGCCATCAGTGGTCATTTTCATCAGGAGCTACAGCATCTTTCCCCTCCCCGCAATGATATCAGTAAAGAGTAGCAAAGAAGATTGGCTGTTTGGAAAAAAGTGCAAATGCATAATCTAATTAATATGAATCATAAAAGTTGTGTTTTACTTGTACAGACTTGTAGCATACCACATGACAATTGTGACAAATCTCAGGGAGCAAGAACCAGAGTCAGAGAGAACAAACATCTTGTTTTTGGTGAGTAGGAGAGCTATTGAGTGAACTTATGAGTAGATATAAATGGCATTTTTGTCAGAAGTACTGAATCAGCTTTGGGAAGTGGTTTCAGAATTTTTAATTCTAGTTTATTTAGTGTTATCTTTTAGTCATCCATATTTTTATTCTTTACTTGTTGTCTTTAAAATTGGTGGCTTAACATAAGAATTATGTAATAATATTATGCATCAGAAGTTCAGCTAGGATGCAGTAGGTGATCTGTGTTATTCAGATTAGTCTAAGGGTTTCTCATATAAAGTTTAAAAGCTACACTGTATAGTATTCAGTTGACCAGTGCATTTATGTAGAGAGCCCAAGACACTTTATTTCTTGCCTACATCTTCATGTGATGGTTAAAAGGTCAATTGAACTAGAATTGCCAATTAAAATACTAGTCTTCAGCTTCTCCCAAGTAGTGATTTGAAAGTTCTGAGAAATCCTGAAATAGGATACTCTCATGGAGTATCTCTTGCAGGGAGCCTTGACAGAAGCTGTAAATATTCCCACAAGAATTAATTTATTCATTTTTCAATCAATAACATTAAACTTTTACTGTGAGCAAATACTGTTGGAGATAAAAGTAACATACATGTGAGTTCATGGATTTATATAAGGATGAGAAAGTAAAATAAATAAATACCCAGGAGCAAGATTTCTTGGTGATAAAAATTGTCAGATAGTTTTGCAGCATCCCAGTGACTGTTTTTCTCAGGAATTGTTTCAAGTGGTTCATGGTGCTTTTATTAAGCATGATTCATTAAAAAAATGTTTATCCTGGGGCCAGTGGCTCACACCTCGTTACTCAGAAGACTGAGATTTGAGAATTGTACTTCCAAACCAGGGAAAGTAAGTCTGTGAGATCTATCTTCAACTAAGCACCAAAAAAGCCAGAAGTGGAGCTACTGCTTGAGTGTTGGAGTGCCAGCCCTGAGCAAAAAAGCACATGGACAGTTCCCAGGCCTTAAGTTTAAGCCCAGGACTAGCAAAAATTAATAATAGTAATACTTATATATATGGATACATATATGTATATATTTACTCAGTTTTAAAGATGCAATATATTCATCTAATCCAAAAACTACACAACAGAAGGTCAGTACTGAGAAATGTGAATCCCATTATTATCTAGCCCAGCACTTTATGTCTTGCACTAATTTCTTCTGTATTTTACCTTCCAATGAGAAATTCTTGATTTGGATATGACCAATATTTTTTGCACTTCAACTTGTGCTCTCAACTTTTCAGTTGTTTTTTTTTTTTTCCTTTTAAACTTTAATATGGTTCTTTACCTTATAATTGTCAGACAGTTTAATATCTCATTATCTTAAAATTATACATAAAGGGTACAATTTTGTTTTATTATTAATTGTCATTATCCCATAGAACAGATAATATGTTAATTGGATTGGTTAGATTGTGATATATTTAAATAACCTATCTTCTGAAGCATATTATGGGTGAGATAGTAACAGTATCTTTTAAGAAGCTTTGATATGTAGAGCTACGGTAACTTGATTTGCATGAAGACTTCATCTTGTCTTCCTGAAAGGAAGGAAGTAATCATCTTCTATATTCTAGATTTAAATGCTAGACTAATATGGACACAAAACAGAGTGTTCACAGAGAAAGTTTCTTTTGCAGAGAAAGTAGGGAGGGTCAATGGATAAACTACAATGCAAAATTTAAAAAGTTTCTTCTGGAGTACATGCTGTTCTTCTAGTATAGAGAACAAAGGGTGAGGCCAAAAGTTGTAACTAAGAGCATCTGGGGCTGCCTTCTCCCCAGTGGTAACAGGGGTACTTGGTGTGATTGGGTGAGTCTTAATAAGTGGACCATATATCCACCCCACCACAGAGATCTGCCTGTGGTCTGAAGAAACTCAAGAAGTAGTGGGCATGTTCTAAGAGATTTGTTTTCAGTTTTGTCTCTTTAAAGGAGAACCAGCCATCATTCCTGCTTCACTTGCAGTGGCACTGCAAAGCAGTAGTAAGAACCTGTCTCACCTGTCTCTCCAAACCTTGGGGCATTCTAGCTCCCTAATACTTTGATGAGGAAATAAATCATAAGTGTTTCATATTAGAGAACAAAATCCATGCTGAACCTCAGCTCCAAGACTAGGCCAGACCTTTCTCATAAAGGGCTTATGATCATTATAGCTTGGTCCTTCCCTCAATGACAGCAGTTACTCAATGTCAGCATAAGCTTAGTGACCAGAATTGTCCATTATTCTCACATGGATGAAATTAGATTGGGTTCCTCTAGATTGAGATTCTCAAATGCATTGAAATGTATAAACGTGTTGTGCAGATTCTCTGCTTCACTTAGATTGAAATGAGATTCAAGCAGTTGGGAGAAAATAGGTACCACTATGGAGACTGTGGTCATGCTTCATTCAAAGCGCTCCATCTACGAATGCATCATTAGCAGTAGCAACAACAGCTGCCCCACCCTCATCCAGCATTGAGCATGCCTTTATACTCTCACCAACTAAATAGGGCATTTGATGAACTATACTTATGCAAGGCCACACATTTTGCTTAGTCTTAAGGTTATATTCAGAATTACCTAAGATAGCACATGTATACAGGACTCAAGATTACGTTAATATTCAGAACTGTATTAACACCAGAGCCCTCTGTAAGTGCAGGCTGAAAGTCTTCCATAGGGAGGGAGCCTCACCTACTCTCTATACCCTTCAAAAGTTATTGAGGGATTATGCCTTTGGATTTCTCCTTTAAGTATATTATCCTTTAGTCATTTTGTGTGTAAATGCATGCATTATCATGCATTGTATTTTTATCCCTGACTTAATTGTAACCACTTTGTGCAACTACTTAATAGGAATTTACTATAAGTACTGGGATTTAAATTACACCATTAGGAACTATTTGAGTTACATAATTTGCACTATATTGTACTATACAATCTAGTAACTATTTCACTTACATCATTTGTACTTAATATCCACAAATCTCCAATTCTGTGAGTGCAGTTATTCTTTTAACTTTCATGTAAGAATTTTGAAAGAAGGCATTCCTCTTAATTATGTATAGTAAAATGTATTTCCCCTTTTCAGTTTTACTCTTGCAATATGGCATGTGGAAAGAGATCTGCTATGAGAGTTTCATTATGGAAACCTATGCTTCTCACAGTATTGTCTCTCAACCAGCAAAATGAGCAACAACAGAGAAATTATTAGAAATAAACTCAGGTTATAGTCCAGGAATCTGTGATTAATAAGCCCACAAATTGCTTCTAATGTGCACTTAAGTTGTCAAACTACAGTTCTCACCCCTTACTATTCTATGAGTAGTGTCTTCACACTGCCTATTAGTTACACACAGTGCCAGGCTTCTTTCCACCCCATTGGCTCAGTATCCAACTTTTATACAATCTCTGGTGACTTCTTGTGTACTTTATAGTTTGAGAATCACTACAAACTCTTGTGAATTGCTTGGTCTCATTCCTAGTTTCATTTTCCTCTCCTTCCTCTGGTTGGCCCTGTTGGTAACCCCTCTCTCCCCTGTAATAGATACGCAGGTTTTCCCAGTGTTGAATCTATTAATTAATAAATCATGAAAGCTGGGCCCCGTTGGCTCCCACCTGTAATCTTAGCTACTAAGGAAGCTGAGATCTGAGGATCGAGGTTCAAAGCCAGCCCGGGCAGGAAAGTCCGTGAGACTCTTATCTCCAATAAAAACCACTAGAAATCCAGAAGTGGTGCTGTGGCTTAAGCAGTAGAGCACTCACCTTGAGCTGAAGAGCTGAGGGACAGCGCCCAAGCCCAGAGTTCAAGCCCTACAACCGACCAAAAAACAAAATCATGAAGACACATAATGTGATGATGACTATATACAGAAATGAATAGCAAGAAGATAATTACTTGTGATATTTCTCCATTATTTCAGCAACAGATATTTAAATACATTTATGTCCTAATTAATATTTTTTATTTAGGATATACTCATACTCTTAAATTATTGTGATCTGAAACTCAGATTTCATCTGAAGATTCTACATAGATCTAAATTATCTCCTTTGAGAACCAGTCATTTCTGCCAGTATCAATATGAACATTTGGGAAAACAGTGCTATCCTTTTACAAAAGAGTTTTTTAGTTTCTTTTGGAAAAGACAGAAGCTGAATTCCTGGTCTACACTCTCTGGTAAACCAGCATTTCTGTGGATTTATATACTAACCAAAAAATAAAAATCTGTATACTAACAAAAAATAAAGATAAAAATTAAGGTCAGTAATAACTGACTTGAAGATAAGAAACACCCTGCTATTTAGCTTTTGCAAAAGAAAGCATTTTAATAACTGAAGAAAACTATTATTACTAGAAAATACTCTCTAACATATAGAAAACATTGTCAGCTAATTATCTGCGGTAAGTTATATTTTGCAGGAACTGAGGACTCTTGTTTGCACCTAAATAATCCTGGCTTATATATCAGGACTTCCTATTGCCTTAATTTTGATATTCTGCTGAATTATTGTTAATAATTCCTTTGGTCTTGGTGAATAACTGGCTTGGTGAATAACTTACTTTGCCTGCTTCTTCCCACTCTTTTACATTAAATTTGTCACTGTTCTGATCTTTCTTCAATGTTTACACCCAAGTACAGGTTTAGTGCTCGAAGGGAGCTAAGATACCTCTTGGGAAATTTCTTATTAGTCTTCCTGGGACCTAACCCCCTAAGAATATGCAGTACATTGCTGTTTGCACTACAGAACTGAGTAGGGGTATTGTTTCATTTCAATAATATGTTATAAAGCCTGTCTTGATCAGTTTGCTAGATATAACACAAATGATATTGATCACCCATATAAAATTCCTACAGTTTAAACTCTTACTATACAAGGAAATTTTGGGTATCATTTTTATCTCTAACAGCAGTCTCAGGGAAGATAATTTAGGGAATATACTGCTAAAAAACATAGTCTTTGGATCAAGTTAGCATACCAGACTGCTGTGCACTTTTTCACATCACTTTGGTGGAATCACCCTTTTGAAATTCTCTCTGTACAATACAGAATACCATTTTGGTGAAAATTAGTCTTTAAGTTTTATCAACTGTCATACAATATAAAAATCCCACAATTTTTTCTTTCTTTCTTTCTTATTGTCAAGGTGATGTACAGGATTTTTTATTGTCAAGGGGATGTACAGAGGGGTTTCAGTTACATAAGTAAGGTAATGAGTACATTTCTTGTCAACCTTGTTACCCCTTTCCTCAATTATTCAGGTCTTTATAGATGTTTTCTACTTACCTTTGCCAGGTTCTTGGAAATTCTTAAACTCTAGATTCAATGTAAACTCCAGTGATTAAGTTGCCATATTTACAAAGGCATTTCCCTTCAATTGTAGCCCCAATGAGCCCCAACCTAAATCTAATGTGATTCACAGGGCACTCCCTGTTTTACTGATCCTCAATACCAATTCATGTTGGTATGAGAACTTATCAAAAGCAATGCATTTGGCCAAGTGCTAGTGGCTCATACCTGTAATCCTAGCTACTCAGGAGGCTGAGATCTGAGGATTTTGGTTCAAAGCTAGCTTGGACAAGAAAGTCCAAGAGACTCTTATCACCAATTAATCACTCAAAATCTGGAAGTGAAGCTGTGTGTCTGAAGTAGTAGAGTGATAGCCTTGAGTAGAAAAAGCTCAAGGACAGTGCCCAAACCCTAAGTTCAAACCTCAGGAACACACAAACACACAAAAAGCAATGTATTAGAAACAAGGACCCTTTCCTTGTTTCAGTCCTCTTTATGGACTGTTCATCCTTTGGAGAAAAGATGGCCAAAACTCAACATGCTCATCAGCTCTCAACCACTCAGACAGAATATATGAAGGGTTCATTTGAAGGAAGACTTATTTGGAAACAGTGTCAGAGGTTTCTGTCCATGGTCACTCAGCCCTATGGCTTTTGGGCCTGTATCAAGACAGAACAGCATTGCAGGAAGCATGAGCTAGATCAGAGATGCTCACCTGATGGTGACAGGAAGGGAAAAGCACTTTGTTAATCTCATTTACCTACTTACATTACTTTATATATTCATATTGTAGCATAAAATTATATTTGTTTTTATTATACATATAACATCCATATGAATATTTAGACATTCAGTTTAAAGATAAAATGACAAATTAGGCACTGGTGGCTTATGCTTGTAATCCTAGCTACTCAGGAGGCTCCGATCTGAGGATTGCAGTTGAAAGCCAGCCTGGGCAGCAAAGTCCGTGAGACTCTTATCTCCAGTTACCCACCAGGATACTGGAAGTGGTTCTGTGGCACAAAGTAGTAGACCACAAGCCTTGAGGTAAAGGGCTCAGGGACAGCGTCCAGGCCCAGAGTTCAAGCCCTACAACCCACAAAAATCAATCAATCAATCAATCAATCAATCAATCAATAAATGATAGTATGACAAATTCCTTGGAATCCTACAAGCTGTTTAAACATGCAGTACTACTTTTACCCTTAAAAAATACCTTATGTATCTCTTGAGTATCAAACCATTATTTTGAGTGTCCTGAGACTACAGCGGAATATAATCTTGAATGATGTCATATATTTATGGCACTGCTTTTTATCCATTTATAATTTTTTCCGACATGGTTGTATTTATCTGTTGTTTTCTTTCCTTGCAGATGTTTATTACATATATGTCTATTTGCCTGTTTCTGATCTTTGGCAGTTTCTGATCTAAATTTAAGGGTGCCCTCTGAAATTCATTTGTTGTTATTCTTTTTTAAATTTTATTGTGAAGATGCTGTACAGTGGGGTTATAGTTACATGAGTAAGGCAACGACTATATTACTTGTCAATCATTGTTTGTTGTTATTCTTAACTCACATCCAACTGATCAATTTTCATTCTTCCTAGATTTTTCTGTAGTAAAATTTTATTATAATGTTATTATCCATTATACTATTTATAAATACTTGCATTTTCTCCCAAATATCTATTACTGAAAATGATACTTTTGTCAATGTTCTTGGACCCATGCCCTGGTACATAGTTGCATGAGATCCTGTAGGGTTTGATAGGGAAAGTGTATGGTCCAGCGCCTCCACTGACATGACTTTTATTAGAATTTGAATTACAGTGTAACCTTTCATGGTTGTTCAAACCTGAAGAGCAACACCCTATGCCATATTCTTAGAGGTAGACTTGCTAAAACAAGTTCAGCTTCACCAGATTAAGTCAATTCCTATTCACATGACATAATCCTGCAACATTTTCACCAATAATGGTATGGTTAGTCTATGAAGTAGTATATCATAAAGAATTGAAAAAATGTTCCTTTTATATTTGACTGTATAAACTACACCTAACTGGATTTTGTGATTATATATTGATTTTTTTTCATGGAAAGGCTAGGGACCATATCTATAGCCTTGAGCCTGCTAGACAAGTCCTCAACCACTGAGATACAACCTCTATCGTCTTTTTTTTTTTAATGAGACAAAGTCTCATTATGTAGCCCAGTCTGATCTTCTACTCACTATATTTTTCATCCTAGCCTCAAACTTCTTCCCTCAACCTCCCAATGTGGGGATTACAAGTGTACATACTGACCATCTGTGGAGCCATTTTGTTTACAAAATTTAGCATCAATTATTTTTAACCATTCATATTTCTGTTCCTTTTAAAAACATGTTCATAAAATTAGTTCACAACTCATTTACTTTTATCAGTTGCTCATGGATTTTAAGCTAGTCTGTTTATAGTCAGTAGACTATTTCTTCTGTGGTTATAAATACTAAACTTCTTTTACTTCACATGTGACTTGCAATTTTATTCTCTTGAGGATATTGTGCAAATGCTGAAATTTATATTTGATTATATTATGTGAAATTCATCCAGTTTTTAGGGATGATCAGGGTATTGTTTTTCTTATATTTTGATATACTTTAACAGTTTAATTTCTTTAGGCATTAAGTCTTATGCAGTTTGGGGAATGGAAGTCACAGTGAAGTTTGCATAACTTGACCCACCACCCCTTCAGACAACTAAGCCAATGAATTCTGAGGGGAAGAGGTTAAATGCACAAGATTAACAATCAAATATAAAACAAAGATCACCTAATATATGCAGGAAGATAGATATGTACTTTTCCTCAAAGCAGAAAACATAATCTCACCTAGAAGCTTAGTAAGAGGAGATTTAAAAAAAGAATCTAAATAAAACACATACTTTTAAAAAAAATTTAAAAATCAAAAGCAGAGAGAATGAGTTGTTTTTCTTCACTTAACTACAAAGAAAAACATATGGCTGAATAAGCAAACAGAAAATGTATCTATGAGAATAAGACTGTATGTTTGTTATTGAGAACAAATTTACAGTGGCTTTCCTTCATAACTTTAAAAGAGAGAATCACAAAGACAATGAATGTTTATAAATGTTTTCACAGCCTTTCATCTGTTGGTCAAATCCAACTATGGTTATGGTAACATGATAGATAGTATTCACCCCTTCCATTTATCAGCATATATTATTCATATTATATATTATATTATATACCAGCATATATATTATATATACATATACACACATATGTACATATATATACAAATACATATATATGTATTACCTATATGATTACCCTTGATTTTGTTGATCGTCTGGAATACGGTTAATTGAGAGTAAACTAGTCTGATTCTCAGCTTCATAATGCCCCTTCCTTGTTTGTCCATTAAGCCTTTATCTCCAGAAAAATCTGAAATAGATTTCAATAGATCTCAGACTATACTATGACATGGAAGAAAAGTTCATACTTTATTCTAATCCATGTTTTACACTGAGTTTGGTTATGTTATCCAAAACAGTTTAACCTAGAAATGTAGAGGTTCAAATAACAAAATAAAAAGTATGCCATAGCATCCTCCCTTTCATTACTAATTTCTACTGACTTAATAAAATCTCTGTCCCTTTGTAATAATATGACCTCAAATAAGTTACAATATTTTCCTTTATTATTACTTTTCTAGACTCATCTAGATGTGTTGAGGACAAAGGATAATATGACAAGTGTGGATACTAAGAAATTAATATGTATGGACACAATTTTTTACCAATGGAAAGATTATAAAATTAAAGACAATCTAGCATATAAATATTCCTTTCTAACATTCTCTCTATAACATTATACCATTTTCTTGTTAAAATGCAACATAGATTAAAACTTTAATCAAGGCATTTGCTATACATGAAACAAAAATAATATGATCTTTTGAAAAAGGAGAGAAAACCGGCAACAATTTGATAATATGCCAAAATAATTGATACTGGTAAACATCTATTGAATTCCTGTATTTAGAAGTATCCCTTTGTTTCTGTTATTTTTAAATCTTCTCAGAGCAAATAGCAACTCCTCTAGAATTTTAATGAAAATAAATTTCTAGGGAGTTAATTCAGAGAAAAGTGAAGATACAATCTAATTTTGACAAATAATTATTTATGCACTACTTTATATACTCTGAACAATGCCAGTCTTTATCAGCCACCAGGTGATCAAAATATGTGGACATCTGTCTCAGAATAGTGTGAACTAATTAGAAATGGCTTTAATTTCTTTTCTTCCAAATCCACAAACATCTAGCTCCTGGAATATGCAGATAGCTGCTTCTTACTTTGGAAGGAGGCATGGGTTGTGTGTTAAGAGTTCTGTAGGCAAAAAGCTCAAGGCAATCTTCATTAAAGAATAAATTCATTTGACTAGTTTGCAAATTGGAACAGCAAATCTGTTGTCTTGACATGATCTATTTTTGTCTTGAATACTGGTGTGCTGGCTTGCATAATTTATTTTATCTTATGGAAAATATTTGAAGCTACTATTATGGCCTGAGAATTCAATATACCAAGATTATCATATCTGTATAGGAATCTAGACATACTTAGCCTCTGTACTTTTATATGTGATTAACTCTCTTTTTGTTGAATTTTCTCTCCTGACCATCTGTATATCAGAAATTGCATGGATATCTATGCATTTCATAGATCTTTAAGTCAACAAGAAATTCTCAAAAGCAGAAAATTTGTTTATCCAGGGGTTGCTGCAAATGTTATCTTCTACGTGAGTGTAGAATATGTGAGTGATAAATGAGTCAGTAAAAAATAGTGAACAAATAAAAGTAGTATTCATTTAAACACATTTGAACACTATAACTTTGTAATTTATGTTTAATTCTACAATGTTGTCTAGTAAGTAAATTGCTTCAGATATCATGCCTTCTTAAATAAAAGGCTAGAGACAGTACTAGCATAACTTAAGAGGAAATAATAAAGAAAAAATATTTTAGGTTGCTCTTGAGTGTATATATGAATGTGTGCACAAGAGATAAGGAGATTCTGTTTTCTGTTGCCACTGAATGTAGACATAAAGAACATAAATGCTGACTTTGTGGCCCGAGGGTTTAAAGATTGTTTGTTTTTCCTTGTAAGAATTCCTTTTGATGAATCAAAGATCTAGTGAATCACCTCAGCACCTCAACTATAAAGTGGGATTAATAAATTCTGCACAATAGCAGAAAACTATTGAGCATGTAACCAAGTGAAATATGGTAGGGTGATGGTATATCACTTATAACGTCGTATTTCAAAGCTTGAAAACGAGAAGTCTGTTTTAAAAAATGATATTCTTTATGGGCTCAATTGTATTGATACTAAGAGATCAAGCAACCATTTTAAAGAACCTCATCTAATTGTTCAGCCTGCAGTAGAGTGTGTCTTCTGATCATTAGCTGATGATTTCTCTATGTTCTAACTTTCAAGAAGTTGTGTAATGGGGGAAAATTTATGCTTACATGACAACTAAGAAAATTAATGGAAATATAAAAAATATTCACATATTTATGTGCTTTCCATCATTAAAATGTTATTTTATTCTTATTGTAAGGAGCACAGGAAGTGTGTGCAGTGCTTCTTGGAAGATTCTGTATGCAACATTTTCCTTCATCTAGCTTTTCTGAAGCACAATTAATCATTCTATTCTCAATCTCTTTAAGGAATGTTTTCAATCTGGACTTAAAATATCACGTTGCTTTCTAATGGCTTATTTACATGGATGTGCTTTCTTCTGAAATAGGGTATTTTTAGGAACTGTCTTGTTTTTCTTACGTTACTAGTACCTCACTAGCTCAGAATATATGTCTGAACAGGAGGTGTGGAAACAATTGAATACAAACTTTAAAAAATTTCCACAAAGCCTTCAGAATTGGGTACTCATTGAAAGAAATAAGGAAGGTCAAGCTTGAAGACATGGCTAAAATAAAAACTTCTGTAAGAAGAATGGTCACCTGGTTTTATTTGTGGAACGCACATAGGAAAGGAAGAGCTCCTCTAACAAAGGGCCATTCCAGAAAAGGTGGTAAGAGTCTGTTAATAAGTTTAATGTTCATTGTAGTTAATCATGTAAGGATTCAGATATACAAAAGGAAAGTTGCTTTGGAGGGTGAAGTGGACTTCTATTTGTATAGAAAGCAGAAAAATCCTCAGCTCCTTAAAAGAAAACAAAAGACATGTTTAGAGCAATATTGTAGAAATTCCATGCCTTTGGAATGATGAGTTTGTTTTAGATGGTTGAGTAAGTAGTTGAATTCTCTGCAACAGAAGATTAGGCAGATCTATTCATTTGGCAATAAATTAGAGTTAGAATGAAATGGATATGAGTAAGCCCTTTTGCTGTTGAATCCCAAATTTACCCATTTGTTTTCTTTGACAAATGTGAACAGAAGATCCTACCCTCAATCCTCAGTTACATGATCACACTGAAGTGAGTCAAGCCAAGTAAATAAGCAATTAGGATGTAGCATGAAGGTAAGATGCAGGAAGGAAAAAAATGTGTGATATAACTAAAAATGTGTGATATGACTAAAAATGTGTGGTATGGCAAAATTACCCAAGAATAGTTTTAGGAGGCCAGACTAGTATTTCCCTGTGCAGAAGTTAGGTTGGACAGAGAAAAGAAGAGCTTAGTGGGGAAATGAGGTTTTTTGACAGATTGGACAAGGAATTCTTAAAAGAGTTAAGTGTAACCATGATGCTTGTTCAGAAACTGAAAGGGAGAAAGTAAATATAGTTGACAAAGGTGAACATCAGCAGAGAACTGATCTTAAAGGGTAACTGGGTGCCACTGAAAAACACAGAGGGAATGTGAACCACCCTGGCCATTCTAGGGTAATAGAATAGAAATTAGGAAAATTTTTGAACACCATGATAATGTGTTATTTAAAATTAAGCAGAAAATGCTGGTGTCTGCTAAAAAGTATGTGCACAGCTCCAGTTAAGCTAAAATCACAGTCTATAAACTGAAAGTTCTTTTCCAGATATATGTTGAACGATACTAATATCCAGAGCATACAAAGGACTCAAGAAAATAAATCTTTCATACAACTACTTAAAGATAAAAACATTTTTTAAATAAACTAAGCCCTCAAAGAATAAATAATCTAATTTACAAATGGGCAAAGGAGCTAGACACCTGAGAAGTAAAAATTGCCAATAGATATTATGAATAAATGCTCAACACCTCTGAATATAAAGAAAGGTAAATGAAAACAGCACTGAGAATCTACTTTAACCCAGAAAGAATGGCCATAATAAAGAACACATTTTATATACTAGTGGTGATGGAAGGAAAAGAAACCCTAATACACTGTTGGTGGAAATGTAAACTGGTGTGCTGTGGAAAGCTGTTTGGAGATAATTCAAAAAACTAAACATACAACTACCATAGGTTTGGCAATATCATTCTCGGGCATTTATCTGAAAGATTACAAATCACATTACAGTAAAGCTACTTGAACAATCATGTTTTTGCTGCTCTGTTTACCATAGGCAAGGTAGGGAAACCACTCAGAAGTAGCACTTCAGAGGATGAATGGATAAAAAGAATGATATATATGCATATTTAAATGTATAAGTAGATATACATATATATAACTCATTCATAAGGAAGAATGTTATGAAATCATTAACAGAGAAATGGATGGACCTAAAAAGAAAGTAAAGTTAGACCCAGAGTGACAGAGGATGTATGTTTTTCTCTCATGTTAGATCTAATTTATAAATGTCTATTTAGTTATTTACATATGTAAATATCATAAACATATCCAATAAAGTGTGGTAATGCAGAAAATTCCAAAGGTGTAACTCTTTTGAACAGCTAAACTACAGTCAAGCAAATGAACATTAGGATGGTAGAAGTTGAGGGTGGGGGATGGAGAGGCTGATGAAGGAGGGTGATAGACGAATAAAGAAAGGATGGATATGAAAATGCAGTCATGAAACTCAGTGTTTATATGTGAAAAATGAGAGGAATGAGTGGGATTTTAAAGAGATGGGAAAAATGATAAAAGGGGTGACTCTGAGCAAGTTGCCTTGTACTCATAAACTGACATGTGACCCTTTTGTAGAATTACTTAATGATTTTTAAACGTTGATACCCTGTGTAGTAATGATAATGGAAAAATAGGTAAGTCTAGGAATATAATCAAAGCAAAAACAACAAAATACACTGATATCTTGAAAGTTTTCAGTTAACAAAGAAGAAAAATGAAGAATGACATGTTTATTATTGCAACCAAATGCTAGATGTTTCCTATCTTTCTCTGCATTGACGACCACACAAAAAGGTTTTTGCACAGTGGCCTCAGTTGTCAAGTATTGGATACCCCACATCATCATTAGACATTACTTGCTAAGTCACATATACAGCTCAAATTACTTTGATATTAAGAATACTTCCAGTTCAAATTGAATGTAAATGTTATTTATATACTTTTTGGACATCATTGTGTTATCTTGGTAGATGTAGTGTGAGTTATAATAAACTTATATAACACATTATAGTATAATGATTTTCATAAAGCAAGAAGAAAAGAAGATGTTAGTAGTGGAATATCAACTCAAAAAAATTGAGATTAGCTTAAATATTCATATCACTAACATTAGTGGAATGAAGAAAGCATCTTATTTTCTATTATGGGAAAATAAATCTTGTGAGGATCTTTTAGTTGTCACTTATATGTAGATGGAATTGAATGTTTAAACCTTCTATGAAAGAAAATAGAAAAGAAATGTCCATGATGAAGCATAATACTAACAGATCAGAAGCAATATCAGTGACTGGCCATGTGATTGACAGATTCACCATAATGAGCTAAGCTGTCTGTGAGGCATTGCAAGTTACTACAATTATAGTGCCTCCAATATTATCTGCCACTCCAAGCTAAGACACTAGATGACTTGTGTTTGTTAAAAGAAAAAGGCTACTTTCAAATAAAGCATCAGCTGCCACTTGCAGTTGCCACTTGGTAGAACAACTATCACTTTTTCTTTTAACAGAGGGAAATAGTCATTATTTTAATTTGTCTGGGAGAAGGAATACGTTGCTAATTCCCTGTACAATCATAGAAGCTGTTTATTTATAAACTAGCATTAGTAATTGGCCTACAGTGATATTTCAAAACACTTTCCACATTTTTTATTGTAAGCAAAGTGTAAAGGGTTCATTACTACTTCAAGTGATTCAAAATTAATGTAATATGAAATAATAAAGGTAGAACAATTTATAGGAAATGGATTGAGAAGTTGCAATTGTCTTTTTTTCCATCAATTATTTTTTGTCCACCAAAAGCAAATGCAAAACATTATTATTTTCCTGCATAGTGATAGAATTGAATTTCTGATTTTCAAAACTAAAGCTCTCTAGATACAAATAGGTATATAATACATGTATTGAGCAAGTAGCAAGGCATCATTTTGTTAACAGTTATACCCTATTTAATTACTTTAATATTCATATTGTCTTTGTCATAAAATAAACATCTGTGACATAAACTTTGAAAAAGATTTTTTTTTTTGGGTCCGGTCATGGGGCCTGAACTCTGGGTCTGGGTGCTGTCCTCAGCTCTTCAGTTCAAGGGTAGCGCTCTACCACTTGATCCATAGCGCCACTTCCGGCTTTTTTCTTTTTTCTTATGTGGTGCTGAGGAATCGAACCCAGGGCCTCAGGCATGCAAGGGGAGCGCTCTACCAGTGAGCCACCTTCCCAGCCCACTGAAAACGATTTTTAAAGTAATAGAAACAACTCTATCCATAGGAATAATCACTGTGAAAATGTTTGTATTTATTCTCTGAAACTCTAGATAGGAATGAAGGAAAATATTTAACATAACACTCCTTAACTTTCCATCCAGAAAATTATATTTATATTGAATTAATTATAACTGCATGACATTCTTGCATAAGGATTAATCAAAATTATTCATATAATTCCTAGTTGCTGTATTTAATTTTAGATCTTTAAAACATATTATAAACAGTATGGCAGTGAATGCTTTGGAAATTAAAATTTTGCCTATGCTTATTATAAATCTCTATATGTCAAAATGATTTTATTTTTTATTGTTCTTTAAGTATTTTCTTTCAATGATTGTATATTTAAAAAGTGCTTTCTGAATGTGATTTATAATTCTGAGATCCCCAAAAACTTCCTTTCTCTAGGAAAACAAGAAAACCACTGTCTTTCAGAGTTTAATTATAAACTAAAATGGAAAATGACTACTTCTTTTTCTGACAACAAGTCCTTGATAGAATTAGAACTAGAAACCGGATTGTTTAAAATTTATTTGTTCCTGTAACAGTAACGAACATAAGGATAGCTCAAATGAAATTATTTCCTGCTAACCTAACATTTGTCTTGAAGTGGAGATTTTATTTTTTACTACGAAGGTCTTATAGAAATCCCAACTGCCTAACTGCCAATGATAAGGATCCAGAATTATTCAACATATTTGAATTCTTTTTTGTTCCATTGTTCGGAATAACATCAAAGCAAAAGTTGATAATCATGGTGAAGGTAAATCTTCAGTGCTAACATATTTCTCTATGTCACTGCTAGATGGTTCTTGATATGCACAGTATACCTCTGACAGAAATCAGCTCTAAGTTAAGATTAATCCAAATAAAGGCCTAGGATGAAGTTGAAATGCTACCATTTTAAGCAGACAAGTGATACAGATTACCATGGTTCAATATGAAGAAGCATTGTAATTCCACAACAGATATACTTAGTATATAGTTTTGCTGATGCATAGTAATCCAATGTTAAATGCACAAACCATTTTATAACAGCAGATAAAAGATAACTTCTTTAAAATATGCATAAAAAGGAAGAAGGAGTAAATAAAGCTTTTGTTTGTATTCGTTTTGTTTTATTTTTGCTACTCCTGGAGCTTCAACTCTCAGCTTTGGTGCTATCTCCTGAACTTCTTTTGCTCAAGGCTAGAGCTCTAATTGACATTTTTTGAAGTAATTGTTTTGACATAAGTTTCACAGACTTTCCTTCCTGGGCTGACTTTGAACTGTGATTATCAGATCTCAATCTCCTGAGTACCTAGAATTACAGGCATGAGCCCTCAGCACCTAGCTTTGATTTTCTAAAAAAACAAAAAACAAAAAAACAAAAAAACAACTTCTGAAGCTAATATGAAAAATGTATTTGACTTAATTACACCCATGTTCCAGTTTACTTAATTTTTATCTACATTTGAAATGGTTAAAATTGTAAGTAATTGTAAATAAATGGTGGCTCACACCTGTAATCCTAGCTACTCAGGAGGCTGAGATCTGAGAATCCTGATTCAAAGCCAGCCTGGGCAGAAAGGTCCCCAGGAGACCTTTATCTCTAATTAACCACACACAAAAAAATGGAAATGGAGCTGTGAATCAAAGTGGTAGAGGAGCTAGTCTTGAGAAAAAGAGCTCAGGGACAATGCCCAGGCCATGAATTCAAGCCCTATAACTGGCCAAAAATAAAAATAAAAAAAGTAAATAAAAACATTTTAGTTAAGTATTGTGGCCCATGTCTTATAGTCCTAGGCAGAAGTCAAGAGGATCGTGATTTGACACTGCCCCGGCAAATGTTAGGGAGACCCTGCCATCTCATCAAACAAGCTGGTCATGATGTTTCATGGCTATAATCCCAGACATATGGGAAACATAAGTAGATGAGTAGAAGAACCATGCTCTGAGGAGTACCCAGAAAAATATGAGATAATAGCTGACAAAAAGATAGCCTAAATCCAAAAAGTTGTAGGTTTGGCTGAAGTGGAAAATGTTTGCCTCGCCAAAAACAAAAACAGTTCTAACACAAATACCATTAAAAAAAGAAGTGGGGAGGGAGTTTATTTTGGCTCACACTTTGCCATTAACTTAAATTTATATTCAAATCTACCCCTAATTAACAGAACACAACATCTATAAGACAAAAATAAGTATGTGAATGTAGTTGAATCTGTTGCTTAGCCTAAAATTACTAATTACATAGTGCATATATACCATATATATAATAACTTCCCATTAGAAGAATTTCATATCAAGTTTCAATTTATAAGTAATAAAATAGTTATTGTACTTTATCTTCAAGATAGCATGAAGCTAGTCAGTCATAGATATATTTATATTTCATCATAAATATGTATGTGCATAAATATATTTAGTATGTGCACACATCATGTTAGCATATATTTTCAAGTATATAATGGTGTCTTTTATTTAATTTACAGTGAATAAAATTCAGGGCATAGATTTCAGAACCTTTATACAAAATTTATGCAGATATGAAGTGTCATATTTAGAAATGGAGTCCACCCTTTGTGTCTCTTGATCTAAAATTTTTTAAAACTATGTTCAGTTATTGAGCAGCATTTTTAGTTCCTAGATGTCCCATACAATTCTTCTCCATTGGGATCATCAACAGTAAACAATTACAGATTACTGAGGTAGTTTCAATAGTTAAAATGAGCAAGGTTGGTAGCTGGGACAGCTGTGGAGCATGATGTGAAGCAACTATGGAAAGAAAGCAGTGGAAAATGGGAGCTGAGTCATTTACATAGGCCTAGGAAGACACAAGGGAGATTTCATTGTTTGCATTTGGCAGTTGGAATGGATGACATTGATAGTTATCAGTGTGTTGAGCATAGAAGTGACATGCCAACTTAGCTCAACCTGAATACAACAGCTCACACTGAATCTTATATCAAGAATCGTCTATAGCTGTCCAGTAGGAAAACCTGAGGTAAGCTCAGAGCATCTTACAAATAATAACAATGAAAATCATAAAATAGGGAAGGCATATTAGTGTCATAGACATCATTCCAAGAAAGGTTGAAGATTGTTTGCAAGCAGATTGGATGTAAATAATCAAGGATGACTAATAAATTTAAGCTTGAAAATATAAAAGGATGACTTTCTATAAATTTGGATAGAAAAACTACAAGATGAACAATTTTAGGAGGAAAATTTGTTATTTTTAGGCATGTTCCATTTTAGTTGCACTTTAGCCATCTAGAGAGAGAGATTGAGTAGGGCTTTTGATATATGAGACTAGGGATCAGGTCAAAAGTTCAGGTTGAACATGTAAATTTGGGATTCACCAACCTGAAGATGATATTAAGGTCAGAACACTGGATGAGCTCACCATGAGAATAGATACAGAAATGTAAGGATGCTCTAATAAGAATTGAATATCAAGCAAATTCAAGATGCCATTATTAAAGGTGTTGGGCTTATTTACTTGTACAACAGTACAGCTGAATAGTCATAGAACCTGTAATTCTTATCAAGTGTTATCTGACCTTTTACTGAAAATTCTTGGTCAAAGCAGGTCTGTGATGACATAATTAAATAATTAAAACGTTCAGACACGCACACACATACACACAATTACTCTAGATTTTTTACTTTTAAAATATTTATAGTAATTTTATGGAACACAAAGTTTAATTTGCCAGAGTTAATCCCACAGTATTTACTTCAACATCTGCTCTGTGCCTACATCTGCTAATTCTTTGTAACCATTGCCACATTTAGTATTCACTGTAACATTTAAAAGACAAAGCGAGGAATTGGATAAATCAAATAAACGATCAAAATAAAACAAACTGACCTGGGAATTGAGTATGGGATCTCTTTTGTTGTATCCCAAACCCTGTGATATAGAACTAATTATACAAGGATAGAGGCAGATCCTTTCAGAGAAGATTCTAAAGTTTGGGAGAATATCCAAAGATGTAGATGAAAATAAATTGAATTATTTATTTTAAAAGACATTATTAAACATTGCTATCTGTAATAGAAGATTAATACTACCCATCTTTTTGCAATAAGCAATTGAGTAATACTAGTAAATTTATATAATTTATTAATTTACATATCAGACACTTTACTGGTCACTGGGAAGTAAAATAGTAAATGCAAAATACACAGAAATGTTCAAACCACCAGACAATAGGGTAAGTTATTATGTAAGAAGTAACAGTTAAGATATGATTTCATGGGTCCAACACTTTATATTATTACTGCTTTAATTAAAAAATAGAAGGATATATGAGTAACTTTTCTGACATCTGAAATTTTCATGAACTCAATAAATTATAGCCATGCTCTGACCCTGTGTACTCTGTTGCAACTAGAAAATAACATTCTGATATGTATGGCTTTTTAATGGGATGAAGTCTTGACGATTTCATCATCGTATCATGGCGACATAGATCTGAACAGTGAATTCGGGTCACCTGTAATGACTAAAGTAATTAGAAAGGGACATGATTTCTCTCAGGAATTTCAGTTGCATGAAATAAGATAATAGATTATGAAAACATTTGGGAAAACCAGATTTTATGTTATTCAAGCTTGGTAAGAGAACTACTCTGCCTGTTTTTACTGTGACTAATTGAACCCTTGAGATGAACATTTTCCATTTTAACACAATATGTGATTCTGTCACTGTTGTCTGTTTACAGACAGCACCTTAGTGGCTGGACATACAAATATAGCCACAAATATATACTCTTTTCTTCCTCCTTGTGAGTCTTATGGCCCATAACTTGATAGAATGTTGTTCAAAGAGGAATTTCATGTTTTATCACTCTGATCTTAATATTTTTCTCTCATTGGCATTAACTAGAGATCTAAAATATTCTGCCTTTAGATACATGATTTTTTTTTTCAAATTACATATCAGTTTAATTAAGCCTAATAGTATAGAGCTCACAAAATAAAAGGTCTTGCTTGTTGGCTGGTAGAGACTTTTAACAAGCTATTATTCTGTTGTTTCTGTCATCCTCTTACATTTGCATTAACAAATAAAGTTCTGACAGTGTGAAAGGACATCTGAATTTTTCTCCAGAAACAGTCCTGACCTGACATCAGTGCTTTCACAGAGGAATAAATAAAATCGGTGAAGATATTAGCTTAATATTAAGAAGAAAATTTATTGCAAAGGGTATATATCCAAATCCATTATTCCATATAATCTGCAAAAGCTGTATAATATAGGAAAATTCCAGCTCACAGTAGTTGAAAAATACCTCAGTCCACATAACTAAGAAATGATGTTCTGAGAGGACAGGTCAGTGGTATAGTGCCTGCCCAGCATGTATAAGCCCCAGGTTCACAAATACTGTATAGGAAGGAAGGAAGGCAGGAAAACAGGAAAGGAGGAGGGGAGGAAGGCAGGCATGAAGGAAGGAATTAAATTATGTAGTTTTTATTCTTTTTCAGTAATATAGTCTTGCAGTGTTAACACTTTTCTACAAGGAAATGCAAACATTCATTTCTAGGACATTCTCATTGTGTCATCACCATATATCATTATCGCACAAACAATAATTAGTTAATGAAAATAGCTGGAAAGACAAGATATAGGGATAGAAAAGACTAATTTTTAGCTTTTAGAAGATTTAACTAGGATATGTGATTGCTGATCAATGATAGATAGATAGATAGACAGATCAGAAATAGTTTACCATGGTTAACTATTTTCCCTCACCTTCTAATAAGGAGCTTTTGCATGTCAGCTGGGGTGGGGCTTTAAAATAAGTTAGATAAGTACCCACTTCATTCCTAATGGTGCGTTGGGTTAATGAGTGACTCTTTCTAGCCATAAATGTTCTTTCCTGACCTCCTGATAGTAAGAATGTTCAAAATAGTCCCATCACAGATGGTCCTTTGTTTCAAGAATAACCTTACAGAAAGCATGTAAAAATCACCAAATAGATCAAGAAGATCCCAGAAGTAAGGTATACTCTAGAGCATGTGTAGCTCAGGAGAAAGTTTTCTCACTGTTCCCTATGTAGCTACTAAATATGTTTAACCATGAAGCACATGAAATTTGTTTAAAATACTTAAGGAACCAAATTAATAATTTTATTAACTTAGATTTTTCATTTAACTTAACTTGATTTAAATTTAATTGTGTGAACAGCACAGCTCTAGGACAAAGAAAGCAATTGTACTTGACCTGAAGCATATCTCAAAATCAAATTGCTTTTGAGACCAACTAAGGAATACTTGAGTAACACAAATTTCCTATAATTAATATAGGCCAATGTCTTGTAGGATCCTCACCTAGCAGAAAATGGCCAACTCAGGATCATGCAAATACTTAAACTACTGAGTGTAAAGGCTTTCAAGAAAACATTTCTTTTTTTTTAAATTTAATTTTATTTTATTTGAGAACATACTGTATAGAGGGGCTACAATTACATGGGCAGGATAATGCATACATTTCTTACCAAGCATTGCAGCCTCCTCCTTTGTTTACCCTTCACCTCCCTTCCCAGCCTCCCCCCTCCCCCTACCCAATTATACCCCCCTCCCCCCCACACACCGACATTGTAAAGTTGGTTTTGACATGACATTTTGTACTTCAAGAAAACATTTCTTAACAACTTTTGCTTCAGTTCTTTAGCAATCTCTGGAACCATTTTTTGCAAACTCAAAAGAATTGCTAAACAAACTTTGTGTATATATTCTCTTTCATATTTCCACTTACATGCCTCAAATTATACTAAATGTTTACCCAGAATTCTTCTACAGTTTTCAGTAACACATTTCTTTTTGCAATTTATCATAATGATGTTTTATTTATTATCTTAAAATAGCTTTTTCATTTTTTCTTTTCTGTTGGTTGTGGAGCTTTAATTCTGGGCCTTCATCTCAAGACTAGCACTCTACCACTTGAGCCACAGAACCACTTCTGGTTTTCTGGTGGTTAATTGGAGGTAAGAGTCTCTTGGATTTTCCTTGCTGGGGCTGGCTTTGAACCATGAACCTCAGATCTCAGCCTCCTGAGTAGCTAGGATTACAGTCTTGAGCCAATGACACCCAGCTAAAATAGCTTTAAAAAGATGATTAACATACTATTTCCTTTTATGTGTACAGTTGACTTTGATCAGTCATTCCTTCCATCACTCTCCCTCCACCCTATGACATCCATTCATCTCCTTGTTTCCTAGTTCCATTTTCACATATGTTCACTGAGTATTATGAAGGTATTTGCCCATTATTCTTTTTCTTACGTATCCTTCTTTATTTGTTAAACCATCGCCCCCCTCCCAGTCAAGATGTTTCGGTTTGCTATTTTTGTACCGAGTCTTACATAATGGAAAGTACAGAACTTTGTCCTGATAATCAGCCTTAAACCTATATCTAGATAGTCTGTACTAATTTCATCAAGTCATTTAACTGTATTTAGATAGTCTGTACTAATTTCATCAAGTCATTTAACTTCTTTCTGTTGTAATATCCCCTTCTGTAAAAGTAATGTGATATATACAGAACCATTGAAATAATGACTACACCAGTCATTTTTAAAAAAGAAAAAAAATCTAAGTAAATGCTAGGGTAAAGTTACAATGATTCTGTCAAATATCTCTTCTTTCTCTAACAGACTTGATTCTTCTATTTCATAGTTGTAGCCCTAAAACACTCGGCATTGTGTGACCTTTGTATTTACTACCTGATGTTAATTGCAAAGCTCCCTAAGACCTACACTCTTTCCTAGACATGGCTCAGTTAGTCAGCACACATCTGCATATTCTCACAAAAGGTCTGAAACCCTGATGTTGGGCACTGTAAACAGCTGTGGCATGCATGTATCTCATTCTGGTATGAACATATTTGTCAACTTCTCCAAACCTTTTACTTCAATACCTAAATATTTTAAATCACAGTCACAATTAAATTACATAAATTTATTCAGAAATTTTGAAAATTAAGAAATGCAGTTAGAAAGTTCTTTTTTTATTGTGAAAATACTGTACAGAGGGGTTACAATTACATGGGCAAGATAATGAGTACATTTCTTATCAAGCATTCTAGCCTCCTCCTTTGTTTCCCCTTCCCATCACTTCCCATCCTCCCCCCCCCACTCAATCCTCCCCGCCCGCCCCCCCACACCAAAGTTGTGAAGTTCGTTTTTGACATAACGACTTGTACATCTCATTGTTGCAATGGGTCCACCTGTAGCCCTATTTAAATGATTTGTTTTTCCCCTTACCCTCCACAAATTATACCAACATCAAATACAGTGAAAGCAGGGGTTATACTGCAACAAAGAAATAATCTTATAAATGTGTTAGAAACAATCACATGAAAGAAAAAAAAAACATTTGAATACATATCTTAGGGCTCATTTCCCTAACATCACCTTATCTGACCTTTTCTGCTTGACTCAGACATATACTAGATATTGCAAATAAGGGAAACTATGGGACCTATGTTTCTTTGGGCCTGGCTTACTTCACTTAATATAATTTTTTCCAAACCTTTCCATTTCCTAACAAATGGGACAATGTCATTCTTTCTGATGGAGGAATAGAATTCCACTGTGTATATATACCACATTTTCTTGATCTATTCATCTACTGAGGGGCATCTGGGTTGGTTCCATATCTTAGCTATGGTAAATAATGCTGCAATAAATACAGTTGTGCTGGTAGCTTTAGTGTGGTCTTGTTTGTTAACATTTGGGTAAATGCCCAAAAGTGGGGTTGCAGGGTCATACGGGAGCTCTATGTAGAGTCTTTTGAGGAACCTCCATACTGCTTTCCAAAGTGGTTGAACAAGTTTACACTCCCACCAACAATGAAGTAAGGTTCCCTTCTGTCCACATCCCCTCCAGCATTTGTTATTATTAGAGGTCTAGGTCTCCTTGGCACAGGCCGAAATTTTCTTAATAGAGACCCAGAAATACAACAAATCAAAGAAAGATTGGACAAATGGGATTGCATGAAATTGCAGAGCTTCTGCATGGCAAACGACATAGCTAGCAAGATCAATAGAAAGCCCACGGATTGGGAGAAGACCTTCACTAGCTGTACAACATATCTAACATATACCTTGAACTCAAAAAATTAAATCCCCCGACAACAAATCCTCAAAAAACAACTGCCCAATAAACAAGTGGGCTAAAGACTTAAAGAGAAACTTCTCTGAAGAAGAAAGAAGGATGGCCAATAGACACATGAAGAAATGCTCAACCTCCCTAGCCATAAAAGAAATGCAAATCAAAACAACATTGAGATATCACCTCACCCCAGTTAGAATGGCTAAATCAAGAACTCTAATAACAACAGATGCTAGAAAGTTCTTTTGAGTAAGATGCATTGTGGCTCAAAGTAGTAGAGTACTAGGTTTGAGCAAAAGAGCCCAAGGATAGTGAGTAGGCTCTGAGTTCAAACCCATGACTGAAAAAAAAAGTCTTTTTGAGTATCATGACCAGCAATAGTTATTAAGTGTTAAATTAATTAAACAATTATATTATATTTCAATTAATAGGCTTAAATTAATTAAAATGTTGAATATATTTGGACTTTCATCTATTCAATAGTTCTATAAACTCTCCAGCTTGTTTTCACACTATCACTTATTTATTGGGGTTCTATTGTATTGCTTGTGAATATGTTGAACACATATTATTGGAAAGCTGAAACATCTTCATTGTTCATGTTTGCCATAAATGTATCACTTTTCTCCAGATGGCTTTTTTCATTACAGTAATATAGTTTGAAGATATGATTCTTTTAAATTTTATAATACTTAACTCTGAAATTATTTTTCCTTGTATTTTTTTTCTATTTTCAACTTTGTAAATCATCCTAGTAGTTTGCCCGCTTGCCAGTTGCAAAAATGGTTAGTGAGCAGATTTTTGTTGTTTCTCAACAAGGAGAAAATACAACTAAAAGATCAGACTGTTACACAAAAGTTATTACAATAGTATTTCTGCTTAACTAAAATGATGAAGAAGGGTTATAGCCATGGACTTCTGCAAAGGTCAGGTTGTGAACTTGTACTTGGTTTATGTCACCTTGTTTTATGTTCTTCACAACTCTCTCAAAAGAAGGTGTTATTCTTATGAACATGGGAAGAAACTGAGGCTAGAAGAAGCGAGGTGCTAATATCACACAGCTAGAAGTTAGTAGAGTTGCTTTCTTATCCAATCCAACTGAACTAAAGTCATTATGCAACTCACTAGACCATGATACTTCTAAGGCTACTTCCTTTACAGGACTTTTCTTTGGATCAGGAACCTCCATATGAATGATAGTTATTATAAAGTAGCTAAGAATTATTTACCCCCACAAGTACATGGATATGCTTTGTCCTATATAAATTTGACCACAGTACTATCAAATTGTATTATATCCTTCTCTTAAAGATAAGGAAAGAGAGGCCCAAAGCTTCAGAATAAAAAAAAATGCTGTCTTGTTTCTGCTTCATGCTCATACCCTTTTGCCACAAAGTACTGTTTACTGTGTCATACTTTAAATGACTTTCCAGTCATTTGAGAGCAGAAAGAACCCACCTGTATCAATAACTTCCCAAATGGTTTCTTTAGCACATTTGCCTGATTTGGCACTTCCAATTTAATAGTGACAAAGGTGTTTAATATTTTCACAGTGTTAGAATGTGCTGCCTGTGCTTATCTTAAGTTCATTGTCTATTAGTCAGAGGGAAGAAAAACACAGTGTTAGGTACCTTCCATATCCTAGGGCTCCTTTGAAAAACCAGTGTGTATTCCTTCCTCTCAGGAGCCCTGACCCGAAGACTGTCATATTCATAAGAGTGCCAAGCTATCTATTTTATGTTTGGGCCAGGCCTGCCTCTGATGTGCTGTACGTTGCTTCCTAACTGTGTGTCCCAGCAGGGGAGTCTATTTGAGAAAGTCCCAATATCATTTTACACTAGACAGTAGGAAAGCTTTCACAAAGCAGTCCCTGACAGTTTTATTCTTCAAGGTCCTGGAAATGCACTTGAATATCTAGCTCTCTGGAGTCTGCACATTATTCAGAGGTGAGCATTTAGGATGAAAGAGCATAGACAGAATCAAACAGAACCTTTCCATAACGTTTTGAAGGGTCATAGGAATGAAAGGACCAGTGAATTTCTTCAGATAATCCTGCATGTCTACATGTTTTTGCTCAAATTTTAGAAATAATTATTTAACTTCAAGCTTGACTTTACTGCAGATTCATTATTTTTTAAATACCAGACTAGTTTCTATTACTGTGATATTTAAAAATATTATAACAACTCATACATTCTCTATCAATAAAAAAATTGAGAAGGCACTAATAACGTCTCAGCAAATGTCATGATGGCAGTCATTAGTAAACAGGTTTGTACAGAGACAACTATCATGCGAAAATCTGAAGATCTCCTTTTAATTATCATCATCAATAATTTGGCACATATGTGATGAACATGTTCCTTTACTTACCCTAATAGATTTTCCTCTCTTACAAACACATTACTTACAAAAACATTATAATCATCTATAAAATATCTAAAATAGTTTAAAGCATGTTAAAGAAATGACTTCTAGATTTTTCTTCCACCCTGGCCAAAATATAAATAAATATACCAAACATCATAAATCACATATATTTCCCTTAAAAGATAGAAGCAGTGAGAATGTTCTATCACACAAAATCAAATTATCCACAAGTCACTTTCCTGTGAGATTCAATATGAAAGCTGCTATCAGTCATTTTTTCAGGCTGTGATGAGCTTAGTTCAATTTACTATGAAATCATTCTAATTGGGAAAGATTTTGAAAGCAGGGCATACACAAACCCTAGCATGACTCAGGTGCAGAGAAGCCAGGGGACAAGGGGCAAGCATATCTAGAAGCAGAGCTTAGGAAGACAGTCAGTTTGGTCTAGTAGCCCGACTTAATATTTTTAATCTATGAGCACTGCTAAGAGGTGGTCGTGCAAGTCTTATGAGCAATGTAAAATGGGCCGAGTGTTAAGTAACTCAGGTTTATTCACATATTTGCAGAGCACAGAATGATAGATGGAAAGCATCAGTAGAAACCACTGGTGGACTGACAGAACACTGCATCCTTACTCTATATGAAGATGTAGATAACAATTCACTTGGATGTTGTTTAGGGAAAAGGCAAACTTTCAGTGATCTAGCATCCATAAGACTCCAAGACAAAGGATTAAAAAAATCATTCATATAAAGAGCCACTAATTCAGTCAGAATAATAATAATAATAGCTTCATGAATTCAAAAAAATATCTCCAAACTTTACCAACATTATAGTTTGAACACTGAGGATATAAAAGACATAATAGCCCACATAGGTTGGTTTTCTAGTTTGGAGACAGAGAGAGGTAATAGTACCAGTACCAATGGGTAACGGGGTACCTGGTGCTTAAGACAAAGCCAAACTGCTGAGATCCTCACACTTGAGTCATGTCTTCAGTGACGAATAGGAACTATTTCTATTTTGAAAGGAATTGTTAAGGGAGAGAAATATGTTTTTTAAACCTTGTTTTATTAGAGAACTGTCCATCGGTTGATCTTGATAAAAATAATGTATGTGTATGTGAAATGAAGTTGGAGCTGGAGGCTGGGGAAGCATGAATACTAGACTGGAAACTGAAAAAGCAAGATGTCTACAGTTAATCAACATTCATAGAAGTGGTGATAGTCTTTATCATGAAGAATATGGAGAGGCATTGAAGGACTTTTAACCACAACAAAGATTTGGAATCCTTACTCTATTTCAATCTAGTCAGCAATAGTAATACCATGCAATATAATTTTGGGAATGGCATTATTAAGCTTGCTCTTAATATTTTGAAAGATCACAAATATGATAGCAATGAAAAGAACTTCATTTGTAGACAGGAAATGTTTTAATAGTCTTGTTGCATCAGGCTGTATGTGTAGAGTTGTGAATTGGAAAAGGAATACAGTAAAAACCAGAACTCTAATTTACGAGATTGCTGAGTCAGTTGTACACAAATAAATCTCTTATATGACCATATTGATCCGTGCATCTGTATTGGAAGGAAAAATATAGGTTCCAAACACTTTGATCAATGAAACAAATAGTTGTAAGTACCCATTTTAAAGGAATAACTAAAACACTCATATTGATCAACCATAAATTATAAATACTTTACCATATAGTTCACTCTTCTTTGAAACAAACTATTTCCTTAAATGCATCATCTTTTGTTTAGTCCAGTTTTCTTCACATAACATTTTCCATATATCAGTTCCACAGAAAGAAGTTTTTCTTGAAGACTTTTTGGGAACTGTAATAATACAAAGCTAGTTTACACATGTTTTCAATGAAAAGACTGTCCTTACTTAATTTTATTTACATGTGATCACCATATTTCAGGAAAAAAATCACGATGCCTTTTAATAACTGAATCTATTGGAAATAAAGGAGTTGCAGACACTCAGTATCTGCAGCTATCTTAACCATTTCTTCATTGCCTTGCCTGCCTTGCCTGTATTTTAATAAGGAAGCAAGCCATAGACCTCCTACTGTGCTTGACTTGCAACAGTTCTACACAACTTCCTTGTGTTCTAGGTCAGATTCTCTTGAAGTCTGTGCCAAGACTGGATTCTGTAGAATTTATCTTTTAGTTAGAGGTAACAAGACAAGTGCTGATTTCACATTTATTCAGTAGTGCATATACTTCTAATTAATAATTCCATCTTTATTGACTGCTTGCTAAATTCTGTGCATGCATTATTTCATTGAAAGCTCTCCTGAGACAGGTACTTACTTCTATTACTCTTGGATTACAAATAAGAAATTTGAGACATAGAATACTGAAAGAAGTTCCAGGGTCATCAACAGGGGAAACAATAGACCAAAGCTTACATTGCATCATGTGAGTCATGTTCCACAGCTCATAAGCTTGCCAATGGGACCTCTTCTCCCATCGCCTAAGTTAATGAAAACAGATCTCCAATATTCCTTATTTCTAGCACATCTTCAATGTTTCTCCCTATCGGTGCCTTCTCTTGATCTCCATCTCTGCCTACTCAGACCTCTTTAGTTCTATTCTGGTACTCTGAGAACTTAACTTCCAGAGCACAGTCTAAGTGGGAACAACTTTGCACAACATAAAAACAATGTTCCTCCTCTTCATTCCAGAATTCCTACAAAATTAGGAAGAATAGGGAGAGGGCTAGTTTGGGAGGGATGGATAACAATGTTGAAGGGGTGACATCGATAAGATACGTTGTATTTATAAACCACTTTGTAAGATGGCAACCCCTTTGTACTACTACTTAAAGATAATTTTAAAAATAAGTCTTTCTCTTAGTACCCTGTAAATCTTGTTGCTTTGAAATTCTGGATTCTAACTTGTCAGGAAAGTTTTGGGACTAGAATGAGTAGTTCTTTCTCCAGTGGCTAGATTTTTATGGAAATATCATAAGTGTTGCATTATAATGACCATTATTTGAGTGTTAACTTGTAGATTTGCTACCTGTGCTGTTTTTATCCACTTCGCTATTCAGTTTCCATCTTGGGCATTATAGAACAGAATTTTTGAAGCTGTAGTCAACTTCAATTAAATAATCATTAGGAAAGATTCTAAAAGATTTTTAAAAAATTAAAAGATTTAAGAATGCTTACTCAATAAGCCTGCCCCATATCGTAATTTTTGGTTTCAGTTCTCCTTAGCAGGTCACTGAACTATATGCTAGCTCCTCAATATATGGATTTAACATGTTTCTCTGCCTTGGACTTTTGACTTATTTCCCTTCCACTTCTGCATCCCCTTCTTCCCTACCCCCCCCCCAAAGAAAAAGCAAAGCAAAGACAAACAACAAAAATATTTCCTGGAATTCATTTTGTTAAATGGTATTTTAAATGTCCAGAGTTATGCCTTTACTAATTTATTTTTATTATTTTTTAAATTTTTATTTTATTGTAAAGATGCTGTATGGAGGGTTTGCAGTTACATGAGTAAGGCAATGAGTAATTTCTTGTCGATCATTGCTACCCCTTCCCTTGTTGTTCTTCAGTATCCTTTCCCTCTCCCACCTCCCTCACTCCCCGCCCAAGCTGTAAAGTTAATTTCCAATTTATTTTATGAGTATTCTCACCATTACTCAAAAATACTAACAGCCTTAAGTATTTCTTCCAAATGGAAAATAAATCTGTTTATATTTTGATATAATTCAAAGCTTCCTTTTAACATGAAATAGAAGGTACTTTTGCATGAGGATTGTTTCAGAGAAATTGTGATGAAAGTTATGTGGGAAGTACCACAAAAATAATGCTCATGCTTTTGTTTACAAAAACAAGGGCTTGATTTTAACCTTTTTTGTAGGAAGATATTACAAAATTCAAGTGATTTTGAAAACCTGGTGCTTGATGAGGAAAACAGAAGTCTCTAATCTGGACAGTTCCAAACCAAATTTCATTGCTAATATACAGTACTACCTACAGGTTTTCCTAATGCTTTTAAGATCTCTGGGGACATATTATATATTCTTAACTATATTCCAGCAGTTATTTTAACTTTCCACTGTTATATTGGTAAAATTATATACTCTTTTCAAGATTTTATCCAAAAAAATTGCCATATACAGCAGAGTTGGCAGAACTTTCTACTAAATACTCAATACTAAATACTTAACCACTTATATTCTACAATATCTACTTGCTTTATCTACTCATCTATATAGACTTTTACCTATTATTGAATCTTATTTTAATGCACTTCAAAGCAAATCACAGACATCAGTATAGTTTTCATAAATACTTAAGCATCTATTGCCCCAACCAGAGTCAATATTTATAATAGAGATTTCTTTGGGTGACATTTACATACTATGAAATATTAACATATAAATACATATTTGCTCTTTGGGCAAATGTATAGAAATGTGTAACCAAGACTCTTAAAAATTCATCAATCTAGGAAAAAATTTTATCAATATGGAAAAATGTTCTCTGCCTTAGACAGTCAGTCTCATCCAACTCAAAATAGTTATAGCTCTAGTATTATTCTAATGTAGTTTAGTCAAGCTTGGTCTAGAACTTCATATAAATGGAACCATGTAATACATACTTAAAAAATTAAATCTTTCTTGAGAGTGGAAGGTTTATTGGGTTTTGAATTCTGGGCCTTCTACTTGCTAAGCATATCATCTATTGTTGAGTCATGCCAGTATCATCATATTTTTCTGTTTACCTTTGAGACAAGAGTATGGCTACTTTGAAATAGACTGTGTTTAACTTCAATCTGTCTACATCAGGCTTCCCATAATTGCTAGAAAAAATAAATAGCTGTGTGTCCTATTGGCCAGTTTTCAACTAAGCAGTAGTTTTCTGAACTTTTCTGCTGAACTGACCTCAAACTAAAATCATCTATTCTCAGACTCCAAGGTAGTTAGAATTACAGGCATGAAACAACATTGCCCAGCCCTAGCAATTTGTTTGAGATTTGGATGCAATGCTACATGTATCAACAGTCTAAATTCTGTTACAATTCAGAATGTCATTGCACAAATATAGTTTATCAATTTATCATTAAAATGTATTCATTTAGTCCATTTTCCACTCATTTTTGTTATTAATGGATAAGGTAACTTCAGGCAATGCATTATAACAGTTTAAGCATTTTCCTAAAAGGTAATTTAAAAAGTTTCTAATGAAAACATTTTCCTTAATTAGATATAATTTAACGTGATAAAATATACAAATAAACAATGGCAAAATAATATGTCTACGTATGTCTGATGGATGCTAGAGGCTTATGAATTCACAAATGTAAGCCAGATGATTATTCTAGTTTTCAAAATGTGTATGTATGTATGAACTACTTACTGTTTATTCCTGTACTCTAGTAGTCTCTAAGATACCTAGTAACAAAAGATAGAATGTAGTCTTCAGTGAAAACTATTAGAGGAACCCACGGTTTCTAATGAATATGAGCAAGTCTAAGCACCTAAAAGTGTTTGAATGCTTATCAGAACTCTTGATAAGACCAAACAGTCTTTAATTGTTCCCACTGTTACAAGTTCGATCTCACCAATTGTTTTAGTTAATATCAATGTTTGTCTCTATTCAAGCAAATGTAATATATTATATTCTATGTGAGATGGATTACAGTTCTAAAATTAGTAACTAGAAAAATATTTTAGATTTTGATAAGTGACACATCAGAATGAACTGTGAAAATTAAGGTGTTCTTTCTTTTTTTCTGAACCTTGTAACTGTTAATCCTAGCTTATAATTGTAATGGTAAATTGACTCAACATCCATAGATAGCTTTGAGTTTGAGAAATTGCATAGGATCACTTTCCCAGGCAATACTACTCAGGCAATATTTTTCATTTAATAATGTTTTAGAACTTTAGACAGCACATTCTGAGGTCAGATCATTTTTGATAATGGTTTCTTAGGTAATTCTTGTCGCTTGCTACCAGTACATCAAATAGGGCATTTAATATTTTCCTAGTTAATGATAAAAGTCCAAGTTTCAGCAGCCCTGCTTCCAGTCAATATCTTTAACAGCCATATTTTCATAATGAAGATAGAATATCTGAGTTGTCATTAAGTTTCCTTAGAAGTTAAAATGTCTTTAGATAGTTTAACTTCATTGATAATCTATATTGCTCGCTAAATTTCTGCTAAACATAATTTCTAATGATTTTTTTGATATTATTCCATTGTTATATGAGAAACAAGCTTTTCAGGAGTGACATAACATCTGATTATTTTTCAGTAAAGTTATGTACAGATTTGCCCATTACATTACAGTTAGAGAGCAAGTAAACTTAAGTTGAACTGCTTATTAAGTAGATTTCTTTCCTTTAGTCTGGAGAAAAAGAAATAGTGTTAAAAATGTGCTTCCAGTAGATTATTCTAATTTTCTATACTAAGTCTCTAAAATGGTGTGCTTTCATTTAGAATGCTGAGAATTGCAATTGTTCGATTTACACAGATTAGATTTTAGTTATGAGAAATGTAGAAAGTTTAGTTGTGAGAAATGGAAGAAGTGCTTTTTAATCAGCTTTTGAAATCAATATAGCAATAAAGTCATAGATAAGAAACAAATTTTTTCTTTAAACTTTTACTGGGTAGCAATCAAGGACTACAATAACTCATTTACTGTTTTAAGAAACATACACTAAACTAAACTGAACTACTTATGCAACCTCATCACTGTTGGATTTTTGGAAATAACCATTCTTTTCAATTTTATATATCTAATATATTCTATTTTAGTATTGCTACAATCTCTGCCATTAATTTTAACTTACTCATTGCTTTCCATATACTAATTTAGGTTAATTTTCTTTAAATTGATTTTACCTCTCCTGGCAGCTTAACTGAACCTTAAACTATGAAAGTTCAGTTTTATTCATATATTTTCATATGCATATTAAGAAATGTTGCTTACCTACTAAAATGTAAACAGATATTGATATAATGCCTATCACTACCTCTTCCACTAAACTTGATACTGTAGAATCTCTGTGTAAGATAAACTTTTGATTGCTTAATATGACCTATATAAATATAGATATTTAACAATATTTCTTTTTATTACTTGGAATTAAATCAAAAAGAATTAGCAATGTCAGAACTCAAGTAACTTATTAGAAAGAGTGTTATTTTTGGTAATGATTTAAGATTGATTTTTTTTATTTAGGAGTGATGCATTTCCTAATTTCCTATGTAGCTCTTGCTTACAGTATAATTTTGACTGTATTATTTTCCAAGCATAATTGTCTTATTTCATCTGTACATTAAAGGCACATATTCACTAAAAAAATCTAAAGATTACATGTAAAGCTCTTTTGAGATATTAGAAAATATTTTATATATCTCATAGATAGTCTTACTTTAATCAGAGTATCTTTTAAATTATATTACTATTAATTTATTTTGGTTTCCTTGTATCATTATTTTTGCCAGTCCTGAGGCTTGAACTCAGGGCCTAGGCACTGTCCTTGAGCTTCTTTTGCTCAGGGCTAGCATTCTACCACTTGAGCCACAGTGCCACTTCCAGCTTTGTTTATGTGGTACTAAGGAATTGAACCCCAGGATTTATGCATGCTAGGCAAGCACTCTACCACTAAACCACATCCTCATATCAATTTTTATCCTCTGAATTTCATGTGAGTTATGCAAGTATCTAGCCTGAAGTCTGAGCTCTAGACCTGAATCCTCATTTGACCATGGTCACTATAGGAAGCAAGGTACTTACTTTTATTTAACAGATAATCACATCATTATGTTTAATGGAGGCCAACTGCATAAATATCTGACTTGTGTTGTTATTCTGGTATTGTTTGAGTACTCAATTACTCTGATCCTCTACATTCTCACCTGTAACAAAGCTTCATTTGTTGAAGACTATGAATCAAAGGATAACTGATCATTTCATGTGATGGTCAGGATCTATAATTACCCTTTATCTGTGAGGAAACTTTGCAAGACTATTAGTTGATACTTAAAGCCATAGAGAGTAGTAAACTATGGACTATACTTTTTTCTTAAACCTATATAAGTATGATGAAATCTAAATGACAAATTATACACACTAAGATGTTAACAACCATTACTAATTATAAAATAGAAACATTGGGGCTAGGTGTAATGGTGCTTACCTATAATCAAAACACTCAACAGGATCTTGAGTCCAGCCTGGGTTATAGAGTAAGACTCTGTCTCCAAACAAACAAACAGATAACAACCACCAGAAAACTGGAAGTGTTGCTGTGGCTCAGGTGGTAGTGCACTCACCTGGAGCTGAAGGACTGAGGAACAGTGCCCAGGCCCAGAGTTCAAGCCCCACAACCGACCAAAAAAAAAGAAAGGAAAAGAAAGGACAATTGTAGGACACTATGATAGGTATGAAATGTTTAAATTCTCCCCAAATGGTTACCATATTGCACTCATACTCACCCTCCTTCATGAAATGAGGTGAATTTAAACAGGCCTACATGAAGAGATAAAGTAAATGACATAGGAATTGTGATGTAATATATTATTCCTTGACCATAAACACTGTAATATTGATACTACTACAGTCAGTCTGATGACCATTGCCATTAAGTGAGTAAGGCAATTGGTATATACAGTGTGGATGCACTGGACAAATGACTGGTTCATTTGCTCATATTATTCAGAACAGTACACAACTAACATGAATTATTTCTAAAGCTGTCCATTTAATATTTTATTATTTTTTTTATGTTAACTTTTTTTTTTAATTGTATTTTATTTTATTTGAGAACATACTGTACAGAGGGGCTACAATTACATGGGCAGGATAATGCATACATTTCTTACCAAGCATTGCAGCCTCCTCCTTTGTTTACCCTTCACTTCCCTTCCCCGCCTCCCCCCTCCCCCCACCCAATTTTACCCCCCTCCCCCCGCCCAATTATACCCCCCTCCCCCCCCCCACACCGACATTGTAAAGCTGGTTTTGACATGACATTTTGTACTTCTCATTGTTGCAACAGGTCCACCTGAATCCTTAAACGACTTGTTTGTCCCCATCTCCTCCACAATATTTTAATACAATAGTTGAGCATATAAAGTGAATCTCCATCAACAAGGACTACTGCAGTTACTAATAACCCCGTATCAGTCACATTTATCATTCAAGCACAGTGATGTTAGAAATGCATGGATCCTATTGACCTTTCTGTGTCTGACTCCTAAAAGATAAAGAACAACATTAACTGCTTACTCATTCAAAGAAGATTGGTTTGTTTTCTTTGAAGCAGAATGTCTTTACATAGCCCAGGGAGGCTTCTTACTCATGATATTCCTGCCTCAACCTGACAGGTGCTGGGATTATAGACAAACACCACCATGGCTAGTTCAAATGAGACTTGCAAAATAGACGACTGGTTAAATGATCAAATTAAGCCGCAGTTACACTTTAAAATAGCAGATGACCTCTACTGACGTTTTATACTCATTGTAAACTTATAGATCCCCAAAACATTTGAGTGTAGCTGAGTTTGGTAGGACTATCCCTCTAAATTATAAATATTCCCATAGAATGTGAATATTTTTACATGTAGCTTACAGAGTACCTGACTTCATCAAATTCTATTCTAGTATATTTTGCTCTTATATGGATTACATGAACTCTACATATTGATACTAACATTAAGGAAGCTACTCCTTCAAACTAGAAGTTCTATTTCATGCAAATCACCTTGTCTTTAACACTTTCTTCTCTCTTTTTTCTTTTAGTGAATTAGGCATCTTAGGAAACTGATGTTTTTTAATAAGATGATTTATTTTAAGTAATTTTGATTATCTAAAAATAATTTTATTTGTTTTATTCTTTTGTTCTACCTCCATCAACTCAGATTTGATTGTACTACTTCGGCTGAAGAGCAGCAACGTGAGAGATGATTTATCATTCTAAGTCAACTCTGTTCTGATTCCTAAAACTATGTACATTATTTTCTGTAAAATCATGCATTTCCTTATATACTAAAATATTATCAGAATCACTTAAATTGAAATTATCATGATATGAAATAACTTACATCAAACAATAGAGCTACATATATTGCAAAGAAAATATTTATACATATTTTAGAGTTGTTTGATTTACTTTTTAAAGATTTGAAACAATCAAGCTTACTAGTTTTCAATTTGTCTATACAGATATGCCTATTTGACTTATACAATGGGTGTTCATTGTGTGTTATTCCACACACCCATACAGTGTACAACAATCAATTTTACCACCAAATATATTCCTTTCTTTGTTTGTTTGTTTGGTCATGGGGCTTGACTTTTTAAATTTTTTAAATTTTTTTGTTGATTGTGGGGCTTAAACCCTGGTTTGGGCGGTTCCCCTCAGCTCTTCAGCTCAAGGCTAGCGCTCTACCACTTGAGCCAAAGCGTTACTTCCGGTTTTCTGAGCGGTTTATTGGGGATCAGAGTCTCACGGACTTTCCTGCTCTGGCTGGCTTTGAGATTCTCGGATCTCAGCCTCCTGAGTAGCTAGGATTACAGGTGTGAGCCACCGGAGCCTGGCATCAAATATATTCCTATTTACTAATGTCATAGATAAATGTGCAAAGGCCTTTGGATGGGTGTTTTCCCTCATTCTTTGTAATATTCCAATTCCATACATCTAACTTTACTATTTAGATGTTTGGCAATGCCAGTCTCTACCTTTTTTGTTGTTGTTGATTGGTTTTTAGTTTCCATGAAGCTACAAGGAAAGAAATGTGTAGCTTGCATTCATGTTACTGTGAATTTGTTCACTCACCAAAATTCACTAACAACAACCTGTTTTCATCTATTTCTTATTTCAATCTTCATTCCTTATCTGAATAATTGTAATAAAATGGGACAAACAAATTTTGATGGGGCAATTTCATCGCAGTCCATCTGTTCAGTTACACTAAAAAGCCGGAATCTAAGCTTATTCGTCCTGCTGCTTGAAGGGCTGCTGAAATAGAAAGTGTAATGAATCAGAACAACAAGGTATTTCTTTACTTTTATTTCTGTTGCTGCTGTTTGCACTACTCATCTCTTTGCAGGGAAGTTAAATCTGCACTGGTACCAGAGTTAAAAATTCAAATGGTGTTGGAACCAATGCAGGTGTTATGTTCAAGGTGATCTTGAAAGCAGAATGCCAGGGGGACAAGTTCAAAATATAGTCCATTAATAAAAATTGAGAATCAAACACCAGAATATCTGAATAGTTATGCTAAGTTCAAATGACAAGTAGGAATAATAAAGTCAGGGTCAGAACCAAGAGTAAGCAGGTGGGTAGAGAGTAGATTAGCGCTGGAGTTGATCAGAATCCTGAGAATAAAATTATTGCCTGCAGTAAATTGTACTGTCCACCAACTGAAGGATTCCTAGTACTGAGGTAGAAGTATTGACAAATATCTTAGTACATGAAGACAAATATGTACCAAATATATATGTCCTTAGATCAGCTTTATTTGGAAAATAAATACAAAGCCAGACACTCTACTTGTGATCCATGGGTCACTTGTTCTTCTGCCCAAATGACCTTGCACATTTTATTATATTATATTTGAATGCAAGTATAATTACTGAGCAATAAGTAAAGATTTTCCTTATCCATTGATTACTTAGTTCATGTTGGTGCTAGAGATGCATTGATTTGTACAAGCCTAGCTTAAAATGGAACAGATGGGTATGTAAAGCTTTACTCAAAATCAATGTGAATTAGATTGCTGTTCCCCAGTACAATGAATCATAAGTTTTCAATGGCTATCTTCTCTAAATTAATGTGATAGTATGTTGTCTAAGGTAATCTGTTAAGGTGGACTGACAAAAATGTCCTTGTTTAAAAAAAAAAAAAAACACAGAAGCATTGCAAAAGGTACATGATGTAATGAATGAATCAATATGATTTAATGAGTAAAGATATATCATATAAAAGGACCATATTGTGTTTCTAAAAATATGTAGTTAATAAATTTGTGAGTTTCTACATTGTCTTGGAAGTTTCAAAGTATTACAATGACTGGGACAGCAAGGAAAGCCTTGAATGGTTGCTTGCCAATATTCACATGTGCATATGTTGCAGTAGTTTAATTATTGCATTGCTTGGCATGCAGTAGTGCTGACTCCAAAGCTTGTTCAAGAAAGTCCATTAACATTTATGTCCTTGTTTACCACTGCTGCTTACAATGTAAAGAAAATGATCCATTTACAGTTCATTGACTCCTTCGTCAAGCTTCTATTCTTTAACATAAGAAATAAAAACTAGCTATTCATTTTCCAAGATATAAAGGGAAGGGGAACTTCTCTGTTCCTACTGCTATCCCAAGTAGATCTTGGCAGTTGGGAGAGATGACGCAGGATAGAAAGATGGAGGAGGTGGCTTATACATTACTTGTCTTATGCATTACTTGCTGCTGCTTTGGCAAAAAGGGGAAAAAAATCTAAAATGACTGTTGAGTCTTGGTTTCACAACAGGAAATAGTCATCAGATGGCTGTAGATGTGATCCCATTGTCCATCTTTTAAAATATTGCAGATTTTTAACACTGTATCCATGTGGTGATGTATATGTACACCCCAAAGTCTATTATCACCAGCAAGATTATTTAAACATTATTGACCATATATTTTGTACCTTATACTCATGTTGATCATTAATTATTTAAAGCAAGATACAGTAGAGCTCATACTTTTAAGGAATGCAGATTGCTGTGGGAACATGATAACTATCAGGAGGTATAAGATGGATGCAAGTATTCTGAGGACAGAAGACATGATTCTTCTCAATGAGGAGATTGTGACATTTGAGTTGAACCATAAGGATGAAATAGACTTTCATAGCATGTATAAAGAAAGAGTGAGATGGGGTTGATAAAAATTAAAAGAGAGACAGACATTATATAGAATTGGAGCATCTTGTTCCATCAAAATTGGTAAATGTATCTATACACAGTTATGTGAATATAGAGTATGAACAAAATCTTCAAATTTTGAAGTATATATAGCCTAAACTGGAATAGAGTATACCCCTTATATCAGCAGATACAGTTTTGGTCAAACTGTCATGAAGGAAATCACTGAGTGCTCAGGATGCATAGAGTTCAGCACTCTAGAGTTATTCAAATTACCTGTACAATGTACACAGGCTTCATTATACCACAAAATTTCTGTGATACACATTAACGTGCTCACTGAAATCTAGATCTTATTCTGTTCTTTACCTCAAATACTACAGATGCTTTGTTCATTTGTCCCATTACTGCCAAGACACATTAAAACAACTCAACAATATACAGATGGAATGCTTGCCTGGATCAGTTGACCTACATGATAACTTTAATTAATCTTGGTCATTAATTTTGGTCATTAATCTTGGTCTTGGATGATGACTTTTTAGTTTTCTTAAACTTCAAAGACTTCATATTTTAGCTCTTTATATGCTCCTAAGTACTGATTTAACTTGTTAAATTAGTTAGACCTTTTTCTTTTTTGCAAGTTGGGGGGCTTAACCTCTGGGCCTGGGCATTGTCTCTGAGCCCTTCAACTCAAGGCGAGGGCTCTACCACTTGCCACAGCACCACTTCTCTTTTTCTGGTCGTTCATTGGAGATAAGAGTCTCATGGACTTCCCTGCGTGGGCTGGCTTTAAACTGCCATCCTCAAATCTCAGCCTCCCAAGTAGATAGGATTACAGGCATGAGCCACCAACACCCAGATAGACCTGTTTCTTAAGGGGACTGATACTTGACTCTTATAATAGATCCAATTTGTTCATAGTTCTGAATAACAGATGTCATTTTACTTCAAAACTATGTCACACAGACTCCATTTCAGAAATAGGCACTGAGTAAATAGGCAATGAGGATATGTGAACAGCAATGATAGGAAAAGGTGTTACACTATTAATTCACAGAAGCATAAACAGTAAGAATTGTGTTAGTCCTCTCTGATATTGTCAGATATTGAAAAAAACACCACAAATTCGTACCTTTCTCTCTTGAAATTAATTTACTTTTTCACTTCTCAAATTGATACTAGTCTTTTAACTTGTTTTATGGTATAAGAAACAGAGTGCCTTCTTCTTGTTAGCCTGAACAGCTTTGCTCTTATTCTCTTTCTCTTTCTCTTTCTCATTTTCTCTCCTATATGTCTTTTGTAAAAGTTCACCATTTAATCATGAAACCAAGCCAGTGTATTATATTGGAGAACAAGACCAATGTAGAGAGATGCTCCATTTCAATACAGTCAAAGTTATCTTCATCTAGTCAACTCTCACCAAAGAAAATGCTTCTGAAATAAAAGAGGGAATTGGAACCATAAAGGAAAAACAGGAGAGAACAGAGGAAAGGAGAAGACAGGAGAGAGAAAAGAACCCAGCTAAATTCAGTCAAATTGATTTATAGAATCAAAACACTAGTCACTTTTAGGCACTAACTTTTTGGTGACTTCATTTTGTAACAAAAGCTAACAGCTACATTCAGTAGTGAAAGAATCACTACTCCAACACTGCCTAAAAGCGGCCAACCAGCTTTTGCATTAAAATAGAAGTTCTGTAGTCCTTTTCTCCACATATTTCTTTGTTTAAGTGTGGTGATACTTTAACTCAATAACTAGGTCAACACTTAAAAACTTTTAAGATTGTGTTAACAAATTTTCATAAAAGACTCAAACCAGAAGTAAAATTATAAAGCTATTATTGAAGGACCTAATTCTCTTACACAGCTTTTCAATTTTTGTTTTTCCTACTACTTTAATTTCTGATTGACATTAAACGAGGAATAGTTTCTAATCTTAAGTATGTTTAAAGTTTATTTATGAATATCAGGATTTTCTAAACTTTTCAGAATACCATTTTTATTTTTTGTAACTTTCTCTAGCATGGTGTTATCTCAATTGGATTAAAATCCAGTCAGCTTATTTTGCCAGATAGGTGTTTGTCTAACAGTTCACCCCAGTTTAAATCTTGATTCCTTCAGCATCCCTATTTTCCAATTATGGTTTAGATGTTTGCATGGTTTGGCTTGTCGCCAACCTTTCTAGAGTGGTTCTCTGAATTATGTTGGTAGCATTTATTTCATTTGAGTGGTAAATATCCTGTTCATTTATTCTATGGATTTCTATGATAGACCTACAGAGGATTCTGCCAGCCACAGTTATTTCTCTCGATCCATAAGCTAACTGCCTGGCCTTTTCTTAACAATGCAGTTTTATTGCAATCAGTGTTCTGCATACTCTGACCCATTATGATAATGAAACAAAATTAAACCACACTCCAAAACAGGAAAAAAAATACCAAAGAGCATTATGATGAAATGAAATGGTTATGTCTATAGCCTGAAATTTAAATGTGGGCAAATTTGTGGTCTGTGGGGAGTTTTTATGTGAGGATCTTTTAGAAATAGATATAAAAGATAAAGACTTGAGATAAATAGAAGTGTTGAATTGACTCCCCAGACCTGTGCTTTCCACATCATGTTTATGCAATTGTGTCTTTAAGTCAATGTCTTTATTCATCTGAAAATATCACCCAAGTGCTTTTCATCCCATCTACAAAAGCACCACAGTCAAGCTCTACTCAGTGGGTTGGCATAAATGTTTCAATTTCTATATTGCCATCAGATGAAACTTAACATGAGGGGGGTCTGAAAAGTAAAAGACTGAGTCGCTCACCTTCCAGAGTTTCTTTTTGATATAAGAAACATTTAAAATCCATCATCTTGAGTTGTGAATTACAAAAACTGAAAATCACACAGGATATGTGTCAAATGAAATACAATGAAAAATACCATATATTGAGCAAGTTATAATACCTACTTGCAGACAAGCAATATCACATGAAGAGTAAAGGAAATATGTCATAAGTATGGAAATAAAATATCTCATAAACTTAAAACTTATTTTTTAATTACTCTTACTTCAGGGAGTATAGTAAAGCAAGCTCTTGTTGTCAAGGAGACTTTTGGTAGGATTTTGTGATTTGTTAACATATTGCTATCCTGAGGGAAATCAGCATAATTTGATAATTATAGAAAACTGGTCTTAGAGGTTCAAGGGAGATCATTTAGTTTCCAAGGAATTCTAAAAGCACTTAAAGAAAATCATAATGAGTATTAGAAAGTACAGTGAATTACTAGCCTTGGAAAGTATAATTTGGGTCCAATAAAATCAGACAACTATTTTCTAATATTAGATTTTAGAAATGAATTGGTGATCCATTTTCTTCTATGAATAAATGCAAACATTCTCCAGTTTGCATCTGCATTTTTATTGATAGATTTTTCTTCAAAAAATACAAACAAGTGCCTGTTTAGGAACTACTAAAAAAAAGAACTCATTTACAAATGAGATTCTGAACCATACTTAGTTGGGGTACTGTGCCTATTTTTTCCTGCTGATTTCTTTAATAATGAGTAAAAGCATTAACATCCTACAAGCTCTAGCTGCCCCTTTGTTTGAGTCAGTAAACATACTCAGCAAGTTTCATACTCTATTATGGTCTTTGTAATAACGATAACATGGGCCCCTTCCCTGGCAACCAATGGACTGTTAGATGTCCCTAGAATTTGCACCACCACCCCACAGCCTCTGCTCTATCTGGCCTACAGCTAATCCTTCTCATCATCCTTTATATCCAGGCCTGAGAGAATGCCAACCAGCTGCCGCCTACTCTCGGTGGTGGCTGAAAGTCTTTAGATAGCCATTATCTCACCCCAGCCTCTACATGAGCAGGTTCCACATTGTCTTTAAGTTGTACTTCTTCAAAACCTTTCTGCTCCTCCCTAAATTCAATCTTCATGGGGCCTAAGGAGTCTGAAGTGCTGTCAGCAGCAAGGGTCTCAGTGTCTGCAGGCATCTTGCTCTGGCACTCTGTGTCTTCACCCATGAGGAGCAACAGCAGCTCCTGCAGCTGTCTTCTCTTCTCCATCTTCTCCTGAGACAGCCCATTGATGTACTCATCTTTCTCCTGATATAGCTCATTCAGGACTTGCAGCCATACAGAAAACGATAGACATTTTAATGGCACTGATGTGTTCCGACAGCTGGCTGCATTGATGTCAGAGGTCATCTACTTTACTCTAGAAGTCCACCTTGTCAGGCAGGTTGTGGATGAAGTTGATTTTCAGCTGCATCCTGGGTACCTGTGCATCCTGTTTCCTGTCCCCAGACATGCCATGGTTCCAGCTCTTAGGGGAAAAAGGTCAGTTGCTCTACCTTTGTCTGGCACTGAACTGCCAGGCTGGTCAGGCACCTGCAGTGGGCCTGCTGCTCCTGCAGTTTCATGCTGAGTGTTACCTTTGATGATTCAGTAACTGATAGTGTTTTAAGATAAAAATCTGTCATGATTTGTGGGTTGTCTATATCCTCTGGGACAGTCATGTCAGGTGGAGTTGCCTCCTCATCCTTTTCTTCTTTATTGTTCATTCCTTCACCATCCCTAAGGAAAGCCAGGAAACTCAGCTTAGCCTGAAGTTGCTCCTTCTGTTGTCTAGTTGCTTCCAGGCACTTCAGAGTATCCTGTAACTTTTGAGGCACCATTTGGTCTCCCAACTTGGTCTGCACCTGCTCTTTCTTCAGCTGCTACAGGAGCTGGGTCTGCCTCAACTGGTGCTGCTGCAGAGCCTCCTCTGAGGTGCTGAGTGGAAGCCATGTGCTGCTCACAGATAGCTCTGAGCTCCTGCAGCTGGGCCAGATACTGGGCATGAAGCTCCTGCAGATTCTGAGCCACTTGGCTCTTTATCTCAGCCACCTCTTTCCATTCTTCTAACTTCTCCTCTACCTGTCCACCTTCTCCTGCAGATGTTTCTTCACCTGCTGCTCTGAGTTCAGATTGCTAGTGAGCCTTCTTACCACTCACCCTGTGGAAAGCATCCTGCAGCTGGGCCAGCTAATCTTTCAGCTCTCTGTTGTGAACATGTAGCATTTCATGGTCTTAAGGATCTTGTGCCTATCCTAGGCATGCTGATTCCATTCCTCAGCCTTCTTCTCCAATTATCCACAGCTATTCCTGCTGCTCCAGGTTCTGGAGACTGAGGTTCTGATTTTCCTGTACCTGGATGTGAAGTTGTTGCTCCAGGTTCTATGACTCCTTCTACATCTAGTAGGCCTGGACCTGCAGCTGCTGCTCAGCCTGAGATGTTCCTGTAGGGGACTGCAGCTCCACCAGCTTTTATTTTGGTTCTACCAGGTTGGTCTCTAGGTCCAACCCCTACCTCACCCTTTGCTCTCTCTTCTCTCAGTTGGTTCATGTGCACTGAAAGCTGCTAGACCTTCTCCTTCCACATGGAACTCTCCACCCTCAGATCCTCCACAAAGTTGTCTCTCTCCAACTTTAATATGGTCACCAGCCTTTGCATTTTGTCTAGTTGTCTTTTCAGTGCTGCCTGCTCCACTAGTGCTTGTTGAAATTTGAAAATTATGATCTTTGGGAAGGTGGCTCAGTGGTAGAGCACTTGCCTTGCATGCTAGAGGCCCTGGGTTCAATTCCTCAGCACCACATAAGCAAAAAGAAAAAAGCAGAAGTGGTGCTGTGGCTCAAGTGGTAGAGCGCTAGCCTTGAGCTAAAGAGCTGAGGGACAGCGCCCAGGCTCAGAGTTCAGGCCCCACAACTGGATCCCCCCCCAAAAAAATTCTGATCTTCATGTTGGTCTTCTGTGTCCAGAGTACTTCTAGCATCTTCTGCAACTCAGTGTTCACTTTCTGTAGGTCATCATAGCATCTGTTCTTTTCCTGGAGCTGGAGCTTCATATTATTCAGGTCTTCAATAAGCTGTAGGTCTTCTTTTCAGTATCATTCTGCATGGTGGTGAATGCAGAGAATGTCATCTCCAGCTCTGCAATGCACTGCTGTGAAGCCTGCAGGTGGCTGGCAAGACTTTCATGCTCCATATCTCTTTCATTGGCTACCTGTTGCATGTGGGCCAGGGCAGATTGTAAATCAATTCTTCTGAAACCGACATCTGTATTGATACCTGTGAATTTCCAGTTCTATTTTCAATGTTTCTTATACATGGGCTATCTTTTCATTCTCTTTCTGCTGTTGATCCTGCAGGTCTTTTTTAAAAAATTTATATATATATAATTGTAAAGATACTGTACAGAGGGATTACAGTTACATGAGTAAGGTCTAAATACATTTCCTATTAAGCATTGTTACCCCCTCCTTTGTTTTCCCCTTACATCTCTTCCTTCCCTACCTCCTCCCTCCCCACCCCCCCAAAGTTTTAAAGTTTGTTTTCAACATAGTATCTTGTAGATCTCATTGTTACAATGGGTCAACCTTTATCATTATTTCAGGATTTTGTTATTTCCCTTTCCCTCCACAAATTAGAAAAATGTATATTCAAGATGCAGCAAACTGAAATCAAATAGAGTGAAAACAGGGGTTATACCATGGGGGAAGAACATACAAAAGAATCACATAGTACATTATAAACAAAAGCAACAAAGAGTTCTCCTATGACTCAGGAATTCTACTTTTGGTCATTTACCCAAAAGATCACAAACAAGGCCATACACACACCTAAAACTACTAGTACAACTATGTTTATCACAGCATTATTCACCTTAGCTAAGATATGGAACCAACCCAGATGCCCCTCAGTAGATGAATAGATCAAGAAAATGTGATATATATACATATATATACGTACATATGATGGAATTCTATGCCTCTATCAGAAAGAATGTCACTGCCCCATTTGTTAGGAAATGGAAAAACTTGGAAAAAATTATATTAAGTGAAGTAAGCCAGACCCAAAGAAACAAAGGTCTCATGGTTTCCCTTATTTGCAATAACTAGTATACATCTAGGATAATTTTAGCAGACAAGCAGAAAAAATCAAAAGCTATGTACATATAACCATATAAGATGATGCTAAGCGAAATGAATCCCAAGATAAGGACTCAAGCATTTTTATCTTTGTCACTGTTGTTTTTAATGTACTTCAGGTCTTTGTTTTCCTGCTTCAGTTGTTCAGTCACACTGCAGAACTGTTGTTTTAGTATTTTGCTGGAGTCCAGGACAAGCACCACGTGTTGTTAGTGCTTCCCCAGATCCTTGGTATTATTGGGACCTGTGACACTGGACCCTGGCAGCTCTATGTCTAAAGGCAGGGGAGGCTCAGGGTCAGCATGATCTCTGGCGGTACCCTCAGCTGAATTACAGTCTCTAGTGGTGTTCATCTTGGGGTTACCTCCCATTTTAGCTTTGTTTTTCTTGAATTTTGCAGGTCCATCAGGACAATTCTCCTGCTAGTATTCTTGCAGTAGTTTCTTTCCTGCAAGTAATTTTTCATCTTGTTTATTCAGATATCCTAGCACTGGGGCAGTAAAGATGGATGGGCCACATTCCCAGACTCTGTGAAATCACTTCTGTTCTTGCAATCACTGACAGTGTCTGTTTCCTCTTATGTCTGCAAAGTCACCTCCAATCTCTAGCTTACCACTCAGTCACCTCTGCCTTCCTCAACTGCTGGTAGTGGTATAAGCCAACAAAGGGAAAACCCAGTGCTACTAGGTAGCATGGAATGTGGGCATGGCCCCAGTTCTTCTTTCCCATTGGTCAGAGAGAAACATGAAATAATAGGGGGTGTGGCCAGAATCTTGTGATCCAGGCAGAATGGGTAGAGTCATGATGAAAACTGTTCCTGCAGCCCCATTCCCATCCAACTCTGTTTAGTTTGGTTGAAAGCGAGAGTGGGGCCTGCTTTAACTGTTTAGGCGCAGTTTTACAGGGACCTTTCCTGGCTTCCCTCACACAATTGTGACCACTAGGCCAAAAAAAAAAAAAATCTTAGAAGTTTCATTTAAAATCCTAAAGTTCTTAAATGTCTCCAAATGATGACAGATTTTGTGTGCCTAATCTTACTCATGATGATAATGAGAAAACAGGAAACATTTTCATTACTAAATTCTGATCCAATGAAAATTTGTTAAGAATTTTAGAGTAGGGGCTGGGGGTTTAGCCCAGTAGAAGGGGGCCCACCTGCCGCGCACGCGCAAGGCCCTCGGTTCGGTCCTCAGCCCTGGAAGAAAAAAAAAAGAATTTTAGAGTAATACACACTTAAAACAATGGATTTGAATTTCTTAAAATTATTTGGATTCTTTTCGAACACTAGATGACACTGATTTTTCATAAATATGTTGATAATATAAATATAGAGAAGGATAATAAGTACATTTCAAATCAATATTCTTCAATGAAAGGGTGATGTATTATATTCATGAACTGCTTTGTTAAGTGTTGTGAGAAACACCTTAGCTGTCCACGACTTTGTGACTATGTTTGTGCACCCTCAAAGGCTTCAGAATCCTCCTTTTTTAAAGTGTTCTCTCTTTTCATGTTAATTTCTAGTGTGCTTTGCTTACAGTGCTCCCAAGGTGACAATTTATGCTCTGAGTTAACACTGGAGAAACCATTTCATCACATTTTGCAAAGATACATGTGTTTAGAAACTATACAAAGGTGGATAGTTATGGATCCACAGAATGTGTGATTGATAAAAGCCCAGCACACTCCTCAGCACACTTCTCAGTCTCTTGACTAAGATGGCAGCTGGCCCTGAGCCCCTTTGAGCTGCTTGACCAAAGCACTCTTCTGCCTGCTCTTGACAAGGCCTCTAGTGCAGCCTTCAGGACAGTCACCTGCAGTGCCTGAAGAGGCTTCCTGTCCAGAGTCATATCATCCAGCTCTGCCATCTTGCATGAAGTATTCACACAACCAATAGTTTGATATGAATAGTTTTCATTTAATTCTTCCTCAATCATAACCTTTAGTTAAAAATAAATGAAACAAACATAGTTAAGCCATCATCAAAGACAGAGGGAAAATACAATTTTGTATTGTTTATGAATTACCAATATGTTGGTAAGTATGAACAACTTTAAACGTGTTAGAGTGTTTATATTATAAGAGGTTTCTTAATATGTTATTCATTTTTATATTATAGTGATCCATACCCAAATTGTTTCAGAATGAGTTTTGCTAGGAAAATTAAGATCAAATTTATTTTTAAGAAATACCTATTAAAATAATATGGACTATTGTGAACATAGAGACAGACTTGTCATTTTGACTCAAGAGAGAAAATATTATCATTTAGAGCAACTAGAAATATAGGCTTTAAGATTCCATTGTCTGCATTCTTTCCTATCAATTATTCAGTAAGTAATTAGATTGATTGACTAAACAGTCTTACTTATTACATAGAATGAACTATTTCTAGAAAAGGAAATCTTTTTTTGCAGCCAAATCTTCTGGAGGATGTCTTTAATGTGAAGAGCAATGAGTATTTCACTTCGGAGAAAATGGATGTAATATCAGCTGGTGAAGGGACCTACATTCATTAGAGTGAAGTCAATGCTATTGACAATCAAGTGCTTTTATCCTTTCCACTAGAGTGCTTAAGAAATAGATATCATTGATGAGAATTAAAGCTTGTTGATTTGTTCTAGTAATTAATCTTAATTAGTAATGCATTAAATATTTTCCTGATTGCATGCACATACATCACTGAACACTGATTTATGCCAAATACATTAGGAAAGATTTAGTGGCAGATCACAGCCAAGTGTAATCATTTCTTTATTTATCTTTTACGCTTCTTCTTTAGAATATCCCATACATAAGAAATGAATCTGATATTTATATTCACTATATTCAAAACAAAATTATGGTTAATCCCTTCTTCAAGAAAAAATTGGAATGCTATGTCTTTATCTAGAACATATATTTGAGAAAATGTATGCATGCTTTACATAATATGAATGAGTGTGTGCATGTCTCTCTATGTACACATATAATTCATAAACATTTAAACAATGACTATTATGCCTGTAGTCTGCCATAGTCTTGAATACAAACAAGTTCATCACAATCATGCCTATATTCTGCCATAGCCTTGGACACAAACAAGTTCATCACAATCAAGTTCACCTTCTAAAGATATAGAGGAGAAGCAGAACCTGGTAGGAAGATCAGGATCAACTGATATCTCCTACCTTCTAGACTGAGAATTCAAAAACAACGAGTTAAATTGTTAAAGCAAATACATAGCTGCTGCAAGCCAGCATTTTTGTCAAAAATGTGATGTACACCTCAATCATGGGAGAATTTTCAAGTATGTACCATGGTGATTTCCTGAGAAATGTGGCTGGAATTAGTGTGCAATGAAAATAATAATCTCTGTTATCTTGACAGACACTAGAGTAAAAGATAATCAAAAAAGAAGAGAGATGAAGGAAATAGCTTCATAAAACAGCAAGTCCAAAGTGTATTTCAGGTTATTATGACATAATTCTGGGATGAATAATAATTTTAACATTCTGGGTCAAGAATTCATTGGGAACATGAAGAGTCAGATTAGATCAGATTGTGACTGGGCAAAATTGAGAAATACCAGGGAGCACTCACTCTTTGCTTTAGGCCAGGTTGTGCATTCAATTATGAAAATTTCATTCCTCTTATTTTTAATATATAATTAATTTAGAGAAAAGAAATAAATATGTTAATAAATGAAATGTGTGTGTGTGTGTGTGTGTATATATATATATATATATATATATATATATATATATATATATACACACACATATATAGTATTTGGTTTGTGCCATGTAGAAAATTCCAGGTTATATAACAACTGTGATATAAACTCTGAGAAAAGAGACAAATAAGTGGTACAAACCTCAGCAACATCATTATAAAAATATCTGAATATAAAGAATACAAAATACAATGAATTGGGCTGGGAAGTTGCTCAGTGGTATAGTGCTTCGAATGCGTGAGGTTTGATTCCTCAGCACCACATACGCAGAAAAAAAAATCTGGAAGTGGTGCTGTGGCTCAAGTGGTAGAGCGCTAGCCTTGAGCTGAAGAGCTGAGGGACAGCGCCCAGGCCCAGAGCTCAGGCCCCAAGACCTTCAAAGAATAATACAATGAATTTCAAAATGTTTAAAACTTATCAATAGCAAAACCAAAGAGAAGCATATTGACCTTCTGTCTAGATGTAATACCTAGAAACTAAAAATAAGCACAAATAAGAAAAATAAGAGAAAGACATTGTAAGCAAATGACCCAGAAATGAGTGAAGCAAAATACAGCATAATTTTTTAATCACCAGTTTTATAGGACTGATTAACTTATATCCCTAAAAGCAATAAAATGCATTTCTGAAAGCCTTACTTACTACTATTATTACTCAGCAAACTGTAAAAAATAATGTACTGGTCAAATCCCAAGTCTGTCATTGTTTTCTTAATTATATAAACCATTTGATCATTTACCATTTAAGAATATACTTTTAAATGACAGGCACAGTTAAAGAATTGTTTGAAGGAAAATAATCTATGGAATGAGAGCAGTTGAGGTTGAAACTATTTTTCACAGAGAATGTTAATATATGTTAGGGGAGAGAAAGTTCAAGAGGAAGCTGTGCTGGTTAATCATAAAAGATCCTCACAATATTTTTTTAGATTAGTTGATTAAAAATAAGCTATGCTTGATTGAAAAAATAGCCAACAGGACATTAATGCCGATAGAAATACTTGCTTTTGACCAAAATTTATTTGAAAATATGGGACTCCTTTAAAAATAAAGATTTGCTTTTAGCTCCAATGAATTTCTTTTAAGTAAAAGATAATGGAATGGATAATAAATTGTATAAAATATATGGGGAAATATAAACATGGGTTTTGGTGAAAAAAAGCAGTTTGATATATTTGATGTTTCAAATGACTGATACTTCATAATTATACTCTTAAAATTATTTTTTCTCTGATATTCTATGAACTTTTCCCATAGGAAATCTCATATTTAATAGCGTAGCATTCCTTAGACAAATCTAGCCAGATAATAACCTGAAGTAAGAGCAACTTGACCACTGGGAAAATGGCTACCCTGGGTGCAGAGCAGTGTTTCTTTTAGAAAACCACAGGAAACCCTCATTCTTCTGAGTCTTTTTCTGCCATTACCTTGTTATTAGTTCATTTATCTGATCTTTGTTATTCTGACTACTAAAATGAGATTCATATCTGAATCATGCAGTTATAGGAATCTGATCTGGAGCAGATGAAACTCTCAATGCATGTTGACTATTGCGATTAATACCTTATTATAAAATCCCTCAAAAACTCTTTACAGTTTTTGATGGAATCTAAAATGTCTGGGAGCCACAAAATGCTGTTGAGGTACTAGAATTTTACATGATTTGTAGTGATTATTCTCTTATATATTAGAATTATACATGATGTAGAGAGATGATAAAAGTCTACCAAGTTTATTTTCTTGAAGATCATACTTATTTTAATCAAGATAGTTTTCCTCTAAGACCCCTAAAATCAGAAATGATTCCTTTCAGATACTATTAAACAGGTAGTATGATTCTCAGGGATTTGGGAGAAACAACATGACATCTTTGAAAGAACTCAAGCTTTGTGGAAAGATTGTGTCAAAACCTGCTCCTGGCAATAATCTTGGGTAAAATTCATTTAAAAGGAGCTTCAGATTTATCAACTGAAATATAATATGGGACTAGGTTTTGGATTTTTTTTTTTTTGGTGGATGTGGGGCTTAAACTCTGGGCCTGAGCGCTGTCCCTCAGCTCTTCAGCTCAAGGCGAGCACTCTACCGCTTGAGCTACAGCACTACTTCCAGTTTTCTAGTGGTTTATTGGAAATAAAAGTCTCCCGGCCTTTCCTGCCCAGGCTGGCTTTGAACCATGATCCTCAGATCTCAGCCTCCTGAGTAGCTAGGATTACAGGTGTGAGCCACAGGTGCCTGCTTTGGAAAAATTTTAAGTGAACATTATCCATGTTATAGTTGTATACAATCAGCTCTACCTATCGAATAGTCAAAGAGGATATCAGATATTTATTTATTGTAGGTCTACAAATGGCATGTCAACCTAATATTGCTCCTTCAAAACATCTGAGAATCTCTCATATCTTGGAATATGATTCCATTTTTCTGAAGCCACGTGTTTTTATTGAATTGTTTATATGTGCTAAGTATTTATGATTCAACAAGAATCTATAATTCTTCACAGAGACAGACACAAAGATGGAGAGACACAGTAAGAAAAAGAGAGTACTGAGATTTAAATTCTTGCTTTGTTATCTTAGGGCTTACTTAATATTGCTCATCAAATGGTGATTACCAGTGCTCATAAGTCCTGACATGTATGATACATTTTGGAAATTATAAAGGGATCAGTCCTACTGGATTAGAGTTCCAATGACTATAATTAACTAATTTAAAATGTCTTTTTCCAAATGCAGGGTTTTAATCTGTGAACTGGGGAAGGAGTGGTACAAATCAATCCCATAGTAGCAGTAGCTAGTGAGACATATTTTAGATATTAGGCTCTTGTCTGATATATAGCTAGTAAAAAAAATCTTCTCCTATCTTTGGACTTTTTAATTAGCTTGTTAGCTAAGTCGTTTGTAATGTAGAAACTTTTAAGTTTGATACAATCCCATTACCCAGTCTTTCTTTGATTTGTTGTGATTCTGGATCTTTATTTAGGAAGTTTTTACCTGTGCCTAGGAGCCCTAGTGTTTCCCCTATCCCTGCCTGTAATATTTTCTTTCTTTTAAATTTTATTTCATTGTAAAGATGCTGTACAGAGTGGTTACAGTTACATGAATAAGGTAATGAGTACATTTCTTGTCAAATATTGCTACCACCTCCTTTGTTGTCCTCCCACTATCCCTTCCTTCCCCCTCCTCTAGTATTTTCATGGCTTCTGAGGACTTCGATCCATTTTGAATTGATAATAGTGCAATGTGATATATAAAGATCTAACTTCCGTTTTCTGCATGTGTGTAATCAATTTTTCCATTACTCCCTATCAGAAATTAGATGGCTATAAGTTTGTGGGTTCATTTCTGGGTCTTTTATTCTGTTCCATTGGTCCTTAGGCCTTTTTTGTGCCAATACTAAACTGTTTTTGTGCCAATTCTAAACTGTTTTTATTCTGCTGGCCTTGTAATAGAGTTTGAAGTTTGGTGTTGATATTCCTCCAACATTGTTATTCCTGCTAAGAATTGCTTTTGCTATTTTGGGGTGACTTGTTACTCTATATGAATTTTTTGGATTACTTTCTCTACTTCATTTAAGTATGTTGTTGGGATTTTGATGGGTATATTTGCCACAACCAAGATATGAAATGAGTCCAGGTGCACGTGAATGGTTAATGGATCAAGAAAATGTGGTATATATACACAGTGGAATTATACTCATCCATCAGAGAGAATGATACTGTACCATTAGTAAGAAAATGTAAATACCTGCAATAAATTTATTAAGAGAAGTAAGCCATAAGCCAGAAACACAGAAACACAAGTTGCCTGTTTTCCCTCGTTTTTGGTAGCTAGAATGCACATGTAATTCTATAAGTAAACACATTGGATGGTAAGCAAATGGTTTCAAATGAATTAACTGAAATATAATAAACTCAAATAGTACAATACTTAAAAAACGGAATTAAAACCTAAGAAAATATGTACTAAGAAATGGGCACTAGCAAAAGGAGAGGGTGGAGCTGAGGGGAGGGGGATAGTAGAATGAAGAAGGATGAAGAGAATGTGAACAGTGATTCTTCATACACACCACAGAATTGAGAACTAAAAGGGAGGCATGTATCAACTGGGGTTGAGACGGTGAAAGAAAAACACAGATCAAGATGCCTTATAGAGATAAACTGCTTTGCTAAGTGCTAAAAAAATCAATACATAACCTAAAAATTAAGGAAAATGAGGGAAGGGTGGGTTGATAAGGATAGGTGAGAATGTTAAAAGGGGTGATGTTATCAAGATGAACTCTATTCATAAATTTCTTTGGTGAGTGGAAACTCCTTTGTATGTCTATTTAAATATAATATTAAAAAATATTCAAAGAAAACCAAATTCCCAAGTTGGCATATCTCTTATATTCTTAGTAATTCTAAACAAGCCTCCTGTTTTCTCTAGAAGCATTTGCATTGGGGTCATGATACCAAGTTTGAGGGCAAAGTATGTATAGACGTATCTATCCTATATATCATGAAATATGAATAAATAGAGAGCTTTCCAAATCTTAAGATCAAAAGTGCCTAAATTTATACCTGGCATTGAGAAATACCTCAGTAGATGGATACCTCAAATCATATTCAATAAGCTGTCACTACAAATTGGAAAGGATGAGAGGTTTATTTTCATTAACAGTGAGGAATTCAGGATACTTTTCAGTGAATAGTTCAGAGAGGGCTGAGAATGTGGCTCCGTGGTGGAGTGCTTGCCTAGCATGCATGAATCCCTGGGTTCGATTTCCCAGTACCACATACACAGAAAAAGCACTATGGCTCAAGTGGTAGAGCACCAGCCTTGAGCCAAAGAAGCTCAGGAACACGTGTTTTTTTTCTTTCTTGCTATTGTTCCTAACATATTTATAAGATGATTGTGTTGTTGCTTTGTATGTCCCTCCCCCACAGTATAACCCCTGTTTTCACTGTATTTGATGTTGCTATAATTTGGGGAGAGGAAGGGGAAAAAAAACAAATTTTGTTTATATAGGGATATAGGTGGACCCACTGCAACAATGAGATGTACAAAATGCTATGTTGAAAAATGAACTTTACAACTTTGGCGGGGGGAGGGGGAATGTAGTCATGGAGATGGGAGGGTAGGGATGGTAGGGAAAAAACAAAGGAGGAGGCAACAATGCTTGATAACAAATGTATGCATGTAATTGTAACCCCTCTGCACAGTATTTTCACAAATAAAAAAACTTATTAAATAAAATGAAATAGTTCAGACAGCATAGTGAAAATTATAAATAAGCAGACAATAGAAAAGTTAAGTCTTTTGGTTCTTTATAATAGATTATCTAGAATTGCACAAAATGGTTTTGTTTATTATTTTTAATATTTTTACTTTCCTTAAGTATTTTTAAAGAGGAGTTGCCATTCAACAAAACATTTTGAGTGAGTGCAAAGCACCTTGATCAATGTTACTCTTTTCAACATACACACCCATTCCTCCTAATCCACCCCTTCCCTCACCTTTCTTTATTTTTTAGGATACATTTGAATTTTAACTGCATTCTTTCCTCTCCCTTCCTCACAAAATGGTTTAATTCTAGTTATAAATTTTATCAAACTGAGTTAAATTTTATTTTGTTACATCAACTTGAATCTGGCAAATTTGAGAAAAGAGTAGAATTTTCTCAAGATAATAATCTGAAGAGGCCAAGATCACGAGTGTGGAAATATCCACTATTCTCTCTCCTTCATTATTTATTTTGTGTGTTTGTGGACTTGTTTCTGAAGTCCTACTGAAAAAGAAGTCTACAAATCATTGCAAAATTCATAGAAATATTGATGCACAGGTTCATTGATCCTGGTGTCATTTATTAATACCTCATGTGCTTAAATTCTAAAAACAATAAGAAACTGGCCATCCAAATCATGCCATATCTAATATATTATGATGCACACATCAAAATACTTACATAGTGTATTTCATTAGGAAAGTGCTTAAGAAATTAGATAAAATATTAAAGACAAATTCACATTATGTTGTCTATAGTTAGCTTTTAAAGGTATGGAAATATTGAAATGTGATCATATGTTATTTATGTTCACTTTTGGATAGTCATACATATAATTGCTTCCTTTCATGTTTACACGAGCATACTTTTGTATTTTCCTTTGAGCTAATATTCATTTGCAATACTGAGAGGTTTTATTGTGATATTCCTATACATATGCACAGTGTACTTTGACCAAATTCACTTTCTCTACCATATTCTCCTTTCTTTTCAACCAGCATTTGAAACTTAAAAAAATATGGTTTTATATGTGAGCTTTAAATCATGAAAATGTTACAACATCTGTTTGCTTTTTTCCTCATTTACAGTATATTACTGAAATTGGCTAAAATATGGTCTCAGTCTTTCATTTGACCATTGATAGTAAGTCTAAAAATTATTTTTGAATGAATACTATTCCTCACAGGAGATTTAGTTTGTACATTTCAAGTTTGAGTTTTTAAAATTAATGTCTCTAAGAGGATGAACCAGTGCAACAATGATACTCACAAACACTATGTTGTAAATGAACTTTACAACTTGGGAGGAAGGGAGTGGGGAGTGGTAAGCAGAGAAAATGAAGGAAGTGGTAACAATGCTTAAAAAGAAATGTACTCATTACCTAACTTATGTAACTATAATCTTCCTGTTCATCACCTTTACAATAAATATGAAAAGAAAAAAGAAAAAAATGTCTTTTTATGTATTTAAAATATCCTTCTTAAAAAATAGTGACATAATTTAATTTTACAAAGAAACTTCATTGCAATATTTAAACATATATATATGAAAAATTTGAACTTTTATTTTAAAAAGGAAATATTTCATTAATTATTTTATTATAGAAGTCTATTAGAATCTAAAAAATGTAATAGAAAGTAAACAATGCCTGAAGAGAATTCATCAGTTTTTGTACATTTTATTGCAAATATTCAACGTTTAATATTTATTGTCACATGCTGATGTTGAGATTGTGGTATATGGTATAGTATATGAGAAAACAGACCAATACCAAAGAAAAGGGAAAGCATGACATAACTGTTTAAGTAACTATACTAAAATACTGGAATGCTGTGGCTAAATTGCAGTTGTTTTATGGATGTGTGTTCATACCCATAATTGAAGTTTCAGTCTAGATGGCACCAGAATTTCCCTGTCTCTTTCATCTTTGGTATGATTTGTCCATCTCCCAATCATTCAAAACATTAAAAGAAATTTCATTTTCAGACTCTGTACTTTGAAGGCAGTTTCCTAGTTCAGATTCTCAACTTGATAGGAAAAAGAGTGTGTAAAAAAGTATGATCTTTGTCAACAATCAGGTAGTAATCATGTAAGAAGGGATAGAGCACCATCATTAAACCTTCCTCAAAAGAATCTTGCATAAAATATTATACCCTAATTTTAAAATAAATGATCATCTCTTGTTTCTTCTCTTTTGGAAATTACTTTGGCATAGAAAATAGATAAATCAAAGGCACAAAGCACATTTTGATCACAAAAAAGGAATCACAAATGCTTTCATATCTTTCTCACTGTACCTGCCTTGCCTTTTTTTAAAAATATTGTACAGAGGGGTTACAATCACAGGAGCAAGGTAATGAGTACATTTTTTCTTCTTTTCCCCCCCAGACCCCCCCCCCCCCCGCAAAGCTGTAAAAGTTCTTTTTTCGACAAAACATCTTGTACATCTCATTGTTTAAATGGGTCCACCTGTATCCCTATTTAAACAATTTGTTTTTTCCCTTCCCTTCCACAAATTATAACAACATCAAATACAGTGAAAATGGGTTATACCGTGGGAGAGGGACATACAAAGCAACAAAGAAATCATCTTATAAATATGTTAGAAACAATAGCAAGAAAGAAAAACCATTTGAATCCTTATCTTGGGGTTCATTTTGCTTAACATCAACTTATCTGACCATTTCTGCTTCTCTCGGACATATACTAGTTATTGCAAATAAGGGAAACCATGAGACCTATATTTCTTTGGACCTGGCTTATTTCACTTAATATAACTTTTCCAAGTCTTTCCATTTCCTAACAAATGGGGCAATGTCATTCTTTCTGATGGAGGCATAGAATTCCATTGTGTATATATACCACATTTTCTTGATCTGTTCATCTACTGAGAGGCATTTGGATTGGTTCAATATCTTAGCTATGGTAAATAATGCTGCAATAAACATAGTTGTGCTCGTTCTTTAGTAAGTATGGTCTTGTTTGTGATCATTTGGGTAAATGCCTTGGCTTTGTAACAACTAGAGTAGTTTGTGACAATCACACTATTTTAAGAACTTTTTTGGGGGGTCCGGTCGTGGGGCCTGAACTCTGGGCCTGGGCGCTGTCCCTCAGCTCTTCAGCTCAAAGGTAGCGCTCTACCACTTGAGCCACAGTGCCACTTCCGGCTTTTTTTTCTGCTTATGTGGTACTGAGGAATCAAACCCAAGGCCTAAAGCATGCAAGGCAAGTGCTCTACCACTGAGCCACCTTTCCAGCCCATATTTTAAGAACTTTTAAAAATATTTACAGTCCTATTAATAACAAAGCTACCCTGGAAACTAGATTCTCTGTGTTGCTTTTTTTTCCAATGCAGGTTACATATATATTATATATTAGTGCCACTTTTAGTTTCTCAGATTGTGAAGTAAAGGTTGTGTTGAAAATATGCTTCAACTTCTCAAAACATTTTGTGAGCTTTTCCTGTAGATTTATCAGAGATGGCTCACTACAGCAGAATCCTGTTTTTACTTCCTTCTTCTTTTACAGCTTCCTTTCTTTCTTGATGTTTAGCAGTACAGAATTTGGGGTTATGACTATGAGACTAAACCCTCCATTTTCAAACTGGTAATAGGGTTTGGTTGTATTTGTAGTGAATTTTCAACATTCCTTAAGTATCATCCTGACACTCTGCTTTATCTGCTGAAGATGGGACATTTTTACACTATCAACCTAAAAAAGTTGTGAATCATGTTGTTTTTCAAATCTCAATTAAGCATAATTGTGCTTTTGTCCTTAAAAGGATATATATAGGGAGTTAAATGAGTTTTCAGTGAAACATGATCTGATGTCTCTTGCTTTAGCACAAGGGAAATGGATGAGCAGTTAGAGCAGTTCAGAGACACTACCAGAGACACAGCTCTAAATTAAAGCTTAACTAGGAACTTGAGAATGGAGTAATAGAAAGAGGACAGAGGATCCATCACCTAATTATGATACAATTCTATGGAAAGGATGTGATGCTTTTTTCAAGAACCAAGGCACACTGGTAGAGAAAGGCTACTATTTTTACCTAATTATTTCATTAGTTCAATTTTTAATTTTTTTGACAACATGCAACTGCCCCTTTAGAGATAAAGAGAAATGTGGTTTTGCCTATTAGATGTTTATTCCATATTGAGATTTGCAATGACAAAAGAAGTGCCAGTTTATTGTTATACTGAAATGTTCCAATCTGAGACTCTTAAATACCCTTATTTAAAATATCTCTCAGAGAAAGAGAGCTAAATTACTACTAGCAATCTAATAGACGAAGACTGATGTAATTCATCTGAATGATTAAAACAAATTGGGTATTTAGAGTATGAACTTTCAGTTCCTAAGTGGTCAAATGTAAGGATATGTGTGCTCTCAGAGAAATATAACTTGAGACTGCTAAGAAGGCATAGACATTAGCCTAAAGAGTGATGTTACATCAATACAAGAGGAAACAGCTTTGCCTTAGCCTTTAAAGAAATTACACTATGTAAATTCTCCCTTGAATCTACTGTATTTCAGTTAATACATTTGTATACACTTGCATGCCACCTAATGCATTTACTTATAAGTTTAGAAGTTTAGCTTCTAGATATAAGGGAAAACATACAACTTTTGTCTTCTGGGCCTAACTCCACTTAACATAATTTTTTCCAAGTCATTCCATGTCTGTTCAAATGATACAATATCGTTCTTTTTTTATGGATGAGTAAAATTCCATTGTATGTACATATCACATTTTCTTGATCCATTTGTCCACTGAGTGACATCTTGCTGATTTCATACCTTAGCTATGTTGAATAGTACTGCAATGAACCTGGTTGTGTTAGTGACATAAATGTTTCCTGGCTTGTAATCTTTTGGATACATGCCCAGGGGTGGAATTGCTGGATCATAGAGTCATTCTATGTTTAATTTTTTGAGGAAAAATTAAGGTGTAGGGTTGGGATCAAGGAAACAGGGATAGATGACAAATGAAGGGGGAAAGAGGGAGAGAATATAGTCAAGAATTCAATGTATATCCTATAAAATTTCCCTAAGAGTGAGAAAATGGATAGGTAGGGGAGGGATGTGTGAGAATGTTGAAATTGGTCACAGGGCATTTTACTTCTAAACTAGTTGTTAAATAGTAATACCTTTGGGCAACTACTTAAAGATAATAAAAATATATAAGTAAACAAGCAAACATATATAAAAGGAAGAAGTGAGGTTGGTACACTGGAACCTCACCCTCAGAAGTCCTGGGCTATTCTTGCTCATCTCAAGAGCATCTAGTTTAGAATGCCTTTCTTGAATCATCTGAGGCTGATTTAAAAAGAAAGAAGCTAAAATGATTGGAAACAAATGTAACCACTGACCTAGGGAATTTATCAGTGAGAAAGGACCAGAACAGCATGGACATTAATGCAGGAAGCCAAATGAAAATGTGTAGCCACCGGGAGCTTGGCTTCAGAAATCAATCAATGTATTCTTCCCTTCCTCAGTCACCTCATGAGGGTCAAAACAACTTGACTTTGATAATGCAAATTTTAAACCACTTACAAGCAGGTAAATTGTGGTCTTTCTGATAGGCTCTTAGGAAAGCATATTTTTTCCCCAGCTATTTCCAGCAACACTCTCTTGAGGAATAACAAATCCAGCCACATGCCTTTGAAGCACTTTAAGTTTTAAAAGAGAAAGGTTTCCATCTACTGGATTCTTTGAGTAATAAAAAGAATAAGTGTCCACATTAGATTTTTATATCCAATTACGTTTCATAATATTTAATATACATTATCCGAAGAACCTAGTCATTACTGAATGAATTCAGATTTTTCAAGCTATGGTATATACTCCACCTATCATACAAAAGAATGAAAAGAAAGATATAATTTTCCTTTCCTTTTACTTGGAAAAACAATATAGATGATTTGAGGCAGATAGACAAATATGTTTTATTTATTAATAAAATCTACTGTGAAATTACATTGCCTGTCATATCTAAGTGGTTGAAACAGAATGTGACATTCTTTTTCTTTACATAAATAATTACCTACCTCTTTTTAGAAATCTTAACTTTGCTCATGCTGATGACTCACACCTGTAATCCCAGCTACTCAGGAAGCTGAGAAATCTGAGGATCTCATTCCAAAACCAAACTAAGCACAAAAATCCAGTTATCTACAGTTAACCAGCAAAAAGTTAGAAGTGAGAGTGTGGGTCAAGTGGTAGGGTGCAAACCTTGTGCAAAAATACCAAGCAAGAGCAAGAGGCCCTGAGGTCAATCCCTAGTACTGGGGTATACATGGACACACATGCTCTCTCTCTCTCTCTCTCTCTCTCTCTCTCTCTCTCTCTCTCTCTCTCTCTCTCTCTCTCTCTCTCTCTCTCTCTCTCTCTCTCTCTCCCTCTCCCTCCCTCCCTCCCTCCCTCCCCCTCCCTCTCTCACTCTCACACACACATTTTATCTTCCCTATGTTCGAATGCACATTGAATTTATGCTGTTCAATGGCTTTTCTTCTTGTTTAAGTGTGATACTGTAATGGTTACATTAAAGAGAGGTCTTTCAGGGTCTTTAAACCAGATGGTTTAGATATATCTAAAGTGAATAAAGTATGGAATAGAATACCTTCCTATAACGTAACTAAATCAGTTAAAAGAGAAAACATTCTTTTTTTGGGTAAAGGTGATTTTTTTTGTTATTAAGAAAAGAGGTTTCCATTCCAGAAGTCAAGTTGAGTAGAGTGGATCTTGATCAGTGTCACCCCTTCCATTTTTCATTTATTTAATTTATTTTTTTTGTGAACATACTGTACAGAGGGGTTACAATTACTTGGGCAGGATAATGCGTATCTTTCTTATTAAGCATTGCAGCCTCCTCCTTTGTTTACCCTTCACATCCCTTCCCAGCCTCCCCACTCCCCCTCAATCCTCCCCCCCCTGCACCAATGTTGTAAAGCTCATTTTCAACATGACAACTTTAACTTCTCATTGTTGCAACAGGTCTACCTGTACCCTTAAACGACTTGTTCTTCCCCATCTCCTCCACAAGTTATACTGACATCAAATATAGTGAAAGCAGGGGTTATTCTGTGGGGGAGGGACATACAAAGCAACAAAGAAATAATCTTATAAATGTGTTAGAAAAAAGTGCATGAAAGAAAAAACATTAAAATACATATCTAAGGGTTCATTTTCCTAACATCACATTATCTGACCTTTTCTGCTTGACTCATACATATACTAGATATTGCAAATAAGGGAAACCATGGGACCTATGTTTCTTTGGGCCTGGCTTACTTCACTTAATATAATTTTTTACAAGCCTTTCCATTTCCTAACAAATGGGGCAATGTCATTCTTTCTGATGGAGGCATAGAATTCCATTGTGTATATATACCACATTTTCTTGATCCATTCATCTACTGAGGGGCGTCTGGGTTGGTTCCATATCTTAGCTATGGTAAATAATGCTGCAGTAAACATAGTTGTGCTGGTAGCTTTAGTGTGGTCTTGTTTGTAAACATTTGGGTAAATGGCCAAAAGTGGGATTGCTGGGTCATAGGGGAGCTCTATGTGAAGTCTTTTGAGGAACCTCCATACTGCTTTCCAAAGTGGTTGAACAAGTTTACATTCCCACCAACAATGAAGTAAGGTTCCCTTCTGTCCATATCCCCTCCAGCATCTGTTGTTGTTAGAGTTCTTGATTTTTGCCATTCTAAGTGGAGTGAGGTGGTATCTCAATGTTGTTTTGATTTGCATTTCTTTTATTGCTAGAGAGGTTGAGCATTTCTTCATGTGTGTATTGCCCATCCTTCTTTCTTCTTCAGAGAAGTTTCTCTTTAAGTCTTTAGCCCATTTATTTATTGGGCAGTTGTTTCTTTGAGGATTTGTTGTTGGGGGATTTAATTTTTTGAGTTCCAAGTATATTTTAGATATGAGACCCTTGTCTATTGTATGGCTAGTGAAGATCTTCTCCCAATCCATGGGCTTCCTATTGATCTTGCTAACTTCCATTTTTCATCCCCATTTTCTGCACTCCCATTCCTACCTTTAAGGTTCTCAGTTGAATATTTTGTATAATGTACATTGAATTTAATGACTGTATTTACTTACTCTTCCTCCCTCCATTTATGTTCCCTTCCACAAAAATTGAATTTTTGGATGAGCGTATTAAATGTAAGATTTCTATTAAAAACCAATTCAGCTAGTTAGTATGATAGCTGTAAAGTACCTGTTTTGATATCTGTGTTATTCTAATCTCGAAATGCAAATCATATTGAATATCTTTTTCTGAATATCTTTTATGTCAATATAAATAAATTATAAGTCAATGTTTTCCACTTGTAGTGGTGAGAATAGACAATAAATTTTTTTGAATCCTGGTAAGTTTTATTTTTTGGCTTTAAACTCAGATACATAGACACATGATACCTGTGGGTTTTTCTCATAATGTGAGGTTAAAGAAATAAAGATGACCCCTCTGTACAGTATTTTTACAATAAAAATGTATGCAAAAATAGAAATAAAGATGAAAAGAGCCAGGCACTTGTGGCTCATTCCTGTAATCCTAGCTACTCAGGAGATTAAGATCTGAGGATCACAATTCAAAGCCAGCAGGAAACTCTGTGAGACTCTTCTCTCCAATTAACCACCAGAAAACCAGAAGTGGTGCTGGGGCTTAAAGGGTAGAGTGCTTGCTTTGAGCTGAAGAGCTCAGAACAGTGCCCAGGCCCAGAGGTCAAGCCCCATGACCCATCAAAAGAAAGAAAGAAGGAAATGAAGATGAAAAATATTTCTACCTCTTCTCTATAAACTGCAACAATTAGCTAAAGACTAAGATTAGCTCTTTATGGCTTATCTAATTTCTTCTTTTATAATAAATGAACATGATTTACTAGAGCAAATTATTATTAGAGTAGTTGTATACCTTATAGTATATCTTATCCCTAACAGCTAGGAATAAAAAAAAAATCATGATTGTCTCATTTTAGATTTGTTCTTAAAATAGTACCTAAAAGATGTCCTAAAATGGGATTTATGAATGATAACAAAATGTTTTGTGGAGAATTTTATATATATATATATATATATATATATATATATATATATATACATTAATTTATATGTTTATGCAACAAATACTAAACCTCGGTAATTCATAAATATTTTTTCCATTTGGATTTTCTTTTCTTAATTTAATTTAATTTAATTTTATGGTAAAGGTGATGTCAGAGGGGTTACAGTTACATAAGTAAGGCAATGAGTACATTTCTTGTTGAAGATTATTACCCCTTCCCTCCTTTTCTCCCACTTTCCCTCCTACCTGCTCCCATACCCCCAGTTGTAAATTTCATTTCCAACATAGTGTTTTGTGTTGCTGCTGCATTGGTTCACCTTTTGTCTTTGCCTCACCATTTTGCTATTCCTCTTCCCTTCCCCAAATCAGATAACCATTTATACAAGACACGGGTATCCAATTTTAAACTAGTGACAAAGGGATAAACCAAAGGGGGGAGGAGAGAAAGACAAAAGAAATAACTTCACATATGCTTTCAAAAATCAAAAACAAACAACAGCAAAAACTCCTTGTTTCTTTATCTTGGAGTTCATTTCAAATAATATCATTTTATGTGGTCATATGTACATAGATATTGAGCTACTGTGATCCTTTCTTTCCTTCCTTCCTTCTTCCTTCTTTCCTTCCTTCCTTCCTTCCTTCCTTCCTTCCTTCCTTCCTTCCTTCCTTCCTTCCTTCTTTCCTTCCTTCCTGTCTTTCGGTCTTTCTATCTTTCCTTTCTGCTGAAACTTGGAGCTTAAACTCAGGGTCTGGATGCAATCCTGGAGCTTCTTTTGCTGGAGTTTAGCACTCTGCCAATTGAGCCCAAGCTCTACTTTTGGCTTTTGGGAGGTTGGTAGTTTATTGGAGATAAGAGTCTCACTGACTTTCCTTCCTGAGCTGGCTTTGAAATGCAATCCTCAGATCTCAGCTTTCCTAGTAGGTAGGATTATAGGTGTGGGCCACCAGCACCAAGCTCTGTGCTTCATATTTTCATCTTCCCTTTTTCAGATATTTATAACCCATGCTGCTTGGTACTGAAATATTTCCATTTTAGGTTTACACTAGATATTTCAACACTCAGAGGAAGGAAGAAAGAAAAAAGCAAGAAAGAAAAGCAGAAAGGGAGAATAGGAGTAAAAGAGGGAAGAAAGAAGGCAGGAAGGATTTCAATTTTTTCTTTGCATGTGCCTTATTAAAAAATCAAGTGTAGGGCTTAGTGTTAGAGTGCTTTCCTAGCATGCATGAAGCCTTGGGTTCAATTCCTCAGTACCACATAAACAAACAAAGAAGCCAGAAGTGACATTGTGGCTCAAGTGATAGGGTGCTATCCTTGAGCAAAAGCTCAGGACAGTGCCTAGGCCTTAAGTTCATGCCACAGGACTAGCAAAAAGAATAAATAAATAAATAAATGAAAATAATAAAACAGGTGTGGACCTTTTAAATTTAACATTAAGAAGAACTAATCTGTGGCATTAAGAACTAAGTTTAGATTATTAAACAAATTTAAAAACTTTCACTAAAACCTAGAGGAGAAACACAATATAAAAATTGAGAAGCTACATTGGAATGTTACTCTCACTTAAAAATACTAGTCAAAAGCCGCCTGTCAGTGGTGCATGCCTTTCATCCTAGCTATTCAGGAGTTCTGAGAATTGCAGTTCAAAGCCAGCCCAGGTAGGAAAGTCTGTGGGATCTCATATCTAAATAACCATCAGAAATCTGGAAGTGTCGCTGTGGCTCAAGTGGTATTATGCTAGTCTTGAGCTAATGACCTCAAGGACAGTGGTCAGGCCCAGAGTTCAAGTCCCACAACCAACAACAAAAACCCATTTATTATTCATTTAACAAATGGTTATTGATTACCTACTGTGGCCCAGGCAATCATTTAGATCCTAGGGATCTTTTGTATTTGAAACAGATGTTACCTTAACAGAGTTTATCTTCTTAATATGAAGATAAATGATTTATATACTATATGTGATTATGATAGGCACTGAAGTAACAAGATCTTTTTCCATGAGTGAAGCTATTGGCAATTACTTTAAATTGATTTTCCTATTATATTAGGAATATAATTAAACTGAAAAATATTTCTATTTGTATTTAAAATTCCAAAAAAGAGCATAAATAAGACTAATCTATCAGATTATAAAATACTTTGCTGAAAGCTTATATACCTAAGTATTTGAATAGGTTAAATTGTGTGAGCTTTTGTTATATGCATAAAATTATTGTAGACTGTGACCTCCAAAAGTAAAGTGACTTATGAAAGGTCATATGGCCAGTACATGATGATCCATCACAGGGGAATAATTCTCATGAATGAAATTACTAATCAAAGCTTCTATTTCTACAATTTTTATCCTAATTTTTTTTTTGTCAGGTGTGGGGTTTGAATTCTGGGTTTGGGCACTGTTCTTCAGCTCTTCAGCTCAAGGCCAGAGCTCTAGCATGTGAGCCCAGCACCACTTCCGGTTTTCTAGTGGTTTATTGGACATAAGAGTCTCTGGGCCTTTTCTGCCCGAGTTGGCTTTGAACCGTGATCCTCAGATCACAGTCTCCTGAGATTACAGGCTTGAGCCACTGGCACCCGGCTTCCTAATCTTTTAACAACATGTACTGTAATATTTTGGGGAAAGGTAGAAGAATATTTTTTTCTATGTAATATTAATAGTTACATATTGATAATTCTTAAAGTTCAGTTGAATAAGTAATTTATAATATGTACATACACAATTTCTACATAATTTATATATACATATATGTGTATATAAGATATTATATGTATATATAAAAGAAATTAAATAAGTACTTAAATATTTTTATAATATCTCTCTCAAAATTGTTTTCTGGAAAATTTTATGAGATGATAAATAAATTAATGCTTTCAGTATCAAAAAGACAACAAACAACAAACTATTTTAGTTAAGATCTGAAATGACATCAAAGGCTAATATGTTGGTCATCAATGGGCACTAAACAATCATTAACTGCTGGCTTAATGACACATACTTTTCAGCTTTCAATCTGTGTGTGCGAGGAGTGCTGGTATGTATAAGTGAGACACTAACAGATTTCTCATGTGTCACTGGGCCTGTAATCTCACTTTGAGGCTAACCCAGGATGTCTCTTTATTAGAATGAAGTTCCCTCCAGATCACAAAGTTGAGGGTTTTAGTTTCTTGTTTGCCAGGAATGTTTCATCATGTGTATTTTGCCAATGTGGCAATTTACATCACCAAAGTCAGCAATGCAGAGACTGAATATGGTATCTAATAGTAATGTTTAAGTCACAACATGTGTCATGCTATTATGAAGGTGACATTGCTTCATGAAGGGATTATACCCAGGGGCCAAACACATCAATAAACCTTGTTAATAACAAAAGGAAAATAATATTTTATCAATATATTCCAATACAATAAAGTGACAATCATATTTGTAACTTTTATTGTATTGTTTCATGAATTAAGTACAGATTGAGTTCATGAGAACAGGAACTATATTGCATCTCCATTACAAAGCACCGTTTATAGCACATAATGAAAAATTATTTTTTTTAATGTTATAAAAAGAAACATAAGTTCAGGGTACTGTGTTTAGCTTTTTGAGGAACCTCCATACTGCTTTCCATAGCAGTTGAAAAGGTTTACATTCCTAGCAACAGTGTAGTAGAGTTCCCCCTTGGCCACATCCCTGTTATTGTTAGTATTTTTGATAATGGCCATTCTAATTATGGTGAGGTGTAATCTCAATTTTGTTTTGATCTGCATTTATTTTATGGGCAGAGATGTTGAATATTTCTTCATATGTCTATTGGGCAATTTTACTTGTCCTGAGAAGTCTCTTTTTAAGTCATTAGCCCATTTATTAATTGGTTTTTTGTTTCTTTGAAGGTTTATTTGTTGCGGATTTAATATTTTGAGCTCCAAGTATATTTTGGATATTAGGCCCTTGTCTGATGCATATCTGGTAAAAATCTTCTCCCATTCTGTGGTCTTCCTATGGTGCTTCCCCATGACCCACCAATTCCAGACAAACAAGTCTTCATAAAGCTACTAGCACACCAGGCTCATTTACCATAGCCAAGATATGGAATCAGCCTAACTTCCCATTTTGTATATATACCATATTTTCTTAATCTTGTATATATACAAAATGGAATTCTACTTATCCACCAAAAATAATTATATTGTACTATTAAGAAGAAAATGGAGAGATTTGGGGAATAATTATGTTAAACGAAGTAAGCCAGACCCAGAGGAACATAGGTTTCATGTTTTTCCTCATTTTTGGTAGCTAAAATATTCATATAATGTACAAAAAAACACACTGGCTAGTAAGCAAGGGGTTACAAATAAATTAACTCTACCGAGAGTGCAAATAGTGTAATTCTTTAAAAAGACTAAGTCAAAGCTCAACAAAATAAATTCTAGGAAATGGATACTTGCAAGAGGAGAAGATGGGACCAAAGAGGGACGGGTAGAAAATTGAAGGGAGAAGGAGAAAGAATACAGGCAAGAATCCATTGTATATACCACAAAATTGAGAAAAATGAGGGAAATGATTGGTCAAAGGGGAATAAATATGTTGACATGATGACACAGATCAAGATGCATTGTATACATAAACTGCTTTTTTAAATGGCAGAAAAAAATCCAATACATAATCTAAAACTAAGATGGGTAGAATGTTGAAAGAGGTAACATTGATCAAGATGCACTGCTTCAGTGAATGGCAACTACTTAAAGTAATAAAAATAGTAGAAGAATTAAATTCAGAGCACTGACATGTAGTGAACAGTCATGATACAAGTCTTTCACTCAGCTATTCTACTTCACCAAAGTTCTGTCAAGTCTTTGTCCTCAGGTTTTCATCTAAAGATCACTGCTTACACAAATATATCTTGGTGCAATTTTGTGATCTTACCAAAGCTATTGAGTACATTTTCACTGCATTGAAACTCTCCTCAGAATTTTACAGCAATTGCTTCCTTCATTCTTTGACCATGTTTCTGAAATATTGATCTGCTTGTAACCAGCAAGGTGACAGTACAAGAAAGGTAATATAGGAGCTTAAATTAACTTTTGCAAATCGCATGTGTTCTTGCAAACACTCCTGATTCTCTTTGGGTTCTGTACATTTGACTAGCCAACCTGTGTTATAATTCTTAATGTTCTCTTTTAGCCCAGAAAAAGCAAAATCATTCAATTAAACAAAAGTTAATGTTATGTGCATACTATATCATATCTAAATGTTGATATCCTGCCCTCCTCTTCAGCTTGCCAGTCCTCTCTCTGAACCCAGAGTGTTTGTTAAGTTTATGATGGTATATCATGAGAAAAATTCAAAGGTCTAAAAAAGAGAAGACAAAGCTGTGAAGATTCTCCATGCAAAAGAAAATTATAACACTATCTAGAGAAATAGGCTAGCATCACCACAGGGCAGCTGACACATTTGGCTTTATCTTCATCATGAGTAGAAATTGACTTTATTTAGAAACTGCTGAGAAGTTCTCATCCCAAACAGTGTTAAGACTGGTTTGAGAGCTATATCTTATGTATGTAATAAATAAACTTTGCTTTATTTTCAGTATCAAGTCTTAGGCATCACAGAGCTAGAAGAATAATACTTCCATGGAAACCCAGGAGGAAAATGTTACTCTACCATTCCCTCGAAACCATAAGTCAAACAAATACTTATTGAAATCTGTCATTGTTTATTCCACAGTAACAGTGTGCGGGGGCCCTGAGGGTGACTAATGATTCACCCCTAGTCCTTGAGCTTGCTCATTTATAGTGGTATAGGATAGATGGGAGAAATTGGTTGACAATAGAGCCAAGAATGATGTTTACAATTGTTTGTTCAAAGCATAATCAACATTCTATTTTCAAACAGCTTTAAAAGAATTTAAATGCCTGTTGTTTTGAGTAGTGGGACTTAACTGAGACTTTGAGTATAAAATTCATGGTATCACAGAATTGTATTAATCTCTCTTAATATATACCAATTGTGTCAAGAACCGCCCAGTGCACAAATGTGGGGAGAAGAAATGTCAGGTGAAAGAAGTGTGGTTGCAGCCTCGTTTTTATTAGTACTTTGGGTTAGGAACATACTTGGGTTGAGACATTAAATGATGTCTACAGGAGCCAAGCTGTGAGAAATCTTGAAGATGATACATGGGATGCTTCTTACTGAAAGGGCATCTGGGGCGAAGTAAGTGGCTGATTTCCCACACCACACATCTGACATACAACAGAAACACACAGGCTCAGAAAACAGCTATTCTTTTCTGTGAGGATGCGATGTGCATACTCACATTCCCATCTTTAGTATGATTGTGAAAACTGGAAGAGGTTTTGCAAGTGTTAATTTATTGAACATGATCCTTTCTGGATTAATGAAACTAAAGCATTTGAGGCAAAATAAATAAATAAAAGGTAAAAAGTAAAATAACAAACATATTGCTCATAATTAGTAAGTATTTACCTTACATCATGTACTGCTTAAGAATTTAAGTATAAAAATAACATTCTGAGAAAGGTGTTCTTATTATTGGCCTTTAACAGAGAAAGAAACATAGGACATGTGAGACCACACATAGCACCCAACATCACATGTGTAGGATATGCAGAGTAGAATTCAGACCTAAGCAATGTCCTACATTTTTCTTAAATGTGTCTACATTTTTTCAGAATTATTATCCTGGTCGCATAAATAAAAAATTTTGAATATTATGAAACTCATTTCTGCCAAAATAAAAGCTATTTACTCTTCATTTATAGTCTTAGCACAGAGTCACGTATTGACCATGTGTAATTTTTGTTTCTTAGGTCAGACAAATGCATCCAAGAATGTAACTTTCTATTACTTAACTTTTTAAGAGTTGACAACTACTTTCTAGGAGTCTTCCAATCATATTAACTTTTTTCCTAATACTTTGCAATTCAAAAACACAAGCTTTTCTTTATTGGCCTGCAGAAAAGATAGCCTTTGGCAGTATTGCCATTTGCACAATGTTAATCCTCCCAATCCAGGATCATGGGAGGTTTTTCCACTTCCTTAGTTGTGCTTTAATTTCCTTTTTCAGATTTTTAAAGTTTTCATGATAGAGGTCCTTCACTTCTTTGGTTAACTCCTAGGTATTTTATTTTATGTGGGGCTATTACAAAAGGAGTTGCTTTCCAGATTCCAGCTATGCTTGTCTCCTTATTGACTTACAAAAAAAGCCATGAATTTTTTGTTGTTGTTGTTTTTGTTGTTATTGTTGTTGGTCGTGGAGCTTGAACTCTGGACCTGGGAGCTGTCCATCAGGTCTTCAGCTCCACAGGTAGCACTCTACCACTTGAGCCACAGCACCACTTCCAGCTTTTTCTGCTTATGTAGTGCTGAGGAATCAAACCCAAGGCCTCATGCATGCAAGGCAAGCACTCTACCACTAAGCCACCTTCCCAAGCCCAAGCCATTGATTTTTGAGGATTAATTTTATATCCTACTACTTTGCCAAAGTTTCAAATCAGCTCAAGTAACTTGGGAGTGGAGTCCATGGGGTTCTTTAAATACAAGATTGCGTCCTCTGCAAAGAGGGAGAGTTACACTTCATCTTTCCCTTTTTGGATCCCCTTTGTGTTTGCATCTTACCTTATTTCTCTAGACATTCTAATACTAAATTGAAGAGGAGTGGATAGAGTGGACATCCTTGTCTCATTCCTGAATTTACAGGAAATGGCTTTAATTTCTTGCCATTAAGTATAATGCTGGCTATAAGTTTGTCATACACAGCCTTTATTATATTGAGGAATGTTCCATGGATTCCTAGTTTTTCCATAGCTTTCATTTTAAAGAAGTGTTGGATCTTATCAAATGCTTTTTTCTGCATCTATTGAGATAATTATGTAGTTCTTATCCTTCCTTTTGTTGGTGTGATGAATTATATTAATTGATTTGCATATATTGAACCAGCTTTCATCCCTGAAATGAATCTTGTTTGGTATATGATTTTTTTGATGAGTTGTTGAAGTCAATTGGCCAAAATTATGTTAAGAAGTTTTGTATTGATGTTCTTCAAATAAATGGATTTATGGTTCTCTTTCTTTGACGAGTCCCTGTCTGGTTTTTGGATGAGGGTTATGATGGCTTCTTAGAAAGAGTTCAGTAGTTAACTTTTACTTTCTTATTTCATTGAAGAGTTGGAGGAATATTTGTGTGAGTTCTACTTTAAAGGCCTTGTAGAATTCAGCTGTAAATCCATCCAGTCCTAGGCCTTTCTTGGATGGGAAGACTCTTATTGCTATTTCTATTTCAATGCTTGGTATGTGTCAGTTACTTTGATTTAAGTCATCTTGGTTTAGTTTGGGCATGTCAATATTTGCTAGAAATTCGACCATTTCTTCCCGATTCTCAAACTTATTAGCATATAAGTATGAGAAGTATTCCCTTATAATGTTCTGAATCTTTGTTATTTCTGTGGTGATGTTATCATTCTCATCTCTGACTCTGTTTATTTGGGTGTGTTCTCTTCTTTTTCTGATAAAATTTGCTAAGGGTCTGTCAATTTTGTTAATTTTTTCAAAAAACCAACTCTTGCTTTGTTGATACTTTCTATGTTTTTTTTTTTTGTTCTCTAATTCATTTAATTCTGATTTAATTTCAATTATTTTTTTCCATCTATTGGATTGGGGTTTAGCTTGTTGCTCTTTTGAAAGAAGCTTCAGGTGCCTTGTTAAATTGTTGGTTTCAGATCTCTCCAATTTGTTGATATAGGATCTCAGAGCTATAAACTTGCCTCTGAGTACTGCCTTTGCTGTGTCCACACGAGCTGGTAATTTGGGTGTTCATTTTTTATAAATGCCATGCACATTTGGATTTCCTTTCTAATGCCTTTCATGAACCACTGGTGGGTCAACATTGTGTTGTTCAACCTGTATGTGTTACAGGATTTTGTTTTGTGTGTTTTGGTGGTGAATTCTAATTTTATTCCCTGTGGTCTGAGAGAATGCAAGGCATAATTTAAATAGTTCTGAATTTGGACAAATTTGCTTTGTGACCTAAAATGTAGTCTATTTTGGAGAATGTTCTGTGTGATGCTGAGCAGAACATGTATTTTGATGTTCCTGGGTGAATGATTTGGTACATGTCTTTTAAGTCTAGTTGATCTATGCAGTTGTTTAGATTTAAGTTTTCTCTGTTGAGTTTTTGATGGGTTGATCTATCCAGTAAGGATAGTGGTGTGTTTAATGTCTTTGGATCTATGTGAGATTTTATGGAAAGTAGTGTTTCTTGGATAAATTTGAATGCTTCATTATTTGGTGAATAGATACTTAAAATTGTAATATCCTCCTGAGAGATCCCTTAATTAGTATGCAACAACCTTCTCTTCTCACTAATTTTAGTTTGAAGTCTATTTTATCTTTTATTAGGATTGCAACTATGGCCTATTTATGGAGGCCATTTACTTGGTAGATTTTATTCCAGCCTTTCACTTTCAGAATATTTTGTTTTTGTGGGAAAGGTGTGTCTCTTGAAATCAGCAGATAGAAGGATCTTGCTTTTTGATCCACTAGACAAGATATGTCATTTAATTGGAGAGTTAAGTCCTTTAATATTGAGAGTTAGGACTGAGAGGTGTTTGGTAGTTCATGCCATGTTATCCACCTTCTTGTGAGCTGTGCCAGCTGGGTTCTTCCTCTGATTCTTGGATTCTCTGTTTAGGGGCTGTTTCTTGGCCTTTAAGTATCTTTTGTAGAGCTGGTTTTGTGGAGAAATATTCCAATATTTCTTTGCTATGGAAGGTTTTTATTTGTCCTTCCATTATGAAGGAGAGTTTAGCTGGGTACAGTACTCTTGGTTTATAGCTCTTTGTCTTTAGGGTATGGCATACATCATTCCAGGCTCTTCTTGATTTTATTGTCTCTGCTAAGAAATCTGAAGTTATTCTTACTGGTTTCCCTTTATAGGTGCTTGATCTTTTCTTCCTGACAGCTTTAAGGATCCTTTCCTTGGTTTCAATTGATCCTGTGTAGATTGCAATGTGATGGTGGGATGTCCTGTTCAGGTCTGGTCTATTTGGGGTTCTAAAGGTAACTTGTATCTTAATGGGCCTATTTTTTCACAAGATTGGGAAATTCCCTGCTGGAATCCTGTTAAATAAATTTCCTAGGCATTTCGTTTCTGTATCTAGGCCCTCCTCTACCCCAATTAGCCTTAAATTAGGCCTTCTGATGGTGTCTTCTAAATGTTGAATAGATCTATCATATTTCTTGTATTTTTCTTGAACACTTGTCTATTTTTTCTCTATAATGTCTAGGCTGTCTTCAATCCCAGAGATTTGATCTTCTGCATGGTCTAACCCACTGTCAGGACTTTCTCTTTGTTTTTTATTTCCTTTCCTTCTAATTGGTCCAATGATGGCTTCAAATTATTTGTTGGAGCTTTACCTGCTTAATTTGGTTTTCAGTGTTCATTCTCAAATCCCCTAGTTGATTGGTTATAGTTTCACTGGACTCCTTTTACTTCTGTGTGGCTTCATTCAGCATTCCCTTTGTGGTCTCCATGGATTCCTTCAGCTTTCTGTTTGTGGATTCTATGAATGCCTCTATCAATTTTTGTTTATTCTCATCCTGCTAACACAATTCCTCTAGTAATCTTTGATTAGCTTCCTCGAGCTTGTGACATTCCTGTATTAGTCTTTGGTTAGTCTCATCACACTCATGCATTTCCCTATCATGCTCACACAGAGTACCTTTCAGGCTTTCAGTCTTTTCATTCAATATGTTTATCAGTCATGTTTGTAGAACATTTTAGGAACTCTCCTCTGAATTATTCATTAACTTCTCTATTGCCTGATTATCATGAGTGGGAGTTGAGATACCTGGACTTGCCATTTTTCTTGTGTTTCTCTGGGTTGTTCTGTCCATTTGGGTATGAAAGCAAAACCAATTCCATGCTAGAACACTATTTTTAGGCAAGCATCAACCAGAGCCCTGTAGTTGCACAGATTGTTAAACAGTCACAATGAGTACAGATACAATCTAGTTCAACAGATACAAACTAGTGCAAAAACAAACACTATGGATCAATGCATTAAGAAAATCAAAGAAGGAGTCAGCAGACCAGAAATTAATAAAAAGAGATAAAAAGAAAAATGAAAAAATGAAAAATGAAAAAATGAAAAACTTAAAACTTATATATGTATACAGAAATAAAACTACAATTAATGGAGTTAAGGCTGAGAGTTTGCGAATTGAGTAATCGATATACAAAAAAGGTATGCAAACAATTAGTATAAGGTCTAATAATTGAAGACAGGTATATATCTGGGGTGAACAGAACAGCAGTTAAGTAAAGCAAAAAAAAAGAAAAAAAGAAAAAAATAACAAACCAAAAGAACCAACAAGTAAAAGAGAATTAAAGAGAATTAAAAGAGAATTAAAAAAACCTAAAATAAAAATGATGAAAAAATAGAAAACAATTTTTTTTAATTAAAAATTAGGTAGAAAAAGAGTTCTTTTGGAGTCTCTGGTTTGCTTATGGTGTTTGGTTTCCTGTGGCTTGATTTTTTTTCTTAAATAAGTTTGCTTGAGCAGGTAGAACAAAGCTCTGCCTTACCAGGGACTTTATAACCCTCCTTCTAGGCTAGTTCAGTAGGAGGGCAATCTGCTTTGAGTATCACAAAAGAGGGAAATGGCTGTTTCCTCTAGTTTGCAGTTGCTTTGATGGGACTAGGCTGTGGGTAGGGTTAAGACATTTCAGCAATCAGTAGCTTTTCCCTAAGAGGCTATTTCCTGAGACACTCACACATCCCAGACTGGAGCCATTCTCAAGATTTATGTTTACTGAGTTTCCAGTTGTTTTTCTTTTACCCTCCTGCAGCTTGGTCTGCTGCCTATGCTGCAGTGGAGTGGGGCAACCTCTGGCTCTGTTTACCCAGTGAAGAAAGTCACTCCTCCCTGAGGGGAGCTTCCTTTTTCTAGGAAGGGTAATTTTCCCCTTGGTGGAGCTGAGCCCTGCAGGTCAGGTTTCTTTAACTTATTGAATGGTTCCTAGTGGTCTTCTTCCAAGGCCTAGGTTATGTGCTATCTGCTCTGCCCCATCTCTATCAGTATCAAAGATGGAGTTCTTCTCCATCTTTGGGGAGGGACTACCTTCCCACTGCTGCTCTGTGAGAATGTCTTGTGCCTTTCCCTTGGTTTCTGGGCTGTCCTCTGTCTGGACTGACTGTGGTCAGCTGGATGAAGTTTTCTGCTCCTTGTCAGTTCTTGCTGGCTGTGAGTAGAATCTGCTCATACACCATCTCTGGCACCTCTGTCCCGAGCTCTCTCTGTTGATATGGCAGCAACGGCAGCAGTTTCCACCATCACTGCTACTGTGGACACTGATGAATGCTCAAATCTGTCTCCTTAACCAAGGGCTTAAATTTTATCTCTCTGGACAAACTCTCTGTACTGTGATGGCACCCTTGGTGTGATTCTCTAGCCTTGGACTTTTCACTGGAACACTAAAACTAGTTTCTAAGAAATAGCTGGTTTAGCCCCCAGCTTCTCCTCTGCCATCTTCCTCTGGACCATGACACTTTTTTAATAAGTAAACTGGCCAAACAAATGTGGGCTTCACATTTAGAAGCTGACTTTTCTGAATGATTTTTTTTTGGGGGGGGGTCCAGTCGTGGGGCCTGAACTCTGGGCCTGGGCGCTGTCCCTCAGCTCTTCAGCTCAAGGCTAGCACTCTACCACTTGAGCCACAGCACCAATTCCGGCTTTTTTCTTTTTGCTTATGTGGTGCTGAGGAATCGAACCCAGGGCCTCAGGCATGCAAGGCAAGCGCTCTACCACTGAGCCACCTTCCCAGCCCCTGAATGATTTTTTTGATGTGAGTTTTCTACTGTCATTCTCAATGCCATAAAGGTCATTGACCATGTAATGTTTCCTGAAATGAGAATCCTTGAGAATTTTTTCAAGTTCCTGTAGCCATTCAATAAACTTTGATTCTCATTCTTTCTTTCTTTTTTTTTTTTTTGTCGGCCGTGGGGCTTGAACTCTGGGCCTGGGCGCTGTCCCTCAGCTCTTCAGCTCAAGGCGAGCACTCTACCACTTGAGCTACAGCGCCACTTCCGGTTTTCTGGTGGTTTATTGGAGATAGGAGTCTCACGGTCTCTCCTGCCCCGGCTGGCTTTGAACCGCGATCCTCAGATCTCAGCCTCCTGAGTAGCTAGGATTACAGGCATGAGCCACCAGCGCCCGGCTCTCATTCTTTCTTGATTGTGCCAGAAAATAGGTTTCTTTAAAGGAAAGGAAGGTATATTAGTAAAGTTTTGGAGGACAACCAGACCTCATAAAAATAATGTATCCACATAAAGACATACCTAAACACTTATGTATATATACACATGTACACACATATATACACACATCTATCTGTATATATATATATATATATATACACATAAATATATAACACTTTTTTAAATTTTAAATATTAGGTAGAAAAAAAGAGTTCTTTAATTTTTTTTTTTAGAGTCTCTGGTTTGCCTGTGGTGTTTGGTTTTCCTATGGCTTGATTTGTTTCTTAAATCTGAGCAGGCAGAACAAAGCTCTGCCCTGTATCTCTCTCTCTCTCTCCCTCTCTCTCTCTCTCTCTCTCTACTATATATACAGATAGATAGATGTATGTATATATGTGGGTCTGTAATTATTAAAGGGGATTTATTCAGTTACATTAACTGATTGGATTCTGAATTGTCTCAAATGGCATCTGGCACTCTGAAAAGCTGTTCAGTCCTATTAGCTGGCCAATTGAAGAAGCTGGAAGCCCCAGAACAAAGAGGACCATATTGCATTCCTAGCCTGAGGCTGAAGGCCTGACTGTGAGTCCTGCTTGTGACTCTGCCTTGAAAGGCTGAAGAGCCTAGAATCTAATGCACATAGTTGATGACAGCAGTAATGGATACATTTGGTCCAGAATTGAGCTTACATGCACTGGTAGGCCTCCTTGTTTTTCCACTTTTGTTTCTTATGGTCTCCCAGCATATTATGTGTTACTTTTCATATTCAAGTTGTGTCTGCCTCTTCAGTTCACTGGTCCATATGCCCCTCTTCTCTAGAAATACTACCACACTCACTCCAGGTGTGTGTTTCACTAATGTCCTAGCCACCTCTCAATGAAATCATATAGATATTAGGCCCCATAACAGAATTTTTTCTTAGATATCAATCAGAGTTCATTACATTTCTGTTTACATTTGAAACTGCAAGTGGCCAGAGATTCACAGAGGAGAAGACAAGTTGTACATGCTTAGGCAGAAACAGCTTTAAAATGATTGTCTTCTCCTCTACAACAATTGCAAGACATCATTGATTATAAAATTTATCACTACTTCAGAGGTGTTACAAAATGTCATAGAATGGAAGTAACAGTTACATCTAGCAGCCTACTAGTTATTTATAGGATACCACTTGTGAGACACTTTATAGACATATTTAGGTTGCCCAAACAATTGTTCACTGACATTTATGGAGTAACGTCCAATTAATGCCATTAATTGCCATTTATTTCCACAAATTCACATTTGGGCAGAATCTTGAATCTTTACTTTGATCTATCAGGCAGAACAGTTATTTGCCAAATGTCTTCTGTTGTTGGAAGGATGATTGACCTATCATTTGCTCGCACCCTGATAAAGATTTCTCTATAGAGAGTTTTCAAGCTTTCTCCAGTTTATGCTCATCATCAAGTACAATGGGAGAGAGTATAGATTTTGATATAAGAAATCAACAATCCTTCTATTGTAATCTTGCTAATATGTTCTGACCTTTGCTAAATTAGCAAGAAATTTAACCATTCAAAGTTTTGCTCTCAATCTTAAATGAATAGGAGATAACAGTAATTTGTAGGAATGACATCCAGATTTAATGTGAAGTGATATATGCAAATTTTATTATATAAATTAAAAATCCTTAAATATTTTGTTTTTGCTACAATGTACCTGGGGTTTCAACACGCCACATCACATGCCATCAATAAGTGGATGAATGGTTGTTCTGTTACAAAAATGTTTTGAGATTCCCTCTAAATTCTAATATTCATATGAAATTGTTGAGAAAATATAGAAAGATACTATGTCATTTATGAAGTTAGCAGTGTTTGTAAAATATAAATAAAGCAATTTCTTAGTTCATATACTGCTTATCAGGTTTTTGAGTAAATGCAGGAAATTGAAAATAATTTTATAATAAAATAATCCATAGACTACAAATAATAAAAAAAATTCTAGTACACTGACAAGTTGGAAGTATGGCCCTAAAATCAATATCATATACCCTATATCTATTTATATTTTAGAAGAATCAAAATAATGTCTAAATATACAGCTCTATATTGTATTAAGTTGATAGGAAATAAACTTTGCACAGCATTAGAGTACTCACACAATAAAATGTCCTAGGATATGATGAATGTCTTTAATTAAAGTAAACAAATAGGTTCCGGGAAGATGGCGGAGGAGAAGCTGGAATCTGAACAAGCTCTCGCATAGAAAGCAGTTTTAGAGTTCCAGTGAACAGTCCTAAGCCAGAGAATCACACCAAGTGTGCCATCACAGGACAGAGAGTTAGACAAGAGAGGGGAAGCCAAGGAAACACATCAGCTGCCGCTGCAGCGGCAGGGTGGCGGCGGTGACCACCGCCCCGGGGTCATACCTGAGACACAGAGAGCCCGGGACAAAGGAGCCAGACGCAGCGGACGAGCGGACTCTACTCAACACCAACAAGAACCGACAAGGAGCAGACATCTTCATCCTGCTGTTTGCAGACCAGAGACGACCCAGGATCCAAGACTCGGCGTGAGTAAAAGCCCGACGTCCTCACTCCTTCTCAGGGAGCAGAGGAGGGAAGGCCACCCCTCCCCCCCAGCACCAGTGATCTCCATCTTGGATACCAACAAAGCTCGGAGGAGCTGCTAGCTCCAGCTCAGGCCTTGGAATAAAACGAGTCATTTAGCAGGTCACAAGAACTTAACGGCGAAGTGACCTGCCAGACTCAGCTCCATCCAGGGAAAAGTCACCCAGCTCAGGCGCCAGCCATTGAAGTGCCTTGCCTCACTGGAAACCAGAGCCAGAGGCTGCCCCTCCCTCTAGCAGCCACCACAATCAATTGAAAAACAGAAACCCTGAGAATGGCTCCAGGCTGGGCGCTGTGAGCTTTATCGCAAAATAGCCCCAGGGAAAAGCTACTGTTTGTTGAAAGGCCTCAACTCTACCCAGATCCTAGCCTCATCACTGCATGCCCCTCTTTTGTGATTCTCAAAGCAGATCACCCTCCCAGAAAACTAACCTGGGAGGGGGATCTCAAAATCTTGGGTAAAGCAGAGCATTATTCTGCCTCTTCCAACCAACCGACTTAAGAAACCAATCAAGCCACAGGACCTCAAGCTGACCAGAGACTCCAACAAGAGACTGGTTACAGACAAAAGGGAGATACAGGATTCTTCCCACTCCCCCCCCCAAAAAAAAAAATCAAAAAACTTTTTTTTCTTTTTTTTTTTTCTTCTTCTTCTTTTCTTTTTTTTGCTTGTTTTTTGTTTTTTGTTACCTTATATATATATATATATATATAAATATATATATATAAATTTTTCCCTTCTAAAACTTTTATTAATCTTTAATTTTTGCCTCTTCTGAAAAAATAATTGTTTTCCAGTAACTTTTTTTTTTCTCATCTTATAATTTTTATTTTAGGAATATGTGAATGAGCGTTTTCCTTTCTTTTCTTGTCTTCTTTCTTTTTTTCTTTCTTGCTTAATTATCCTTTTGTTTTTTGTCTAGATCTACTGAACTTCTGATCTTTTCTTCTCCCTTTCCCATCCTTAAAGTTTTTCACATCTCCTCTATGTCCCTCTCCTTCTCTGAACATATTCACATTCCTCTCTAAATAGACGGTCTTTTAACCTCTATAATAACATTAATTTTTACGTTTCTATTTTTTTTCTGGTCTCTCTTCATTCCCCTTTCCGTCTCTTCTTTTTCTCTCTCTCTCTACTTGCATCCTACCCAACCCATTTCCTGCACTGTGATTAGGACATAGTTAACTCTCCCTGTGCCTCCCCACACCAATCTATTCCTATTTTTTACCCACATCTCTCCCTAATCCTAATAATTTCTGGTTTTCCAAATTCTTTTCTGCGGTTCGAAGTACTTTAACATATAGTTGTTTGATGTTGAATAGATGTATCTGTTGAACTAGATTGTATCTGTAGACTATTGACTGTACAAACGCAAACTTTGGTTGATGGTTGCCTTAAGATAGTGTTCTAGCACAAAACTGGTGCAATCTTCATCTCAAATGGGCCGAGTAAGCCGGAAAAACACAAGAAAAATGGCAAATTCGGGTATCTCAATTCCCAATCTTGATAATCAGGGATTAGAACAGATAAAGAATAATCCAGAGGAGAGTTCCCAAATAGCTCTACAAACACTAATAGCAAACGTGATAAATGAGAAGTTTGACAATGTACAAAGGACTCTGTATGAGCGTGATAGGGAGAGAGAGGAGGCATCCCAGAAGTTTATACAGGAATATCATAAGCGTGAGGAAGCTACTCAAAAACTGATACAGGATTTGCGTGAACAACTTGAGAATACTCAAAGAGAAAGGGAGGAATGGCGTGAGCAGGCAGAGAACACTCAAAGAGAACTGCAGGAATCCCACGAACGGGAAGAAAGAGAACTGCAGGAATCCCACAGACAGGAGGAAGCTAATCAAAGAGTAATTTGAGAATTGAGAGAAAAGGTAGAGAATACACAAAGATCACTAAAGGCATTCATGGAATCCATTAACAAAGAGCTGAAGGAAGTCAGGGAGACCACAAAGGGATTGCTGAATGGAAGCCAACAGAAGGAATGGGAGTCCAAAGAAACCATAACCAATCAACTAAGTGATTTGAGAACAAACACTGAACACCAAATTAAGGAAGTAAAGAAATTCATACAAGACCTAAAACAGAGCTTCAACAAAGAACTTGAAGCCATCAAAGCTGACCAATTAGAAGGAAAAGAGATAAAAAACAAAGTAGAGAGTCTTGACAGCAGGTTAGACCATGCAGAAGATCGAATCTCAGGGATTGAAGACAGCCTAGATATTATAGAGAAAGAACATACAACCATCCAAGACAAGTCCAAGAAATATGATAGGTCTATCCAACACCTGGAAGACACCATCAGAAGGCCCAATCTAAGGATAATGGGTGTAGAGGAGCACCTAGAAACAGAAGTTAATGGTCTAGGATATTTGTTTAACAGGATCCTAGCAGAGAACTTCCCAAACATACAAAAAGATAGGCCTATTCAGATACAAGAAGCTTTTAGAACCCCAAATAGACCAGACCAGAATAGGACATCTCACCATCACATTATAATCCACACAGGATCAACCCAGACCAAGGAAAAGATCCTAAAAGCTGTCAAGGAGAAAAGGTTAATCACCTATAAAGGGAAACCAATTAGAATCACCTCAGATTTCTCAGCAGAGACAATCAAAGCAAGAAGAGCCTGGAATGATGTATGCCATGCCCTAAAAACAAACAACTATCAACCAAGAATACTGTAACCAGCTAAACTCTCCTTCATAACTGAAGGCCAAATAAAAACCTTCCATAGCAAAGAAAAATTGAAACAATACATCTCCACCAAACCAGCCCTACAAAAGTTTCTTAAAAATGTCCTGCACATAGAAAACCAACAAGACCACAACAAAGGCCAAGAAACTGCACCCAAACTGAGAATCCAAGAACCTTAGGAAGAACCCAGTTTTTGCAGCCCCCAAGAAGGTGGATAACATGGCAGGAACTCCCAAATACCTCTCAGTCCTCTCTCTTAACATTAACGGACTGAACTCTCCAATTAAGCGACATAGACTGTCTAGTTGGATTAAAAACCAAGACCCTTCTATCTGCTGCCTGCAGGAGTCACACCTTGCCCGTAAAAACAAACACATTTTCAATGTTAAAGGCTGGAACAAAATCTACCAAGCAAATGGCCCTCATAAACAGGCGGGAGTTGCAATCCTAATATCAGATAAAATAGACTTCAAATTAAAATTCGTGAGAAGAGATAAAGAAGGTCGCTACATACTAATTAAAGGATCTCTCCTTCAGGAGGATATTACAATTCTAAATATCTATTCGCCAAACAATGGAGCACCCAAATTTATCAAAGAAACACTACTTTCCCTCAAATCCCATATAGATCCAAAGACATTAATTGTTGGGGATTTTAACACACCACTCTCCCCACTAGATAGATCAACTCGGCAAAAACTCAACAGAGAAACCACAGATCTAAACAGCTGCATAGATCAACTAGACTTAACAGACATTTACCGAATATTTCACCCAGCAGCATCAGAATACACATTCTTCTCAGCAGCACATGGAACGTTTTCTAAAATAGACCACATTTTAGGCCACAAAGCAAACTTGTCTAAATTCAGAAACATTGAAGTTATACCTTGCATTCTCTCTGACCACAAGGGAATAAAATTAGAACTCAACACCAAAAGCCACCAAAGAAAGTCCGATATCACATGGAGGCTGAACAACACACTGCTGAATCAAGAGTGGGTCATGGAAGAGATTAGAAAGGAAATTCAAATGTTCATGCTATTCAACAAAAATGAACACACAAATTACCAGCTCCTCTGGGACACAGCAAAGGCAGTACTCAGAGGCAAGTTTATAGCTCTGAGCTCCTACATCAACAAATTGGAGAGATCTGAAACTAACAATTTAATGACACATCTAAACCTCCTTGAAAAAGAGCAGCAAGATAAACCCCAATCCAGTAGATGGAAAGAAATAATCATAATTAAATCAGAATTAAATGAATTAGAATCCAAAAAAACTATAGAAAGAATCAACAAAACAAAGAGTTGGTTCTTCGAAAAACTTAACAAAATTGACAGACCCTTAGCAAACCTTATCAGAAAAAGGAGAGAACACACCCAAATTAATAAACTCAGAGATGAGAATGGAAACATCACCACGGAAACAACCAAGATTCAGAACATTATAAGGGAATACTTCTCAAAACTTTATGCTAATAAGTTTGAGAACTTGACAGAAATGGACCTTTTCCTAGCAAATATTGACATGCCAAAACTAAACCAAGATGAGTTAAACCAGCTTAACAGGCCCATATCAAGCATTGAAATAGAAACAGCAATAAGAGACCTCCCAGCTAAGAAAAGTCCAGGACCAGATGGTTTTACAGCGGAATTTTACAAGGCCTTCAAAGCAGAGCTCACACCAATACTCCTCCAACTCTTCAATGAAATTGAAAGAGAAAGCTCACTACCGAACACATTCTATGAAGCCATCATAACCCTCATCCCAAAACCAGGCAGGGACTCATCAAAGAAAGAGAACTATAGACCCATTTCTTTGATGAATATTGATGCAAAACTTCTCAACAAAATTTTGGCCAATCGACTTCAACAATTCATCAAAAAAATCATACTCCATGATCAAACAGGATTCATTTCAGGGATGCAAAGCTGGTTCAATATACGCAAATCAATTAATATTATTCATCACATCAACAGGAGCAAGAATAAGAACCACATGGTTATCTCAATAGATGCAGAAAAATCATTTGACAAGATCCAACACCCCTTTATGATGAAGGTTCTGGAAAAATTAGGAATCCATGGAACATTCCTCAATATAATAAAGGCTGTATATGACAAACCTACAGCCAGCATTATACTCAATGGTGAAAAACTAAAGCCATTTCCTCTTAACTCAGGAACAAGACAAGGATGCCCACTCTCTCCACTTCTCTTCAATCTAGTATTAGAATGCCTAGCTACAACAATAAGACAAGATGCAGACATAAAGGGGATCCAAATAGGGAAAGAAGAAATAAAACTCTCCCTCTTTGCAGATGACATGATCTTGTATTTAAAGAATCCCATAGACTCCACTCCCAAATTACTCAAGCTGATTCAAAACTTTGGCAAAGTAGCAGGGTATAAAATTAACCCCCAAAAATTAATGGCTTTTCTATATGCCAACAATGAGAAAAGTGTGGCTGAAATTAGGAAAGCAACTCCATTTGTAATAGCCCCACAAAAAATAAAATACCTAGGAATTAACTTAACCAAAGAAGTGAAGGACCTCTATGATGAAAACTTTAAAATCTTGAAAAAGGAAATCAACACAGAACTTAAAAAATGGCAAAACCTCCCATGCTCCTGGATTGGCAAGATTAACATCGTGAAAATGGCAATACTTCCCAAGGCTATCTACAAATTCAACGCGATACCTATCAAAATTCCACCCTCATTCTTCAAGGAAATAGAGGAGGCAATCCAAAAATTCATATGCAACAATAAAAGACCCCGAATAGCAAAAACGCTCCTCAACGGAAAGAACACTGCTGGAGGAATATCAATACCAAATTTCAAACTCTACTATAAAGCCATAGTAATCAAAACAGCTTGGTATTGGCATAAGAACAGACCTCAGGACCAATGGAATAGAATTGAAAACCCAGAAATGAACCTACAGACCTATAGCCATCTAATCTTCGATAAGGAAGCTAAAACAATAGAATGGAAGAAAGACAGCCTCTTCAGTAAATGGTGCTGGCAAAATTGGTTAACTACATGTAGAAAACTAAAGCTAGATCCTTATATATCACCCTGCACCAGAATCAACTCCAAATGGATCAAAGACCTTGAACTCAAAGCAGACACTCTGAAAACATTACAGGATGGAATAGGAGAAACCCTAGGTCTCCTTGGCTCAGGTCGAACTTTTCTGAATAGAGACCCGGAAGCACAACAAATCAAAGAAAGGTTGGACAAATGGGATTGCATAAGATTGCAGAGCTTCTGCAGGGCAAATGACATAGCTGGCAAGATCAATAGAAAGCCCACCGATTGGGAGAAGATCTTTACTAGCCATACAATGGACAAGGGTCTCATATCTAAAATATTCTTGGAACTCAAAAAATTAAACCACCCAACAACAAATCCTCAAAGAAACAACTGCCCAATAAATAAGTGGGCGAACGACTTAAAGAGAAGCTTCTCTGAAGAAGGAAGAAGGATGGCCAATAGACACATGAAGAAATGTTCAACATCCCTAGCCATAAAAGAAATGCAAATCAAAACAACATTGAGATATCACCTCACTCCAGTTAGAACAGCAAAAATCAAGAACTCTAACAACAACAGATGCTGGAGGGGATGTGGACAGAAAGGAACCTTACTTCATTGTTGGTGGGAATGTAAACTTGTTCAACCACTTTGGAAAGCAGTATGGAGGTTCCTCAAAAGACTTCACATAGATCTCCCCTATGATCCAGCAATCCCACTTTTGGGCATTTACCCAAATGTTTACAAACAAGACCACACTAAAGCTACCAGCACAACTATGTTTATTGCAGCATTATTTACCATACCTAAGATATGGAACCAACCCAGATGCCCCTCAGTAGATGAATGGATCAAGAAAATGTGGTATATATACACAATGGAATTCTATGCCTCCATCAGAAAGAATGACATTTCCCCATTTGTTAGGAAATGGAAAGGTTTGGAAAAAATTATATTAAGTGAAGTAAGCCAGGCCCAAAGAAGCATAGGTCCCATCGTTTCCCTTATTTGCAATATCTAGTATAGGTATGCGTCAAGCGGAAAAGTTCAGATAATGTGATGTTAGGAAAATGAACCCTTAAATATGTATTTTAATGTTTTCGTTTCTTTCATGCATGTGTTTCTAACGCATTTATAAGATTATTTCTTTGTTGCTTTGTATGTCCCTCCCCCACAATGTAACCCCCGCTTTCACTATATTTGATGTCAGTATAACATGTGGAGGAGATGGGGACAAACAAGTCGTTTAAGGATTCAGGTGGACCTGTTGCAACAATGAGAAGTACAAAATGTCATGTCAAAACCAGCTTTACAATGTCGGTGTGGGGGGGAAGGGGGGTATAATTGGGTGGGGGGAGGGGGGTAAAATTGGGTGGGGGGAGGGGGGAGGCGGGGAAGGGAAGTGAAGTGTAAACAAAGGAGGAGGCTGCAATGCTTGGTAAGAAATGTATGCATTATCCTGCCCATGTAATTGTAGCCCCTCTGTACAGTATGTTCTCAAATAAAATAAAATACAATTAAAAAAAAAAAAAGAAATGTATGCATTATCCTGCCCATGTAATGGTAGCCCCTCTGTACAGTATGTTCTCAAATAAAATAAAATTAAATTAAAAAAATAAAAATAAAAATTCTCAATAAGTACTTGAAAAAAAAGTAAACAAATAATTACATCATTTTAAATATAAATATAAATATAAATATAAATATATATATATTTACCCATTTCTTTGGTTTTAGTGGTATTAGAGTTTTGACCTGTGGCTTTTTTTGCAATCAGCATACCACCTTAGCCCACCTTCAGACATTTTTTTAAAAATGAGTTATGTTCAAGTAGAATCTTAGTTTTTTGTCCAGACCACAATACATCTACCTATGTTCCTCATGTAATTGGGACAACAGATGTGCACCACCATGAGAAGCTTATTTGATAAGAAGAGTCTAACATTTTGCCTAGAATTGCCTACAATTGTGACACTCCTCTCCACCTGCCAAGTAGCTGGGATTATAGACATGAGCCACACTCTTCTAAAAATAAAAGTTATTATTCGTCCAAAGAAGTGAAATAATAAATGTCAATAGGAACAAGAATGGTCATATATTAATTCGCAGATGATTGACTTGATAGACTATATGAAATCATTTTTTAAATAGAAGAAATATAGGTGGGCATTTTTAATATCTCTGGATGTCTAGGACATTTATAAACATGATATCAAGACAGGAAATGTCAAGAAAAAGTTGATAGCATTTGAAATACTAAAAACAAAAAGCATTACAAAAGTACACAAAATTGAAATATTTGTGACATATGTGCCAAATATCTAAATATCCAAAATGCTTATAGTCACAAAGAAAATGTAACCCTTTCAAAGTCCACCTCAGAAAAAAAGAAAAAGTGAGCAATTCATAAAAGAAAATATAGCCAAAGGAGATTTAATTTAATGATATATTGTTTTAGAAAAAGCAAGCTGCAAATGCATATTACAGTATGAATCATTTTGTAAGAAATGTTTTACTTTTATATTTATATATAAAGAAATGAAAATTTCTATAAGTAAAACTTACAGATAATTTTATATATGCTTATGGTTTAGTGTGATTAGCAATAGAGATAAGTTCTTAAATCTTAAAAAATTAAGATAATAAATAAATTCTGCACGAATCTTTCTACTGAAAGAATAAATGAATGTAACAAAAGAAGATGTGTACACTATTCATCAACATGATTAGCAGATTGATATTTTGTCTTCATTTTTTTGTAAAATCTGTCAATTGAGATTAGGTATATGATCAATCTACTTTCTCATTTGAATGATATAAATACTCCCCTAAATTTCCTGACTTAAAAAAATTTCCTGAAGATTTTGCTACATTTGCTACAACTGATACCAAATTTGCCTTTATTTAAAAAGGTTACTTCACACATTGACTTTTCTTATTTCCCATACTGTTAGTGGTCTGGAACCAAGCAGTTGAATATGATTTTTCTTATTATCAAATTTAACTGAAGTTTGAGGAAATTACCTAGAAAATTCAGCTTCTAGACTTTCTCTAACCTTGGATTATGACTATCAAAGTTAAATATATGGAGAAATTATTCTATATTTGGTGTTTCTGTATGACATAGCTCTCCACAAAAGCTGTGATCTTCATGAAAGTTATTATCTCAATTTGGTTCCAATAAAATAAAATTGCAGTCATAATGGTAAGTGATAAATTTAATGTATAATCACTAGTGTTATTGGCTGGGATGAGTTATCATCCTGCTAATGTAATTCTGTGCTGTGACGTTTTACTGAATGTTTATATTCGTGGGTAATGGGTGCTAATAAAGCATGGATAAATTTAGATGGATTACCTATATTAAAAAATTTAAACCAATAATTCTAAGTATTCTTCTAAATGTTACAGTCCATTTTTTTATGTACTGTTGAATACATTACTCTCTGATTGGGTTTTTTATTGCTATTACATTTGAGGAGAAAAATGTAGATATTTACTGAAACATTTTTCTGAAGACAATTGTTCAAAGCAAACAATAAAATTAAAATGATGCTTTGTTTTGTAAATTTATGACATCTCCTAAAAGTGAATTCTCAATTGAAACAATATAATTGACCTACTCCAATGAAATGCAAATAGATTGCTAAAATGACATCATTTTATGTAACAAACTAGATGCTTATGAGCATAGTTGTGATTACAGTTCTTAAGGAAAGAACAGGAGATTCCTTTCTCTATTTTTGAGTAGCAAAGGGATGAATTTTCATATTTCTCAATTTAATTCTTTTAATTTAAAATCGTTATAAAGGCAGTGATATATATGTGTGCTATATTAACATTTCTCATATATTTGCATAAACAACTTTTAATGCGTGAATTATTGAATTGTATTTTGTATACAAGTGGTTTGCTAAGACATTCTTTTTTTTTTTTTTTTTTGGGTCCGGTCGTGGAGCCTGAACTCTGGGCCTGGGCGCTGTCCCTCAGCTCTTCAGTTCAAGGCTAACGCTCTACCACTTGAGCCACAGCGCCACTTCCGGCTTTTTTCTTTTTGCTTATGTGGTGTTGAGGAATCGAACCCAGGGCCTCATGCATGGGAGGCAAGCACTCTACCACTGTGTCACCTCCCAAACCCTTGCTGAGACATTCTTTACTGAAAGGAAATTCAGTTTTAAATTCTAGGACATGGTTTACAGGAAAATGTTCCATTTTCTCCATATAAGTTATGTCACAAAATGCATCTCCTTTTTTTTTCATTTTTTTATAGTGAAAATACCATACAGAGGGGTTACAATTACATGGGCAAGGTAATGAGTACATTTCTTATCAAACATTGTTGCCTCCTCCTTTGTTTCCCCATACCATCCCTTCCCCTCTCCACTCCCCCACCTCCACACCCCCCTACCACCACCTCCTCCAATCCCCCATCCCTTACCCTGCCAAAGTTGTAAAGTTCTTTTTCTACATAACATCTTGTACATATCATTGTTGTAATGAGTCCACCTCTTGCATAAAGTTCTAAGATAAGGCACTAAAAGTCTAAGCATTCAATCAGGGAACTTTGTCTTCAGGCAACCTGATTATAGGGAAACAGAAACCTGAGACTTAGTAGGTAGAAGAACCTAAAGTAACTATGTTCTTCCATATAATATCCGTTTAAAAACTTAAATTACAAATTAATGTACATATCTGAATTTAATGCTTTCATGCAATATGTTTAAAGCTGCTGAATAAAATTAAGTCATTATTATTGTATCAGAACTCATAGTGTTTTGCATTTACATATTGATCAAATCTTCACACCTAATGTCAGTCAAACTTGTCACTTTCTTATTACTGAACTTTTATTTTTATTTTTATTTTATTTATTTATTTTTTTTTTTTGGGGTCCAGTCATGGGGCCTGAACTCTGGTCCTGGGCGCTGTCCCTCAGCTCTTCAGCTCAAGGATAGCGCTCTACCCCTTGAGCCACAGAGCCACTCCCGGCTTCTTTTTCTTTTTGCTTATGTGGTGCTGAGGAATCGAACCCAGGGCCTCAAGCATGCAAGGCAAGTGCTCTACCACTGAGCCACCTTCCCAACCCCATTACTGAATTTTTAATTTCACTAATTTTTAATTTCCTAGCAAAGTCTATACAGGACTTTTGTAAGTCTCCTTGAGAGACAAGCATAAGTGTGAACGACTCTTATAAGTAGTGTTTGAAAATGTAATAATGCATTAAAATTTCCTCAAATGCAGCCTTCCTTTCTGTCTTACTCTGTGCTGTAGTGTTATCACTTTCTAATGCATTATTGTTCTTTATTACTATCTCCAATATTATGTAAGAATATTATCTCTATAGAAGAAGCTTTCTTCCTTTTTCCTCCTTCCCTTCTCCTCCTCCTCCTCCTCCTCCTCCTCCTCCTCCTCCTCCTCCTCCTCCTCCTCCTCCTCCTCCTCCTCCTCTTCCTCCTCTTCCTCCTAATCCTCCTCCTCTCTGTATTCATAAATGTATACATGCATACATTTTTATATGTTGATTTATCTTACCTCTGAATTCATATGACTAAGTCACCTACTCCATATTGCAGACTTTAGATCTCTAGGCTTAGCTCACCTTTGTAATTACCAATTTCAGAGAAAATAGAGCTTGAACTTTCTAATAGCCCCAACAATGTCACAGAGTGCACATTCATTAGACTAACAGCCCTATTTTCTGAGTAAATTGTTGCAATCTGGCTTCCTGTAAAGTTGAGAATGCTCTGATTGTCTTGGGTACTACTCAAATTCTGGCCTGATCAGCATTCCCTAAGAGTTTATGTTACCTCAGACCAGCAGAGTAGGAATTTGCATTTTAACAGGATTTTCTGGTGATGTGAATTTAGTCCTCTTTGCTCCAAGTGATGCAGGAATCCTAAAAAAAGGAGTGTGGCCACCCCACATGAACTAAAGGCAAAAGCATAAAAGCATCCTAATGGCATTCTACCAGTAGACAGAAGGAATGTTAAGCATGTAACAATAATAAATACCCCAAACAACAGGTAGTGTGTATTAAGCAGTGTATATACTAGGCACTGTGCCAAGTCTTTTCCAGGTGGTATTTAGTATTCATGGTGTTCTACAATATATTCTCAGAAGGGGTATCTTAGGTTGCAAGGGATTAAATAAATGGCTGACAATTCCTACTGAGGAAACAATGAATAAATTAATTGATAACATAATGTTGGGTATTAATGAGTATCAAAGGGAAATTCAAAACACAGAAATACAGCATAATTAGGGATGGTTGGCTGAAGAGTTCAATTTAGGCAGATCAATCAAGGTAAACCTGAAAAAGTATGTTTGAGTAAAAACTTTAGCTCAGTAAAAGACACCTTATAAAAGGTAAAGATTGGAAGTGGTACTCTGGCTCAAGTGGTAGAGTGCTTGCCTTGAGCTGAAGAGCCCAGAGACAGCACCCAGGCCCAGAGTTCAAACCCCACACCTGACAAAAAAAAAAAAAAAATGAAAAGATTTTAAAAGGTAAAGATTGATACCATTCCAGACAAAATGAAAATTTAAAAAAAGTCAAAACTTTGAATTCCCAATTTAAGAGCTTGGCATACTTGAAGAGAGACAGAGAGAGAGAGAGAGAGAGAGAGAGAGAGAGAGAGAGAGAGAGAGAGAGAGAGAGAGAGAGAGAGAGAGAGAGAGAGAGAGAGAGAGAGAGAGAGAGAGAGAGAGAGAGAGAGAGAGAGAGAGAAAGGAAGGAAGGAAAGAAGGAAAGAAGGAAAGAGGGAAGGAAGGAAGGAAGGAAGGAAGGAAGGAAGGAAGGAAGGAAGGAAGGAAGGAAGGAAGGAAGGAAGGAAGGAAGGAAGGAAAGAAGGAAGGAAGGGGTAAAAGAAATCCAGCATGGCTCACAATGGTGAATTCAGATATGAGCCAAGATACATTTCATGAAGAATCTTTGCTCCGTTAGTCTTAGTAGAATAGAAACTCACTAAGAGCTTTTATTTTTTTTATTGTGAAAATACTGTACAGAGGGGTTACAATTACCTGGGCAAGATAATGAGTTCATTTCTTATACTAAGAGCTTTTAAATGAAGGAATAACATGATTTAATAGATATTCTAAATAGATATAAATTAGACATATATTAGAATAAATAGATATTCTAATGATAGGTGGAGAAATATAAGATGTCAGGGACAGCGGCTAGGATATTATTGCAATATTAGTGTAGGAAATTGATGAAAGAGGGTTAGACCAGTAAATGTTTTAAAGTAAGAGTCAATAGGTTTGCTGATGACTTAAATGTGTGTAGGGGGGTTTAATGACAATTACACTTGTCACTTTGCATTAAGAATGTTGATGCATATATATGCTAATTATGGACATGGAGATCCTTAAAGATGAAGCAAGTTGAAGAATCAACTTTTGTGCTTGTCATGTTTCAGGTAACTACCAGAGGTCCTAGTAAAATTACTAAGAATAAATCACTGGATAAACTGGAGATTTAGGATGTAGTTCAGAAATTGTGAAATAAGCCAGATGGAAGTGGCTCACACCTGTAATCCTAGCAACTCAAGAGCCTGAAATCTGAGGATTGTATAAGACTTAACTCCAATTAACCACCAAAACCAAAACAATAACATCAGCAACAACAACAAAAGCCCAGAGTGGCTCAAGTGGTAGATCTTGCCTTGCCTTGCTCATACTCAGGGACAGTGCACTGCCCCTGAGTTCAAGCCACAGGACCAGCACCAAAAGAAAAAAAATGGTAACAATGCTCGACAAGAAATGTACTCATTACCTTACTCATGTAAGTGCAACCCCTCTGTACAGCATCTTTACATTAAAATAAAATTAAAAAAAATAGCTTGGGAAATAAGTGATACGTTATTTCCAGTCATGGAAACTGAATATGTTAATCTAGGCTTTATTCCACAGTCACTGAAATCATGCAGGTGAAACAAAGGTCCTGCAGTCTGTCTGATAGCTATGTTCACTGTACACAAGACCTCTTCTGTCACTGCAGTGGAAGAAAGGCTTGTAGTCCCTCCCTCATGGCTGTGCTTCAAAATGTAAGATTAGAAGTGACACACAGCCCTTCCCCCACAGTTCATTAGCAGGACCAGTTGAATATCCCTTCCTGACTGGAGGGGTTTGGAAGGGTGGAGGTATGTGTAGAGTCATTTGGTGATTACTATTGTCCAATATATAATATCTCATTTCTAAGTAGAAAAATACAAATAGGAGGGGAGATAGCTATTTTCATCAAATATTAAAATAAGCTCACAGTATTGTGCATTTCTAAAATAATCTAACATCATTATAAAAGCTATCACCCAGTTTTTCCAGCCAATGCAAAAGGACAGCTTAGAAGTAGTAGGTCCAGGAATGTTACAACTTTTCTCAGTTAACTCTTTTTTCTCTATCAGACACACTGTGCCACATCATACATGTGCAATATGAATGGACTATGCAAAAACATTTGTAAATCAGAAATTTGTTCATAAAATAGTTATAGGATAGGGACTGGAAATGTGGCTTAGTTGTAGAGTGCTTGCCTAGCATGCATGAAGCCCTGAGTTCGATTCCTCAGTACCACATAAATAGAAAAGACTAGAGGTGGCGCTGTGGCTCAAGTGGGAAAGTACTAGCCTTGAGCAAAAGAAGCTCAGGGACAGTGTCCAGGTCCTGAGTTCAAGCTCCAGGACCAGCCCCCACCCCCGCACCCCCGCCTCCAAAAAAAAAGTGTAGGAATAAACTCTGAAACCAGGAATGCTAAATCTTAAAGCAATGAAAAAGAACTGTTGTAATTTAAATAAACCATAATTAAATTAATGTATCTCAAAAATGAAAACAGGCTAGGTGTTAGTGGCTCACATCTGTAATCCTAGCTACTCAGGAAGTTGAGATCTAAGGATTGCAGTTCAAAGCAAACCCAGGCAGGAAAGTCTGTGAGACTCTTATCTACAATTAACCATGAGAAAATTAAAAGTGGTGCTGTGGTTCAACTGGTAGAGCATTATCCTTGAACCTAAGAGCTAAGGGACAGTGCTCAGGCCCACAGTTCAAGCCCCACAACCAACAAAGAAGAAAATGAAAAGAAAAAAAAGAAAACAGAACAGTAAACATTTGACTTTTAAATTTAGTCCTGTGAATTCTCTTGTTCTATAACAGATGCTATCTCTATATAAACTTTTGAAAACTATGTATTATATCATTTCCATCATCATAACATTTAATATTTTTGAATATCAGTTTGTAAATATATTGATAGAGCCTCTTCCTTTGAAAGTATTACTCCAGCTTGAATATTGTAGTAGAAAACTTATAAAATGAAATATTTATTTATTTTTACTGCCTTTGCAAAGGCCTTGTTTTATTCTGTCTGCACAGCAGCTAACTATGTTCTTTTGAAAGAACATTGGAAGTTTTGCTGCTTATGTATCATCATTATGCCTTCTAACAATTATGCTACTTAATTTTTTTAAGTAAAGAGTTTCAAAGAAAAAAAGGGAGGTACATTGGTGAATAACATGCGTTCATAGTGCAACTCACTTCTGAAAATGGTGACCTAATAATGTCATAAATAACAAATATTCAGGATGATTACGGTTTGCAGCGCTGTTAACTGGCTTTGATGAATGGTTGAGATACGATGTCATAACCATTGTTTATATTTTTACTTTTTTTATCTGTGACAGACTTTGGTTACTTACTAGCCTTAAATATCTAAGTCCTTTCAAAATAACTTATGAAATAAGCACTATTTTATAATTGTTATATAATCATTTCAGTCATCTTTATCACTATAATGAGAAAATTATTTTATCATAAAATGTTATACATAATAATTACAGCATCACCATATTACTCAAAGTATGCTTTTAAGGAACTCAATGTTTATTTTAATTTCAATATTCTTCTATTACAAAATAAAATTGAACAATTTTAATATACACATGAATTTATTTGTGTCTGTGTTAGTCTCTTTATGCTAATTCATTAAACTCTCTAAGGATATTAAGTGGATTTTACTCCACTATAAAATAAAATGTTAAAAATTGAATTAAGCAATGGTCTATATTAAATCTAGATAGACATTCATAAAGAAGGTAGAGTTAGAACATATAAATATACAATGTATTAATGGTTATTTTATATAAATCTCTCATAAATTAAATGGTGCATAAATAATGCCATATGGAAAATATGAGCATTAACAAAAACATGAAATGTTCTATTGAAGAGAAACACATTTCACAGTTGTTAAATTTGAATATGAGATATTAAATAATACCAATTTCATGTCTACTTGATTACTCTAAGAATGACAAGTATCTCGTGATAAATATTTGCATCTCAAAAGTCATAATTAGTGGAAGATTTTTAAAAAATATCTACTTAATGTACTAATTGGATAGTAGCAAGAAAAGTAACATCATAGCAGCCACACATACAATTGAATTTGAGGGATTATAATTACAGAAAAAAATTGATGGCAAAGAAGAAAGTGGCATAGTGGTTAAGTGAAAATAGCACTAACTGATTTGTATTTCTCTGAAAAATTCCAGGTGTTGTCAAAGTGGATTATGGAGATGTGTCAGTCAGGAAAACACTAAGAGAAAATCTGCAGTGTAAGCCCTTTTCTTGGTACCTAGAAAACATCTATCCGGACTCCCAGATCCCCAGGCGTTATTACTCACTTGGTGAGGTATGAATTATTTATGTTGGTTAAGTTATAAATATATTTTGCAAATGGAGCAATTTCTAAAGCGCTCAATTTTTGTTATGAATAAAATGCGGTAAAGGTTTTTTTTTTTAAATAGATGTAGTTTAAATGACTTCTCATATTTTTTTTCAAGGACCATAAAGTCTTCATCACAGAAAATTGCAAAGTGAGGGGAAAGCTAAGATGGAGCACACAATATTTCTTGTTTATCAACAGTTCCAAAATTTTTATGAAGTGTGAGCTTACTCTCCTATAAATTTTAATGAACACTAGGAGCTTTTGTTTATATGGGTTATAACTATTAATATTTACTATCCTGAAAATTAAATGAAGAGTGTAAAGCCTTATCTTTGATTTAAATTTATGAAAACAGAGATAATATTCCCTTAAAAAATAAATACACTTTACAAAACAAAATCCGATATTGAAAGTAATAACATCAGTTATATATTTGTGAATTTCATTCATGTCTGGCTTAACAGGAGGTAGTTGGATTCTGAAACCTGCTTCAGTATTAACAGTGTTGCAATAGGCCATATTGTTGAAAACTGCCCATAAGAAACTGTGAAAACTGCATTGTATCTCTGTTATTATAAAAGTGGCTAGGCATCCATTGATCTCTATCACTCTTTTTCAAATACCTTATTTAGAAATACACAGGTTATAGTTACATCAACAGCATAATTATACAAACATAGATAAGACATATTTAAGTACTAAAGTATCATCATTCTTATATGAGTTGTCTAATTACTGGCTTTATGGTCGGATGTCTACTACTTTATTAGCTGTGTTAATGTCTTTGCAGGAAATCTTTTGATTTAAATATATTTTCTGAGTTGTGAAAGGATGTATGTATACTAATAATGACATGCCATTTTTAGGTTGGTGACTTTAGGTAAGTCACTGAACAGTCCTGTTGTTTGGGTTGGTTTTGTTTATATGGCAATGTTGTTCTGCTGTAGTGGTATCATCTTCATGTTACTACTAATACCACAGTGATTTATATTCCATGCACACATGCCTGAGGGTGTTTTTATAAACTTGAACACTCTGATGTTAAGCTATCCAATAAAATGTCTACGACTATTGTCTCTTTAATGCAGAGTTTGATTTTTCACAAACCACATTGTATCCTCAGAAAAGCATGCTTCTATTCTTCTTTTAAAACAATTTTCCCACTGTAGTCTATGAACAAAAGAATGAATAAACATCAGTTCCAAGCAAAGATGACTTTTTGGAAACTCACTGTGGCCACCAGGTAACTCTTGAGAAAAACTCCAGGCTCTGAAGCAAAACTAGATGTTTTTTTTCCAAGTTAAAAAAAAATCACCAGATATCCAATGCTATGTATTGCTGCATTACACCAAGGAAACTGCACTACATCAAGGAAACTGCCTTAAAAGAAAAAAATACAGCTGGTTGCTGGTGGCTCATGCCTATAATCCTATCTACTCAGGAGGTTGAGCTTTGAGGATTGTGGTTCAAAGCTAGCTCAGGCAGGAAAGTCCATGAGACTCTTATCTCCAGTAAACCACGAGAAAACAGGAAGTGGCCTTGTGGCTCAAGTGGTAGAATGCTTGCCTTGAGATGAAGAGCTCAGGTTCACTGTTCAGGTCCAGAGTTCAAACCCCACAACCGAAAAAGATAAAAAAGAAAAGAAAATATTCTAGATAAATTCCTCTTCTTCTTTACAACATGTTGATTTGGAATTAGGTATAACCTTTGATGGATCAGAGGGTTATACCTTATAAAATGCTTTCTGAAAAAAAAATTAGATTGAGATTTGAAACATGTGCACGACAGTTGTATTGGGAAAATCCCAAGGCCTGGGCTCAAGCAAAGTAGGTTTCCAATTGTAGCTGTGTGGAAACAGAATGGTACATGGTGTCCTCTCAGTATCTTGGTCTGCAGAATGAAAGTATAATACAAGGTTATAGTGATGACTGCAATCAGAGCACCCAGCACAATGATGAGCAAGACGAATTAACCCAAGTAGTTATAGTATAATAATTATACTTGCTAGCATTTATTGATGATTATTGTTTAAATTCTTTTAGACGCTTTATTTAAATTATACTATTTAAAAATAAGCCCCAGTAAATGCCATTAAAACAACAACACAAAAAAAACTCTGATACAGGGTTTTTGCTTTTATCCCAGAAATAGTGAAGAAACTGACATGTAGAAACATTATGTGCATTGCTTATGAGTTACAGATCTAGTTAACCATTGGAAGTCAAGACTCACATGTTAGTTTCAACAGTAAAGTTCACTTTTTTGTTATAATTGGAAGGAGAAGCTGGCTTATTTTATTCATTCAGAATGTTTTTTTATTAAACGAGAGTTGGAGCTGAATCCTAAGCTATATGTAGAGAATACAAAGCAAATCAAGACAACCCTTTACTTTTAAGGTACTCTATTAAAATGAGGAAATGACAAGAAACAACCAAACAGGTAAAGAAAACTGGTAGAAATACAAGATGGCCTACATGAACTAAATGGTTGATAAGAACTGTTGCTATAAGAACAAATAAAATCTTCAACTTCATGAGATACATTTTATCCTTTCTGGGACACTAACATAGTGTCATTTTCTACTTTAAAATCAAGCTTTAAAGAAATCCAACCTAGCATGTTTCTATGGAAACCCAAGGGCAAATTCACCAAGCACTTACTCAATTCAAATTTGTGTTGTCAAGTATACATAATTTGAGATGGACATATTGATAATAAGTTTGTGTTTAACTGTTAATGGAAAATACACATTTGTTTAAGCATTTTCATTTCTTGCTGTCATTACCACTATTGAAAGAAATGGCAAATGCTACCTTTCTACATACATGAGGTTATTTTCTCTTCTGATAGACTCACAAAATTATATCAAGTGCCCAAGCTACTTGTCATCTGAACAACAAATCATTCACAGTATATTCATATGTACTTCTCCTTAATTTACTGTGAAACTGTTAGGTCCTAAACATTTGTATGCATTCTTAAGCTTTTTAAAATAAAAGGTCTATGTATTTAATATTGTTATATATTGGTAAATAGAAATATTCATCTGTCATATCTTACTACTTTGTCTGTTGTATTGGAGTTTGTAGTGACATATAGGCTATTCAATTTCTCCATCATATATCAACAAATTAATCATCAGTAAATTTAGTGATAGCTGTATCTAAAATCTTGTTTGTTTATATCTTGCTCAGATAATTGGAATATTACTTGTCCCAGCTTGTGAGTTACAAGCAGTTTCCAATGGGAAGTTAGAAGCTGTGCAATTGCTTTGAACTAAACCTTTAAGTAACTTAATGAAGCATGTGGCATTTAGACTCAGTAAGCAGATCATAATGGAATAAAGAGGTTGAGCTCCTTCCAGCATTAAATTCTCCTTTAAATAGCCCTTTAACTTATGTAGATTTAACATGCCAGGTTCTGATCTTGTGAATATAAAAACTAATTCTGATACAAGATGAAAAATGACATTCTATAATGAATATCTTAGTGTAGGCTTTATTTTGGCTATGACTGAGTAGCTTTCTGAAAAATTATTATGCTGCTATTTGGAACAAAATAATATTAGAGGGCAAGGGGAAGGAGAAGAATATTGTTGGAGCCTACAGTTTGCTTATGCATGCTTTCTGAAGATGCTTTGACATTTATCTATGCATTTTGTATCATGTACTTGACCTCAGTATTTCCTTTTCCACTTAACATTATATAACCATAGCAACTAGTTAATGTCCTTATATATATAGTATTGTATTTTGTAAATAATTTAGAAGAGTGAGTTTAAATAACTAAAAATAGCTATCTAGTCTATAAAGCTGCTATGCTGCAGGGATTAAGGATAAAATCAGTTAAGGACAAGCACAGAAGCTAAAATGCTTAAAGGCTCACATCCTCCATGGTAATCACATTTATTTATAGGTTCACCGTGTTCCTGACCTTCTAATAGGCTAACCAGTATGAAATCCTCATTTTTATACACAAATCTAGTCATTCTTTCAGCCCATGATTTTATTTCTAAGTTTCTGGGGACCCAGCAGCTAATTTTAATCCTAGGATAACTGTGTATACACATCTATGAGCAAAATATGCCATTTTTCATCAGTTGTTAACCTTGAAGACTGCTGAGTGAATAACTAGACTATGAAAACTGAGCTTTGAAACATACTTTACTTCCTGTTTTTGAAATGATTCTAATTTTATAACTGAAGTGTGTATTGACGCCAACAACTATAACAAACCACAGAGCAGGGGGATTTTTTGTTATTAAATTATCTAAGAAATAACATTTTTGGTGCTATTGTTATCTACTTAAATCAATGATATTGTTCATTTTTCTGGTTTGTATTTTTTATGAAGGAAGTTAAAATTTTCTATAACATCAACTTTAAAATTCTACAATCATTAATCATGTCTTTCTGAATTATTATCAGGTTTTATACGTTTAATATGTTTCTTCTGTTTTTGGTAATCAGCTTATAGGCTTAAATGAATTAGAGCAATCATATTATGGAAAATGAATTTGCAACTGTAGAATTCCTTACAAGTGTACTTATTTCCTTCTTTAAAATGAAACTTAATGGGATTGACCTGTGTTAAATAATAAGTTAGGGGATAATAAATTTTATAGATAATAAGTTATATAGATATAGTTATATAGGATGCACACATTAGAGTAATTAAAGTTTTTAAAATATTTGCGCTTACATGGCCTTGTCTTTAAATGTATTTTACATAAGTTTTTGAAAGGTAAACACTGGTATTACCTGGGAACTAAACAACTTTCTTTAAGAATTAGAGAAGGCTCTGATATTTGCTTTTACAATCCAACAGAGGAAGCAAAAACATATTATAGAAATGATTTTTTAAAAAACCTTACAATGATGTGTTACTGAGAAGAAAAATGTGGAAAATGCTTTTTGATTTCCAGTGTCAAAACACAATAGAAAAAAATACTCTTTGGCCGGGCGCTGGTGGCTCACTCCTGTAATCCTAGCTACTCAGGAGGCTGAAATCTGAGGATCAAGGTTCAAAGCCAGCCTGAGCAGGAAAGTCAGTGAGACTCTTATCTCCAATAAACCACTAGAAAACCGGAAGTGGCACTGTGGCTCAAGTGGTGTAAAGCTCTCCTTGAGCTGAAGAGCTGAGGGATAGTGCCCAGTGTTCAAGCCCCATGATCGACAAAACAAAACAAAAAACAAAACAAAAATACTCTTGGTAATTGAAAATTATGTCCAACAAATAATAGATTATTTGTAAACAAAAATATCTCACAACCAATTAAAGTTGAAACTGTGGCCTTATGCATTTAAAGCTGTATTAGATGTAGACAATGAGTCACAAGAATATAGACTTTCTAAACTGCCTATCCTCATCTATTGTATTTCTCCCATTTAGGTTAAACATACATTGACTTCCTGTATTATACCCTCTTTGCATCTGTGCATTCTAAAATACATGTCTTATTTTATGTACAGAGACTACAGAATCACATGACATGACTAGGTACAAAATGCCAAAACTAACACAGGCTTTCTTATCAAAATTAGTCTACTCTGGAATTCTAGAAAATGTTCTCCACAGTGATACAGTGTTTAATTTCCTTGAATTCCCCATTCTAAAGAAAGAACAGTAGCAAATCAATGCATTAAAAAAAAGAACAACAAAAAACAGTTAACAACTTTGGCAAGAAAGTAATATGCATGTCAAGGAAATTTTTACAAAGTGAAAAAATTAACATCTAAAACTTCTGAATACCCTGCAAACTATGAATTCTCAAAACTCACTAATTAAAAGTTCTTCTCAGAAAATAAACCTCAAATTGACTGAACAGGGACAAATAGGGCAAAGAAAATTAGGGATTCAGATCTAAAGCTGAGATCAACAGAGCCAAGAGACCTTAAAAATATATTTTTTCATGAAATTGTCCCCTGATTAAACTTTCCCACTTATAAGATCAGGAAAATTGGTGCTATGTGAAAGAAATAGATGAAAATAATAATACAAAATAATTAATGTTGTGAGGCTACGGACAATAAGGAGTAAAACATCTCTGTAAATAATATTAAGAGACTAAAAATTTCCATTGACAGAATAGAGGAAAATGGTAATCTAATTATTCAAAAGAAACTGAAACAAATGCCCTAGATTACATAATATAGAAAAAAAGTAAGTCAAATTCAGTCAAACTCTGAAATGAGATCCTAGAATGTAAAATTTTTAAATAAAGAATAAAAAACTCAAATTAATAATGAAAAACTTTCTCTCTTTTTCTTTCTTTCTTTCCTTTTTCTTTTACTCTTTCTTTCTTTTCCTTTTTTCTTTCTTTCTCTCCCTTCCTTCCTTTCTTCCTTCCTTCCTTTCTTCCTTTCTCTCCCTTCCTTCCCTCCTTCCTTCCTTCCTTTCTTTCTTCTTCTCTCTCCCTTCCTTCCTTTCTTCTTCTCTCTCCCTTCCTTCCTTCCTTCCTTCCTTCCTTCCTTCCTTCCTTCCTTCCTTCCTTCCTTCCTTTCTTTCTTTCTTTTTTCTTTCTTTCCTTCTTTCTTTCTTTCTTCCTTTCTTTCTTTCTTTCTTTTCTTTCTTCCTTTCTTTCTTCTTTCTTTCCTTCTTTCCTTCTTTCTTTCTTTCTTCCTTTCTTTCTTTCTTTCTTTTCTTTCTTCCTTTCTTCCTTTCTTTCTTTCTTTCTTTCTTTCTTTCTTTCTTTCTTTCTTTCTTTCTTTCTTTCTTTCTTTCTTTCTTTCTTTCTTTCTTTCTTTCTTTCTTTTCATGGGGCTTAAACATGGTTGCTGGTCACTGTCCCTGAGCGTTTTTGTTCAAGGCTAGCACACTACCACTTTGAGTCACAGCTACACTTCCAGTTTTCTGGTAGTTAGTTGGAGATCAGAATCTCACAGACTTTCAGACCTAGGCTGGCTTTAAACCATGATCCTCCCATCTTAGCCTCCTGAGTAGCTAGGATTACAGGCAGAAGCTATTGGCACCCAGCAATAATGAAAATTTTATGGAAAAATAGTACACCTACATCATAAAGAGTTTACTAGAAAAAATAATTTATTTTTAAATAAAGAAGATATTTAAATTGAATTATTTAATCAAAAGTAACATATAGAGAATAATCAACAAGATTAAAAATTTTATTTCCTAAATAGGAAAATACAATGAAGCAAATTTATCATTTATAACTCTAGTTCAAGGAAACTTTGTGAAAATAACATTGAAAGTACATTATAATATGAAATATTACTTATCTAAATGAGTAATATATAATAAAATATCAAGATATATTATGGTGAAAGCTACTGTCTAAAAGGAAATGCACTCTTTGCCTGACTTATGTAACTACAACACCTCTGCTTTTAGCATTTTCAAAACAAACTAACAAACAAAAAAAAACTATTAGACTCCAAGGAATTAAAGTTATCTTACTTTTGAAAATAAAAAGGGAACAAACCCCAGATTATCATCAGAGTTGTCAAAAGTGATCCTTTATGCTGGAAATAAATTAGCAGCACTTTATAAATACTCGAAGAAAAGTATTGTCAGCAAGGACTTCTCATCTTCCAAACTGATTTTCAACCTGAAAGGCTAGAGATGCCTGTCAACACAACAGAACTCATAGGTAATGTTAATCATTTGCTTATTTTCCATGTCCAAACTTTGCACATTTCTTAAATTCTTTTCTCCTTGATAGGTCTTATCTAAATCAACTGAAAATCTTATAGCTTTACAAATTTTAAATTTGACCTCTCCTTTCCCATCAGTATTCTTTTGTTCCAAACAATAATGCTGTCTTGCTGGCCATAATAGAGTAGACTCTCATTAATGTCTAATCTGTTCTCTGCATTCTAGCTGGAATAAGCTAATATTATAGCATGCTAACATTCCAAAACTTCTGATTCTTTAAATTTCTTAGTCTTGAATATCTCTTCAGACTGCCCCCTTGCTTTTTCCTTTCCAGCCCCTTCATTAGCCTATCATTTTAGTTATCTCCAACTACATGGCTTGCTCAGCTAGTCTTCTGCCTGGAATGCTTTTCCATATATGGAAATATTGCTGATCTCTTATTTGCATATCTTTCCAAGTGTTGAACTTATAATAAGGTGGTCTTATTTGGGTTCCCTTTTCAATATGGCACCAATTCCTTGTTTTGTATACTTTCCCTGCATTTTTAAGAATTCTTGATTGTCTAACATTATTACAGATTTATTTGTTGCACTATGTCCTTCTTAAGTGTTAATTTCATCATGAGATGACAAATTCTATTTGTTTAAGACCAAATACAGCTGACCATAAACTATTCATTTTCTCAATAATGCTGCTTGATTGAGTTAATGAAACCATATTACAGATTGAAATAATACTAAAAATTTGTGCATTATACAAAGTTGATCAATAATAGTTTGTTATATAAGACAACATATTTGAGCAGTCTTCTTTTTTTTCCACAGTCCTGAGTCTTAAACTCAGGTCCTGGGCACTGTCTCTGATTCTTTTGCTCAAGGCTACCACTCTACCCCTTTGAGCCACAGCACCACTTCCAGCTTTTCTATATATGTGATGCTGAGTAAATGAACCCAGAACTTCATACATGCTGGGCAAACATGCAATAGCTCAGCCAAATCCTCAGTCCTGAGCAGCCTTCTTAAATTCTTAATTTATCATAGAAATAATGTTGTGCACCTATCTAATGTTCCTTTAAAATGTTACTATCAGATTAATACTACTGGCATCAATACAGTTTGAGATTTCTGTTGTTCAGCAAATATGCAAAGTCTTACAAACAACTCAATATATATATATATATATATATATATATATATATGTACCACTTAGAAAAAATTAATACTACTGTCATCAATACAGTTTGAGATTTCTGTTGTTCAGCAAATATGCAAAATCCTACAAACATCTCTCTCTTTCTCTCTCTCTATATATACATGCAAATACCACTTAGAAAAAAGTTCCTCTTATGAAGTTGAGAAGTTAATATGTAGATTTAAAAATTATTTAGCCCAGTGTTATGTAAACTGACCCAATTAGATATAGCACACACAGATCTATAAACTACATAAATCTGTTGACTATTACAAGCCTAAAAACTGTCCAGATGATTGTCCTGACAATTTTGATTCTAAACCATCCCATCCAATCTAAATCAGATTTAGTATATATTTGAGCACTATACCACCCGTCTGTGTTTTGCTTTTTTTTTTTTTGAGGGGGGGGTGATGAGAGGGTAGGGAGGGCCGGGATGGTAAGGGGAAACAAAGGAGGAGGCAACGATGCTTGATAAGAAATGTACTCATTACCTTACTCATGTAATTGTAACCCCTATGTACAATATTTTCACAATAAAAAAAAACTTATTAATAAAAAAAGAAAACCTAAATACTTTTCCTGAAAATACTTACTGTGTGTTCTGTCTTTTCTAATTGATTGATGCTGAGATTTCTTGATGACAGATATATGACTATGCTCTAAATTCTAGAACAGGTCTTGGTCATGCTGTGCAGCTGTCTCTTGTTTTCAAAAAGTGTGAACTTTGACCTCCATTTTACTCATTTCCTCATTGGTGGCTCAAAAGAAATCATACCATTTTGCCCAGTGCCAGAAACCAGTACTTGACCATTAGGTTCTGAACCACAGGAAAAATGAATTGTATAAACCTCATCCATCTGATCATGTAACCTTGATCCTTATCAAAAAGTATAGATAGCTAGAAATAGACAAATAATTTTACTGAATGAACTTTAAAATATGCCTGTTTTAATATAGAGTCAGAAATAACAAATTTCAAAAGCAAAGTAGACAAATAAAAATATTTGTTTGGGCTGGGAAGGTGGCTTAGTTGTAGAGCTCTTGCCTTTCATGCATGAGGCCCTGGGTTCGATTCCTCAGCACCACATAAGCAAAAAGAAAAAAGCCGGAGGTGGCGCTGTGGCTCAAGTGGTAGAGTGCTAGCCTTGAGCTGAAGAGCTGAGGGACAGCTCCCAGGCCCAGAATTCAGGCCCCACAACTGGATCCCCCCCCCAAAAAAATATATATATATTTGTTTGGGACTGAGATGATGCAAAACATTCCATTTATAAGATACCTGTTTTCCTCCTCCTCCTCCTTCCCCTTCCCTCATCTCCTCCATCCTGTCTTCCCTCTTCTCCTGTTCTTGAGTTAATAACGTTGGCATTTTTCAGGCAAATAAATGGCTTTTAAAACTATATTTGGCTCAAAATATGTATTAACTTTATGATAATTATGGAACTAACAGAGTATGTTATTGTAAACCAATAACCTCTTGTCTGCACTTTAGCAATTTCATCTTGCTTTAAGGAATTTGTAATATGAAATTCCATTTAGCTTTATGACAGCTTTTTGTAAGGTCAAGCACTTCCAATTAAGTTTAGTATTAGGAAGAAAGAAGATGCCTGAATATGCCTTAGTCACAGAAGTAAACAAAGTAATTCATCTTTGTTAATATGCAAAATGCAACATGCAGTAATAAAGCAATCTAAAAAAGAAATTTGAGTATTATAGCCAGTTAGTTTTATTTTCTGGAGCACTGTAGATACATTCAAGGATACACTATGGCTATTCCAGTTGATTTTGAAAACTCCCTTAATGTTTAGAAGGATTCAAGAAGAATTCATCTTTTATAGCATATGAACATTTTCTTCTTCTCTGATACTACATTGTAAACAAGGAATAACTTTTGATTCTAATTCCAAAGCTATTGCAGTTCAATTTTACTATAGAAGTTTAGAAACATACTTAAGACTAGGACCAGACAGATAAGGAAAATTAATATTTAAAGCAACATATTCTTGGTAAAATTTCATTCACAAACTTGTATTATTTAGTTAACTGTCTATAACATCAGAAAGTTGTTGACTTACTGACTTATGTTTTACTCTTCCTTTGTTGATATGTGTGTTCCCTTTAGATAAGGAATGTTGAAACCAATCAATGTTTAGACAACATGGGCCGCAAGGAAAATGAAAAAGTGGGAATATTCAACTGCCATGGCATGGGAGGAAATCAGGTAAGCATTTAACTTTCTTTTGAAAAAATCAGCTTCTTACTTAAGGGGAAAACATTATTATGACTGTGTAAGCCATCACTCATATGCTATGAATAATAACATCTTAATAAATGAACATGTATACAAATCAAAAGTTAATCTGGCTATTTTATTGTCCAAATATTATTAATTGATTGATTGATTGATTGTTACTAGGGCTGAAACTCATCCTTTGCCAAGCAGACACTCCACTACTTCTTTTCCTCCAGCTCTATATAATTGTCCAAGTGTTTTACGAGAGCACTGCAAAATCAAATAAAAAAGACACAAATGTCACCCAGGCTCCAGTTAATGAAGACAGGAAAATACATTAGATGCAACTCATTTTATCATAATGAAAAAGGAGGAATGTAATCTGTTATGAACTGAACAAAATAATTTCAAAAAATGCAATGTTTGTGCAATTGTTATTGTTTTATTTTTTTGTTAAATTTTTCACATATCACAATTTCTAGACCTCTTTCAATTCCGGTAAGTTATTTAAATGTCTGAATCAGCACTGAAGTCTTCTAACAGCTCTAGAATAATGTTTCTATGTGACAATGCAGTTACAAGCAGAAACATATGAGAATATCACAAGGATTCTGTGCTATCTAGAAGCACTGGCAAGTTGCTCTTTGAGGGCCACCTAGAGGCTGCTTGTTGGTGAGTCATCTTGCAATCATGGCAGCGGGTAGACTTTTTGAATTTTGAGAGGTAGAATTTGAAATTCCTGGGGACTTTAATAACAGAACAGAAATAGCTGATCTTCTGAAGACACGGTATTTGCAAATTTGTTAGCAACAAAGCACTGAGTTCTCCCCCACCACCTTGCCACCAGAGTTATTCTACCCAGCACATGTCAACAGTCTATTATAGGAATACATGTTAATTCTGGAACTTTCAAACAAAAAAATGACCCTGTTGAATTTTATCCTATGGGGACTGTATGACTCAATGAACATAAAAAGGAGTTTTTCCCTCTAAATTAAAAAAAAATTAAAAAATCCTAAATCATGTCTCAGGCTAAATGATTTCTGATGAATTCATCTGGAAAATGCAAAAGCTTAACTATCAGAATACTAACTTGTATGGAGGTTGAATTTTCTTGTGCAATAGAACTCTGAAAATAATTGTACAATGACATTTGTTTATATTTTACATCTTCCATTTAAAAAGAAATAAACATAAATTTTATATCTTTCTCTTCTCTAATCATTAAATTACTTTTATCATCAGCTGGTCAAAAAAGGACTATGAAAAAGCTGTTCTTGTGTACACATCCAAAAAGAAAAGATAATTCAGTATAGAGAAAAACTATTAAGTATATTCCTCTATGGTAGTTACAAATAGGTTACTTGAGCACCCTATTTATGAAAAGAAAAAAAAAAAGGACTGACCTAAATGCCAATGGCTCACACCTATAAGCCTTAGCTACTCAGGAAGATGAGATCTGAGGATCTGGGTTTGAGGCCAGCCTGGGGAAGGAAAGTCCATGAGACCCTAATCTCTGGTTGACTATCACAAAAAGCCAGAAGAAGAGCCAAAAAGCTCTGGAACAGCATCAAGATAGAGTTCAAGCTCAGGACCCACATACATACACAAAGGAAGAAAAGAAAGGGAGGCAGGAAGGCAGGAAGGCAAGAAGGAAGGAAGGAAGGAAGGAAGGAAGGAAGGAAGGAAGGAAGGAAGGAAGGAAGGAAGGAAGGAAGAAAGGAAGGAAGGAAGGAAGGAAGGAAAGAAGGAAGGAAGGAAAGAAGGAAGGAAGGAAGGAAGGGAGGGAGGGAAGGAAGGAGGGAGGGAGGGAGGGAGGGAGGGAGAGAAGGAGGGAGGGAGAGAGAGAGGGAGGGACGGAGAGAGAGGGAGGAAAGAAAGGAAAATACAAAGATCTAAGTAGTTTACCTCACACTTGGCTGCTTTGTAAGTCTCTTATTACAGGTGTTGAGAGATCACTCAAAAATGAATTTATAATCTCATAACCTATTTAACTGACTATGAGGGGAAAACAGTTAATCATCTAATCTACACCACTACTAGCTATGCCATTTGCCTTGAAGAAGCTCTTCAGTTTGTTGCAATACCATTTACTCAGTCTGTCTTTGATATGTTGTGATTCTGAATGCCAAATTCTGAATTCCTCATTTCTGGTAGTTGAAATGTACCTATAAATCAGTAAGTAAATACCGTATATGGTAAAAGACCAAAAGTACACTGGGACAATTTAAATTATACAAGTTTCTAGACAGTCCACAGTTAGATCAAAGGAGGATATTCATAGGAGCAGACCACAAAAGCTAAATAGCTAGGTTCATAGGATCATATAATATAATATTTTACAAAATGAACTACAAGAAAGGAAAAATGTTTTTGTTGTAGTTGTTGCTGTATTTGTTGTTATCCTTTCCTTTTGTCTTGTTTGTTAGTTTATTTTGTCTTTGGGAAGGGAAAGGATGGCACAGAAAAGGTTGGACAAAAGGTGAAAAAATACAGTAATGGTACTCACTAGACACTTTGGAAAATGCACTATATAACTTGTGTGGGGGAGGGAGGGAAAAACTGGGAGAGTAAAGGAAGAGGTGACATAGTCCCAAAAGAAATGTACTAATTAGCTGACTTATGCAACTGTAACCTCTCTGTATATCACCTCTACAATAACAATAAAATATTTTTTCAGCTGTAATACTTCCTTCAGTGTTGTTTAGCTAATAACAACATGATGCTTGTCTTGTTAGTCTATATCATATCATGAAAAAGCTATACCATTGCATAAAATCCTATTCCTGTGATTTCTGCTTTGTTTCAATTCAATATTTCTAAACTAATTAATATAAAGGGTCTTGGTTAAATTTTTGTCTTGCTCAGTTTACAAAAGAATAGATTTTGGAGTTTTATTCTCAGACTAACCCTTTATATTTTTATTGCTATCCTTTTATGTTGCCATGGCAACAACATCTATTTGGATACTTATCTAGATTTGAATTTTTGCAAGTAGCCCCCAGCCCATAGATACATTCAAACTCTCCCATTTGCTTTTGTGCAAGTCCTAAAAATGCTAACATCATATACATTTCTAAAAGAAAACACTTCTAAAGTCAAACACTTGTTGACAAGTGTATTTTATCTGTTTCTCCTTAGGCAGTAGTCTTTGCCTCTTATGTCCTTAGAGGCATTAGGAGAAACATTTCAGTATTTCAGTTCTTCTTTTAAATATTTTCCTTAAAACTCAAATATCAACAAGTACAACGTTGAACTGATAGAATGTTCCCCCTGTGAAAATACTGCAAAAACAAGCCAGCAATAGAAACTTGTTACTAAATTTGACACTTGATCATCCTGAAATTCTCTTTTTAAAACCCTATAACATGCTCTGTTTCAAACAATAATAATAGGTGGTACTGGTAGGTTATGCCTGTAAAATCCTGGCTGCTCAGAAGGCTGAGATCTGAAGATTGTGGTTCAAAGCCAGTTCAGGCAGGATAGACCGTAAAACTGTTATCTCCAATTAACCACAAGAAGCCAAAAGTGGAGCGGTAGTGGTAGCACACTAGCCTTGAATACAAAAATTTAGAAACAACCTTTCTTTGTTTTGTTGTGTTTCTGGGTCTCCTTGGCCTGTGCCAGTGAGACCTAGGGTTTCTCCTATTCCATCTTGTAATGTTTTCAGGTTGTCTGCTTTGACTCCTAGGTCTTTGATCCATTTGGAATTGATTCTGGTGCAAGGTGATATATAAGGATCTAGCTTTAGTTTTCTACATGTAGTTAACCAATTTTGCCAGCACCATTTACTGAAGAGGCTGTCTTTCTTCCATTCTATGTTTTTGTAGCTGGCTACATGTTTTAGTAGATGGCTACAGGTCTGTGGGTTCATTTCTGCGTTTTCAATTCTATTCCATTGGTCCTGAGGTCTGTTCTTGTACCAGTACCAAGCTGTTTTGATTACTATGTCTTTGTAGTAGAGTTTGAAATTTGATATTGATATTCCTCCAGCACTGTTAAGAAAGGCTGGACAAATGAGATTGCATGAAATTGCAGAGCTCCTGCATGACAAAGGACATAGCTAGCAAGATCAATAGAAAGCCCCAGATTGGGAGAAGATCTTTACTAACCATACAATGGACAAGGGTCTCATATCTAAAATATACCTGGAACTCAAAAAAATTAAATCTCCCAAGAACAAATCCTCAAAGAAACAACTGCCCAATAAATAAGTGGGCTAAAGACTTAAAGAGAAACTTCTCTGAAGAGGAAAGAAGGATGGCCAATAGACACATGAAGAAATGTTCAACCTCTCTAGCCATAAAAGAAATTCAAATCAAAACAACACTGAGATACCATCTCACCCCAGTTAGAATGGCTATAATTGACCCATTGCAACAATGAGATGTACAAGTCATTATGTCGAAAAATGAACTTTACAACTTTGTTGGAGGGGCGGGGAGGATCGGGTGGGAGGAAGGGGGAAATATGGGAAGGGATAGGAAGGGGAAACAAATAAAATAAAACAAAAATAGAACTTTAATAACAACAGATACTGGAGGGGATGTGGACAGAAAAGAATCTGATTGCATTGTTGGTGGAAGGGTAAACTTGTTCAACCACGTTGAAAAGTAGTTTGGAGGTTCCTCAAAAAACTCCACATAGAGCTCCCCTAAGACCCAGCAATCCCATCTTTGGGCATTTACCCAAATGATCACAAACAAGACCATACTAAAGCTACCAGTACAACTATGTTTATTGAAGCATTATTTACCATAGTTAAGATAGGGAACCAACCCAGATGCCCCTTAGTAGATGAATGGATCAAGAAAATGTATATATATACAATGGAATTCTATGCTTCCATCAGAAGGAATGACATTGCCTCATTTGTTAGGAAATGGAAAGACTTGGAAAAAATTCTATTAAGTGAAGTAAGCCAGGCCCAAAGAAACATAGGTCCCATGGTTTCTCTTATTTGGAATAACTCGAATATGTCTGAGACAAGCAGAAAAGTTCAGATAAGATGATTTTAGGTGAAATGAACCCCAAGATAAGGACTCAACTGGTTTTTCCTTCTTGGTATGTATTCTAACATATTTATAAGATATTTCTTTGTTGCTTTGTATGTCCCTCCACCATGGTATAACCCCTGTTTTCACTGTATTTGATGTTGGTATAATTTGTGGAAGGGAAGGGAAAAAACAAATTGTTTAAATAGGGATACAGGTGGACTCATCACAACAATGAGATGTATAAGTCGTTATGTCGAAAAATGAACTTTACTACTTTGGGGTGGGATGGAAGGGCAGGGATGGTAACGGGGGAGAAAGGAGGAGGCAACTATGCTTGATAAGAAATGTTCTTATTACTTTGCTCATGTAATTGTAACCCCTTTGTATGGTATTTTCTCAATAAAAATACTTATTATAATTTTAAAAATTTAGATAGCACCTAGGCACTGATTCAGGCCTCAGGAGCAGCACACATGCGCACACTCATACACGTTTCTATTTTTTCTTGAAATACTTTGTTTGGTAACTTTATATGGAGCATTCAATTCTTCCAAAAGAACTAGAACAAAAGGAAACTGCCATAAATTTTGACAAGTGGAAAGAATTTAAATTTTGCTGATAGGCACTATATTATTGGAAATGATTGAATGATCTTCTCTATTTCTGCAGAGGACATAAATTCCTGGAAGTAGTTCTTCATGTGTTCATCCCCCTCCTCAACCACTCCATGGACTCTGGAATATATTACTAATTAAGTACTTTCCATTTTGATAGGCATCCAAATTGACCTTGACATTAAACTGATTTTTATTTTCTTCTCTGTTAACAGTCATCTAAATTTGATTCCTTACATACATAGATTTCACTCCTAATATAATATTGGGCACCAAATTCTGAGGCCTGTAGGTAAAAATGTTTCTTATCTCATATTAGATTCTCTTTATATCAAACATCTCTTACATGTTCTTTCATCTGTTTGGTTAAAATACCTATCAGCCAGGCACAGGTGGCCACACCTATAGTACTAGCTTCTCAGGAGTCTGAGATCTGAGGCTCTCGGTTGGAAGCCAAGGCAAGAATGTAGGAATGTCCAAAAGATTCTCATCTCCAATTAACCAGAAAACTGAAAGTGACACTGAGACTCCAAGTGGTAGAGTGCTAGCCTTGAATGAAAAATCTCAGAGATAGAGCCCAGGCTCTGAGTTCAAGCCCCACGACCAATAACCTAAACCACAACAACAACAAAAAACAAAAAAACAAAAAAAAAAAAACCAACCCCTCCTCAAAAAAACAAAACAAAACAAAACCTTATCATCCATGACTATGTCCAATTCTATAGCATGGTTATATCATGCACAACTATATCACTCATACTGTATTACACCCAAAATTTCCAGCAATTTACTACCCAAAGAATAGAGTCCAAACTTTTTAATATCATATACAAAACTCAAAGTTTTATAACCATCAGACTTTCCAGCTTTATCTAACTTGATATTCCCTGTGCAAAATACTTATGTGCAATAATTTCCCATTCTCTGCATGGCTTAAGCATTTTCAAATCTCTCTCTTTTTTTTTTTGCGGTCGTGGGGCCTGAGCTCTGGGCGTAGGCGCTGTCCCTCAGCTCTTCAGCTCAAGACTAGCGATCTACCACTGGAGCCACAGCTCTACTTCTGCATTTTCAAATCTCTCCCACTCACTTTTCCAATTGGGTTATTATTTCCATCCTGCTGTACTTCCATACTTGCAATCATTCCTATTCTGTGAGCTAGTCTTTTGCTAGCAGATTTTCTACTTTGCACAGGACATTTTCAATCGATAAACCATAACTTATTTGATATTCCATTATTTAATACACAAGATTATTCTCAAATTTTTGTTATCTAGAGAAAGCTCAATATCTTTATGCTTGAAATCTGGTAAATATCCATATTGACTCTTTAAGAACTAAGCAATAAATCATCTTGTGAAATTGAAAGCTTTACATTACAAGTTTTTACTACTTAGACACAAAATGTCCCTCCTCTTTATAAAGTTTCATAATTTTATAGGAACACTGGCTAGAACAAGGAAGGCCATCATGATATATACTCCCTTAATGATTTCCTGTTTAATTCTCGAAATGAATTTTACCCTGGCTTTATTGGGGATGAATGCAATGAAAACTTTGGTTGCTTAGTAGAACACATGAAGGGGAGAAGCCAGTTTAAAGTCAGTTAGATTTGAAAAGTTATTTCTATTTACTTTATGTACATTGATTACCAATTACAGTCCATAGGCTGGTAATCACAGTAGCCAGTCCTAACTTTATTTTTCTTTTCAGCTCTGGTAGTACTATGGTATTGTACATTTTGCTCAAATTGTATTTGTAGCAGGATCAATTTTATGTTGTTTAAAACATATTTCTAATGTGTCTGTGCATGAAACAAACTTAAAAATTTAAAGTTAACATTTAAGAAATTAAAATTGCAAATTTCTAAATCATAGTTTTACTTAATTTTTGACTGGGTTAAAATCTTCTGTCATGTACAGACCCTGTATCATGAATGTTGCAAATATTTTTCTGACTTGGACAGAATATATTTTATATAAAAACTTATAGCGAGCTTTGATATTCCACTCAATGATTTCTTATGTGCTTTATCTTTTTGATATGGAAATATAATTCTTATTTTTAAATAGTACTTTTAAGTAGTATCTATACCATCCTAAAGAGAGAATGTCAAAATTGGTCATTTTCAGTCTTACTGACATATACTGTATCTTTTCAAGTAGGAGCACAAATTTTAACTTAAGTGTGCATAAAATATATTTATAATTATTTACAAATTAGGTTATGATAGTATATATTAAATAAACATTTTACCTTGAAATCAGCTATTAATATAAAGATTATAAAAATGTCATAATGTGTTCCTTATGAATTGAAACACCTCTTCAGTCAAAAAGGAAACAAAGCAACCTTTATACACATTATAGTTCTTACTTCTAAATTCAAACAAATAAACTAATGCAAAAATATTCATATTTTAGAAAATGCATTTGTAATGTTTTTCTTTCCCGGAGGCACTCATTTTGAAAGAGCTAAAATGTACATGGAAACATTTCATGTAATTTATTACAGTGAATGAAACAGCCATTTTTCAAGGTAGCAAGCCTAGGGAAACTTATGCTAGACATTTATTTAAACCCTGTTTCCTGGAAGATAAAGAAGAGATCATCCAGGTAGCAACTCTATTTTTATAGAAATTTCTTTTCCTCATCTAAAATTTTATTATTTATACAAGAAGAATCTAACGTTATGACAGATATATTAAAAATTCTAAGAGTAAACAGAATTTCTCTTTTCAGAAACACTCCTAGAGAAAGCTTATTTTAGTAATGCATTCCAATGCATCCACAGATTGTAATGAATACATTCATTCAACAGATACATATTTATTTGAAAGTTTGAATTTTTATAAGTGCTATAATTACTGAGAAGCTATTTCAACAGTAATTTGTTCCCCTTTTAAGAAGTTTGCGCAGTGGAATTAAAACTTACCAGGGATTTCAAAAGTCAATTTGCAAGTAAAATTAAATGGCCTATGAGGACAGAGGACTATCTACCATTCATTGAATGTTTAAATGAATTGGATATATGCAAGCCAGAAGCAAGGAGGCTTATCATACTTTCTATATAAGTAGGAAATTTTCCACAAACCTTTTCATCCAGTGGATAACAGAAAGAGCTCTGATCTTTGTTGGCTTATTGCCGCGGACCGGGTTCTGTCGGGACGACGGAGGATACCTAGGGGAGGAACCTGGAATAGGACGGGGAGATGGCAAACAGACAACTCACACACATTAGGAGTGGATGCTGAGTGCTGAGTGCTGAGTGCGATTTAATGCAGAGGATAACAAACTTTTATAGCAAAAAGTCTCCATAAGAAAGGGCAAAAGGTTACATAATCTTGCTGCAGGGCTTCATCCTTGGGCGGTCACCAGCTGGTAGCCTGAAAGGCACTTGTTTCCGGCTTTACCTCTATTTTTAAGAAATACAATTGGTTTCGATGATTGTCACCAATTAACCACTACTTTTTTCTATAGAGGCCTTAACTGTCCCATTAAGATCTTTCCTGTTTCTTCTTTAATAGTAAGCACCAAGGAGACTTAGATTTAGCAAGTCTCTTAGTAAATGAGGAAGTTCTTTCTCCTAAGTAGTTATCTCAGCAATTGCCATACATTCTTTCTGTTCTAGCCATGCCTACAACTTTTTGTAAATTTCTTACAATTCCTTCTGCTGGAGTGACTTTGTGAAACCCCCAATACTTTTATATTTGCTTATGGCTTGTCTACTAGCCTCCATAAGAGGGGTTTCAGGGTAGCACTTAACTCTGGTGAGTTAGTCATATTTTTAAGACACTCATCAGATATTGGAGTCGTCAACACTCTTAAGAAAGAGCTTTGAATAAGGGAACATTGACAATGAGTAAGTACAATGAACAGCAGAAACAGTAGAAGATTGATAGGCACTCTTATGAGGAGAAGAAAGACAGAAACACATCTTTTCCAGGGGTTTTGCCAGCCTTTTCCCAGGAGTAGGCCTCTTAGAAGCCCTATTCTCTGAGGTAGACTTCGGTGAAGTCCCAAAACTTGGAGACAGGTTTCTGTAAAGCCCCATTCTCTGAGGTAGACTTCAGTGAAGTCCCAAAACTCAGAGATAGGTCTCGAAGCCCCTATCATGGTCTGATAGATGGTTTCCCATGCTAAGCAGACTCTACTGGGGTCGGCGTGGCAGCTTATGCCCCAAGCAGTAGATCCAACATATACTAGGGTGGATCCTGGCACTGGTGACTCGTACATGTAACCCTAGTCAGGAGCCTGAGATCTGAGAGTTGAGGCTCAAAGCCAGCCTGAGGAAGAAAAGTCTGTGAGACTGTTATCTCCAATTAACATCTCCCTCAAAAAAAAAAAAAAAAAAAAACAACCTGGAAGTGGCTCAAGTAAGAGTACTAGCCCTGAACAAACAAAACAAAGCTCACCAGTAGAGCCAGGCCTTGAGTTCAACCCCAGGAATGGCACCAAAAAACAAAAAGAAAAAGACACAGAAAAAGATAAAAATATACTAAAAGATAAAGATATACTTCAGAATACACATCTTAGGTTGGGATGCTCTGTCAACTGAGTGGATAGTAAATACCAGAAATACATTGCTCACAGTTTTAGAAGATGAGAATTCCAAGATCCAGATTCCAGTAGGCTCATCGTCTGATGTGATGTGAGCTCATTCTCTGGTTCATGGATTTAAAACTTTGGTCATGTCTTTACAGGAACCAACTAACTAACTTTCTGTAGTCTCTCTCCCTCTCTCTCTCTCTCCCTCCCTCTCTCTCTCTCTCTCTCTCTCTCTCTCTCTCTCTCTCTCTCTCTCTCTCTCTCCCCCACCGGCCCCTCTCTCTCTCACTTAAATGGTCCTGAGCTTAAACTCTGGGCCTGGTGCTGTCCCTGAGCCTCTTTGTGCTCAAGGCTAGTGCTTTACTACTGAGGCCACAGTACCACTTTGGGCTTTTATTTTTTGGAATAGTTTATTGGAGTCTAGAATCTCAGGAACTTCCTTGCCTTGCCTCTTGCAGTGTCATGAACCACTGGTGCCCAGCTCTATAGTCTCTCTCTTTAAAAAAACAACAACAACAACATAATTTTATTGTCAAGGTGATGTACAGAAGGGTTACAGTTACATACATAAGTGAGTCCATTTCTTGTCAAACACTGTTACCCACCTCCTCATTTTTCTCCCACTTTCCCTTCCCCCAAAATGCCGCCCCCCCACAAGTTGTAAAGGTCATTTCCAACATGTTGTCTTGTGCATATCACTGTTGCATTGGTTCATCCTTTGTCCTTTATTGTTCCCCTTCCCTCCATTAATTCAGATAAACATATATACAATACGCAGGGTATCAAATAAAGTGACAACAGGGAATAAAACATAGGGGAAAATTTTTTTTTAATGGACCATAAAAGAAATAATTTCACATAGTACATTACAAACAACAACAAAGAAAAACCTCCTGTTTCTATAACTTTAAGTTCATTTCACTTACATCTTTTATGGTCATGTGTACATAGCTATTGAACTATTGTGATCCTCTTCTAGGACTATCTTATACATATACTACTTACTAAAAATGAGGGAAACCATGGAGTCTATGCTTCTTTGAGTCTGGCTTACTTCATTACAGAAAGGAATAGGAGAAAGACGGGTTCCTTGACACAGGTAAAACTTTTTTTTATTGTGAAAATAACATATAGAGGGATTAAAATTACATGGGCAAGATAATTAATACATTTCTTATGAAGCATTGTTGCCTCCTCTTTGTTTCCCATTCCCATCTCTTCCCATCTCCCACGCAGTCCCCTCCCCCTCCCCCCGCCAAAGTGGTAAAGTGCGTTTTTTGACATAACGACTTGTACATCTCATTGTTGCAATGGGTCCACCTGTATCCCTATTTAAACGATTTGTTTTTTCCCTTACCCTCCACAAATTATACCAACATCAAATACAATGAAAGCAGGGGTTATACCCTGGGAGGGACATTCAAAGCAACAAGGAAATCATCTTGTAAATATGTTAGAAACAATCCCATGAAAGAAAAAAAACATTTGAATACTTATCTTGGGGTTCATTTCACCTAGCATCAACTTATCTGACCTTTTCTGCTTGTCTTAGACATATTCTAGTTATTGCAAATAAGGGAAACCATGGAACCTATGTTTCTTTGGGCCTGGCTTACTTCACTTAATAGAATTTTTTCCAAGTCTTTCCATTTCCTAACAAATGAGGCAGTGTCATTCTTTCTGATGGAGGAATAGAATTCCATTGTGTATATATACCACATTTTCTTGATCCATTCATCTACTGAGGGGCATCTGGGTTGCTTCCATATCTTAGCTATGGTAAATAATGCTTCAATAAACATAGTTGTGCTGGTAGCTTTAGTATGGTCTTGTTTGTGATCATTTGGGTAAATGCCCAAAAGTGGGATTTCTGGGTCATAGGGGAGCTCTATGTGGAGTCTTTTGAGGAACCTCCATACTACTTTCCAAAGTGGTTGAGCAAGTTTACACTCCTACCAACAATGCAATAGGGTTCCCTTCTGGCCACATCCCCTCCAGCATCTGTGGTTATTGGAGTTCTTGATTATAGCCATTCTAACTGGGGTGGGGTGGTATCTCAATGTTGTTTTGATTTGCTAGAGAAGTTGAGCATTTCTTCATGTGTCTATTGGCCTTTCCTCTTCAGAGAAGTTTCTCTTTAAGTCTTTAGCACACTTATTTATTGGGCAGTTGTTTCTTCGAGGATTTGTTGTTGGGGGATTTAATTTATTTTTTCAGTCATGGTGCTTGAACTCTGGGCCTGGGTGCTGTCCCTCAGCTCTTCAGTTCAAGGCGAGCACTCTACCACTTGAGCACTCTACCACTTGGTTTTCTGGTGGTTTATTGGACACAGGAATCTCAAGGTCTTTCCTGCCCAGGCTGGCTTTGAAGCGCGATCCTCAGATCTCCGCCTCCTGCGTAGCTAGGATTACAGGCATGAGCCACCAGTGCCTGGTTGGGGACTTAATTTTTTGAGTTCCAGGGTATATTTTAGATATGAGACCCTTATCCGTTGTATGGCTAGTGAAGATCTTCTTTCAATCCGTGGGCTTTCTATTAATCTTGCTAGCTATGTCATTTGCCATGCAGAAGCTCTGCAATTTCATGCAATCCCATTTGTCCAACCAATCTTTGATTTGTTGTGTTTCTGAGTCTCTTTAAAGAAAGTTACAGCCAGTGCCAAGGAGACCTATGGATTCTCCTATTCCATCCTGTAATGTTACCATTGTGTCTGCTTTGACTCCGAGGTCTTTGATCCATTTGGAGTTGATTCTGGTGCAGAGTGATATATAAGGATTTAGCTTTAGTTTTCTACAAGAGATTAACCAATTTTGCCAACACCATTTACTGAAGAGGCTGTCTTTCTTCCATTCTATGTTTTATGGCACCCTTATCGAAGATTAGATAGCTATAGGTCTGTAGGTTCATTTCTGGGTTTTCAATTCTATTCCATTGGTCCTGAGGGCTGTTCATGTGCCAGTACCAAGATGTTTTGATTACTATGTATTTGTAGTAGAGTTTGAAATTTGGTATTGATATTCTTCCAGCATTGTTCTTTCTGTTAAAGATCATTTTTCCTATTCGGGGTCTTTTATTGTTCCATATGAATTTTTGGATTGCCTCTTCTATTTCCTTGAAGAATGAGGTTGGAATATTGATAGGCATTGCATTGAATTTGTAGATAGCCTTGGGAAGTATTGCCATTTTCCTAATGTTGATCCTTCCAATCCAGGAGCATGGCAGGATTTTCCACTTTCAAAGTTCTGTTTTGATTTCCTTTTTCAGGTTTTAAAGTTTTCATCATGGAAGTCCTTCACTTCTTTGGTTAAGTTAATTCCTGGGTATTTTATTTTTTTGTGGGGCTATTATGAATGGAGTTGCTTTCCTGATTTAAGCCACACTTTTCTCATTGTTGGCGTACAGAAAAGCCATTGATTTTTGAGATTTAATTTTATACCCTGCTACTTTGTCAAAGTTTTGACTCAGCTTGAGTAATTTGGGCATGGAGTCCATGGGATTCTTAAAATACAAGATCATGTCATCTGCAAAGAGGGAGAGTTTTACTTCATCTTTCCCTACTTGGCTCCCTTTTATGTTTGCATCTTGTCTTATTGCTGTAGCTAGGCATTTTAATACTAGATTGAAGAGAAGTGCAGACAGCAGACTGTTCAAAAAACTTAACAAAATTGACAGACCCTTAGCAAATCTTATCAGAAAAAGAAGAGAACACACCCAAATAAATAAACTCAGAGATGAGAATGGAAACATCACTACAGAAATAGACAAGATTCAGAACATTATAAAGGAATACTTCTCAAACCTTTATGCTAATAACTTTGAGAACTTGGCAGAAATGGACCTTTTCCTAGCAAGTATCAACATCCTGAAACTAAACCAAGATGAGTTAAACCATCTTAACAGTCCCATATCAAGCATTGAAACAGAAACAGTAATAAGAGACCTCCCATCTAAGAAAAGCCCAGGACCAGATGGTTTTACAGTAGAATTCTACAAGGCCTTCAAAGCAGAGCTCACACCACTACTCCAACTCTTCAGTGAAATTGAAAGAGAAAGTTCACTACCGAACTCATTCTATGAAGCTATCATAACCCTCATCCCAAAACCAGGCAGGGACTCATCAAGGAAAGAGAACCATAGACCCATTTCTTTGATGAACATTGATGCAAAACTTCTCAACAAAATTTTGGCAAATCGACTTCAACAATTCATCAAAAAAATCATACGACATGATCAAACAGGATTCATTTTAGGGACTGAGAAAGCTGGTTCAAGATACGCAAATCAATTAATATAATTTATCACATCAACAAGAGCAAGGATAAGAACCACATGGTTATCTCAACAGATGCAGAAAAAGCATTTGACAAGATCCAACACCCCTTTATGATGAAGGTTCTGGAAAATATTAGGAATCCAAGGAACATTCCTCAAGACAATAAAGGCTGTATATGACAAACCTACAGCCAGCATTATACTCAATGGTGAAAAACTAAAGACGTTTCCTCTTAACTCAAGAAAAAAAAAGTTTCTTAATAAAGATCGAGAGACACAACAAATCAAAGAAAGGTTGGGCAAATGGGATTGCATGAAACTGAAGAGTTTCTGCATGGCAAAGACATAGCTAACAAGATAAATATAAAGCTCATAGATTGGGAGATCTTAGCTAGGCATACAAAAGACAAGTTCCTCATATCTAAAAATATACTTAGAACTCCAAAAATTAAAGCCCTCAACACAAATCCCCAAAACAAACAACAACCCCATTAATAAATGGGCTAAAGACCTTCAGAGACTTCTCTGAAGAGAAATAAAAATGACCAATGGACACATGAAAAAAATGCTCAACATCCCTGGCCATAAAAGAAATGCAAATCAAAACAATATTGAGATTCCACCTCAACCGATTAGAAGGTCTATCATCAAGAAATCTAATAACAGCTGCTGGAGGGTATATGGCCCAAAGAGTACACTACTGAACTGTTAGTGGGAGTGTAAAATTGTTCAACAACTCTGGAAAGCAGTATGGAAGTTCCTCAAAAGACTAAATACAGAGCTCCCCTATGACCCAGCAATCCCACTTCTGGGTATTTATCCAAATGACCACAAATAAGGTCATACTAAAGCTATCAACACAACCATGTTCATTGCAGCATTATTTACCATAGCTAAGATATAGAACAAGCACAGATGCCCCTCAGTAGTTGAATGGATCAAGAAAATGTGGTATATGTATATATACACTATAATTATATGCTTCCATCAGAAAGAATGACATTGTCTCATTTGTAAATAAATGGAAAGACCTGGAAAGAATCTGCAGTTTCTTTTATAAGCAAGTTTGCTCCATTCAGAAGATCTGCTCCCTTATGACCTAATTTCCCAAATTTCAATTTTCTAATCTTGTTACATTGAGAGTGTATTTCATCACATCAATTAAAGAGCTGTCCATACATATTGAAATGATGGTAATTCAAACTTGCCTAAATTATTCGTTCAAGATATGTCTTGTTATCCTAGAGTATATACATTATAGATAGTATATGACATTATTTGAGAAAAATATCTCATAAGAATAAACATTTCATGTTGATCAGGCTGTTCAGGGTTCCTGAGATATCCATTTTTAAGTCCTTTAAACAAAAATTCATTTTCTTCCAGGAAGACTTGTTAACATGGATTAATTAGACATCAGCAAAGCCCTAGGATAGGTGATTGTGTCAATGAGTCTATCCTACCTATCATACCACTGACATTCTGGGTTCTTCACATTACACTTTCCCAAGAAACTGATCCACTTAAATTCATATAAACAGAAATTTCAGTTTATTATCTATTCCTAGCCTTCTATTCATTGTTCTAAACTGATGAAATTAACATTTCGACTTGAATGAGAAAATGCATCTTTAAAATCAATGTGTTTATACTTTCTTCATAGTTTGTCCAAAGACTTTTAGTCCTACAAGCATTCTATTCATTCATCTTTTATTTTTTCTCATATTTTATTGCTCCCTCTCTTTACTAAAATAGTAAGGCTTACAAATTCATTCTGATAATGTTTTATATATTTTTTCTCTTCTATACATTAATTATTGTACTTTCAAAGTCTGGAATTTGATTTCCTCACAATTGATTTATAGTTTTCAATGTAGTTTCTGCATAGCTACAACCTGTCTTCATCTCTAAACTACACCTATTTGGTGATGAGCTAATTATTTCTCTTAAGAAAATCACTCCTGTTAGAGAAAACAGGTAAAAAAATCTTAAGATTTCCCAGTTATTTCAAGATAAGTTAGTAGTATTTACTGTCAAAGTTCTGCACTTTCTGATCCTTACTTCTCCTTGTTATTTTAATCTCTTATTCTATACAAATATAAATATACAGTCTTTACTGCACCATCTATATTGACTCTGACTACACATTGTAAATGATGTTTTGTCATAACCTTCTATGTTTTTCTAATCCAAATCCTATCCCAATAATTGCTGTCTAGAACCACCCTCTTTTTAATCTAGTGTTGTAATTTCTGCTGTTTAATGTAAATATATTTCCTTCGTTTGAACATACAGTACTAAAAATGCTCCTCATTTACTTATTCATATGCTCCTCATTTACTTATTCATATACTATTTCTAAATTTTTTAATCTCATCCTATATGTTATCATTCAACTAGGTATGTACATAGGCATCTAAGTAAGTAGGTGTGTGTATGCTCGTCTTGTCTATACAAACTAACTTTAATCACTTCTTGAAAGGAAAAGTCATGTTAATCCTTTAAAAAAGTGCTTACCCCCCCAAAATAAAAAAGTATTACCAATAGAAATAGCTTATTCAAAGAGTAAATAATACAGAGAATTGAATGGAACTGCAGATCATGTTAAGCAAAATAAGAGAGACTCAGAAAGACAGATATTGTATGCTTTTCATTAGCAGAATCTAGATTTTAACAGCAGATATGAATATAGATGAGGAAAGAAATGGGACTATCAGGAAAGAAAAAGGCAGAAAAAAGAGGGTAGAGTAATAATGAATATAATAGAGTTCATTATACATAATTAGAAGAGTTGTTTAGGAACTTATTATCATAGATACAACTTCATGTGAGAAACAGTGAAAGTGTCCCTATGGATATGCTTGGGCATGCTGCTATGATTAGAACTTGTGATGATTAACTAATCTGACCAAAATGTCTCTTAAGATGTGATTATGGTAGGAACTTTGAGATGGAGAGATTGCCCTGATCACCTAGTAAGCACTAAGTGTGATCATGTGCATCTTTATTAGAAGGAAATTGGGGCAGAGGAAGATCTGATGCACTCAGAAGAGAAAACAATGTGGCTATCATGGAGGCAGAGCTAGGAGTGATGTGACATTCAACTAGGCATGGTTAAGAATCACGTGAAATTATGAGAAGCAAGGAAGACTTCTGTTTAGAGCCTCACAGAGGCAATGTTTCCTGCTGGTACCTTGATTTCCACCTCATCAAATTGATTTTGAATTTCCGGCCTTTGGAAATGTGAGTGAATATATTTCTAGTTGTTTTAAGCTATGAATTCTGTAGTAATTGTTTTAACAACCATAGGAAATTAATGTAGGCATTCACAAACACTTCATAAATAACTGAGTTCTCTGCTCATAAACAATTCACACCTTTGAAAAGAGGTCTAAGACCATAAGCCACTCTCATAGAGGCACATTATTTCATCTTGTCACTTCAAGAAATGAGGTGAATAGGCCAGGCACAGTGGCATACACATACCATCTCAATTGTTCAGGAAGTGAAGGTAGTTGAATCACTGCTTTCAAATAACCTCGGCCAAAAGCACTGGAACCTGTTTGAAAAAAACAATAAAATCAAGGTGGAATCTGGGAGAAAGGCTTAAGTAGTTTGCTTAGTAAACAGGAGCCTTTAGTTTATGCATCACTATCGCAAGAAAAAAATGTTGATAAGTGGAAAGGTTCTAAATGATACTTGTTCCTCAAGATATTTTACTCATAGCATGTTTGTTTTTGGAGGTTTTATATTGATTTCCCCTATTCTTGTTGCTGTTTCAGTCATCATAAAATTCTATATAAACAAAAAGAAAGAAATGAACCCCAAGATAAGGACTCAAATGTTTTTCTTTTCTTTCTTGAGATGATGGTGTCTAACATATTTATAAGACATTTCTTTGTTTCTTTGTATGTCCCTCCTCCACGGTATAACCTCTGTTTTCACTGTATTTGATGTTGACATAATTTGTCGAGGGGAAGGGATAAAACAAATAGTTTAAATAGGGATACAGGTGGGACCATTGCAACAATGAGATGTACAAGATGTTCTGTTGAAAAACAAATTTACAACTTTGTTGGGGGGGGAGGGGGAGAGGGAGAGATGGGAAAAGATGGGAAGGGAAAACAAAGGAGGAGGCAACAATGCTTGATAAGAAATGTACTCATTACATTGCTCATGTAATTGTAATACCTCTGTACGGTATTTAAAAAAGAAAAAAAGAAAAAAGTATAAAATAAAAAAAATTCTTAAATAATGGTCTCTTCAGTTAATTGTTAATATGGTCTACAAAGGATTATTTAGAAATCATTGAGAATGAGCAAATAGTCAACTTTTTAAAGAAAATAATATTATTAATTATACAACAGGAACATCTCTATAAGCCTAGAATTGATTAAAAATTGTATTCCCTGCAATTTGTGATCAGATTCTGTCCATTTTTGCCTAATCAAGAGGGTTTTCTGTCTTAATCATAGGAAAATCTATTTAACCTTCAATTTTTCTGATCAGAGTTACTCAATTTGTGAGATTGTTTTCTGCAACATTTCCTTAAAATTCAGCATTAGAATAGGTCGTTTTCAAGATTTATCTTTTCTTTTAAATATTAGAAAGCCTAGATATATGTCTCTATATAATGGCACTTGACACCTACCACCACAAATATCTTAAAAAAAAACAGGAAGAAAGAAAGAAAGAAAGAAAGAAAGAAAGAAAGAAAGAAAGAAAGAAAGAAAGAAAGAAAGAAAGAAAGAAAGAAAAGAAAGAAAGAAAGAAAGAAAGAAAGAAAGAAAGAAAGAAAGAAAGATAGAAAGAAAGAAAGAAAGAAAGAAAAGGAAGGAAACAAGGAGGGAAGGAAGGAGAAAAGGAAGGACAGAAGGAAAGAAGGAAGGCAGGGAAAGAACAAAATGTAAAATTTACATGGAACAGCCATATAACTAAGACACACTTTGATTTTTGAACTTTCTAGCTATAAATTAGCTATATGCTTCCTTATGTAAATAAATAACATAGAACAAGCCATTAATCTATAAAGTTCAAATATTCCTGAGATAATTATAATTTCTACCATGATTCTTGATGAAGGAGGGCACTTCAGGGAAAGGACTGTGGAAGCATTGAGAAATATGACCATATTGAACTTGGAGGAGCAGACAGTCTCTAACAAGACCTTGAGTAAATGGTGAGGAAGCTATGATGTGTATGTGCCCATGAAAGGACAAAAGAAATATTCTCTTGATTAATTAGTTCTGTGAACATCATCATCATCATCATCATCATCATCATCATCATCATCATCATCATCATCATCATCATCATCACCCCATGCTTCAAGGAGCTTAAAGTTAAATTATGTTTCATTTCTATAATGTATTAGAGCTAAAATGATACTCTTAAGCTTAAGGGTATTTTCAATATATATCCTTATTCTTTATTTTATTAGAACATTTATCAGAATGTTTTTAGAAATCTTCCTTACAAACTAAAATACCACATACTTTTGATAAGGCAGAAGCTATATTACTACAGCAAATTAGTAATCTCCTTCTCACATAAATACATGTATAGTTAGACTGTCATGTTTGTATGGGGACAAATCTTGATCTTACTGAAGGAGATTATGTGTGTATTTGTAAGTGTGTTCATGTGCCTACCTGTGTGAAGGTGTTGAAGATCTGCTCTCTAATAGCTAAAAAGGAAGACCAACCAGAACATATACAAAATATCTTTACTGAAATTTGAATAACCATATTATTGGTCCTACATCTTATTTCAAGAGGGCATTTTCTCTCTTCATTCATGTTGTTCTGTGACTTGAACTCTGTATTTTACTCCACAGTACCCACTGAGTCATACTTGAAGTAGGCCTACCTTGGTGAAAAGGGTAGATGATGCAATAGTTCTTTGGTGGCAAAACCCCTCTGTAGTTTCATAGGAGTTGTGGGTTCTTTCTGGCCTTCAATTTGAATCTTATGAATTCATATGAATAAACTAGATGGATACCAACTCTAATGTCCTTGGTCTGTCTTGGTGCATAAGTGAGAGTGTCAAAGCCAGATGGTTTGGGAAAGCTTTGGTCATACAACAGGAAAATTTAATCTGGAAACTGATTATTGAATGTGTTTGGAAAAGCTCACAGAATATATTGAGCAAGAAGCCAGTCACCAACACTTAAGATTTAAATAAGAAACTTGAAAATTGGATATCTGATAGGCAGCCTAAATAATTACCAAGAAGAGTATGAAAATGCTCTGGGGACACATGTAACCTTTTCATATAAGAAAGTTGATTGAAGATGATGTTCATTATATAGCAGAGTTTTTCCTACATTTACTAAAAGTATCTTTTACTTGACTGGGTCTTGGGAAGAGTTATGTGTCCCTTTGAAAATTGATAGGCTCTACGAGGTACAGTGGTTTAGGCTAGAAATCTTAGCTACTGAGGAGAAAATCAGAAGGACTGCAGTTCAAGATCAGCCTAGGCAAAAAGTTAGCAAGCTAGATACACAAATGTCATCTCAGCTACACAAATATATACAGGAAGCTATGACCTGGACATCCCAGGTAAAAAGGGAGAGCTTATATGTGAAATTTAAAAAGCAAAATGACTGGAATTGTGGTTCAAGTGGTATAGTACATACCAAGCAAGCAAAAGACCCTAAGTATAAACAAACAAACAAAAAGGCTTAAGTACTGCAAAGAATATAGACTTATTTGCTTTATATTTTTTCTATTGGATCTAATTTTTTCTGTCTCACACATACACACAGTCATATCCATATTATATATACACAAGAGAGGTATATTCTTTTTAAATTCATTTTGTTACAAGCTAAATAAAAATAAGTAAATAGGCACCTAATAACTCTCTTCAGTCTCATGGGCTGGTGTAAGAACACTCTAGAAACCACATATTCATAATTCTTCATAGGAGGCATTCAGACGTGATTAGGACAAGAAAAGGGCTGCCACAGCTTCACGAAGCAGCCAGTGAGCACAAGAATGGGCTACATGAAGCTACAGGGAGGTTATTGCTATAAATTGAACTGATGGCCTGGACTAGAGAGTGGAAAATTAAGTTTTGTAAGTAGAGGAGCTATGATTATAATGGAATGTAAATGTCAGGAGGGGAATTTGGGTTGGAGTGAACAAAAAGAGCAAAGAGTAGAAAGGTTGTTGAAGGATAATCAATTTGTATTAAACCCCATGAAAATACTTAGACATGCCCTTTTGTTAAAAAATTGACATAATGAATATAGCCAAAATGAAAAGGATGTTTTATTCTTGTTACTTAGTGGCCAAGTATAATTTCTCAGCAAGCAGGGACAGAATATGGAGTTTTTTGTGCTATGATTTCCAATTCATTTATTTTATTCTATCAAAGGATTTGATCCAATACAAAGCAAGAAGTTATATGTGCTATGGATAGCAATGACATTACTATTTCTAGTAAAGGAAAGAAGCATCAGTAGGTTGCCATGGAAACAGACTAGTGTCCAATTGATTTACTGATAGAAATTCTTAATGAATATCTAGCAAAGGTCTATTCCAACATTTTAGTTATAACTTTCTAAAACAGTCTGGGATGTTTATTCTGCTTTAACAAATAAAACTAAGTATTCAGTACAGTAGCACACAAAAATTTTTGTTTCTTTTTTTTATTGTGAAAATACCATACAGAGGGGTTATAATTACATGGGCAAGATAATGAATAAATTTCTTATCAAGCATTGTTGCCTCCTCCTTTGTTTCCACTTCCCATTTCTTCCCATTTCCCACCCCCGCCTTAACTCCCCACCTGGCCAAAGTTGTAAAGTTGTAAAGTTCGTTTTTCGAAAAAATGACTTGCACATCTCATTGTTGCAATGGATCCACATGTATCCCTATTTAAATGATTTGTTTTTTCCCTTCCCCTCCACAAATTATACCAACATCAAATACAATGAAAGCAGAGATTATACCGTGGGGGAAGGACATACAAAGCAACAAAGAAATCATCTTGTAAATAAGTTAGAAACAATCCCAAGGAAGAAAAAAAATTTGAATACTTATCTTGGGATTCATTTCACCTAACATCAACTTATCCGATCTTTTCTGTTTGTCTCAGACATATTCTAGTTATTGCAAATAAGGGAAACCATGGGACCTATGTTTCTTTGGGCCTGGCTTACTTCACTTAATAGAATTTTTTCCAAGTCTTTCCATTTCCTAACAAATGAGGCAGTGTCATTCTTTCTGATGGAGGCATAGAATTCCATTGTGTATATATATTACATTTTCTTGATTCGTTCATCTTCTGAAGGGTATCTAGGTTGCTTCCATATCTTAGCTATGGTAAATAATGCTGCAATAAACATAGTTGTGCTGGTAGCTTTAGTATGATCTTGTTTGTGATCATTCGGGTAAATGCCCAAAAGTGGGACTTCTGGGTCATAGGGGAGCTCTATGTGGAATCTTTTGAGGAAACTCTATACTACTTTCCAAAGTGGTTGAACAAGTTTACACTTCCACCAACAATGGAGTAGGGTTCCCTTCTGTCCACATCCCCTCCAGCATCTGTTGTTATTAGAGTTCTTGATTATAGCCATTCTAACTGGGGTGAGGTGGTATCTCAGTGTTGTTTTGCATTTCTTTTATGGATAGAGAGTTTGAACATTTCTTCATGTGTCTTTTGGCCATCCTTTCCTCTTCAGAGAAGTTTCTCTGTAAGTCTTTAGCCCACTTCTTTATTGGGCAGTTGTTTCTTCGAGGATGTGTTGTTGGGGGATTTAATTTTTTGAGTTCCAGGTATATTTTAGATAAGTGACCCTTATCCATTGTATGGATAGTGAAGATCTTCTCCAAATCCGTGGGCTTTCTATTGATCTTGCTAGCTATGTCCCTTGCCATGCAGAAGCTCTGCAATTTCATGTAATCCCATTTGTCCAACCTTTCTTTGATTTATTGTGTTTCTTGGTCTATCTGTGCCAAGGAGACCTAGGGTTTCTCCTATTCCATAATGGCAAAACCTACCATGCTCCTGGATTGGAAGGATAAATATCATGAAAATGGTAATACTTCCCAAGGCTATCTACAAATTCAATGCAATACCTATCAATATTCCAACCTTATTCTTCAAGGAAATACAAGAGGCAATCCAAAAGTTCATATGGAACAATACAAAACCCCGAATAGCAAAAACGATCCTTAACAGAAAGAACAGTGCTGGAGGAATATCAATACCAAATTTCAAACTCTACTACAAAGCCAAAGTAAAAGAGCTTGGCACTGACAATAGAACAGACCTCAGGACCAATGGAATAGAATTGAAAACCCAGAAATGAACCTAAAGATGTATAGCCATCTAATCTTCGATAAGGGAGCTAAAAAAATAGAATGGAAGAAAGACAGCCTCTTCAGTAAATGGTACTTATAGTAGAAAACTAAAGCTAGATCCTTATATCTCACCCTGCACCAGAATCAACTCCAAATGGATCAAAGACCTCGGAGTCAAAGCAGACACCCTGAAAACATTACAGTTTTTGTTTCTTTTTACCAAAAATCTAGAAATGTATTTCAGGATCATTATAACAACGTGGACCTACCAGAGTGATCTTGCAAGGTCACCACACCAGGGATCAGATCTTTTATGGAATCATCTCCCTGGTAAATTAACTATATTTGAATCCTTATTTCAGTTCCTGCTTTTTGAGAAAGACAAATTAAGTTAACCTTGGTCTTAGTTTGAGGTAGGGCTGAAAAACAAAGTCAAATTTCTTAAATACTAACAACTTTTAGTGTTAATTTTCCCAACACAAAAATTTTGGGAACAATCGGTAAATTCATTTTTAAATCATACCTAAGATAGTCATTTGCCTTTAGATGGCAATTAAAATACATAGTAAGTATATATTTGTGCCACTTAAAACATAATTTGCTTTGTAATCTTTTCATAGTCTACACAGCTATTTTAGGAATTGTCTCATCAATACAAACTTTTTAAGACATAGAAAATGGGGCTGGGAAGGTGGCTCAGTGGTAGAGTGCTTGCCTTGCATGAATGAGGCCTTGGGTTCAATTCCTTAACACCACATAAGCAGAAAAAGCAGTAGAGCACTTACCTTGAGCTGAAGAGCTGCGGGACAGAACCCAGGCCCAGAGTTCAGGCCCCACAACCAACAGAAAAATAATTAAATAAATAAAATAAAATATTTTGGTAAAATGATGCAAACTCTTTTCCCACTAATTTACAGCAACCACTATTAAACATAATTATATAGATGGTTGTTTCTACTATAGCCATTTCATATTTATAGGTGTAAACCAGTATGAATCTCAAAGACCAGTATTTGATATATAGTAGAGCCAACCAATGAGGAAAGCATGTGTTTAATTTGCTCCCAGCTGAAGAATAAGCCATGTATAAGTTTCTCCTTTCTTTGCAATTTATGTGTTTAGTTCAACAAATAAAATATTTAATGAATCACACAATTGGGAGGACATTAGAAGGAGATAATTCATTATAGATAATTATTATATTACAAATGATCACAGATATAAAGTTCAAATCAAGTTATATATAGTTGAGGAAACTTATTTTTGACAGTAGTGGGGTTTGAACTCAGAGCTTCAAGCTTCTTAGTCAGGTAAATTACCACTTGAACCACACCTTCAGCCCTCTTGTGCTTTATTTTTCTGATAGGGTTTTGTGATTTTTGCCTGGGATTGGCTTTGGACTCTGATCCCACCTATGCCTCTGGTGTAGCTAGCTAGAATGACAAGTATGTGCCACTGCACCTAGCCCAGTGGGTGGAGAATTCAGTAATGGGTGTTGGTGAATGGAATTAAGTTTTACATAAAGCAATGTATGGTGTGGATAAACGTGACATTCTCAAAATGCTTGAAAATATCTGTTGAATAAATTGATGGATGATTAGATGAATAAAAGACAAGGGCTGGAAGCTGGACACTGTGGTCCATGCATATAATCCTAGCATTTTGAAAGGTAAGGATTTATGGCATCACATTTAAGGACCAGCTCAGACAGCAAATTAATGAGACCCTCATTTTAATCTTTAAAGCTGGGCATGGTGATATGCCTCTCTCCCATCACAGCTACAGGGAAGAGTAAGTAGGAAAATTGGGGTCCTGGCCTGCACTCTGGGTAAAAATGCTAGCCCCTCTTCAAACAATATCAAACTCAAAAATGGTTGAAGATGTGACATAAATCAAACCCTGGTACTGTGAGAGAAAAAGAAAACGAAAAAAGAAAAGAAAAACCATTGAAAGAGAAGGCATTTAAGGTAGGGAGAACAGATCTAGTTTTGCATATGTATTATTTTTCCTGATGATCAGTATATTTGTTTTCTATTGTTCATAACAAATTACAACAAAGGTACTTCTTAAAGAACTTTTAGTGTTTGTGAACACAAACAAGACCACACTAAAACTACCAGCAAGACTATGTTTATTGCAGCATTATTTACCATAGCTAAGATATGGAAGCAACCCAGATGCCCCTCAGTAGATGAATGGATCAAGAAAATGTGGTATATATAAACAATGGAATTCTATGCCTCCATCAGAAGGAATGACATTGCCCCATTTGTTAGGAAATGGAAAGACTTGGAAAAAATTCTATTAAGTGAAGTAAGCCAGGCCCAAAGAAACATAGGTCCCATGGTTTCCCTTATTTGCAATAACTAGAATATGTCTGAGACAAGCAGAAAAGGTCAGATAAGTTGGTGTTAGGTGAAATGAACCCCAAGATAAATATTCAAATGTTTTGTCTTCCTTGGGATTGTTTCTAACATATTTATAAGATGATTTCTTTGATGCTTTGTATGTCCCTCCCCCACGGTATAACCCCTGTTTTCACTGTATTTGATGTTGGTATAATTTGTGGAGGGTAAGGGAAAAAACAAATCGTTTAAATAGAAATACAGGTGGACCCATTTACAACTTTACAACTTTAGCCAGGGTGGGGGGTTGGAGGGGTGGGAAATAGGAAGAGATGGGAAGGGGAAACAAAGGAGAAGGCTACAATGCTTGATAAGAAATGTACTCATTACCTTGCCCATGTAATTGTAACCCCTCTGTACAGTATTTTCACAATAAAAAAAATTTAACACCACTTTTAGCCAGGAAAAAAAGAACTTTCCAAATTATTACCTCACAGTCATGTGGAGCTGGAATTTAAGCAGAATATAGCTGAGTTCTTTCATGGGCTCACTCAGAGAACAGAAGCTGGCTGGAGCTGTTGTTGTCTCTGAGGAGCCAAGATTTCTTTCTAAGATGTGTGGTAACTGGCAAAATTCCCTGTCTTGCAGATGTAGGACCTACCTCTATTTTGTGTGTTGATTTGTTTTCTGTAAGTGGTTGCAGCCAGCATAAAGAGGCTGTCCTCAGTTTCCTGCCACATGGTCTTCTCCAAAACATGACACCTTTTATCTTCAGTCCAGCAAGAAAGCTCACTCTTCTGTTGCTAATCTGAGGTCTTACATAACACTTTACAGAACCTGATCCTGGGGTAACTTTCTTACCATTGTCCCAGTTAAGAGAAAGAAGTTAATAGGCATGTGTACCATGGGACATGAACCTTGGAACATCTGCATAATGTACCAAAGTTACAAGAAAGCAACATCTGCACATCCAAGTATATCTGACAAAGTATAGTGTGTAAGAGATTCTCTACTAAGTTTGAATCTGCTATTTATGTTCGTCAGTATTAAAAGAGCACAATAGTATGAAAAACAAAATGTTTATATATTTAACTTCACAAATATATAAGCTTCTTTTAAAACCCTTTAGGGTAAAGCAAAGTACTAGAACTGCATAAATTTTAATACCAGTAATATTTAAAGGGTGAGGATTTTCCAGTGAAGTAAATAGAAAATAAGGTGTAAAGCATCTTGTTATCATATTAGTGAATGCTCTTTATTGTGTTATCTGGTACTTTTGCTCTATTTTCTACAAAGTGAACCAGAAAATTTCACAAGCAAATGATTTGCATTTAAAGTAATTATTGAGCATTTTTCTTTGAATAGTTTCTAAAGAAATTGAAAGTATGTTTTTAGAAGTTATGTGAATATCAAGGTCAAAATAACTGCCAATGGGAAAAGATGAACTGGAATGCAAACGTCTAAGTTGTTTGTATGGATACTGCACAGATAATTACTAATTAAGTATTTTACAAAGGAGTTGCCATCTATCAAAGCAGTTCATAAATACAGTTTACCTTGTTCAATGCCACCTCTTTCAACCATCCCACCCCTTCCTTTCCTTTTCTTAATTTTGTAGAATATACATTGGATACTTGGCTGCTTTCTCTCCCCTGTCCCTGTTTCTTCTCATTTGTTCACTCCATTCTGCTTGACCACATCCCACCCTGCCACACACTCACTTCCTGGTGTTTTAGTTTGTTAAAAGTTGATTTTGCTTTCTAAGGCATTACACTGAATTCTCCCTTGAATCTGCCATATTTCAAATAATATATTTGTCTACACTCCAAAGAGAGGCAGGAATGATGTCTACTAGCCATATACTACAGATAAGTGGTCTGAGGAAAAGTAGCAACAAATCAGTAAGTGGAGAAAGAATAGAATGCATTAAGTCTTTAGGCAGTGTTTTCTTTGACAAAATGGAGCAGTGAGTTTATATAACCAACACATGCCATGTCAGATTCAAGAAGATGAGATCAATAAAGATCCATCCCTTTGTTGTCTATAGTTGTATTGAGAAGAAAGGAGAAAGAGTTAAGGCTTCAGAGATGATGTAGAGAACAAAATGAGAATAATGGACATGATATAAACATCAGCATTGTTATTTTATTTTATTTTTGTTGGTCGTGGGGCTTGAACTCTGGGCCTGGGTGCTGTCCCTCAGCTCTACAGCTCAAGGCTAGCTCTCTACCACTTGAACTACAGTGCCACTTCCAGTTTTCTGAGTGGTTTATTAAAAATAAGAGTCTTAAGGACTTTCCTGCCCAGGCTGGCTTTGAACCGTAATCTTCAGATCTGAGTAGCTAGGATTACAGGCGTGAGGCACCAGCACCCGGCTAACATCTTAATTTTAGTAATAGAATTCTAGAACATTGAAGTGAGAAGGATCATAGATATCATTTAATAATAAAACTTACCTTAAAGGTCACAGCTAGAAGCTAGAAGGACCATAGATATCATGTAATAATATAACATACCTTAAAAGTCACTGCTAGGGGCCACCTAATTTTTACCTTCCTATGCAAAGGAAACCACTGGCCTACCAACCTAAAGATGTAGCCTACAATCTATTAGGACATAGAAAATGGTATTTGTCTGGGATGAAACTCTCTGATTGGCCATTGCACTGATAGACTTAGTACCATCTATGCATTCTTCACACACATAGGAATGTGAAATATGGAGAGACCAAGAGCAATTTAAGAGCTAGATCAGCTGGGAGCTGGTGACTCATAACTGCAATCTTAGTTACTCCAGAGTCTGAAATTGAGACTTGAAGCCAAGCCTGGGCTAGAAACTCCATAAGACTCTTATCTCCAATTAATTACCAAGAAAGCCAGAATTGGAGCTATGGCTCAAGTGGTACAGTGTTAGCCTTGAGCAAAATGCTCTGGGACAGCACCCAGGACCTAAGTTCAAGCCCCAGTACTGGCATTAAAAACAAAGAAAAATAAAAAAGTAAGTTAGAGTTTAGCTAAAAGCCTTAATTATGTTCATGAAACACTTTCCATTTATTATCATGCATTTTCCTCAGATAGATTTTTATCAAATGAGAATGTCTTTATAATTTGTTATTTTTCAGTATCCTTTTAGATAGTACTTGGCAGATTTCTCAACTTAACTTGTACTCAAAATATCTAATGAAATCCTTAAGAAGGTACAAAAGTCAACTGACTGTGGTGATCAGATTATAGAGAGTACAATAACTAGGAAGACAGAAGCCAACAGACGATGATGGAGTACAGAGAGACTGCCACTAAGCATGTGGGCTTTTTGCTTAAATCCTATTATTTCTTCACCTAAAAATAAAGCAGATAGCCAGGCAGTGGTGGCTCATACCTGTAATATTAGCTACTCAGGAGGCTGAGATTTGAGGATCAAAGTTCAAAATCATCCAGAGCAGGAAAGTCCTGGGAGACTCTTACCTCCTAGTAACCACCAGAAAACAGCGAGTGGTACTGTAGCTCAAGTGGTAGAGTGCTAGCCTTGAGCTGAAGCTCTGAGGTACAGCACCCAGGCCCAGTGTTCAAGCCCTATGACCGACACCGCCCCCCCCAAAAAAAAAGTGAAGCAGTGAAGCAGTTGGAGTATATAGATATATAGAGACATTCAAACTTTGAACTTTTATAATAAATGTGTCCTGAAAAAGAAATTAAAGATAAGGCAATAATAATTCATTTAATAATGCCGAATCAAATATAGTGTGGACAGTTTGAATATACACTAAATATTTCCATATATTTTAAGTATTTCTTTCAAGTATACATTAATTTAAAAAACTGGAAGAAATAGAATAAAATTATATTTGCATCTAGGTATCTATCCTCTCTCCCATAATTTGTCTAATCCTCCAGTAAAAAAAAAAAAACTTATTTTGCTTTCCTAGTAATAGTATTTTTTGTTTTTTCTCCTTTGTCACTGTCTTTGTTTTCTGTACCTTTTGTCTTGTATGTAAGTTTATCTGGGGGAGGGTAAGGGAAATACAGAAATGGTGGGACAAAGGGTGAACAAATGAAGCAGTGATTCTCACTAGACACTATGTTTGAAAGGAAATCTACAACTTGTGGGTTGTTCAGGAGGGAGAAATGAGGAGAAAATGTGAGAAGGGGTAACACTGTTGAACAATGTATTCATTACCTGCTTTATTTAACTGTAACCTCTCTATACATCACATTTACAATATAGTAACATTTTTAAAAGACAAAGCCAGCAGAGGGCGCTAAGTTCCTGAGTCGTTTGCTGAAGCAGCCAAGGTCCCGTACAACAGAACACTGTTCTTACTTTGCAGTCCACAGTGCTAAAACCAGAGGATACAACAGCTCATGACAGCACAAATGTTTCAGTAAAAAAAAAGTATCAAAAGAAAATAGTATTTTAAAAGAAGTAAATATCCCCCCCCCCACACACACACAGAGGCTTCAGAATTTGAGAAGATTGTAGGATTTTCTGTGCAGAGTAGTTGCCAGTTGTCACCCCTCTGAAGAGGAGAAACTAATATCTGGGCTACAGGTGACAACTGAATGCAGGGGCCGTTTAGTGGATACACAACTCTTGTAGCCACAGGACCCTAGCATCTTGAAATTCTCCCTCATTTTTAATAGTACTACATGCTGCATTACTTTCAAGTCTCTATTGTGTGTAGGACAGTACTTTGAGAGTTGTTGTACGCTCCTCGCCATGGCAAGTGTGGCAGGGTGTGAGGACTCACACCTTATAATGGTGTGGGAGGCCTGCAGGGAGGGGCCTACCCTGCCGCCAGCATTCTTCCCAGGGTTAGTCCAATCATAAAATGAACATGCATTATTGTCTGCCTCATTAGCACTGGGGTGGGAATCTCTAAAATCACAACCCTCTCAGGACAGAGTGCTCTAAATATCTACCCGGTGAGAGGAAGGAGGATCTTGTAAAGCATTTGACTTTGACCTCTCCGATAAGTTCACCACTTGGATGGATAAGAGGTAATAAACATTTTGGAGGGGGGTGGGGGATGGCCTTGGGGAGTGGGCAGGACCACAGAGAAAAAGAAACTTAAGGGGAAGTAAAATATCTCTTTTCACCCTGGCTGCCAAATTAAAGTGGGTCCAATGTAGAGAAAGGGAGAAAATGTTATATTAAATGATATTCAGGGTTTTGGATGATGATACTCAAAGAACAGGTTTTTTAGTTTCTGAACTGGATCTTAAGCAGACTTAGAGAAATAAGCAAAAAGACCATGCACTACAGGTTTCACTCTAGTCAATGGTATGTTTTCTTTCAATAATTTCATAGAGTTCATGGGCTGAATTTTGAAACTGCTCAATTTATAAATTAACTTTCTCACTCACAAACCTCAGAATGTGACTGTAGTTGGGGATTTATGATCTTTAAAGAGATAATTAAGGTAAATATGGTTTTTAGTGGGGGGACCTAATATAACTTTAACAAAAAGAAATTTAGGGCACAGGAAGGCACACAGTAAAAACCAGGTGAACCCAGAGTAAAAATGCTTACCTCCCAGATAAGATGGAAAACACTGGCCAGAAGAAATCAACTCAACCAGCAGTTGGATGTTGGACTTCTGGCCCATTACAAAATAAGTATCTGTTGTTTGTACTACCCAGTCTCTGACAACTTTGTTTTGACAGTTCTCTAAAACTAAGGCAATAGGGACAACAAAAACAGAGTCATGATGACTCAAGAATCTCTAGAAGGTACAATCATCATCAGATCCACAAGAGGGAGTAGAGAGTACTCTTGGAACTTAAAAATCTGGGCAAAAATCACCTTTCAGGATTTTTATGCTTTTGACTACATCATAACATAAAATAGTACTAAAATAGATCATAATGTTATGTGTTTAGACAACATAAACACCAAATATAAAAGAATGTTTAAAACACTATAAATTATTGAATGTACAATTATATAAAGAATTCTCCTTATACACTAAATACTTAACTTGGTATGTAGCTTTAGGAATATTAATGAAATGTCAGAGTAAAACAAGGAACAAGCGTAATGTCTATGAAATACATTACACATGATTTTCGTTTACAGGTCATCATGTTGTGTTCTTAATGGTAACTTCCTATTTCCTAAATAATGGGAGGAAGGGCACAGTAATCATTTTCCACTGCTTCTACTCACCTTAGTTAACCTCACAACAGGGACTTTGAATCAATTGTCATTAACTGTTATTTTTAAGTGGAGAAACTGAAAACATATTGTAAATCTGAGATTTGTGTGATTCAATGTTTTTTAAGAGTATTGGTTCTAAATGATATAGTACCTTGGATCTTATAGTTAATAACTGTAGTAGAGTATAGTAACTTGCATGGCATATGAATAGTTTCCTTTTTATGGTAAAAAAAAGCATAGAATTGAGAGTTTGCTAATGAGAAAATCAATTCATATGGTCATCAATGTGTAATAATTTAATCTAAGTTATAGTCCTTCATTGGTAAGCAACTTTGCATTATAGCCAGACTTAAAGGTTTTACCTATAAAACTGGAGAATGGGAAGGCTGGTTCTGGGAGCTACATATCCCACCCGAGACAATCTTCTTTTTCTTTTTTTTGGGGGGGGGTCCTGTCGTGGGGCCTGAACTCTGGGCCTGGGTGCTTTCCCTCAGCTCTTCAGCTCAAGGCTAGCGCTCTACCACTTGAGCCACAGCGCCACTTCCAGCTATTTTCTTTTTGCTTATGTGATGCTGAGGAATCAAACCCAGGGTCTCAGGCATGCAAGGCAAGCACTCTACCACTGAGCCGCCTTCCCAGTCCCGACAATTTTCATGTGTATTATAACATGCAATAGCAGCCATAGGGGACAATTACTTCCTCAGAAAACCAGTGAGGCATTTGAGGTTGCCCCACAGTTGTAAGGAACTCAGGAGTAGTGAATCTAGAGAGGAGATAGTGGAAGATGAAATCAGGAAACTCATCAGATGTAAGAACTTCTCAGCTCTGTGGTCCACAGGGTGGACACAGGCAGGCAGGCATACATTCTATTGAACTCCTGTCCAATTCTTTAGGAACTGGGTATTTTATCAAAGCAGGAATCAACATTCAACTCTAAAACCTGGGATTAGCTCCTGGTTTGGAAAACAGTAACTATTGATAACCAAATGCTATCTGAATACCTGGTCATCTGCAAGTACTTCCTGTACACTGTTTCAGTATACTCAAAATGAGTTCCATGAGCCATGGCTTACAACAGGATATTAAAAAACTGCAGATAAAATGTAAGGGAGATAAAATAAATAACTAATGGAAATCAAATCTAAATTTCCTGATCAAATTGAAGACAGACTTGTACTACCATGCTATGAATTTTTATTATTAAAAGGAATAAGAAATGGTCAAGTATAAAAGTGAGATCTTTATCATATACAAAAACAAATAAATTTTGATTTTACATTTTGCCAACAAGTAACGAAGGTTATCTACAGATTTCTTTGTTCAAGATAAAGCTACTTATATGACAAGACAATTAGCAAATATTTCCAGCACAAAGGTTAAAGTAAGATAATTTCAAGTATCAGTAATATATGAAAGTATCCACACTAAGTTTAACATGAAATAAAATATAGTTACCATTTGAATTTTCTAACAATGAGTCTATAATCTTGGATATCCTGATTAACATACCCTGGCTATCCTGAGAACTGCTGTAATTAAGTTTTGTGAAAACTACATAGGAAAGAGTCTATCACTAACAAGATGCCCAAAGAAGGTAATTCTAAAATCTTCAAAAACTCACTCATGATATTTAATATGATGTACAAGATACAGTTATATTTGAAAGAAATATTTGCTCCAAAATAGCTATTCTTATGTCTGTAAGGCTGTAACTGGTCACACAATGGCCAAAACAGGAGCCATCACTTATTTGCTCCATACAGTTTAAAAACATGATTGAAGATTTATAATCCAAATTTTCTGCAGGAAACTAGCAAGTAACAAGCTTCATCAAAATCCTCTAAAAGTTATTTGCTCTCTGTATTTTTGCATTTGTGGGGAAAGACAACAGAGTTGAAGCAGCTTTCTCAGGAACACACAGCAGAGGTCACTTGGAATCATTTCACAAATTTCCCCAGGTAGAACTGCTACCCTGTGACATGGTGAAAAGGAGATATTAATTTGTTTGCTGAATTATGTATTTTCAGGTGTTTTCATACACTGCTGACAAAGAAATCCGAACTGATGACTTGTGCTTGGATGTCTCCAGGCTCAATGGACCAGTGATCATGTTAAAATGCCACCATATGAGAGGAAACCAGCTGTGGGACTATGACGCTGAGGTACAGCGCTACCATTTGCTATCCAATGCTTAACTTTGGTGATGAATGTATAAAACAATTGAATTCAAGCTGGTTTTGCTACAGTAAAGTATCGTATCTAAAGCATGAAAAGCCATATCTGATCGTATTAGGAGGGCATACAGTAGAAGTACAATATTGCCAAGCTGACCCAGTCATATAAAACATGAATGATCACAGCTGAAATTATCATCTCCATGTACATACACAGCATAAATTACACAAGGGACAAACTGTTTCTCCAACCAAGGCTCATAGGCAGATGTACACAGAAAACAGTATTGATAGTACGTCTGTATTTTCAAAGTTTTAATTTGGTGCCACTTTAAATCTCTCATACTTACACTTGATGAACTCAAATAAAAATTTGACAGGCTTAACAAGATGTACTCATTATTGAAATGACTATTTCCAATTCTTCTCTACTTTTGCCATAGTATTTTTCATAAAATTACATAAGCCAATTAAACATGTAATCAGCAAAACAGCCCTCATCTATATAGAATACTTTCCTCACAGAAAATACCAGAATTACTAGTAGAAATGTATGGACAGGCAGTGTGTAAAAATCAGGTCAGCCATCAGATGGAGCTAATAAAAAAGAAATATTTTCCTCTACAAAAGTAGCAGCCTCCAAAACAGCTTCTTGTCTTCCAGTTCTCTTTGCCTAGCAAAATGGACTGGTCATCTGTGCCAAATTTCCAGCATTATTAAATGGTCAGTAATGTGTTTGCAAAAGCAAATGATATAAGTTATGTTTTTGCAAGAGCAGATGATACAAGCTGAATGATACAATAAACATGAACCAATCTCACAGCGGCGGTGTTCCATGAAAGCCTAAAATGTTCTGTATGAATTATATTTTAAATACTAACCTGCAGAGTTTTGGGCATTGCTGACATTTGTACCAATTATTTTCAAAAGAGTTGAGAGTTCTTTTTTTATTTCATGACTTTGTGGTTTTGTAAACTGCATACCAGAAATACTTTTATGAATTAATTCTGATAGGATTCCAAACTGATTATGTTGGACTAATTTGGTGACTAACGTATATTCAATATTTCTAGACTCTTGGGACACAACATCTTTCTGGGATGTCATTAAGGACAAACATCCTGAATCATTCTGTGGTGTACCAATGTGATCCACTCCCTCTTTTGCTTTCAACCATTTAGCCACTGGTTGTTTTCTTTTTCCTCCAGCTATGATTTATTATCATGATACCTTACATTAAATCTACAGGAGAGCTTTCCTCAGTCTTACCTGAGAGCAAATCTAGATCCTTAATCAGTGTTCTCCTCCTTCTCCTGTAAGGAAACTTATAGACCAGTGTACAAAGTGCAAGCTCTGCAAACAGTATTTGCTTGAATTTATTGTACAGTACAATGGGTTTCATTATGACTTTGCCCCACCTGCATATTGATCTTGTTTACCCTCTTTGCCCTCCCCTTTCCATAGTATTTTATTTTAAAATAAAACTTGTTCTTGTACTGAGTTTTGTCCAACAACACCAGACTTCACTGAGATAATGACAAAAACACGAGACTGTCTTTTTCAGGAAGAGGTTTACTTTTTATTGTTACTAAGATTTTACTTCTGTATAAGACAAGGAATTGTTAATTGCCACAGTAGCACTGTTAATTTTTAAACTTTTATGTAACTGTGTGTGTGTGTGTGTGTGTGTGTGTGTGTGTGTGTGTGTGTGTGTGTGTGTGTGTCCTGTGGCTTGAATTCAGGATCTGGGTGCTATCTTTGAGCTTCCTTCAGGTAGCACTCTACCACTTGAATCACAACTGTACTTCCAGCTTTTTGGTCATTAATTGGAGATGAGAGTCTCTAATTAACCAGGTTGGCTCCAAACTAAGATCCTCAGATTTTAGCCTCCTGAGTATCTAGCCTCTGGCATCCAGGACCTATGTAACTTTTGATGGGTCCTAGTAATAACTCAGAGTCCTTCACTTCTAAAATAACTGGTTGAAAATTAACTGTATATTATTGTTTATATTATCTGGTTATTGAATACTAAGCAGGAGGGATAAAATGTAGCTTCATCTAAGATAAAGTAATGGTTTGGGACATCAGTCCTATCACATTGTCAGTGCTGCAGTACTTCAGAGCACTTCAGTATTGCTTTGGAGTACACACAAGAAAGCTTTATGATATAAATATTGACAGATTTTATTTTAGATAAGTAATCTGACATTTATCTCCCACAAGTTAATAATTACATTTCATAATTTAATTCACTCTCATATAAACATATATGCTCAAAATGAGATGTTCAACTGATCTTATGATGTGATAACCAAATTCAATGTATAATTAATAATATAAAGATATATGAGGATGGAACAAATGAGGGAATGTACACCACATTTCTGAATTTAATCGTTGGTTTTTATTCCAGTACCGGCTTTAATTTTATTACCTTTAAGTATTTTTACAAAGAGGTTTCAATTCTACAGGTCAATTTATAAATGTAAAGCATTTTGATCAGTATTACCTCCTCCATTGTTCTTTATCTCTCCCATCTTCCAGCGTTTTAGGAGGTATGTCTCTCATGTCACCACTCACACTTGTCACACCATACTCAGTCTGTCCTTGAAGATAATTTTTTGACTCAGTGGTGTTGAACCATGATCCTTTTACTTCTATCTCCCAAGTAACTGGGATTAGGAGTGTGTTCAATGGCCCAATCAACTTTGATTGTATTTTTGAAGTCATTAAAAGGGAAATAATTCGTCTGGGGCTGGTGGCTGACTTCTATAATCCTAGCTACTCTGGAGGCTGAGATCTGAGAATCATAGTATGGAGCCACCCAACCTAGATAAATCTTCAAGATGCTTATCTTCAGAAAACCAGCAGAAAACCAGAAAGGGGAGTGTTGTTCAAGTTGTATGGTACCAACTTGAGCTATAAAGCAGAGAATGAGGCCCTTCAGTTCAAGCCTTAATATTGATAAAAAAGAAACAAGGAAAGAAAGAGAGAAAGAGAGAAAGAAAGAAAGAAAGAAAGAAAGGAAGAAAGAAAGAAAGAAAGAAAGAAAGAAAGAAAGAAAGAAAGAAAGAAGTTAAAATAGATAATTTTACCTTTTAATTATTTCCTTTTTCTGTCCAAGAATAACACACTCTAGGATTAGCAGTATTTCCTGGGAAATAGTTAGAAATGTTGAATCCGAGACACTATGCTTAACATACTAGATCCAAGTCTCTGCTTTAACAAAATCCCATGAGTTATTTATACAGTCACTAAAATTTGCTTTAGATTGTGATCAGCTCTCAGTGTTTTCCATTTTCTGTTGTACATTGCTGGAAAACGTTGCAAAGTTAGGGAAGACATAAATACACTTTGGAAACATGCAAGGCTTGGAATGGGAGCAAAGGATGAGAGGTGCTGAGACCTGAAAACCAAGGCATCGCTTGGTAGCTCTATTCTTATTTTATGACTCGGGATCGTAGACAAATGCTTCTTACTACTACATTTATTCAGTTTTTATCATCTTCTAGCAAGGGTGAAATTATTCTTTGGGAAACCTGTGAGGTGGTACAGTTTTCAGGACAAATAAAAATTGAAGGAGTTCAAAGAATTATAGAGGTAAAATGTATCTTAAGTTCTCTCAGTTCAGCCTTTATCAAGCAAAAGCTAAAGCACAAAGATTACCCTGCCAGCAGCAGAGCTAGGATTTAGATCCTAATAAAACTTTCAAAGAAAGCTAGTTATCAGTGCAATTGTGAATCTCCTAGTGTGAATAGCAGTATTCCAGCACCTAATCTCCCACAGTCCTTTCAGCCTTAGTAAGAAAAGACATAAAAAAGGAGCAGAACAGTTAGAATATCCACAGAAAAATGGAAGCAATGTTACAAAGCCTCAAAGTATGGAATCTTCCCAACTACTTTGGTTCTGTATACTTCTCAGGCGAAGAGAAGAGAAGGAAATAAAATGAATTAAGGGTTAAAATGGAACTTTTTTTGACACCTTCCTTATAATGGCCTTATAGAAGAGAGACATGGTTTCACGATTTTTCACAGTAGTAAACTGGAGAAGGGTTTGTTGATATTGTCTGTGTTTGTCCAGCTCAGCTTCTGTCAATCAGCCTGACATTTTTCTATTACCATACATTGCTTCGCAAAGTAATTGAAACACTATATGTATAATTACTTGTCATCAATGCAGATGATCTAATAAACTAAATATGCAATATCACAAATAAATAATTAAATACCAGCAATTATTTGCTGGATTTCTCCTTTCCTAAATCATAGGAAAATAGTTCTATCTAGGTAAACAGAGAGTCATATGACTACTCTATCATGATGGGCTAATTAATATTTTACACTTATATTGACACAGCTTAAACACAAAAGAAAAATCTGAATTCATCTTTCAGTTAAATGTTAAACATTTCCATGCAAATCTGTTACTGGTCTATTCCATTTTATTCATGTTTCTTATATACTGTTTGACTCTCACAATTATGTTCCAATCTATTTGAAATTTACATTTTTCTGCAATATGTGCACTTAATTGCATTTCTTTTCGAACACCCAGGTAGTTACATGCAATGTAAGAATTTAATTTTAGGTTAGAACACTTATGCTCAGCAAACACTATGCAACAAAGAAAAAAGGGAAGCAAAATATGATGCTAAAAATGTCTTGCTTTGCATGTGACTGAGAAAATACTTGTTATGAATTCTATATCCATCTGTATGAAATGTTCCTTAGAGCCACAGTACAAGGAAATCTCTTTCCAGCAGGTAAAGTATGTTAGATTGATATTTAATGAAATTACAGAAACATCTATTTAGTCTTTCCTTAGCCAATCTCTTTTATTTACATTATCAGAAAGCAGGTAAATGGGAATATAACTTCAAGGTAAGTGACATACAAATGCAGCCTAGCTATGTCCCAATGTAGAATTCCAAATAAAGCCCTAGCGGAATTTACCTTTTGAAAATAGTGTATGTTAGACAAACTGAACTTCCCATATTCCTAATGACCCATATCTTTCGATAGTAAATAGAAATTTCAGTAGTTGAGACTGTGTACTTCCTCTTTACTGAGCATTTGCACTTTACTTTTAGAATATCTATATCTTGGTCTGTTGACTGTATAGTTTGTATTATCAAGTGATCATAATACTTTCAATAACTTTATTAGATTAATTTTAACTATTGTCAATCTGCATTTAGTCAACAGGAAAATTTTATTATTTATGTTCTGAAATTATATGTAATAGTCTAAGTTTACTCTAATATTCATCATCTGATATATTAATCATAATAAGTTAATTCTTTTTACTGGTTTATTTGAAAGTTTTGGTATACCAACTGAGATTTATGTGATTGTTCTTAAATCAACTATACAGTCAATACTATCTGTTCATAAAAAATCAAATTTTTTACTTACTTATTTTAATACAAAGATATGATCTAAATTTACAACATTATAGTTATTTTTAGCAGTGGAATTATTTCCATAGCCTGATTCTAACTGGCTTTAAGTAGAAGCTGTATTTTTGAAAGGGTAAAAACAAAATTATGTCTGTTTTTAAGGGATAGACACATTATGTCTCAGCAAACAATAATTCAAGGGATTATGATTAAGTAAATCTCCATTAGAAATAAAAATCAATCATTGCTGAGGGTACATATTACTCTATTTTGTATTCAATATTTTGAATACCACTAGAGGAGAAGATATCTGGCTGTCAAGTGCATATCAGTTGTATGTCATATTGCCTTCAACAACAATGAGGTATTTGCAACAAATGTGACCAAAGACTGATAAACTTAATAGAGAGAATTTAAAAGGGTAAACCAAATACCCAGTTTAGGAGCATGCACAATTTTGACTGAACACCATAGAAAGTGTTCCATTGTTAAGTGAAATAAGCATTGCAAACACATACATGAAATTATTTCCTAAAAGTTATTTTATTAATTTCTCTTTCATCCTGTCCATAAAGCAAAATGGTTTTTAACAAGCATCATATCATACTGGTGAGATACTAACACTGATGGCACAGTGTGGCTGAAATACAGGGCACAGCAGTTGCTGATGAATTATTATCACAAGTAGTTTCATAAACAGCTCTGCTAATTTACTTTAAAATGCCCAATACTTTGACTTTGTAATTTCGTTCCTAAGAGTAAGTTTTAAAGAACTAATTACAGATCTAGACAGATGTTCAAAAGATGTTTGCTGGAGCATTATTTGCAAAAGTTATCAATCAGAAAGACATTCACCTCAAATAGAAAATTTAAATAAATTTGGCAAATCCATTTTATAGAAATGATTCTCTTAATGGCATTTTCACATTATTTTAATGATAAGAAAGATATCCACATTATAAATGGAAGAAGAATGTTTTATTTTAAGGCCTCAATTTAATAAGCAGTCATACATAAAATTATTGTAAAACAATTATTGGTTATTGTTATTTCTTCAAAACAAAATAGAAAAATAAATCATACTTTTCAAGCAAAATAACTCAAATTTTATGGATTTTCTAAAAAATGGAAAGTAAATATTATAGCAATGTGGTTGATTTTTCTAAATTTTTCCTGATTAATGGATCTTTTGAAGTACCTGGACTAAAAGTTCTGTGATATTTTTTGTGGTCATTTATGTGATGGATGTTTCAGGAAAATATTATAATTATGTTTTCTGATGAAATTTTTCTTGTTGCCCTTCAGTCACTTTCTGTAGTCACTTGGTTTTCTAAACAACTAAAATTGTTTGTTTTATACCAGAAAAAAATTATTTTTCAATAGCTCATGAAAGTTTGTAACTTCTAACTGTAGACCTTTCATATTAACATGGAATTTATGAGAAAATATTTATTACAAGAGAAAATCACTAAGAAGCTGATAGCAGATGATAGAAGATAATCTAGATGAAAATTTCCCACAATGTGCATAATATATTTCATTTTTAGTCTGCTTACCAGTCAAATGATATCATAAAAGGTATCATTTCCCAATAATATATAATATTCTTATGTTTTTCTTTTCTTTGTAAATAATGTATATAAAATTTTATTGTAGAAGATAAATCCTTGAAAAGATACATCCAATGATTGTAAACATTGCTGCCCAAGAGATGTGATTTATTCCAACAGAATTTTATTTTCTGCACTCATCTTTCATTAAGTATTTCAGTCAACAAATGTATTTAATGTCTTCCATGGGCTGGCACCGGTCATCATGTCGGAAGCTGTAGTCCAGGATCTTTCTTCAGCTTAGGCTGTTGCAGAGGAAGTGGATGCAAGGCAAGAAACAGTCTAGTTAATTAATTAAATTAATTAATTAAGTTTGGAGAAAATTTGATCAAATTAGGCACCAAAACAAAGCTGATTAGTTTCTGTCCCCCCTCTTCACTAACTTAGTTCGCAGCTAATGAATGAATAGCTTTCATGAATCCTTAGAACTACTACATTAGCCCCATCAGAACTTTAGTAAGGTTAGTTTGAATGCCACACTGTGCAAACTAAAGCCTTTGAAACTAAAATATTCCTCAGATTCTTACCTAGTGTTCACTGAGGAAGCCAAGTATAATTAGAAAATCTCTGGAATAACTGACTATTTTCATTATCCATGCACAACCCATTTGGAATGAAAAAAACATTTCACTACTAAAATTTTGAAAACATAATCTTTTCTGTTTATAACAACTTTTACCCCCCGTTTTTCGCCATTTGGGTTCAAGCTCATTACTCTCAGTCCTATCTCCATGTGTATCTGCTGAGTAGAGTTGATATTAAATCTTCTAAGAGGAGGGTGTTCACAGCTTTGTGGATGCAATTATTGTGACATGTGTCTTCCAGCCTTATCCAGTAGAAATTATATGTTGCCCAAGATGATTGATTTATTACTACCTTTGTGCTTGGTTTTGTCATCATTCATTATTTTCTTTGTCAAACAGACTCATGCTCTTCTTCATAGAGTCACCCAGTCCTGTCTCTCAGTAAGCCAAGCAGCAGATGGCCCCCAGCATGCCATTGTGGAAACATGTAATGATAGCATTTTGCAAAAATGGCTACTAAGAAACTACACAAGGATAGAAATTTTTAGAAATATTTTTGGAAATCTTACCAATTACTTGCTCAAGTGATATTTTAGAAGTTTGTGTTGCAGACTATATTTTAATGTGCAGGTATATTAGATAGGATTTATCAATAGCAATTTTTTCTTCTTTTATTGTGAAAATATTGTACAGAGGGGATACAATTACATGAGCAAGGTAATGAGTACATTTCTTATCAAGCATTGTTGCCTCCTCCTTTGTTTCCCCTTCCCATCCCTGCCCATCTCCTCTCCCCCCACCCCACACCCTCTTGGCCAAAGTTGTGAAGTTTTTTTTTCGACATAATGTCTTGTACATATCATTGTTGCAGTGGGTCCACCTGTATCCCTATTTGAACAATTTGTTTTTTCCCTTCCCCTCCACAAATTATACCAACATCAAATACAGTGAAAACAGGGGTTATACCATGGGGGAGGGACATACAAAACAACACAAAAAACATCTTACAAATATGTAAGAAACAATGACAAGAAAGAAAAACCATTTGAGTCCTTATTTTGGGGTTCATTTCACCTAACATCAACTTGTCTGACCGTTTCTGCTTGTCTCAGACATATAATAGTTATTGCAAATAAGGGAAACCGTGGGATCTATGTTTGTTTGGGCCTGGCTTACTTCACTTAATATAATTTTTTTCAAGTCTTTCCATTTCCTAACATACTTTCTGATGAAGGCATAGAATTCCATTGTATAAATGTACCACATTTTCCAGAAGGGAATCCTACTGCATTGTTGGTGGAAGTGTAAACCTGTTCAACCACTTTGGAAAGCAGTATGGAGGTTTCTCAAAAGACTCTACATAGAGTTCCCTATAACTCAGCAATCCCACTTTTGGGCATTTACCCAAATGATCACAAACAAGCCCATACTAAAGCTACCAGCACAACTATGTTTATTGCAGCATTATTTACCATACCTAAGATATGGAACCAACCCAGATGTCCCTCCGTAGATGAATGGATCAATAGCAAATTTTTATTTCAAATACATATGTATGTAAATATAACTAATGGACTGAATTGTGAAATTTTAGTTCTAGTTAAGTCCAGCCATGTCTATATAACAGTGGGATTCTTCCTCAAAGCTGGAAAGAAATTAAGAAAAAAAAGCTAACATATGGCAGAAATAGAAGGGATAAACTGGGGAAAGGTGAAGGAAGGAGTGACATTGTCCAAAAAGAAATATAGTGATTACTTGGCTTGTCAAACAATAACCCCTCTGTATAACACCTTAATAATCACAATTAAATTATATTTAGCAAAAGCTAACAGAGCTAAAAATGGATTGTTTTTGCAACACTAAGATTATTTATTTTTGTTACCTTTTATAGAGATGCTTTGGTATATGCAAACATAGCGTATTCTTCATAAAATTAGAACTATTTTAATCTGCAACACTAAGCAAATGCATTATTAATGACTAAATATACAATGTAAATTTCAGTACCTTTATGGAGAAAATTGTATTTGAGAATTTATTTGGTTGTTTAGATGACATAATTATAGTAATAAAACCTATTTTGCAGTGGTACCCTTTCTCACTTGTATGATTTGTGATTGTCTCCTTGGTAAATAATGAAATGAATGAAGTATTATTCCATGCAAGTGAACCAACATGTCCTAATTATCACTGAATTTTATTGTTCTTTGAAGAAGTGCCTTTTATGTTGCCTATTACCAGACTGGACACATGAGAAGTTAAGGGGGACTGGGGTTTGATCAACAGGGGGTTTAAGTAAACATTTAATCTCAGAAAGCTGTAACAGAGTTCTAGGGCAGAAACAACAGTTTGCTTCTCTTCCCCTTGGGAAGCCAGCCTGTACCAGGTGACACCCTGGCCCAAGGTTATAGATGTACAACACCCAGGTATGTAAACTATCCTAGCTTAACAACCTCATCCTCACCATTGATATGATATCTCTGGTAAAAACCTTAACAGGACATGCAAAAGTTCAAGAGTGTACCACACTCTCTTACCCTTAGAAAGTGTACCACACTTTGGATTCCTATGAAGTATTGAGGCAATATACAACTTTTCACTCAGAGAACATTTTACCATAAGTCATATTTCCTAGCATCATAGTTGGCAGTTTTAACCTTTGTTTCATTGCCAAGGTCTCAGAGTTAATTGACTGAGGAACAATTTATGTAATCTAAAGTAGAAAGGTATTAAGAAGTATTTGCTAAGCATATCTCAGTTGTTTTTTTTTTTCAGACAAACTGATAACTGGGAAGATTTGGTGGTTTATCCAAGTATTCAGAGATAGTAGGTTGAGGGTAGAGAAATCAAAACTAAGGTCCACTTGAACCTGAAATGTCTGTTTTTTTTCTGTATTCCATTAGAGTACAGAGTGTTGATTTTTTAAAATTAACTTTGCAGCCTATGAATACATTTTTTTCCAAGAAAATACTGATCAATTTTTTTTAGAAAGAACAATACTAGCCAGACACTGGTGGCTCACACCTGTAATCTTACATACCCAGGAGGCTGAAATCTGAGGATTGAGGTTCAAAACCAATCCAGGCAGGTAAGGTGTGAAACTCTAATCTCCAATTAACCCCAAAAAGCTGCAAGTGAAGGTGTGTGGCTCAAGTAGCCAAGCACTAGTCTTGAGCAAAAGAACGCAGGGAAAGTGCTTAGGCACTGCGTTCAAGCCCTAGAGCCTGCACATACATATGCAGACACACAATAAAACAACACTAACCACTATTTAATCCATTGTTATTATTTGTGTCATTGACAACTTATTCAAGGTAAAACTGACCAACAGACACTAGAGAAATTCATGGGCATTTCTCAATATAGGAATAATCCTATATGTCATTCACGTTGTGAGTAATGAATTTAACATACAGAGATAGTTAAATCAGAGATACATCTTCCACCCACTGCTTTTATAGACTCAGATTACCCTGTTGTTGATGGTGGTTATGAGCTTGATCTCAAGGCCTGGGAACATTTTTTTAAAATTTCTTTTATATTTTCATTTTCTTTTAATTAGTTGTACAAAGGAGTTGCCATTCACCATAGCAGTTTATGAATACAGTGCATCTTGATCAAGGTCACTTCTTCCTACATTCACACCAATATCTCCCAACCCACCCTTTCCTTACTAATCTATAGTTATATATTGAATTTTTTTTGCCATTTAACAAAGCCCAACCCTTCCCTCATATTTCTCAATTCTATGGTATATACAATGCAGTTTCTTTACTCAGGCTAGTGCTCTACCACGTTGAGCCACAATTCCACTTTTGGTTTTTAGGTGGTTAATTGGAGAAAAAGAGTCTCACAAACTTTCCTACCCATGCTGGCTTCAAACCACAATCCTCAGGTCTCAGACTCCTGAATAGCTAGGAATACTGGCATGGTCCACCAATGCCTGACTACATTCCTGTTTTTGACAATAGACAATATTACTGTAGAAGGTTAAACATGCTCCATACAGCCAGGGATTTCCCCAGCATCATTCATATTCTAAATATACCACTCAAATGTGTTGCAGCCAAGCTCAGTCCCCACAGGGCACTACAGTTCTCACAAATACTAATGGAAAATATTTTTAGTGTGTGTTCTGTTATGACCTAAGGTACTGATACTTGATCAAAGTATGTAATTAGTGTGACAAACCTGATTAAAACAAAGTAATGGGAATACTCTCTGGGATAGTCAATGAGCACTAACATAATAGATATGTGTATGAAAAATCACAGTTTTTTAAACAAAGGACTTCATAGAAGCACTCAATGGTAAGTGATTTAGGTTTGTAAAAAGAAGATGTGTGTGTGTGTGTGTGTGTGTGTGTGTGTGTGTGTGTGTGTACTCAAATTTATAACAAGTATGGAAAATTTTTTGTTTCATCTGTGGCTTTATTTTTAACTAATGGATAGTTGAGTTTTGTAGCTTTGTAAGAATAAACCAGTCAAACTCTTGCCTATCATTAGAAATTATATTCTATTATATTCTTTTTCATTGTTTATTACAAATGGGTTGAGTAAATGTATTTAAGAGCCAACTCAGAAGGGCTCAGTGTGGAAATCGCCTTCTAAACGCCTAGCTCTTTTAATTTCCTGTTTGTTGTCCATACATATCTTCCACAAAGGCTATCCTCTGTTCCATCTGTCTCAAAGTACTTCTGCTCAGGATGTTTTAGGCTTAATCTCGACAGATTACAATTGTCTGGCTGGTCTTTCTCTGATATTTGTATTACATGCCTTGTATATTCATTTTCAAGCCAGTTCAATGTTGAGTCAAAAAATAATTCAAAAAAATCCTTTATCTATTCTTCACTTGTAATTTTCACTGGAGTGTCCTGTGTGCTATTTTCAGAATATGCCTGAAAGTCACTTCACACACATCCAAGCATTTATGATTGGAGAGTTTTTCTTGTAATATCTTCTGGGAATGAATCTCAGAAGATTTATATACAATTATAGAAATCATAGTGGTGGCTGGGAGAGTAATTGAAGTAGTAGAAGGCTTGATTAGCCAGTGCAAATATCACACATGCACACTCATACACACACACACACACACACACACACACACACACACACACACACACACACACAATTTAAATGTATATCCGGGAAGTTCACAATGTGATTTCCAATATATATGGTAAATTTAGAGAAATAATGTATAGTGATTGACATAATCATTAGAATTGTGAAAAAATATGATCAAGACATGCTTATTTGTTTGATATTGATATGTGTTAGGCTTCTTAAAAATGATATGGTGAGTATACTTTAACAGAACACATTACCTGTTTTATAATAATCATTTTTTACAATTGATATTTCAGATATTACCATGTGTTTAGCATTTTGAAATGGGAATATCTCTAGCAGTTTTGTTCATCTGGATTGTAGTTGTGACATCTATTTACATGTGAATCAAATAGTTACTAAGTAACACATGCCTATGAAAACCAAGCTTTTGCAAAACTTGCTAAAATGTTTAGCCCTCAAGAGGATACAAAGCTCACAAATGGCTCTTTTACAAAGATGTCTGAATTATTGGCAATCCATAATAAGTGTAGGCCAGTTTCTTAAACTATCTTCTTATTAAGGTGTATTAGACAATAATGATTCTATAACTAGTTCAGAGACACTTGTATGCAGTTCTTTTTATAATCATTTCACAGTATAAATTGTTACAATATTATTTTGAATGTTTTAAAGAACAGGTTTAATCTTCTGTGGTAGAAAAGATGAAATAGGTTACACTGATTATTGAATATCGTTCACAGAGACTCACCTTGAGACATGTTAACAGTAACCAGTGTCTTGACGAACCTTCTGAAGAAGACAAAATGGTGCCCACCATGCAGGACTGCAGCGGAAGCAGATCCCAACAGTGGCTGCTGAGAAACATGACTTTGGGGGCTTGAAGATTCTTCCCCCCAGCCATGGAGGTGTCTACATTTTGTTTCTTCATTGTTTTAGTTAGAGGAAGGTATTAACTTTGCTGAATTGAACATTAAAAAAAATCCTTTTAGTACTCTAAAACAGTTGTTTACATTTCTAGGAATGTTTGATTATTTCCCTACTAAAATTTGTATCTGATTGAAGAAGCACATAAAAATATAAATAATAGCAGATGTTATTAAACATTGGAACAACTTGAAAAACAAATAGTGTTTGCTTTAAAATAATCTTTATTGTCCTCACATCACAGGGTTCTTGGGGAAATTATTTTATTTTTTGTTGTCATAGAGATTAAAAAGAGAATGTAATGCCTTATGAAATAACTTCATTATAAAATATTATCAGTTACTTTATAAATTCACTGTTTCTACAGGAGTTTCATGGAAACAAATGTTGAATTTTTATGTCAATAATATGACTATAGAATAAATTATTTATTGGCATTGATTTCATCATTTAAATATTAGGCTCCATATTTTGTACCAAGAAAAACAATTAAATTGCATATTCAATTCATATCTTTATATTAATAACAACCAATTCCACATTGTGGCACATACCTGTAATCCTAGCTCCACAAGAATGCTAAAATTTGAGGATCAGTGTTTGAAGCCAACTTGGCCAGAAAAGTCTATGAGACACTTGTTTGAGTGGTAGAGCACTAGCCTTGAGTACAGAAGCTAATAGACAGAGTTAAAGCCCTGAGTTTAAGCCCCACAACTGGCACAAAATAAAAATGAAAGAATGAAGGAAAGAAAGAAAGGACAATAGAAAATGAGAGTGAGAGAGAGCGAGAGAGAGAGAGAGCGAGAGTGGATGAGAGAGAGAGAGAGAGAGAGAGACAGAGAGAGAGACAGAAAGAAAGAGAGAGAGAGAGAAGAACTGGAAACAAAATGAAAGAAAAGCCAAAGAAAGAAAAAGAAGGAAAAGAAATGCAATGAGTCAGATAATCAGGAGTAGATGAAGGTAAACTGCCACAATTGCTGTAAGATATTTCAGCTCAGTTGTGGTCATTCCTCGCAGACTGAAGATCAACAAGTCTGCTCCCAGAGTTGATGTCAGAAACCCCAATCCTTAAGTGATCTCTTGCCTCTAAATTATATCTTTTGTGTTTACTGGCAGGGGTAGATAATATTTCTCTTGGAAGGGTCATTTGGATATTTATGACATCATTTACAGTCTTAGATTTATTGAATTTCACTTTGATAAAAAGCTCCTAGATGTAATGAAGTTTAAGTACCCACACACAGTCCTTGGCAGGGGTAGATCAAATGATTTTACTAGCCTTATAAGGCTCCTAGACCAGATATATCCCCATGCCTGCAAAAGGCTGTAGCTTACCACTTATACTGTACAGAATTGTAAGTGAGGGTAAAGTTGTAGACTTAATTTTTAACTCTTATACATTTAGAGGTTTTGGTTTTTTTGCTATTGCTGTTCAAATTTTATATTAAAAATAATACATTGCTATTAGAATGTCATTACTATTCTGTAGTACTTAACAATTTCATCACCTGGAGAGTAAACTTGCAGTACGTTTCTAATTAAACTGCTATTTATCATTTTCCATAAATTAGGGTCCAAGAGACTCAGTCATAATTAGGTTAAGATCATGCACAAAATACTTTTGTATTCCAATTACATAAGCATAAGACATGAAAAGAAAGAAAAATATATCAATGACATTTTGAGTAATATGTTTTATAATTTTTTTTTGTCATGGGGCTTGAACTCTGGGCCTGGGTGCTGTCCCTTAGCTCTTCAGCTCAAGGTGAGCGCTCTACCACTTGAGCCACAGCACCACTTCTGGTTTTCTGGTGGTTTATTGGAGATAAGAGTCTCATAGACTTTCCTGGGCTGGCTTTAAACTGCAATCCCCAGATCTCAGTCTCCTGAGTAGCTAGGATTACAGGCATGAGCCACCAGTGCCTGGCTTATGTATTATAATTTAATAGCATTTTTAATTCTCATAAAGTTGTTCTACCTATATTTTTTACTTGTGATCAAAATCTACTTAGCAGCCAAGAGAAATTTGGGTTCAGGTGGGATTGAGGAAGAAGACTCCTCTGAAACAGATTACATTTTCCTGTGCCTCATTTCACTGTAAAAGCTCTTATGAAGTGTTCAGTTTTTCTAAACCTTTCCTCTTTCCCTCCCCCACCACACACACCCCTACATGCACATTCTTTCATGCTCATACACTAACAATATATTGTTTTATAATTTTTTTTTGGGGGGGGGGTCCGGTCGTGGGCCTGAACTCTGGGCCTGGACGTTGTCCCTTAGCTCTTCAGGTCAAGGCTAGCGCTCTACCACTTGAGCCACAGTGCCACTTCCGGCTTTTTTTTGCTTTTGTGGTGCTGAGGAATCGAACCCAGGGCCTCACGCATGCAAGGCAAGCGCTCTACCACTGAGCCACCTTCCCAGCCCTGTTTTATAATTTTTAAAAAACACATTCTGAATGACAATAAAATTCAATTATATTTACTACTGACATTCCTTCTTCATTTTACTCTATTGTTGCAATTCTAGACAAGAATTTTACAACGTGGACTGCTTCAGATTTTCTCCTTCAAATATAGACATCCCCCACTCCAAAATCAGTAAAGATCCTTGGATAGCTAAAATTCTAAATGAAAGTTTAACTATTAATTTTTTAATGGACATGGTTTATAGTAAATTGGGAAAGAAGTCACAATATTAAAATGATTACAGCTTATCAAGTCAACTGAGGCTTAACCTAACCACATCCTTTTGTTTTCCTTTTTGCTCCTTAATTTCCCTTTGTCTTGATAAAAATTAGGTGAAATGTTCCCAAAATTATTACTTAAACTTGAAAGCCTATATACCTGTGAACTGGTCCAACTTATTTTTTTGGCCAATCAAACTTCATGTTCCCTAGAAAATAGTTAATGACAAATTTTTGAAAACATGTATACTTCATGGAAGCTGAATATGAAACATTTTAGCCATATTTTGAATAACTTAAAGTTTATTATGATCATAGTAAAAATACAAAAAAAATAAAACTTCATGAGTTTTATGCCAAAGAATATTTTTCAAAGTCTTCAGAGGGTGTGGACACCTGCTGTAATTATATCTAACATTAAAAATATTGGAAAATATTACAAAACACTCCAAACCAGAAAAAAAACATTCTTTTTTTTTTTCAAAAATATCTGCGTTCAGAACAGGTTATCAAAATCCTAATTGGAATCATAATGCTGTACTTTACTAGGGAACTGGGCTACTACTACTCATTATAAGGTATTTCTCACTTCCCTTCTTTATGGTCTGTCACATCTGAATTATTATAACACTAACTTCCCAAATGCTCAGGTCAAAGATCTATTTCACTTTTGACTTGTCTTTCAATTTCCTTTAGTCCAATAGCAAATTACATTGTTGCTCCTCTCTACTTGTAACTAAAACAAATAATTTTCCACCACATCTTCCGTATGTCACTACCTCTAACCATTGTGTATGTTATGTGCCTCTATCTTGGTTCCTCACTGTTTGTCAGTCTTGTTTCAAATAGTCTGTGCTGAACATGACCAAAACCAAATAGAACCATTTCAGGTTCTATAGAATAGGAATTTGTTTCCTTTCTCTGTATGCAATCTTCCAGTATATTTTCATATCCCTCCAGTGACCTTAAAAGTCCTTCATGATGACGCTTCTCTACACAGTCATGTACTACACATGTATATACACATGTACATACAAATCTCGTACAAAACACATACATGTGTAAATGCATACGTACATGCATGGAGATACATATCTCTCATCACCTAGATGTATACACACATCTGAAATATATAACTATGCCTTTTTTCATAATCTGCATTTTAATTATTCTCTTAAGCAAGATTTTTCCTTAGTGTTCTGTTGCTACTGCCTCACAGGGGTCTCTCATAGACTTTCTTTAGGACTTTATTTAAATATTATCCTATCAATAAGCCAAACCATTTTCCCACCTGCCCTTTTGATCCTCTGTACCTCTGAAAAACTGTATACTCTTTATTTTCTTCCACACCTCTCCAAGCCCCTAACCCTCATCATGTATACTACAGTATAAATCTCACTTTACTTTGCTTTTTGTTTTGTTTCATTTGATTTGCTTTCAGTTGTGGGGATCAAATCTAGTGCTGCATCTGTGCTAGATAAACTCTTTGCCAACCCGTATTCCATTTTCAAGGCAGGGTCTTCTGCCTGCTTCATTCACACTGTATTTTAGCAGCTGGTATATATCTTGGCACATACTAAGTACTCTAAAAGTTTCTTGAACAATGAACTGGAAAGTATGTGTTAAAATTGTTAAGAGTTACTGTATCATATTTTTCTACTTAAATTAAATCCCATGATATATTTATATGGTATGTGCATAACATTGTCTTCGTGGTAATTTTTTCCTATCTTTTTATGTTAAAATATGGATTAGATGTCATCCTCATTGATAAAATATAAAATATCCTGCCTTATAGAAATGAAATGACATATTATGAAATTGCTGCTATTTTATATGAGTTGCTTCATTAAGCTAAAAATAACGTTAATTTTTAAACTTTATTCAAGGGCCACCTGAAGTTCAAAGTTTTTTGAGTTTTAGAGGAAAGATATACATTCTCTGAAGAATAATATCTATATGATGTCCTTTATAAAATTTTATTTTCTGAGTGAAAAAAATCTGTGAACAAAACAGAATTATATAGAAACTTAAGCAATCAACAAAGATGGTATTTCCTTGGTCTCTTTGTTTATAGGAAGGACTATGCCCCAGCTGTGTAACAGTATGATCTTTGCTCAGGAACCTTATAGGTACAAGTAAAGTTTCTAAGACACCTCCCAATAGTATTGCTCACATATATTTCAAGAAGGGTGAAATAACAAGAAAAAATGCCTTCATAAAAATTTTGTCATTGGTACATGGATTCTTAAGAAATATTTAAATTGTTTATTCAAATTATTAAAATATATGCTATGACACAATATCACGGACAGCAAAAATACAGATTCCATGAAAACAGACTGATTATAGAACAATTGTATCATCATTGGATAAACCGGGTTTCAGGAAACCAAAGCAAAGCCTTTTCATCAGTAACATGGAATACAGTTGCTTTCTGTTTCTTTTTAAATATGTTTCAGTTAAAAGTAAGGATGGCCTACAGCTTGCACAGAGTATTAGACCATTTATTACTCTGAATGTGTTTCTTGGCTTCCCAGTGTAGCTTGGTAGTCTCCAGTAAACTTAACATAAATTTGATTTTCCTTCATGGTTAGAAATAGTCTGATAGCCGGGCGCCAATGGCTCTCGCCTGTAATCCTAGCTACTCAGGAGGCTGAGATCTGAGAATCACGGTTCAAAGCCAGTCGGGGCAGGAAAGTTGGTGAGACTATTACAATAAACCACGAGAAAACCAGAAGTGGCAGCTGTGGCTCAAGCAGTAGGGAGGTCGCCTTGAGCTGAAGAGCACAGGGGCAGCACCCAGGCCCAGAGTTCAAGCCCCACGACCGACCAAAAAAAAAAAAAAAAATACCATGATAAATAAAATTTTCTTAAAATACATAGAAGGCAAGGAAATCATACAATAACAATGGAATGACTGGTTTTTAATTTTTTTGAAAATATGATGAACAGTTAGGAATAGAGTATAAATTTCTTCCTTAATCCTCAAGACATTGACTCCCCGCAACCCCCCCTCCTCCCCCCATCTCCTCCCATCCCACACACTACTGCTTTTACCATTTGGGAAATGATGATCATACACAATCACATCAGTTACTTACATGTCATCTAGAATTGCTAAATCTAGTCTCCAAGGAGGCAAAACTTGTATGCTTTCTGAAGAAAAATACACTGTTTTTACAAATACCAAGAATTTAAGATGTTCAAGCTCTTCACGGATGTGTCACCATCCACAAGCTGTTATTCAGCATAAATGAGAACTTTGAAGCTTAAATAAAGCTCCAAATTGGTTGGGCAGTAAAACTTCAATTGTCAATAGGCAGCTTCTGTTTCAGGATTTAATTACTGCCCACCCCTTTCCCCAATATGTTCAAATACAGAAGAGAGAAGATGAACCACTGTTCTGTACAGCACAGGATACATGAGGTTTGTCCATACCATGTTCAACCTGTTATTACATATTAGCTAGTGTATGAATTTAAGGTGTTGAATGGACACCAGCAATGTATTCTAAATATTTTGTGTAAATTTGTGCCCAACTTTTGTTTTATATTATTCAATAAATTCTAAAGGAAATTTCATTGTATTTGTTTTTAAAATCTCTCTGAAATAGTAGTGTTATGGGATAGTCATTTGTCAACTGTCTTTTAAGTCAAAGAATACTATGATGACATTATATGAAGTTATTTGTTTTACGTGAGAGTGAATAATAATTTATCTTCTGTTTTAAATGAGCTGGAATGAAAGTGGGAAGTTAGATGATAAATATATAGATATATGCAATATATCTATAACGTATCTATTTCAAAAATGAAATTCTCATCATGCATTTTGTTGATGTACAATCGGATGTTAGTTGCTTGGTTCCAGTTGTGTTTTCAGCTAAAATTAGTGTAAGGGAACAAAAAATAAAACAGATTTGATCCTATGATTTGTTATTTTTTCAGGGCGAGCTTTTATTTTCCAGTCAGTGTAGTCACAACTAGAAAGAAGTAATTTGAAAAATGTCTTAGATATGCCTGACACACAGTTGTTTAACATTTATAAAAGTAGATTGTGCATAAAGTATTGAACATTTTAAATATTGTAAGCATCATTCAATGGTATAATTGTCCTTCTGATGTAAATTTAAATATTTATACATTTTTGTAGAATTAAAATATGCCAATTTAGTTTTTCCTTTTGTATATGTTGTCTTTTTTCCCCAAAACATTGTTATTGTTTCAAATAGAAAAACAACTTCAGTATTTTATGTTTGTGTTTCATTTGTACATTACTTAAGTGCCTATGGTTATCACTGGGCAGCAAGAAAGTGTTGAAACCCTTGTATGAATTTTTTTATATCTAAAACCTATCAAATAGAAAATTCAGATATTTATTTATTTAAAATACTATTTTATTTCTCTCTAAATGGAGACATTAATTTTTTCTTTCTTATAAAAGTGACTTAGGAAAGAAAAGTTCAAATTTTAATATAAATTTTATGATGAAATTTGCTTTCCAGAACACTACTTAAAACCCTGAAAGGTCTGTCTGTCTGTTTCTGGTGGGTAAAGCCTTTTTATAGCCACAGAGATTTAATCTTACAGTTCCCAACACAGTCAGATCCAAGGAAGAAAATTATATAAGATCATTTAAGATGAAAGAAAATAGAAGTGAGTAAAAGTAGAAAAGGAGAGAAGGATTCCAAAGAAGGATCAACAAATAAAAGGAAGGAAACAAAAGATAAGGAAGGATGGACAATGGGAAGAAAGGAAAGGAGGGAATGAAGAAGTGAAAACAATAGAATTCTACCATTATCTAATTCATAATTTTGTTCTGAAAGAAGTTCATCTAAGGCCAGGTAAATGGCAGAGAGCATTTTGGAGGTGGAGACCAGAGGAAAGAGTTTGAGGCCATAATATGCTATAGTTAATATCTTGTTTCCGTTACCCCAAAATTGTAAAACAAAGAAAAATCTCACCAGATTATTGAAATTCTGAAATTCATAGACTTGCAAAATTAAATATTTCATTGTTTTTTGCAGATTTTTCTACAATTAATATGGGTAAAGGAGGTTGTCTGAACTTTCTGTCTTACACACAAAATGTCCCTTCTTACATTCTATAAGCCAGTGATGACACCATGTACCCAAATATGCTACTCTTTTGTCTTTCTTTGGGGATTTGTAGGGCTAACGAGATAGTCAGGTTAACCTACTAAAGAAAACCCACTCACTTAAGGTTTGCACAGATCCATAACTTACCTGATTTTCTTTATTTTTCTGAAACTGGTAGAAACAAAACATGAAGTCACAACCCCAGTGACTGAGCTCTCTTCCTCAGAAAAGGAAATGATCAGCTGGCCTCTCTTCCTACTCATTCTTTCTTGACATAATTATCTTTTCTATATGATAAAGGCTAAATCTCCACCCTATTATCAGAAAGACTAGCCACATACTGAGCCAACTGAATTTTTTTGACAGAAATCTTTCCACAAATTTTGTGAAGGGAAAACACAGACAAACATGCAAGCATCTAAAATAGGTTTTAAAGATTTGTTATGACCTTGATGGAGCAAGTATCCTGCATCTGCTGTGTAAAATACATAAGGTGTAGGCTATGTGATTAATACTGTTGAAACTATCCAGTTTAGAATTGAGAGTTGTCACCATTGAGATGAATGGTGTCTGTGTCTTCAGTTCCTGAGCCTGCAGCTTTATTTCTCTATGCACATATTCAATGTTTGCCTTTACACTATAATAGAATTAAATTGAATATATAGAAACATTCAAGAATCTCTCTCTCTATGGACCAAAGTGAGTGGTGAATCCATATTTCCCACTTATTTTTGTTATATAGACAAGATATAGTTTGTTCATTGGATATAGTTTGTTCATTTCTTGGGTTTTGTCCTAGTTCATTGGTCAATTCTTGCAGTTTTCCTTTACTACATACTCCACCACTTAATCCCTTAATGTTTTACTCCTTCATAGTACAACCTTTAGTCCTCTTCTCTATTTGCCTTCAGTTGTGGTTGATCTTATATAGGAAATGTATTCAGTACCTTTAAGAATGCCTTAAGACCAAATATCCCTCCAGTTCCAAACTGTTGATACTAGTTAAATGACTACATGACATGTCTCGAAGGATGACTAATAGATATCACATATTACTATGTCCAAAACTGAACCCTACCTTTCTCTACAGATGTTCAATGAATTAGTACATTTTTCTGCAACTGTAACAAAATATCTGAAACTAGATAGTTTTTAATGAGTAATTTTTTATTTGGTTCAGTTCTGAGAGCTTAAAACTTAGCACTGACACCAGGTCAGGTTCTTCCTATTGGTTCACTCATGATACAATTCAGAAGCATAAAAGAAAGCAAAACTAAACATAAAGGGTGGGCTAATCTTACTTTTTATAGCAAATCCATGTTCACATCAGCCAACACTCGTGCAATAAAAACATTGATCTGTTTACAGGGCAGAGACTTCATAACCTAAATATATCATATTAGGCCTATCTTCCAACATTTTTTCATTAGCAATGAACTTTGAGGGATATATTGCAACCAGAGTGAATTCAAAGAGATTTTCTCTCTCCATTGATAACAAGCCCTTCTGCCAAGTACTCAGGCCAAAACTCTCAGTATTACTGACTTCTTTGTCCATTAGAAAATTACATTGATTTGACCTTCATAGTGTTCCTAAAGCTAATCACTTCTTTCCATCTCTACTACTACAATACTGGTCTGAACCACAGGTCTGAGCTACCATCTAAATTGTTCCTGTAGTCTTGTGTTTACCCAGTTGCTAATGCTTATCCTCTTCCAGTCTGCTCTCAAACAAAGGTCGAATGATAGTATAAAAATATGACTCTGGGGCTGGGAATGTGGTTTAGCAGTAGTGTGCTTGTCTAGCATGCACGACGCCTTGGGTTTGATTCCTCAGTGCCACATAAAAACAGAAAAAGCTGGCACTCTGGCTCAAGTGCTAGTATGCTAGCCTCGAGCAAAAAAAGCTCAGGGACAATGTCCAGACCCTGAGTTCAAGCCCCAGGACTTGCAAAAAATAAAATAGTACCCTGATATTCTCTTCTCCCCTCCAAACGTGCAAATGGTTTTCTTGTTTTGCACAAAAGGTCATGTTCTTGCCATGACCTACCTAAAAAACTGCATTTTATAACTACCTGTAATGCTGATTTTTTTTCTGTTAGAATAATTGCAGTCTTTGCATTATCCTCTAACTCTGTCATCCTTAATCTGTCTTTGACCAACCTAGACATTCAGAGGGTTTAGGGCTATTAGTTCAAATATCTGTTCTTAGTTATTTAAATGCTCTCATTCATTCACCTTGATGAAAAGTTAAATTCTTAATCATATCCTCTATCTAACCTTTTCAGTTCTCTCATTTGGATATATCAACCTATAATCCCATGATTTATTTTTGGTTTCATAGCACATATAACTTGTTTATATAATATCTAATTTGCTAGTTATTTTCCATACATTGTCATTTATTGCCACTCTCTCTCCACCAACTTTCCCACCAAACACCCACTACTTGATTGTAAGATAATAAGCACAGGGACATCATTTCATAGTTACATATTGTACTATTTAGAACAATGCCTGACATGTTTCAGGCACTCAATATATATATTTTTAGTGTCAAATGAATTTTTATCTTCTTTTCCCTTTGCTAGTGTACTGTATCCGTTGCTGCTGGTGAGAGTGGGTGGTGGGTAGAAACCGTGAAAGGACTTTATGATTTTTTTTGTTCTTTTTTGTGTTGACACATTTTAACCTCCTCCTTACTTTATAAAAATGTCCTCCTACTAAAAGCATTGCACCGTTTTCCCTCATTGTAACACTATTAATTTTTAAGGGAATGGATGCATTTGGAACTTGAGACAACTTCATAATTATATGAGTTTTAGAGTAATTAGATTTGATATGACCCAGATGGGCATTTTTCCTCTAATAGAAGCATGGTATTTTGTGATAGGATAATGAAATGTTAGGATGACAAGGCAGCTGGAGATGTGATCCATCCCTGAATAATAATATAACATTTGCAATCACAAATTTTATTTGTGTAACTCTATTGTAATTTCTCTAAAGCTTATTTCTAAAAATCTCATACTTAATGTTATTCATTCCTAACCTACATAGACAAAAAGAAACTCTATAGCATAAATTTACACATTCAAATTTTTTTAAGTGCTGAAAAGTTGATTCCACTACTGTGCCCTAAGGGTCATCATTTACGTGGAACACTCTCTGGAAGTGAATCAGGCAACACCTCTGTCTTATATTTGTCAGATCTGAGAAACATAAATCTGACTCTGCCAGCCTTACAATACATATTATACCTATTATTTTCCACCTGATATGGACAGGTCTAGGAGGGACCAATCATGCATCCCTTTGAGCAAGAGATGGGAATATAAGTTCTTGTTAGCAGCACTACAGGAGGCAAGCTCTGAAGATCTAATGACTTGCTTGTACATGATAAAGATGCCTTCCAATGCCAGTCAAGCCACATAAGAACTTTATCTCCTCAGGAGTCTTATTTACTGTGAATGTTTTCTGGGTTTTTTTCCCATCATATAATTAGAGTGGAATGAAAATAGGATGAACTTTTGAACACAAGTGACATGGGTTGGCATCTCACATGGGCCACCTCCCAGGAGTGCTGAAACCTCCTTATCCTTCTTAGCTAACTTCAGGATGCTCTAACGGTTCTGAGAATTAGCAACAATTTGGATAAAGGTTCTGTTGACTATGTAGGTGCACATTTGCCTGAAACAGCTATGTTCGTTGTTGAATCTTCCAGAAGAATATCTGATAAAAAGGACGCTTTCAATGAATAAGAATTGCTCATCATTTTATATTTTGCTTTTTGTTCATTTGTCCCTTCATGAACAGAAATTGGTTTCCCTTTTGCACCATAAGCAGACTAAAAGCTACTTCAGTGTTCTATCCTTGTGGGCCAACCTTTCAGTGGGGTACAATTTAATCTACAGCACACTTAGGATGAACATTTTGGAATTTAGGATATTTGTGTAAGAGACTCTTCAGAGCAGCTTTAGTCAAATAGGAGCAACTTAGGCTTTCAGACAGCCAGGCTGTAAGCATTTTGCCCCATCTTTTTGAATACAAAAAAAAAGCTATGCAGCAATAATATTAAATGTTATTTGTACAGGTATTTTGAAAATATTTGCAACTCTTTGAGCTACCGCTGCTTATTTTTTCAAAAGATGCAATTAATTGCAAAGATCAAATTAATGTATGTATGCCCATACATGTTCTTGTATAACTTATATTTCACACTAAAAGGTGAAGTAGCTTATCATTACTTAATACCATTACTTACAATTAGTGACAATCTAGGATTATTTACTTTTTCTCAAAGGACTTTTTAGCATATATTCTAATATTTCTTTAATTTTTAACCTATCCACTGAAAAACATTACCAATTCAGAAACATTTGCCAACAGAAAAATAATACAACTTAATTATAATTTGTGCTTCTGAAAATTCTCTTGGTTTTAATCAAATTCTAGGATTTATTATAATGTTAAAAAATTGTTGATTTGTTTTCCTCTGAATTTTTTCAGAAGGCTCATGTCTTTCTAATGAAAGTTAGTTAATGATAACAATTTTTTGTGTTATGTGACTATTTGTGTATATGTCTGATTATCACTAACTACATGATGAATTGATGATCTATTATTAACTTATAAATTTGGAAAAAGATGAACACATCTGTTTGCATTTTCAGTAGCTGCATTTCAATTAATTAATCACGTTGCAATTTTCAAGGAAGGACCTTGTAATTTAGAAGAGCCATCCTCATGGTCTATTCACTACCCGGGCAAAATATTTCCTTCTCATTCTCCCTCTTATATGCCAACCCACTTCCTTCACTTACTTGCCTTCCAAACACATTGCTAAGAAGGTGATGGCTATTGGTATTCTCTGAAAGTTTTCCCAAACTTAAAACAATATAAGGGAAAATAACTTGCTTAAGGGAAAATAACTTGAATAGCTATAAATTAAGACAAAAAAGAAAGTCTTATAAATCTCAATGAAAAGTATTATCACACAAATACATAGCCTATTAAATATTGTCATTAGCTAACAGAATGCACTGAAAAAAAAGAAAACTAGTAGTTGGGTTTCTTTTTTTTTTTTTTTTACTATATTTCAGCATAGATAATGTATTTTGAGAAAATTATTTTTAAATTAAAACCCATGAGCCAACACACAATGACATAAGACTACTTACTTTTTAAAATTTTGTTTCTTTTTTTTCAAATTCTTTATTGTGATTAAGTGACTACATAATTTCCCAAATTTCACAGTATTGTGGGATAGAGAAGCTTAGTTAAAGTCACAAACACATTCTAACTTTTGTGGGGCAAATGGTCTATCATGGTCTATAACATTGATGAGTTCTATGAGCTTTGTGATACAGTTATTTCTTCCACATTGGGTGATGTTTATTTCTCTTGTTTTGCATAGCATCAGCTGTTCCTTCTTTTCCACTTGTTCCCTCCCTCCCATCGCTGCCATTGAGTTGCTTAGTTCATTTTGGTCAATGTCCAGTGCAGCTGATAGGTCCCGCTGTTGTATGTTTTTCCCTGATTCCCTGTAGTTCTGTGTCATCCTCCTGGTTTCCCTCCAGTGTGCACATATATACCATATATGTGATCAGCAGAATGGGGTTATTTAGTAGTGATTCAACCAGATGAGTCCTTTGTTTCTTAAGCTTTGTTAATTTTGTCATATCACCTTATATTTTGGATTTAACATCCACTTATCAGGGAGACCATGTGCCGTTTGTCTCTTTGCTCTTGGCTTACCTTGCTCAACATGATTTCTTCTAGCTCTACCATTTCCCTGTAAATGCCATTATTTTGTCCTTTCTAATTGCTGTATAGTATTCAATTGTGTATAGATACCACAATTTTTGGATCCATTCATCTGTGGTGGGGCATCTGGGTTGTTTCCATATCCTGGCTATTGTGAACAGTGCTTCAATAAACATGGAGGTGCATGTGTCCTTGTATACTGGTTCCTGTTGTTCAGGATAGATGCCTAGAAATGGTATGGCTAGGTCATAAGGGAGATCAGTATTTAGCTTTCTATACTGCTTTCCAGAGTGGTTGTATCAGTATACATTCTCACCAGCACTGTAACAGGGTTCCTCTTTCTCCGCATCCCTGCCAGCATTTGTTGTTGGCTGACTTTAGGATGTGGGACATTCTGACTGGGGTAAGGTGATATCTCAGGGTTGTCTTTATTTGCATTTCCTTCACAACCAGGGATGGTGAACATTTTCTCATGTTTTCTTTGCCATTTTTATCTCTTCTTCTGAGAAGTCTCTCTTTAGTTCCTTTGCTCATTTAGTAATTGATTTGTTAGGTTTAGGAGGGATTAGTTTCTTGAGTTCCCTGTATATACTGGATATTAACCCCTTGTCTGATATATTGCTGGTAAATATTTTTCCCAGTTAGTTGGTTGTCTTTCTACCTTGGTTGCTATAGCTTTATCTGTGCAGAAACTTTTTATTTTAAGATAGTCCCATTTGTCAAGTCTCTCTCCAACTTGTTGTGACCCTGGGACTCTGTTCAGGAAGTTCCTTCCTGTGCCCATTAGTTCAAGTGTCTCTCCTACTCTGTCCTGAAGTAGTTTCAGAGATTCAGGTTTGATGTTAAGGTCTTTAATCCATTTTGAGTTGATGTTGGTGCATGGTGATAGGCTGGGGTCCACTTTTAGTTTTCTGAATGTGGCCTCCCAGTTTTCCCAGCACCAGTAGTTGAAGAGGCTGTATTTCTTCCATTGTATGTCTTTGGCTCCTTTGTTGTTAACTTTAAGTAGCTATACAAAGGGGTTGTGATTGAATACATTATGAGTACAATTCATCTTGACCAATGTCTATAATCATTCCTGATGATTAAACATTAAGATGGAGATGAGGAGACAGAAAGAAATGTTAACACATTTATTAAGAAACTGATTTATTTTGTGACTTCCTGCCTATTATATCTATAACCTTTTATTGTTCCAAAGTAAGATGTTTTTCTGCTAAGTATAGCTTAATAGTTAAAAGAGAATATGCTACTACTTCATTTTTTAACCTAAAACATTTATAATTACAGAAAATATATTCACAGTTGGGTGCCCATGCTTACCCTTATAATCCTAACTACTAAGGAGGCTGAGATCTGAGGATCAGGTATTAAAGCTAGGTCAGGCTGCAAAGTCCTTGAGACTGATACCTCATACCTAGTTCACCACTAAAAAAGCAGAAGTGAAGCTATGCTTCCTATGCCTTGAGCAGAAAAACCTAAGGAACAGTGTCCAGGTCCTGAGTTCAAGCCTTAGTATTCCTATGGAAGAAAGGGAAGATGGAAGAAGGAAGAAGAAAGAATGGAAGGGAGGAAGGAAGAAGACGTTACTTTACAATACTATGATGTATTAGGAAGCACATCCTTGAAGTGGACAAATCCAGAGCCAACTGATAACCAGCATCAGAGAATGTCATGAGCCAAACTCACCACCATCTTCATTTCCTACCCCACTGAGACAAGAGGAAAAATCCAAAGTTATAGGAACAACATAGAATGAGTGGGTTAGAAACACTTTGTTCTGACCATAGTGATTAAACCATGGACAGATAAAAGTCAGATTGAACATTTTTTAAAATTTTCTACTTGAACAGATGGAAAATAGTCCTATGTCTTCTCAGAGTTAATTAAAAAAAATCTATACTCTAACCTGTTGTGTACGATTGAGTAGTTAATAAAGAAAAAAGAGAAAGAGTAGAACTTTAGGCTTCCTAAATAAAGTGTACTTTTGTCCTCATTCTTACTTTTATCTGAGCGATTCATCAGTAAATTCTTCTCTTGCTTAAATAAAGCCAAGTTTGGGTTTTAAGCCCACAAAAATAAAGGCATAATTATTATTGATTATTTCACTTAAAGAACGTGGCCATCATTTGATAGCATAAGTAAATGCTAAAATGCACATGACAAACTTCTTGTAAAATTATAATTTATGCAAAGCCAGGTGCCAATGGCTCAAGCCTGTAATCCTGGCTACTTAAGGATGCTGAGATCTGAGGATCATGAATCAAAGCCAGCCCAGTCAGGAAAATCTATGAGAATAATCTCCAATAAAACTACTCAGAAAAAGGTACAAGTTGTGCTGTGGCTTCAGTGGTAGAGTGTTAACCTTGAGAACAGAAAGGCTCAGGGACAGAGCTCAGGTCCTGAGTTCAAGCCCCAGGATCAGAAAAAAAAAAATTGTAATCTATGTGAAACATCTAATTTTGCTTAGGTTAATAAATGTTCTGAAGAAATTAATTTTTTTTCACCACTCATCTCAAATATACCAAAAAAGCATGTACAAATGATCTTATTAAATACGCAGATAAAATGCTTCTAATATATATAAAGCTTAAATTTAAATTGTTAGCTATTTCTTATTGTTTATTTTCAATATTTTATTTCAGTAAAAGAAAATGACTTTAGTAACCTTTTTGACAGAAGTTAGTTTAGGGAGATTTATGAAGAAAACAGAAATATTGTATGAGTTATAATTAGCTACTTAAAGTTTGAAAGTCTATTTATTAAATGACATCTGTGGGTTGTATTTATTTTTCACCTGGTAGCTGCCCAAACTTTACACCCCTGTGAAAGATGACATTGACCAAGGAAGTTTCCCTCCTTAAATTAGTTCTCTAAATTCACAACATGTAGAAAATATTCTATTTAGGTCATTACATAGCTAGAAATATATTTCAACAATGACATATGAAACATGACTTAATTAGAGGATTGATCGAACCTGAATTTTAAAGCAAAATTAATTAGTGTGCATTTGATTAAAATGGATTGTCCATTTTCTTCAGTCAAAATTCTTTAAATGCAGATATTCTGGAGGCAAAAGCTAGGGTAAAGACCATGTTTTGTGATTGATTTGAACATGTCAAGTCCCAGCTTTTTAAGAAACTTATAATATGCTTAAATCATGATCTGCAAAGGTATAATCAACTCAATGCCCCTTGCCTGTCTTCATGTGACATCCAAAGGCTGACTATCTTTGTAATTCTATTTTGTGTATAAAGGAGTAGACGCAATATTGTACCATAGCATTATTTAGTATAATGTCATTGTGAAGCACAGTAGCTCTAGAGAAAGAATGCTCAAAATAACCCCTAGCCATACCTTAGGAGACACTCCTGAGTTCTATATCCTCCCTAGTACCTCCCACAACCACTCCTCCTGCTGGCTAATTAATGGTTAGTTTGTGGTTAGGCCATTTATAAAAACTGAAGTGTGCCTTCACAATGGTAATGTTTGTTTCCCTTGTTTCCCTTGCTTTCCCCTTTCCAGAAAAACTCTTACTTAAGGTTTCATGTATATGGTTGCACACACACACACACACACACACACACACACACACACACACACACACATACACTCATATATATATGAGATATTGCACATATATGAGATATCCTCATATATATGAGTATATATATACATACTTAAAATTGTGTGAAAGCAACCTTGCACTGGCATAGATCCCTCTCATAAATCTACCAAGTCACAAATGCTTATTTTTCTAAAACCTGCTTACTATCATTACTATAAACTCCACTTTTCCAAGCCTTAGAAAGCTGAACTTTTGTAACCTCACGCTTCATCTAGAGCTACTTAGTATGAGCCAATTATTTTCTTTAGTAAGGTACTCCCCATTCTTCTATCAAATTTTTTGCATTTCCACTTTACAATTGTGTTTTTCTCTGTTTGGTGATCCCACCAAACTGGGAAAGACAGTACAGAGTCACTGTTGAAATGAAACAAAGGCCATTTGTGGTCGCAATAATGAAAATCTCAAGGGCAATTCCTCAGATATAAAAAGCAATAAGCAAATGTTTCTATACATTCTATAGCTAATTACTAGTAAAGATTTATTTTTTCCCCCTATGAAGCATTTTTTTTTTGGTCGGTCGTGGGGCTTGAACTCTGGGCTTGAGCATTGTCCCTCAGCTCTTCAGCCCAAGGCAAGCGCAATACCACTTGAGCTACAGCGCCACTTCCACTAGTAAAGATTTATTCAGACTCCTAAGAGCTATAAAATGTTGGCCTAGTCATAAATGGTCATGAATTGTGAATTGTAAATTTAAAAAATGCTTTAACAGGATTTTTTCCCAATATAACAGGATAAAGTAGGGAGAAATAGAAGAGAGAATTATTTCCTGCTCTCCATGCAGGAAATGGAAATGAAAATTCGAAATGACAGTTCTCCTCTGTCCTCTCTACATTGTCTAGACTGTGTGGACTAGCAATTCGTCATCCTTAGACAATGGTTCTAGGTGAGTAGGCAAGGCCTACTCAAAATGGAGGCAACCTTTAGAGTCCCTTTGTTAGTCAAGCCTTTCATTCCTTCTGCCTCTACAGATTTAGATAGTGATTGAATCTTATCTGCAAGGAAACTTCTGACTTCAATAAAACTTCAAGAAGCTTCTGTCATTTGTTATCTGAAGAGACAGTGGGAAATCAGTGGTGGTTGCCAGGAAGATTTTCTGTTGGAGTCAGTCTACCATTGCTGCTTTCCCAAACTGCCAACCTCAACTTTGGCATTCATTTTCTAGATGGTAAACTAGATGGTAACGAGATGGACTAAACAATAGAAGATGGTACTCTGGCTGTTCTGGAAGCTAAAAGTCCAAATTCAAGATTTTAACAGAACCTTGCTGTCTTTGTTGCTGAGGGGTAGGGAGGCAGGCTTTTCTAATTTGTTGTTGTCCAGCAATTATCGGTCACAGATTTTGTTGAAGCCATGTTTCTGTTTTGTAGGTTATATTGGCTCTTTCTTGGACTATGGTTTCAATTTTGCAAGTGCAGGAAGGCTGGAGAATGTAGTTTCTATATCTACATTCCATCTGGCCCATTTCACAGGCTGACTCACTTTCTTATTCCACCAGGCTGTTGGTATTTCTTTGTCGATGGTTTCACCTTAAATGTGGCCTCCTCCACAGTGTCTTCACTCTCTTTTCTCTGCATTCAAATCTGTCTTTTTATAATCACACCAGTCATATTAGAAATAAGGTCCTCTCCAATTACCTCATTTTAACATGAGTGCTCTTGTAAATATTCCTAAGTATGGTCACATTTTGAGGCACTTGGACTTGGTTATATCTTCACATGTCTTTTTAATGAACAAAACTCATTCCATAAAACTTATGATTTACTTCTTCCTTTAAAGATGACTTGCAAAAACTAGAGCATGAAAAAGTTATGGAGAAACATTAGCCGCTTTTACTTCCTGCCATCTTTATTCACTTTTCCATACTCCAGTTTTCTTTTCTTCTTTAAAATTACTTTCCTTTTTAAAATTATTATTATTGTACAAGTATGGGGACTTAAACTCAGAATATCTTGCTCTCACTTGGCTTTTTCATTCAAGACTGGCATTCTATCACTTGAGGTAGCCTTCTACTTCCTGCTTTTTGTTGGTTAATTAGAGATAAAGGTCTCACAGATTAATCTGCCTGGGCTGGCTTTGAACTGAGATACTCAGATCTCAGCCACTTGAGTAGCCAGAATTACAGGCATGAGCAACTGGCACTCAATCACACTTCATTTTTCTGAAAACTTAAATATTCTTTGAATAACTCTATGTGATGCAGCTCTTCTACACAAATGCTAGCTTTTATCAATCATAACTTTATACAAGAAACTTAGTAAGTAGATGACAATATTTTCAAGTGTGTGTGTAGGAGTATGCAAGCATGTGTGTGTGTGTGTGTGTGTGTGTGTATGTGTGTGTGTATGTGTGTGTGTGTGTGTGTGTGTGTGTGTGTGTGTGTGTGTATGTGTGTATATTGCTACTCTCTGTAGCTTTTTCAAATAGTTCCAAATTAGTGAGCGGAATATGTGGAACTCTTTAGGGACATATATATTGAGTAACAATAAATAATATCTGATTCTCATAAGTTTTAAGGTTTGCTTTATTCACTGAGAGTGTTTTTATACTAGATTATTGCCATAAATAATCTTCCTCTTTCTTGTTATCATACCTGCTAAATCTCCTACCAAGACTTTTTTTGTCAGTTTTGGGCTTGAAATGATGGCTTGGATGCTTTCCCTGAGTATCTTTGTGCTCAAGGCTAACACTGTATCACTTGAGCCACAGTGCCACTTCCCTACCAAGATTTTTATATTAGAGTTTCAGTTAAGTTATACTCAGTTGCTGATATTCTCTCAATGTTTAAAAGATAGTTGATACATTTTTGCTGCTACAATGTGCAAGCTACATCTTATTTTGCCCAGAAAGTCTTGGAAAGTAATCTCAAGTTTTCTGATACTCTGACATGATGCATTTCTCTGTATTGATGAAGCACTAATACAAATCCACTCTGAAAAACATGCCTGTAATTGAACAAAGTTAGGCTTTTTAACCTGCTGTAATAAAGGAGAGGATGTAACATGGTAACCCTAGGGTGTCTCAGTGGAAAGAAGTTAGTAAGAAGCTGGGAAGGAGTTAGCAGAAGGAGCAAGATAGGAAATACATAAAGCTCTGAATCACAAAGGTACAATTAACGAGCTATATAACATTTGTTGTGACAGTAATGTAGACTCATATGGGGTAAACAGGAAAGAGAAATAAGTAATAAGCTATCCTAGATAGCTTTACATGACTCACAAGGATCTGGAATTGTTTCCCATAGACAATAGAACATTATTGAAGTATTACACCGATGATATATTTACATTTTGAATGCACCACTTTAAGCTTTAGGAGTAATTTGTAAGTTAGGTAAGAGATGAAATTATGAGTTCATAGGTGATATGCATGGAATACAAGAAAGACTTCAGGTCAGAAATATTAAGCAGATTTTCACATAGAGTGACAACTGATAAAGGGTCTTCCTGAAGTTTTCATTTTAGACAGATCACATGATCATTAGGAATGTGATCAATTAATCAGAGTTGTCATGATATGAAGAAAACAGAACACATTTGTCATGTGAAATTATCATTTCTGGCTGCCGAACTACATACCATCTTACAGTTCTTCCTTCCTTCCACAACCTCAATTCTCCTCTGTAAGTCAGACTTCTGGGATTATAGTTCATGTAGGAAAATAGATCACAAAGGATAATTTTAATAGATGCTGGAGATATTGATGTCTGTTTCAACCATGGGTGCTGTCTAATATTCAGTTTATTTTTAATGAAACTTTCTGTAGCATTGGCTTGTGAAGTTTTAGATTTCAGGATGAATCAGGATTTTATTTGAGCTGTAGGATAAACTTCAATGCTACTGAGGAAAGTAAGGTGTGAATTATAGGAGAGCTCCAGTGTCTCAGATAAATCAAACTACTGGTCTGCTTTTAAAAAGAAGTGAGACGTATGGGTCACTGTTTTCCACAGAGTCCCATGGAGCCATAAAAGTTCATGTTGTTTCCTAACAGATCCAAGTCATTTCTCTTTTTTTGCCAGAGAAATGAAAGCTTTTATTTACTAAGGAAAACACAATAGAGAAATCAGTCAGAATATTACATTGTTATAAAATAAAAATTGTCATAAAATATTTGAAGCCTAACGAAAACATCACTTAAACATGAAATTCAGACCCTTTATGTGTAAAATTATAAACATAATAGTGTAAGCTAACATTTCCCAATTTTTGACACTATTTTAATGCAATTAGCAGTTAATCATTGCAAAATATTATCTGTTGACTATATCATATTTTTGGATATGCCAATTAAGTTGTTACCATCTAAGAAGCAAATACAAATTAGTTTGTATGCCACTATATTTTTTTTAGTTCTAAGTAGGCTGTAGCTTAATAGAGTGTGATATTATTGATCATGGGGATGAGATAGAAAATTTTTCATTTAGAAAACAGGGACAGAGTTTCATGTGGGATTTCCAAATAGGATACAGGTATTTTAAATAGCTTTCACTTTTCTATAGTCATTTAGAATGATATTAGGTTACATCTCCCACATAATTTTCCAAGTCATTTCTTTACAATTTCTTCTTTTGTGGATATGTTTGGGCAATTTGACCTAATTTGTCATTAACTTACAAACCATACAGTATTACAGGATGAACTTCCTAATATAATTGTATAGTTAGTATTTCTTTGTTGTTATATATATGTATATATATATATATCATAATTTTAAAATATAGGGAGCAGAAAATATAAGCTGGAAGAAAAACAGCCTCTTCATCTAATGGTGCTGGCAAAATTGTCTGTCCAGATGCAGATAACTGAAGTTGATGTTTATATATCACCCTGTACCAGAATCAATTCAAAATGAATCAAAGACCTCAATGTAAGGGCAGATGAAAATATTACAGGAAGGTGTAGGGAAACAGTAAAGCTCCCAGGCATGGACAGAAACTTCCTAAGAATACAGAATCAAAATACAACAAAGGAAAACTGGTTAGATGGAATTGCATCTAACTGGAGAACATAGCCAATAAGTTAAAAGCCTACAGATTCCATGTCTTGGCTATGGGAAACAATACTGCAGTGATCATGGTTGTGCTGGTGGCTTTAGTGTGGCATGGTTTGTGGTCCATTGGATAGATGCCCAGGAGTAGGATTGCTAGGTTATAAAGCTAACTGTATGCTTAATCTTTTAAGGAACTTCCTTACTGCTTTCCAGAGTGGTTGAATGAGTTCACATTCATAGCAACAGTGTAATAGAGTTCCCTTTTGGTTGAATCCCTGCTAGCATTTGTTATTGTTAGTTTTCCTGATAATGGCCTTTTTAACTGGAGTGAGGTGGAAACTCAATGTTTTGATTTGCATTTCTTTTATAACCAGAGATGTTGAACACTTCTTCATGTGTCTATTGACCATTCTTTTTTCTTCCTCTGAGATGTCTGTAAATCCTTAGCTAATTTATTGAATGGGTTGTTGAATTTTTGAGGGTTTATTTGTTGAAAGCTTAATTTTTTGAGCTCTACATATATTTTAGATATGATGCCCTGGTGAAGCTAGTGAAGACTTTCTCCCATTCTGTGGGCTTTCTATTTATATTAATAGCTATGTCCTTTGCTACTCAGAAGCTTTCAAGTTTGATACAGTACCATTTAGCCAGTCTTTCTTTGACTTGTTGTGATTCTGGACCATTTTTTAAGGAGTTTCACAGATACCTAGAAGGCCTAGGAATTCCCCTACTCCTTCCTGTAATATTTTCATAGTATCTGGCCTTACATTGAGGTCTTTGATCCATTTAGAGTTATAGATAAAATTATATAAAACATGTTAAGTGAAGAAAGCCAGAGCCAAGGAAACATGGCTGCAGTTTCCCTCATTTGTGGCAACTAGAATTTATCTATAAATCTACATGTAAACATACTGAATAATATATATATATAGAGAGAGAGATTAATTGATTGAGTTGTTGCTATATACATATGTTGAGATATGTAAATATATAGATAGATTGATGCACACACACTGTGACATGATAAATTATAAAAGACTATGGTCATTCACATACTGTGGACAAAGGAAGATATGCATTGATATGGTGGACAACGGCTCAATGGCTATGTACAGATGATCATATAAAATAATATTCTATGAAATGAACTCCAAGAAACAAAAGATATTTTTAGTCACCATTGTGCTATTTTTGTTTTCTTTTCCTTCTGTGTTATTTGCAAGTTTATTTGTATTTGGAAGGATTTGGAAGGGCATATAAAATGTAGAACAGGGATGAACAGTACTGGTGTTTACAGGACACCAATGGAAAGCAAACTGGTTATGTTGTGGGTGGGGACAAGAGGAAAAAACTGGGAGACAGAGACAGATGGGGAGAATTGTATTCACTACTTATTACCTGATCCAGGTAACTGCAACCCCTCTGTATATCAACTCTACAATAACAACAATAATAATAAAGTAAAAAAAGCCTACAGAATAGAAAATTTTTATCAGTTATGAATCATATAAGAGACTTATATCTAAAATATACTTAGAGCTCAAAAAATTACCCCCCCCAAATTAACCCACAAAGAAACAAAAAACCAATTAATAAATGAGCTAAAGACTTAGAGACTTCTCAGAAGAAGTAAGAATGTCTAATAGACACATGAAGAAATGTGTCTAATCATAAAGAAATACAAGTTAGATTGGCCATTATATAAAATGAAATTTATATCCATTAGACAAAAATTTAAATTAATGAATGATATTGTATAATTTGTAAAGAAATTAAAAGACCTAGGGAAATTTCCATTAAGTGAAGTAAGTCAGGCTCAGCAGAACAAAAGATGCATGTTTTCTTTTATAGTGGAAGCTAGACTTAGCTTATAAAATTATAAACAAATATGTTGGTTGGTATGCAAGTGTGAACAAATGTATTAACCATTTTTGCCTTATTTAGATAATAGTTGTTATTAAACAAATGTTTATGTTTTATCTAATATTGTTAGAAATATTTCTTAATTTATGATGGTTATATTATTTTTCTAAATTTTCTCATCTGCTAGATATATTCACTGAAGAATTTCCAGATTGAATCTATGTGATACGTAGAGTTTGCTTCAAAATATGTCACAGAAACAATGGAGATTTAGAATATTGACACATTATAGGAACAGAAAGTTAATTCTTGTTGAAGCTTAGTGATGGGCATTTGGAAGTTTGTTTTTTCTCTGTTTCTATCTATTTCACAAATTTCCATAATAAACATTAGTATATTTAAATTGAATATTTTCATTTCTAAATAACTGAAAATGTATTGTTTATAAAAACAATAAATGTTAACTTTTGTTTTGTTTTGTTTTTTTGGGTCTGGTCTTGGGGCCCATACTCTGGACCTAGGCAGTGTCCCTCAGCTCTTCAGCTCAAGGCTAGCACTCTATCACTTGAGCCACAGCGCCACTTCCGGCTTTTTTCTTTTTGCTTATGTGGTGCTGAGGAATCGAACCCAGGGCCTCTTGCATGCAAGGCAAGTGCTCTACCACTGAGCCACCTTCCCAGCCCCAATAAATGTTTAAATGTTAATTTTTTAAAGACTTTTATTGTAGGATCAGACCATTTAAAGGATTTTTGGAAATCTGAAAAGTTTTCAGCTTTCTATATTTTTCTTTACTTTCATCAGATCGTGAAGAATGATGGCAGGAACTGGAAGCCTTGCTCAAGCAATGATTGAAAAGGCCAAGCAGCAGTCCTGAGTTCAAATCCTTGTAATGGCACAAACAAAACAAATCAAAACAAAAAGAATGATGCATACAGTGTATGCATATAGCTTGTGTATGTACATAATATAAACATTACTATGTATGAAACGAACATATTGTTATAAAGATAATGCACTAGAGAATAGAACCCTAACAATAATATTTCTACAATTTCTATTTCTTTTGTTTGTCCAATGTCCGATTTACTTAAAAAGAAATAATTTTAGGGTTTTCTTGGGGGGTTGGCAATAATGAGTTTTGAAATGTGAGAATATATTATACATTTTCAAGGTTGAGTTTAAGAACTTCCTCCTTACAGGTAGAATGTTCCTGTCTTAGTTGTGATAGCTAATGAATGATCTTTGTCAAGTTTTCTACTTGCAAACCCATTTTTCACAAAAGAAACTACTTCCTAATGGCTTTCTTGAAGTACATACAGTATTTGTGTCTTGCTGCTTGATATCTTTTTTGTCTCCAATTCACCTTAAAAGATCCTGCTTAATGGGTGGGCAAATGATGAAATAATAGCTCAAAATCCCTAACCCAGTTCTGAAGAGGTTAAGGTACTAACAGATATTGTTGCTGTGGTTTTAGTACTTTTTTATTTTATTTTACTTTTTTGGTGGGGGGTCCGATCGTGAGGCCTGAACTCTGGGCCTGGGTGCTGTTCCTCAGCTCTTCAGCTCAAGGCTAGCACTCTACTACTGGAGCCACAGTGCCACTTCCAGCTTTTTTTCTTTTTGCTTATGTGGTGTGAGGAATCGAACCCAGGGCCTCATGCATTCAAGGGAAGCGCTCTACCACTGAGTCACCTTCTCAGCCCCTGTTGCTGTGGTTTTAAACAGTTTCTGATACAGTAAAGAGCTACTGGAGCTCTATGGAGGGTAGTTTTTTAAGACAGCTGCAAAACTATAGCCACAGGAGTAGGACAGCCTTTGCCCTGCAAATGCTTGGAAAATTCATCTTCTTTTGCTGAAGCTCCATAGGGTATATTAATGGCTGGCAAGCAGAAACATTCTGTATCTGATGGCTCAAAGCATTATTTTTTCCTACATGGTTTGCATCAGGAAATATTTTTCAAAACACTTCTAAAGGTCATTTAGAATCTTCTTAAAACTAAGAAAATAATGAGATGCCTAGAAATGTAGAGACTTTCAAATTCAGAGCTGAAAACACAACAAATCTTATGCATATGTCATAATTGTGACAGTCTTCATTTCCTTTTTTATTAATTTTTTATTGTGAAAATACTGTACAGAGGGGTTACAATTACATGGGCAAGATAATGAGTACATTTCCTATCAAGCATTGTTGCCTCCTCCTTTGTTTCCCCTTCCCATCCCTGTCCTCTCATCACCTACCCCCCACCAAAGTTGTAAAGTTCGTTTTTTGACATAACATCTTGTACATCTCATTGTTGCAATGGGTCCACCTGTATCCCTACTTAAACAATTTTTTCCCTTCCCCTCTCCAAATTATACCAACATCAAATACAGTGAAAATAGGGTTTATACCGTGGGGGAGGGAAATACAAAGCAACACAAAAATCATCTTATACATATGTTAATAGCAATAGCAAGAAAAGAAAAACCACTTGTGTCCTTATTTTGCCTAACATCAACTTATCTGACCATTTCTTCTTGTCTCAGAAATATACTAGTTATTGCAATAAGGGAAACCATGGGACCATGTTTCTTTGGGCCTGGCTTACTTCACTTAATATAATTTTTTCCAAGTCTTCCCATTTCCTAACAAATGGGGGAATGTCATTCTTTCTGATGGAGGCATAGAATTCCATTGTGTATATATACCACATTTTCTTGATCCAATCTTCTACTGGGTTGCTTCAATATCTTCACTATGGTAAATAAACATGTTGTGCTGGTAGCTTTAGTATGGTCTTGATTGTGATCAGGTAAATGCCCAAAAGTGGGATTGCTGGGTCATAGGGGAACTCTATGTGAAGTCTTTTGAGGAACCTCCATACTACTTTCCAAAGTGGTTAAACAAGTTTACACTCCCACCAACAAATACAGTAGGGTACCCTTCTGTCCACCTCCCCAGCATTTGTTGTTATTAGAGTTCTTGATTATAGCCATTCTAACTGGGGTGATATACATTTCTTTTTTTTATATACATTTCTTTTATGGCTAGGGAGGTTGAGCATTTCTTCACTTTAAAAACCTGAAAATACCTTGACAATAAGAAAAAAAATCTAGCCCAGCTCTCTTCTGTAAAAGGATGATTTAGTTGGTCTACAATACTAAGTAAGAAAAATAAATAAATAAATAAATTGACCAAATAAATAAGAAGTGTGAAAGTAAAAGATGCTATTACGTGACTTAGAGAACAGTTTTATTTTGGAAATAGAGGATTTATAAATATGAACTAAAGGAAGATCTATCATGTAAAAAAAAACCTGAAAAAGGAAATCAAAACAGAACTTAGAAAGTGGCAAAACCCCCATGCTCCTGGATTGGAATGATTAACATCATGAAAATGGCAATACTTCCCAAGGCTATCTACAAATTCAATGCATTGCCTATCAATATTCCAACCTCATTCTTCAAGGAAATAGAAGAGGCAATCCAAAAATTCATATAGAACAATAAAAGACCTTGAATAGCAAAAACAATCTTCAACAGAAAGAACACTGCTGGAGGAATATCAATACCAAATTTCAAACTCTACTATAAAGCCATAGTAATCAAAACAGCTTGGTACTGGCACAAGAACAGATCTCAGGACCAATGGAATAGAATTGAAAACCCAGAAATGAACCCACAGACCTATAGGCAGCTAATCTTCAAAAGACAGCTAAAAAAATAGAATGGAAGAAAGACAGCCTTGTCAGTAAACGGTGCAGGCACAATTGGTTAATCTCTTGTAGAAAACTAAAGCTAGATCCTTATATATCACTCTGCACCAGAATCAACTCCAAATGGATCAAAGACCCCGGAGCCAAAGCAGACACTCTGAAAAAAAACATTACAGGATGGAATAGAAGAAATCCTAGATCTCCTTGGCATAGGCAGAAATTTTCTTAATAGAGACCCAGAAACACAACAAATCAAAGAAAGATTGGACAAATGGGATTGCATGAAATTGCAGAGCTTCTGCATGGCCAAGGACATAGCTAGCAAGATCAATAGAAAGCCCACAGATTGGGAGAAGATCTTCACTAGCCATACAATAGACAAGGGTCTCATATCTAAAGTATACCTGGAGCTCAAAAAATTAAATTCCCCAACAACAAATCCTCAAGAAACAACTGCCCAATAAATATGTGGGCTAAAGACTCTGAAGAGGAAATAAGAATTGCCAATAGACACATGAAGAAATACAGTCTTCCATTTCTGCAAAGATGTGCTGTCCCTAAGGAAGCAAGCTATCTGAAACTGATAAAACTCAGTACAATTGGTATCTTATTTCTTAGGATATAAGTATGGTGCAAAACTCCTTTCTTAATGTGTTTTTCATGTTTTCAGGAATATACTTTCATTCTTGACACAGAAAAAAATTAAAATATTAGAAGAGTCACTAAAATGAGAAAGAGGAAAATCCTTATCAAATGTTGTTACTGGTTTATGTAAAGTTCACTCTCAGCCAACTCATTTGCCTACACTAGAATGCAGTACCACTTAGTATCAAATACCACAAGCAATGCTTTTCAATTTTAATAAAATCAGCAGTAATGTTGATTAACAGAATGATAATTCTAAGTTAACATGCTTCCATTTGGGAAGTATAATTTTTCTACAAACTTGTAAACAAATCTAGACACCATGGCTCAGGCCCATAAGCCTAGCTACTTAGGAGGCTGAGCTCTGAAGATCGCAGTTCAAAACAAACTCAGGCAAGAATGTCCATGAGACTCTTATCTCCACTAAGCCACTCAGAAAACTCCAAAGTGACACTGTGGCTCTAGTGGTAGAGCTCAAACCTTGAGCTGAAAAGCTGAGGCACAGTGCCCAGACCCAGAGTTCAAGTCCGATGACTGACAAAAAGGAAAAAGAAAAAAACTTATAAAGAAGTAAATTGGTGATATTTACTGATTATAAGTCATGACAATGTTTTGACTGGAGACCTGTGGCAGAGGTACACATCTAGGAGGATGAGTTCAGAACCAGACCAGGCAGACAAGATCAAGGCACTCTGATCTCCAATTAACCATTAAAAATCTGCAACTGCAAGTACGATTAAATGGTAAAACGACAGCCTTGAATGAAAAAGCCAAGTAGGAACATGAGGCTCTGTATTAAAAAAAACTCTATTGAATAAGGCTATAATAAAAAAATTAAAATTTTATCTAACAATTCTGACACTAACAAAATTAGGTCAAAATTGTCCATTCTGAATATACATAAAAAGTAAGACTTATTAAACTAATATATACCTGAAATGTATCACTGAGATAATTTCAGAGTATAATCGCAATAATGAAAGGAAGCCCAGAGGAAAACACATTAAGATGACCTGTATTGCCACCTCATTTTAGAAGACATCGATTCTGGCCTCTACCACATGGTTCAAGTGGTGGAGCTTAGCCAAGCAAGCAAGCCAAGTAAGCAAGAAGCTTACTAGACTAGTGATGGCAAAACAGACTCTACTGATGGCAAAACAATGAGATAAATCAACAAACAAGCAAACAAACAAAAAATTCTGGTCTTCCAATTTGTGTAGAGCAGTCCCATTCTCTTTCTTTTCTTCAATTTATATTTCTTCTCATTCTTCAAGCCATTTCCAATCATAAGAAATGTACCAGATAAAAAAATTTTTGGAGTAGGATAAACTTAGATGTGGAATGAATGTAGGCTTACTTACTAATCCTATAATTAAACTAGAACAATTCTCTCAATACTCCATGAAAAGCTAGTCCCCTTTATCTAGTCTCTGGGAACTAGATATCTTTCCACATCAACAGAACATAGAACACAGTTTCCTATGCACTAGATTTTCTTCCAAAATCCTTTATGAGGATAATCTCATTTAAATCACCAAAACTCTACATGGTCCTTATGACAAAGGATGGAAAGAAAAGCATATAAGCTTCAAAGAATTATACATGAACTATAGAGGTAATAAATAATGGATTCTATATTTAAACCCAAACTCTAGACTATTGACAATGCTCTTCATAATCACTCTATGCCAGGTTTGAAAATTATGTCAGTTCTATCACTAAAGATTTTAATCACAGGTAGTGTTCATTTTGGTTAACATTTTCAAGCTTAAGTAGTACATGTTTTACTGTAATTCATAAGAAGTAACTATTGACATACAAAGTTTTAGTATCCTTGCCTTGGAAGATGATTCTATGGAGATGGAACTCAGTCTTTTCACATATACTGCCTGTAAGAAGAAAAACAGTTTCCCAGGAGGAAAGTCAGAAAATAATAAAGTAATAAAAAAATTCAAGCTTATATCACCAATATATACTATAAAGATGGAATTTTAATAAATTAGAAGAGATTTGGTGGCTAAAAAAGAAACAATTTTATCTACAAACTTAATTATGAAAAATAATTTCTAAGCAATATTGAATATTAGAGACAATACATACTGAAGACTCCAATTTTTTTTGTCAGTCCTGGGGCTTGAACTCAGGGCTTGGGCACTGTCTCCAAGCTTCATTTTCTCAAGGCTAGCATTCTACCATTTGAGCCACAGTGTCATTTCCAGCTTTTTCTGTTCATGTGGTAATGAGGAATAGAACCCAGGGCTTCATGCATACAAGGCAAGCACTCTAGCACTAAGCCACATTCCCAGCCCAAGACTTCAATTTTTGAGACTGATTAAAGTTGATTAAAAGCCACTAATACCTTCTCTTTTGAAGGTATTATTTGTCTTTAAAGAATTTCAGTGGGACAGTGTTCCAAGAAATATCTTTCTTACTCAAATTCTCAAAAGGACACTTCTTTCTTAGCTTTCAAAAGAATATCTTATCTTTTTTTATGTCTTATTTTCCCTTGAACTAATAATGAAAAGGTCAAGGGAATGTTTTAAACCTCTGCTAGCCACCTATTAGAAGAAGTTTCTATAGCATTTATTAAAGAATGCCAACAAGATTAATAGACAACATAGCTTTCTAGAACACAAGGCACGAAATGTAATTTAAAACTCTTTTTCTTTCCAACTTAAGTCAGAATATGAGCAAGGAGGATAAAACTTCCCATTAGTACTAAAATAGTGAACAGCAGTGGACTTGGAATAGATCTAAAGCAACCCATGTAATTATACTTTAAAGCTCATTGAAGAGAATGACTCATATTCAAATACATCTCTGCTTGAGAGTGCATCAGTAAGATCAACTATCACCTCCTATCTCGGCCCACTGCCTTGAGTCTTTGGCCCTAAATAATTTTGACACATATAGCCCTTTCTGTCAGCCTTCCAGTATTGAACCATTGTTAATTTGGTCTAGAAAGTAAGTGAGCCTTCAAGATACTGAGGTGAATGTATTTGCTATGCTATGATGGGCACTTTTAAGGTCCTAAATAAAAAGAGGAGGGGGACCAACTAAAGCACTGCTTGTGTCCTGCATAATGTTTGCACTGTCCAAGGCAGACTTACCACAAATCATCTTGACTGAAAATGCAGTCAGAGTCAGACAAAACTAAAGCCCTTAGTGAATGGAGCAGTTAGGCTTTAGCAGGGGCAGAAGAAAGTGAGTTTAGCCTTTAGAAACAATCTCTAATTAACTGCTTTTCTCAGCTCCTTGGATAGAAAGACAGATCATTATGTACAACAACCTTACAACTTGAAACCCTTAAGTAACAATGCTGGTAGTGATATAGAAACAGAAATGGTGCCAATTATCAATTATTACTTTGGGCATAATATTGGCAGGGAATCATTTAAAATGACACATGATTATCTTGGGGTGAAAAACTCTTACATTCAAAGTGCTGCAGAGGATTCAAAAAATACAGTAAGGGTGTAAGACTCTCTGTTGTGTGATGTACATTACTTTAATACATTGTCTTCATAATAACACCTGTCCTGAATGATCTTTGCTTTGCTTGATAGGCAGGAAAAGGAGGCCCAAGCAGGCTAATTACCTAGTTTACATTATTGTAAAATACAAGAAACAAAATTGGAAATTAAATTGGATGTCCATTTTCATTTTATTATTTTACTCTGAAATCTTATAGCAAAACACAATGTATAGTAATCACCAATATCCTTGCAGAAAGCAAGTAGAGAAAAAAAATTGTTGGGAGGGATATTAGCAACAAGCCTAACTTATAATAGGCTCTCCTGACACCTTCAACACACTGGTCTTTGAAACCTGTTCACTAGTTTGTATCACTGGACTAGAACCATAAGAACTTCAGTAAAACTACCTTCATGTATAAGTTGGATGAATATTTGCTTCTATTCCCTAGTTGCATGACAACTGGATAAATTTAAAATTAAATTAAGTAAATCCTGTAAGAGGCCATGGATTTGCACTGTTTGTCCATTGGATCCCATAGGACCATGAATTTAAAAATTAGAATCATCTTTGCTTAAGGAAATGTTTGTGCAGGGAGTGAGGAAAGCTGACCATTGAGATAATGGCGTGATGTTGATTAAAAAAAAAAAAGATCCACAACCAGACCACTGACAGTAACAGAATGACTGTGACATCCTGCAGGGGTGTGTTGATCCACAGCCTCCATAGTCAATGAAAATGAAAAGTCTGGCCGGGTGCTTGTGGCTCACGCCTGTAATCCTAGCTACTCAGGAGGCTGAGATCTGAGGATCTCGGTTCAATGCCAGCCAGGGCAGGAAAGTCCTTGAGACTCTTATCTCCAATAAACCATTAGAAAACCGGAAGTGACGCTGTGGCTCAAGTGGTAGCACACTAGCCTTGAGCTTTAAGAGCTGAGGGACAGTGCCCAAACCCAGAGTTCACGCCCCACGACCAACAAAAGAAAAAAGAAAAAAAAGAAAAGAAAAGAAAATGAAAAGTCTGACTGATCAAGGCCAACATTTCCCAAAGACATCATCTGGGATGAGTGAATGACAAATAATGCAGGTTCCCAGGAATGATATTCCATTGCCTGCGTACCCACTGATATATTGTGGTCTAGGTAAGGACAGTACTCCTTCTTGAGCCTCTTAAATCTTCCTTGGAGGTACATCACTTCTACTTCATTTTCTCATTGCTTTGCATTAATAACTCTGCTCCACTGAAGTGTCATATACCTGTCCTTGAATTGTTTTCTCTGACAAGACTAAGACTCCTCTGGTCCCTGGTCAGGTAACCCAGTTCCAGCAACATTATTATCTAACCTTCAAAATAATCTGGAGAGAAAGATAAAAGCCAATTTGTTCAGACGGGATAGTTTCAGTGGGCATGGTAATGGAAGTTCTCTCTGTCTAATAGTTACACACATACACACAAACACACACACAATATACCTAATAATCCAAAGTTAACTAATCATGTTCTCTTCCATTTCTTTAATCCTGTCTTACAAGAAAAGAACTTTGAGAGGAACTATCTTCTTTCTGCTCTTTATGTCTGGATTTTGTTTATTGGTTTTTATTTTTCTCAGATTTTCTCTGTATATAACACTCAATTGCTTCTGCTCAGCCCATAATAGTTTCTCCCTTTTGTGGCAAGAATATTGACTGAGGAAAGAATCAAAGGCAAAACCAGATGAGATGTTTAAACTAACCTATTGTACTTTTTGGTCCTTTGACATAGTTCACAATCTTATTTTGTCATGGTTGAATCTGTGAATATCAGTCACTAGAGTGAATTAAGATTCAGTTTTAAAAGTATTTTCTCATGCTCTATCCTGTAAGAAATTTTTGGATTTGTATCTTTACACTCGAAAACATGGTTTTGCAATTTCTAAAATTGCACACTGCAATGCATTTGAAAGACCATGATAAGAAAAATGTTTTCTAATCCTCATAGCACTCTGAGGGGTTTATTAATATTTCCCACAGCAAACTGAAGCTATGGTTTCCAGTGCCCTTGAGTAACTCTGTTTAAAAGGCAAGGAAGTAGGTGTGGACTTTGTTCTATTTTTGTTGCTCCCTGGGAATTCTCTATGGTTTTCACACAAAGAAGTGCCAGGAAGGATGGCAGTACTAATTAATTTCTTTCAGGTTTATTTATTTATTTATTTATAACCTGAGGCAGCTGGGTTGACTTTTATGGAAGAAAGTGAAACATATTATAGTCAGGAGAGTAATAAATATCCAATTGGATATTCTATCAGGATAGAGGACCAGGAGGCTTGTCTCTAACAGGTGCTTGACTTCTTTTCTGAATTATTTCGTGATGCATGGAAGGATAAAGGCATTGGGGGATTCACCAATGTAAATATTTCAGCTTTTAAACAAAGTAAAATCATAATTTACTTTCTAATTCAGCTTATCAGCAAGCACCAAATTTGTAAGAAGCAATTCAGAGCACAAACTCAAGGTACAAATTTCATTCAAATAGTTACTAAATGTACTACCATGAGAAATTAGTCTGTTTTAGCTCCAGTGTTTTCTTCTGTAAGATGAGAATAAGTAGGATAATGCTACTACATATAATTGACAAGTTAAATGAAGTAATACATACTTAGTAACATATTCTGGAACAAGTATGTGATGAATATGATGATGAAGATGATGATGATGAAGATTGCATCCTTAGAACTCAAATGGTCCTTATCTACCTTTTGTTGTTAAATTACTGTAAAATGAATAGTAGTTTCACTTTTTGATAGGACTGAAGAATGATATTTAATAAAGCCAAAGGAAATATCCCATTTGTTTTAAGGCATGTAAGCAATGGTGAAACAGAATAGAGATTAGCACAAACCCTGCACCTCTACAGGTAATTGACCTTCAGTGATGGTGCTAAGGATACGTGATATCTTTCCAATAAATTGTGCTGACAGTGCCAGATATCTGTCTGAAGAAGAATGACGCTAGACCTTACTTTTCACCAGTTGTAATAACTCAAAATGGATGAAAAACTTAAATATAAGACCTGAAGCTGTGAGACTTCTAAAGAATAACAGCAGAACTGTCTCAGAACATTAAAAGGCACAAGGGATTATTAGAAAAGACCTCAAGGGCTGGGAAGGTGGCTCAGTAGTAGAGTGCTTGCCTAGCTTGCATGAGGCTCTGGATTCGATTCCTCAGCACCACATAAGCAGAAAAAGCCGGAAGTGGCGCTGTGGGTCAAGTGGTAGAGCACTAGCCTTGAGTTTAAGAGATGAGGGACAGCACCCAGGCCTAGTGTTCAGGCCCCATGACCGAAAAAAAAAAAAAAGAAAAGAAAAGACCTCAAATCATAGGAAGCAAGAGCCAAGAAATTAGAATAATTGTGTTACACTAAACTATAACACTTCACAGCAAAATAAATGATCAATAGATCGAAGCTATAACATAAAACATGAGAGAAAATATTGTGAGCCATATATGACAATTATTGATAATATACAGAATATACAAGCACTTCCAAACTTAGTAGCATAAGCAAAAAACAAATGACTTGGATTAAAAGACAGACAAAAAATGTAAATAAACATCTCTCAACTGAAGAAGTACTAATGGACAGAAGCCCCTTGAAAACTCTTTAAAAAAATTACTAATCATCTGGGAGATACAAGTCAAAATCAAAATCAATGAGATATCCACTCCCTCCAGTTAACATGGTAATTGTATATATACATAACAGATTATATTCCATATCAGCTAGCATGCTGATTTTGTACACACACATATAGATATAGATATAGATTAAAAACTTCTGTCAAGACTGTAGAGAAGTGGACCCCTGGTGCATTTTTAGTGGGAATGGTAATGAGTATAGCAATTATGAAAAAATCATATGAAGGTTTCTCAAAAAATTAAAATGGAACTACCACATTATCACATAATAGAGAAATGAAATTAAACCAATCTATTAAAGAGACACATGCATTCCTATGATTGCTGAAGTACTATTCACAATAGCCAAGTGGAAATCAGTATCTGAGATTTGAGAAATCACATGGAATAAACCATGGAGTACCATTCAGACATATAAAGTGGAATCCTGACACTTGCAACCATATGGAAGGTGCTGAAAATTATTCTCTAACATCATATAAATGGTGAAGGAAAGAACAGTAAGCTCTACCAGTTATTATACTCAGGAGTGTTTAGTACACTGAAAAAATGATAGCGTGAAACAGTGACTTAGTCCTGGTGAAAAACAAAAGCATCTTGAGGTCTAAATCCCTAAGGTCAAGTGTCACGCTTCTATGTTTGTTTTATTGCTCTTCTTACTACTTGATAGCAGGACATTTAAGACACTACTGAAAGCAAGTGCCTGGGGCTCATGCCTGAAATTCTAACTGCTTGAGAGGCTGAAATCTCTACTATTAAGTTCAAGACCAGCCTAAGCAGAGAAGTTTGCTAGACTTCATCTCCAAAATAACCAGAAAAAAACAGATCTGGGGACATAGCTCAAGTGGAAGAACATCCATCAAGTAAAAGGTTTTAGTTTCAACTCCAGAACTGCCAACGTAAAACAAAAACATTTCTGATATTTATAGCTGAGGATATTTAAATTTTTGCTCCATTTAATGTCTGACTTCATGTGTATTGGCATCATAAATTATGAATAATAGTAATTACTAATATTTTAGGACTGCTAGGATTATAAGCCAAACCAAATCTCTATACATTGAAGTCCAGGCTTAGACTTAATATAAAACTTTTTATTATAAGCAGTATTCCTAAAATTATCTCTAGCTACTTGATTCTTTTACTTTTTATTTCCAACATTTATCCACCTATGGTATATGATTCTAAAGATCAGATTGTGAATAAAAGCCAATATGCTCTGGTTTTGAAGGTGTGTGTGTGTGTGTGTGTGTGTGTGTGTGTGTGTGTGTGTGTGTGTGTGTGTGTGTGTGTGTGTGTGTGTGTGTGTGTATTCTTCGTCTTGAACTCAGGACCTGGGCACTGTCCCTGAGCTTTTTTGCTCAAGGATAACATTCCAGCATTTGAGCCAGGATTCTTCTTTTGGTTTATTGGTGGTTATTTGGAGAAAAGTGTCTCAGAACTGGCTTCAAACTGCAATCCTCAGATCTCAGCCTCCTGAGTAGCTAGGATTACAGGTGTGAGCCAAGGGCATTTGACCCAATATGTTCTTTCTTTCTTTTTTTTGGGGGGGGGTCCGGTTGTGGGGCCTGAACTCTGGGCCTGGGCGCTGTCCCTCAGCTCTTCAGCTCAAGGCTAGCATTCTACACTTGAGCCACAGCGCCACTTCTGGGTTTTTCTTTTTATATGGTGCTGAGGAATCCATCCCAGGGCCTCAAGCATGCGAGGCTTGTGCTCTACCACTGAGCTACCTTCCCAGCCCTCAATATGTTCTTTTATCATGAACTTTTGTGTTCACTTTTCAAATCTGATAGGTTGTTTAGTCATTTGGAGTAACAACAAGCTCCTCTTACTTGGTTAGGTACCTTAACCACACGTTCTTTTCTATCATTTCCTTAGGGATTTGTCACTCCTAATCAAGGTCTAGTCCTGCTACAAGTGCTCCTCTCCATCCTGACCATCTAGGTCTCTTTTTTTTTCATGGTACAATCTCCTATAGGATTCACATTTGTTACTGTGGATATTCCATTGTTCAACTATCCCATCTGAGTATGGTTTTAGTTGATGAACAGCAATGCATTCTGGCTCATTTTCCCCTGTGTCTTGTAGTACTTAGTGCTGAGCACCAAGCAACAGTGTATACATCCGTGATGGAAAAGGTAGTTGTTTCTGTATGATGATAAAATGACTTCTAAGGTCATCATAAATAATTTGCCTAAGTTTATGTTGGAAGAGTAAAATATGTGAAAATTTAAAAATGCATGCAAGATTTACTAGACCATATTGGAAATTTGTGTGGAAATGTAACAATGAAATGCCCTTCTATATAACTCAGGGAAGCTAATAAAAACAATAAATAAAATAAAACCCCAAATAAAAGACACAAAACATTGAAACTTCTACTGTCAGGCTGGTGATTCGCTTTTAATGTTTCAAACTGAATGGACAATGGAATTTGCGTTCTGCATTTTGGTGAAACCTGGTGCTTCCTAAGCTAACTGGCCCACCACTCAGTGGCAAGCAATGTGACAAGCAGGCTGAAAGCTACACATGCTGGCACCTCTGAACTGATTACATTAAAAAGTTATCATTTTTGTTGATTTATTTGAGTAATTTAGTTATAGTTTTAAGCTAGGTGTCTATTAACATGATAGTCTGTCACTCAGGACTTCAGGATAAACTTAGGACTTTTCAGTTCTTTTTAGGCATTACCAAACTGGTATCTCACTTGTACCTTTAAAGACATCTGTCATCATTTGTGTTAACATGGCTTCCTCCTATGCTAACTCTGACTCTCTCTTGACTCATTTTTGCTCCTGTTGGAGAAATTTTAGTATTGCCATGACTTACATGTGATTGCCAATCATTACCTGGGCCAAGGGCTGTTTTCTCTGTGTGTGCCAATGTCCCTCATGACACTAAAAATAGAGAATTATGAATGTTCATACATTGTCATTTTTTTCTCCTCTTATTTTTTTCCTTTTCCAAATAAAGAATGAATGGGATTCAAATATAGAAACTTGGGGAGCTGGGCCTATAGCTCAGTGACACAGCATCTTTGGCATGAACATGGTTCTGAGTTCTATTCCTAAAACTGCAAAAAGAAAATAGTGCATACAATAAAAGAAAATCAAGCGAAAGAAACTTGGCACTTAGATAATTTATTTCTTTGGAGCTGGCCATAATGTCTTGTTACCTTAGACCACAGAACCTATAGCAAAACACATTCAACATAGACCAATCTAACTTTTGTCATTGTGTCTCACCTCTTGTTATCATTCTTATCTCCTTGTGAAAATTAGGACTCTCTTAGAGTTCAGTCTCTGTGCATATTACCCAGTCTCTCTGGGTATCATTCTAGCTATTTACTATTAAATTAAATAGTAGTAAATAGCTAGAATGATGTCCATAGAAAATATTTATATCAATTTGTTTTCCTCCCCAAAGCAAAAGATTCCTTCACTTCTCTTGGCAGGACAGTTTTGATTCTGATGTTAATATTTCATAGTGAGTGACAATGGAGAATTGAGACTGCCAAGAGGTGAACTCCATTTAAGAATGTACATGTCAAATGAATTTTGGCTTGATAAATATGTGAAAAATGATGATTCAAGAAAAGCATATTGCCTATTTCTCCCAGAAAATAACTCACCTAATTACATCTTCAGACATGTATATAACTTTCTTGAATTAGGTTCTCTTCATTTTCCCTGATTGTACAACATTAGGTTACAAGAAGGGGAATAAGAGAGGTTTTAGAAGAGGTAGAATTTTAAGAAGGCATTCAATTTTGAAATCTAGAGTTATAATTTTAAAGAAAATGTTCAAGTACAAACTTAAGAAAATGCATATTTGAGAAAAGTTAAGAAATAAACATCTGGCTACCTTTCTCAATCTTTATTAGTAATAATATTTACATTTCAGCTTCATTATGCTCTTTGTAGACATACTTTTTCTCATATATGTCTATAGAAAATGTTTATTGTTAAATATTAGAAATCATTACACTGTCTATTATTTCAAAATTTACTGTCACCTGTTCCATTCTTCTCTGATTCGGATTTGCATAGTAGAATAAATGATTTGGTTTTCCATCAAAGGTCAAACTTTCTATCTGAGTATTGGGCTTACTGTGAAAAACCTGGTACATAAAGGAGTGTTGGAATCCTGTCACCATATTCATTGTCTTAAAATTGCTTCCCTATCATTCAGGAAAACATTCCACTGGTAATTGAATTTTCCCAGCTCTCATGTGCAGCTGTGATAGAGCATATATTCAATTATGGAATCCAGAGTTATAAAACAAAGATACTTTTTTGTGATCATTTGGGTAAATGCCCAAAAGTGAGATTGCTGGGTCATAGGGGAGCTCTATGTGGAGTCTTTTGAGGAACCTCCATACTGCTTTCCAAAGTGGTTGAACAACACTGCAGTAGGGTTCCCTTCTGTCCACATCCCCTCCATTGTCGGTTGTTATTAGAGTTCTTGATTATAACCATTCTAACTGGGATGAGGTGGTATCTCAATGTTGTTTTGATTTGCATTTCTTTTATGGCTAGAGAGGTTGAGCATTTTTTTCATTTGTCTATTAGCCATCCTTCTTTCCTCTTCAGAGAAGTTTCTCTTTAAGTCTTTAGCTCACTTATTTCTTGGGCAGTTGTTTCTTTGAGGATGTGTTGTTGGGGGATTCAATTTTTTGAGTTCCAGGTATATTTTAGATATGAGACCTTGTCCATTGCATGGCTAGTGAAAATCTTCTCCCAATCCATGGGCTTTCTATTGATCTTTCTAGCTATGTCCTTTGACATGCAGAAGCTCTGCAATTTCATGCAATCCCATTTGTCCAACCTTTCTTTGATTTGTGGTGTTTCTGGTTCTCTATGAAGAAAATTTTGCCCTGTGCCAAGGAGTCCAAGGGTTTCTCCTATTCCATCCTGTAATGTTTTCAGAGTGTTTGCTTTGACTTTGAAGTCTTTGATCCATTTGGAGTTGATTCTGGTGCAGGGTGATATATAAGGATCTAGCTAAAGCTACCAACACAACTATGTTTATTGCAGCATTATTTACCATAGCTAAGATATGGAACCAACCCAGATGCCCCTCAGTAGATGAATGGATCAAGAAAATGTGGTATATATACACAATGGAACTATATGCCTCCAACAGAAAGAATCACATTGCCCCATTTGTTAGGAAGATGAAAGACTTGGAAAGAATTCTATTAAGTGTAGTAAGCCAGGCCCAAAGAAACATAGGTCTCATGGTTTCCCTTATTTGCAATAACGAGTATATGTCTGAGACAAGCAGAAAAGGCCAGATAAGTTGATGTTAGGTGGAATGAACCACAAGATAAGTATTCAAATGTTTTTCTTTCATACGATTGTTTCTAACATATTTATAAGATGATTTCTTTGTTGGTTTGTATGTCTCTCCCCCACAGTATAACCCCTGATTTCACTGTATTTGATGTCAGTATAATTTGTGGAGGGGAAGGGGAAAAAACAAATCATTTGAATAGGGATATCAGTGGACCCTTTGCAACAATGAGATATACAAGTCATTATGTCAAAAAATGAACTTTACAACTTTGGCAGGGGGTGCTATAGATCAGAAGGGATGGGAAGGGATGGGAAGAGGAAACGAAGGAGGAGGCAACAATGCTTGATAAGAAATGTACTCATTATCTTTCCCATGTAATTGTAACCCCTCTATATGGTATTTTCACAATAAAAAAAAGGTACTAGAGGAGAAAACAGCACCAGGGATTTGTGAGATATGAGGTAGGTAGCCACAGTGCTCAACATTGGAAACATCCAGCCAGAAGGTAATTGAAGCTCTTAATTTAACTAATTAGTCTTCTGTTAGCTGATCACAAAGTGTGAATATGCCCAGTCCATGGGCAACAAGAAGTCCTGGGAACATGTAGAGATACAGTTGAGTAGTCAGCTTAAGAGAGAGAGGAGTGTGTACATCCAGGGACATAAATATTTTATAGTGCATTTTAATATACATAGAGTATTGTAATTAGAGCTTATTGTAATTAAATTATATTCCATAGAAGTTATACTTTTATTCTACCCAAACACTGAGAAAAAAGAAGTAATCCCCTTCTATATTTACTTTTTGAAAGGATGGATCTCAAAAATATTTACTAAGTTGAAAACTGGCAAGAGGCTAAAAAAGCTTTTATTAATTTTTATTTTCTTGTAAAGATGGTGTACAGAGGGGTTATAGTTCCATTAAGGTAATAAGTACATTTCTTGTCAAGCATTTATACCCTCTGTTTTTCTCCTACTATTCCTTCCCTACCCCACCTCTCCCACTCTTCCCCCCCACCCAAAGTTGTAAAGTTCATTTCCAACATATTGTCTTATGAATATCATTGTTGCAATCAGAAAGATTTATGAACACATTTCAAGGAGACAAAGAAAACTTATACATAGAAGTTTTATAAATAAATGCTCTAAGACAAAGCAAGTCTAGATTGGGGACTTATCAGGAAAACATCTGTATCAAGTTTTGTCAAAGTGAAATACTTGGGCCCATTGGTCAGTTACCTTTAGAATTGTCATAGGGAACAAACAACATAAATCAAAATAAAAATCAAAAGAAAACTGAAGGCCCTTTGTTGCACCAATAAAATCTGATGTGTTAGAAGCATGAATCTAGTTAAAAACTAATCATACAATTGGAACATAGTATGGGCATTACAGATGTATGTACCTGCCCTACAACAATGGAAGTATGAAGGAGCTATGAACTATGAACACATTCTTTGCCCCTTTCATTTTTCACTTCCTGGTCCCCTATGATTGTCTATTTATAGGGATTCTTTTACACATGTTGATGGTGTACGCATTGCAGTTTGGGTGATGATTTAATCTGAATACTTCAGTCGCATGAATGTGTTCTGGCAGACACCTATGGTCTATGGAGCAGTAACACAATCAGGGAAAACAGGTTCTCCACAGATTGAGTAAATGAACTGTGATTGGTCAAAGATAAGTTCGGTGTGTGTTTCCACTTCTGCCAACCGTCTTTGGAAGTATATGTTACCTAGCACTGACTAAAGTAAAACAATGCTGCCACTACTATGGTTTTCTTTCTGATATATATAAAAAAATCTTGACAAATCTTACCTCTTTCTTATTTTGGCTGCACAATACAGCATTGAATTCCCAGAGCAGAAGCAACTATCTTGCACCAAGGAGGTAATAAGCCAAAGAACATAAAAAAATCAAGCCCGAAAGATAGTATAGATGAAAGTTAGAAAGATCTATGTTTCCATTGATGAATTAATCAATAAAGAAAAAGATATATATATATTGAAATATCATTCACATATAAAATAATGAAATACCATTTGTGGCAACACGAATGGAAGTAGAGGACATTATAAGAAAATGTCAGATATAGATAAGCAAATATTGCAGAAACAGAAATAATAATTTCATAGAAATAGGTAGTATAATAGTGCTTACCAGAGCCTTGTATATGTGGGAGGAAGGGAGATAAAGAAAAGATGGTTAATAGGTGCATACAGGCATTTGGATGGATAATTGTAGTTGACAACAATTAGCTGTACATTTTAAACTGATACTACAAAGGATTTTGAGTATTTCAGCATAAGGAAATATTGGATGTCAATTGCTGTGATATGACCAGAGTAATTTGCAGTTTTAAAATGTATACATTAATACATTTATACTTTGTATAAATTGAATACCATACTAAGTCTAATAAGTATGTTATTATTGTGACTTAAACATACTTTTTTAAAAACCCTATGTCCTACTAGTATGAACACTTAACATCATTTACTTTCAGACTGGTTTTGTCAGAGAGGTTTCTTTTTTTCACTAAGCCAGTAGTAGTTCACTATTTTTGTATTTGTAACTAAATACACTGTATTTGGTAATATGTCATAACGTTATGAACAAAAACAGCTTATATAAGCTTATAGGAGTCATCAATAAGAAGAGAAAGAGGGTTAATTCTGTCCTTTTATGTAGCCACAATTTATGTCTACAATATATTAGTAGATATTCTTGGAGATTCCCTTGTTTTAAAATGGCAATTCCCTATTGTGACTCCTGCAGGGTTAAAGCTATGTGGTGTTCATCTTAGAGTCCCCTCCAGCTAACTTTCATGCTTTGTAAGTGCTATTCACCCAGTAAGTGTTGAATTGAGTGAAGTGAAGTCTGAGGTCCATCGCTGAGTGATTTATGAGGAGTTGAATAATGTGTGAGTTGATTCGAATTCTTCCTGGAGATAAAAAATTATTAGGATTAAATATGGCCCCCAGGGGGAAAAATAACCTGTGAAATAATGTTGAGAGTTTTTCTGGAATGCTGGTTATAAACCATCACTATTATATCACTAATGGTTGAGTCATTAGGTATAGGCCATGTAATTAATCTAGGATTTGGTAGAATTATTTGCAAAATAATTGACCATCTTAATTTTTAATTTTTTCAGGGTAAAAATCTGCTAAGTTTGCATAGTTCACTAAAATTTGCTGTTTTCATCTCATGTTATTTATTATCTTTAATTTTTCAAATCTGTCCACTACCCTAAGAAATGTATGCAATATCCTGCCCATGTAATTGTAGCCCCTCTGTACAGTATGTTCTCAAATAAAATAAAATCATATTAAAAAAAAAAAAGGATCATGTGAAACTACTTTCTTACCTAAGCAATGTCGAAATCAAAATAGGCTCACACATTTGCCCTATAAGGATAGTCATGTGTGTTGATAGTGAGTTAAAAATAATTGTTTGGAATTCAAGATGAGCAATAATCTTATCAGCCTCCAAGGTCATAGCCTTTCACAACTATCAACTGACACTCCCAGGAGTTAAAGTAGCTGCAAGGCATTTCAGTACCAAATAGTTCACCATTGCCTAAAATGATTCGATTGTTTAAAAGAAAAAAAAATCAACTAAATGCATGAATTCAGCCTTCCTTGTTAAGCTCATGTGAAATTTTATTTAATAATTCTTTTAATTGCACATATAAAACTAAAGGAGCTTTATAGGCATGCATTATAACCTTTTGAATTTAGGGAGGACGTACCTATGCCAATCATGACACATTCCTGGCTATTCCACTTTTAAAGGTTGCCAGACATAAAGAATTTATCAACATTAAAGAGAACCAAATTTAGTGTTAATCAATATTAGGAAGTTACTTCATCTCTGATTACATTTTGTGATGTTGCAATAAACAGTTTATCAATCTGGTCTTGTCAAAGGAAGAGAATGATTCATTTTAGACCAGACTGAAAATAAAGTGTGAAGTTTTAGTACTAAAAAGAACAATATGTTCCCCACTTTGTATTATTTATTCTGTCTGAGAATGTTAGCCATGCCCTAAGTCTTTCACTAGAAGGCTCATGCCAACCATGAATCTAACATCACCCACCATTCTTGCCCTTTACAATTTGTCAACACAAACCACATGAGATTCTTTTTGTTGATTTAAATTTTATTGTAAAGGTGATATACAGAGGTTTTATAGTTACATAAGTGAGATTTCTTATGAACAGTATCAACCCTTTCTCATTTTTTCCCACTTTCCCTCCCCAAATTCCCTATTTCCCATGTTTTAAATTTCATTTTCAACATAGTGTCTAGTGAGTATCACTGTTGAATTGGTGCCTCATTTCATATTCAATACATTGGATGAAGACTTGCTTCTCTCTCGCCCATGTAATGAAGAACATAGTTTTCATGTCTCAGAAAATTTATTTTCACCTTCATATGAACTTTCAGCCAGAGATTTAGCTGGCAATCAATGTATACATTCTGCATATGAAAATGTACAAAAATTGTACTGGGAGAAATTTCATATGACTGAACTAAATGGTCTTCTTTTATTAGTTAATTATTTGCCATTATTGACAAATCAACTGATAGAAATACAAAGAAAGCTCAAAAGATAAGAATGATATTTAAATAAAAATTGGCAAGTGGATTGTAAACTTCATAGGGAAATTAAAATAATCAGAATAGTTATAAAGTCTTTGAATAAGGACAAGGAGGTTATAAGACTTTCCCTATTAGATTTCAAAACTCTTCAATAATCACAAAAATCATTAATGTCATTCTAGTGTTAACAAAGCAGGTGAATAAAACAAAATAATGAACCTAGAAATAAAATTATACATATTTGAAAATCTAGTACTTATTTATATTTTTGTGTTTTAAACTGATCCTGGGGCTTAAATTCTGAGCCTGGATGCTCTCCTTAAGCTTTTGAGCCACAGCTCCACTTTGAGCTTATTTGGAGATGAGTCTCATGGACTCTCCTGCCCAGGCTGGCTTTCAACAAAAATACTCAAATCTTAGCCTTCTAGGTAGCTAGGATTTTAGGTGTGAGCCACCAACACCTGGATGAAAAAACTATTTGATGAGAGTTTAAATGTAATTTGTAGACGAAGGCTATTCTTTTTATTTTATTTTACTTTTTTTATTGTGAAAATACCGTACAGAGGGGTTATAATTACATGGGCAAGATAACAAGTACATTTCTTTTTCATAAATGGCACAGCAAACATAGTAACAGTTCCTTATTTTAAAAAAATGAAAGCAGTTTGATCCACAGCTCTAATTCAAAAGTTAATAAACATAGGAATCTTCTTAGGGAGAAAAGGAAAACTGTGTGATCTGAATTAGGCAAAGACTTCTTAGCTACAATATTGAAACTATACATGAGACAGAAATAATTTGTATGTCATTCTAATTACAACCACCTGTTCCTTGAATAGTACTGTTAAGAAAATGAAGGCAAAACAACAGATTTGGAGAGATATTTGCAAATCAGAAATAAGTAACATAGCCAGAACACAAAAACTGAACTTTAAAACTCACGAATATGAAAACAAAAATCAGAAAATTTAAACAGATATTTTAACAAAGAAGTTCCATTAGTACCATAAGGTAAGATTCTCTGAAGAGGCCACATTTTTATTAAATGTCCTGCAAACTGTTTGAATTTGACTGAATAGAGATGGAATACTTCAGGTTGATAGTCAAAATTATCTTGAATTATCTTAGACCTTTTAAAAGAATGGCTGTTTACTTTCAACTGTGTAGCTGATCTTATGTTTTCTCACTGTTAGGTAATACTTACTGAATTGTCATATTTAGCAGAACTCTAACCTCCACCTACCCTAAAGCTAATAATTCTACAATGTCTGAAGGCTTAGTAAAGATTAACTACTTTGCTGTCACATACTTGTAAGGGATGCTTAAAAGTTGCTTGGTATTTTTTTTTTTTTTGCTAGAAACATGGACTCCTTACTTGGGCCCATGAATTAAAAACATAATAAGAGCTAAGTTCCCAGCCCCAATTTGCATCTGTGTTCTTTTGCTCTAACCTATCTCCTTCAGCAGTCACTTTACAATCACCTTGGGTTCCAGTAAGGCAGGATTTGTTGATAAGCATTTGAAGACATAAGGCAAAATGCCTCTCAGATAGGCAATGCTTGCTCATTATCTTGTGGCAAAAGGCAAAACTGCCCAAAAGGAAGAAGCAGCCCAAATCTCAGGGCAAAGCACCTTCTACGCAACATTGAGTATCTTCTCCCCTTAACTGGAAACTTCTCCAGGAACCTCCAGAAAGAAATAAGGACTGCTCAGGGCTGGGAAGGTGGTTCAGTGGTAGAGTGCTTGCCTCCCATGCATGAGGCCGTGGGTTCAATTCCTCAGCACCACATAAGCAGAAAAAGCTGGAAGTGGTGATGTGGCTCAAGTGGTAGAGTGTTGGCCTTGAGCTGAAGAGTTCAGGGACAGCACCCAGGCCCAGAGATCAGGCCCCACGACAGACAAAAAAAAAAAAAAAAAGAAAAAAAAGAAAAAAGAAAGGAGGACTGCTAATGGTCAGTGGAGCCACATCTGTTTAGTCATTATGGATTCCTCTCTCTTTGCTCCATTTCCTTGTTAATAAAACCCAAAATTATCTCTTTCCTGCTCATCAGACACATAAATGAATATGCATGTATATGGCATTTAATGAACAAAAAAGTGAGTGATGGAGTATATTTAAATATTTATTTGTAAATAACTTGAAGTATAATGAGTTCTCCTGAGCTGATTAATCATAAAACAATAGTTAAGATCACTTTATGTATAATAAATGAATGCTATTCTTAAAATTTGCTAATATAAACATGGCAACTTCAATGCTTATTCCCATTTTAAGTCCAGGAAAAGATGTTTTTAGTTTATTTACTCCTAGCTGTCAGTCTGTATTCTCAGGAAGCCACCTGTTTTCTGAAAACTAATGCTGAGAAGATAAAGCATATGCTGAAATAAATACACCTGCACAACATATTTATTGTGTACTTTTCTATAGATTAAATTACATGATATTAATATCTAATACCTTAATTTTGCTACAGAAAGAATTTTAATTTTTTGATTTGGCCTAAACAATATCAGACAAAGAGTTGTTTAGCATGAAACATGTGGTAGGAAGCATTTTGTATCTGGATCTAAAATTAGATCCAGAAACTGGAAACTTAAATACCACACCCTCTGAATACTATGTGACATTTGAATTGGTTTGGCCAATGAATTAACATAGCTATAAATGACTCAATTTCCAAATATTTTTAAGTCAAAATTTCAAGCTGGATATTTTATCTGAGTATTTATTAAGTTAATATACTTTATTATTTTCATTGTGTAGGTACCAAATTAACCCTTCACATTTCCTGTGATAAACAGTTGAAATTGTCTTCATAACTTAGCTAGACCTAAACAATTTATATAGGTTTTACATAAATTTACATTTATTTCTTCTTTGGATACTAATACCATCATCTTTTCCATAATGTAGATGTTAAATTGCTGCTGCTCTCTTCATAGTATCTCTTTTCCCAAAACTAGGAATATATTATTTTTTGGTATATATTTTTATTGCAAAAATACCATACACAAGAGTTACAATTACTTGATTAAGGTAATGAGTACATTTTCTATCAAGCAAACCTCCTTTGTTTTTCCCTATCATCACTTCCCTCCCCACATCCCCAACTCCTCCCTCCCTGCTCCCCAAGTTGTAAAGTTTGTTTTCAACATAGTGTCTTCTACAATGGCTCAACCTGTATCCTTCTTTCAGCATTTTGTTATTTCCCCTCCATTCCTCAAACTATAAAAATGTATATACAAGATGCAGGGCACTGGAATCAAATACAGTGAAGAAACAAAAAACCAAAAAACACATAGTCTAAATACAATTAAAAACAACAGCAAGACAAGATAAAACCTCTTGTGTCCCTATCTTGGGGTTCATTTCACTTAGCATCATCTTATATGGTCATAGGTATGTAGTTTTTGACCTTTTCTGATTGTCCTAGACATATACTAGTTATTGCAAATAAGGGAAGCCATGGGACCTATGTTTCTTTGGTCCTGGCTTTCTTCACTTAATATAGTTTTTTCCAAGTCTTTCCATTTCCTAACAAATCTGGCGATGCCATTCTTTCTGATGGAGGCAAAGAAATCCATTGTACATATATACCACATTTTGCTGATCCATTAATCTACTAAGGGGCATCTGGACTGCTTCCACATCTTAGCTATGGTGAATAATGCTATGAAAAGCATGGTTGTGCTGGTAGCTTTGGTATGTCTTTGTTTATTATCGGTTGGATAAATGGCCAAAAGTGGGATTGCTGGTCATAGGGGAGCACTGTGTGGAGTCTTTTGAGGAAACTCCATAGTGCTTTCTACAGTGGTTGAGCAAGTTTACACTCCCATGAACAATGCAGTAGGGTGCCCTTTTGGCCACATACCCTCCAGGATCTGTTGTCACTAGCTTTCTTGATTATAGCCATTCTAACTGGGATGAGGTGGTATCTCAATGTTTTCTTGATTTGCATTTATTTTATGGTTAGAGAAGTTGAGCATTTCGTCATATGTCTATCTATTGGTAATTCTTATTTCCTCTTCAGAGAAGTCTCTCTTTAAGTCCTTAGTGCACTTGTTAATCAGGAAGTTGTTTCTTAGAGGATTTGTTGTTGGGAAATTTGATTTTTTGAGTTCTAAATATGTTTTAGATATAAGATCCTTGTTCTTTTTATGGCTAGTGAAGATCTCCTAATCCATGGGCTTTCTATTGATCTTGCTAGCTATGTCCTTTGCCGTGCAGAAGCTCTGCAGCTTCATGCAATCCCATTTGTCCAACTTTTCTTTGCTTTGTTGTGTTTCTGGGTGTCTATTAAGAAAATTTCGGCCTATGCCAAGGAGACCTAGGGTTTCTCCTATTCTGTCCTGTAATGTCTGCTTTGACTCTTTGATCCATTTGGAGTTGATTCTGTGGCAGAGTGATAAATACAGGTAGCTTCCGTTTTCTAGGGCTGTTTAATCAATTTTGCAGCACCATATAATGAAAAGGCTGTCTTTCTTCCAGTCTATGTTTTTAGCTCCCTTTTAGAAGATTAGGTGGCTATAGGTCTTTGGGTTCATTTCTGGGTCTTCAGTCGTATTCCATTGGTCCTTAGTTCTGTTCTTGTGCCAGTACCAAGCTGCTTTGATTACTATGTCTTTGTAGTAGAGTTTGAAATTTGGGATTGATATTCTTCAAGTGCTGTTCTTTCTGCTAAGGGTTGTTTTTGCTATTCAGGGACTTTTATTTGTCCCTATGAATTTTTGGATTGCTTCTTTTATTTCATTGAAGAATGACGTTGGGATATTGATAGTTATTTCATTGAATTTGTAGATAGCCTTTGGCTCTATTGCCATTTTCACGATGTTAATTCTCCTAATCCAGGAGCATGGGATGTTATTCCACTTCCTTAATTCTGCTTTAATTTCCTTTTTCAGGTTTTAAAAGTTTTTGTAATAGAGGTCCTTCACCTTTTTCTTAAGTTAACTCCTAGGTATTTTATTTTTTGTGGGGCTACTACAAAAAATTTGAGCTGTGCTCTTCTTGTTATTGGCACACTGAAAAGCCATTGTTTTCTGGGGGTTAATTTTATACCCTGCTACTTTGCCAAAGTTTCGGATCAACTCGAGTAACTTGGGAGTGGAATACATGGGTTTTTAAAAATACAAGATCATGTCATCTGCAACGAGGGAGTTTTACTTCATCTTTCTCTATTTGGCTCCCCTTTATGTTTGCATCTTGTCTTATTGCCCTAGCTAGGCATTCTAATACTAAGTCCAAGCATCTTGTCTTATTGCCCTAGCTAGGCATTCTAATACTAAGTCCAAGAGGTATGGAGAGAGGGGACATCCTTGTCTCACTCCTGAATTTAGAGGAAATGGCTTTAGTTTTTGCCATTAAGTATAATGCTGGCTGTAGGTTTGTCATACCCAGCCTTTATTTTATTGAGGAATGTTCCATGGATTCCTACTTTTTCCAGAGCTTTCATCATAAAGTTGTGTTGGATCTTGTCAAATGCCTTTTCTGCATCAATTGAGATAATCAAGTAGTTCTTATACTTGCTCTTGTTGATGTGATGAATTATATTAATTGATTTGCATATATTGAACCAGCTTTCCATCCCTGAAATGAATCCTGCTTGATCATGGTGTATGATTTTTTGGTCAGTTGTTGAAGTCGATTGGTCAAAATTTTGTTAAGTTTTGCCTTGATGTTCATCAAAGAAATGGGTCTATAGTTCTCATGAGTACCTGACTGGTTTGGGGTTGAAGGTTATGATGGCTTCATAGAAAGAGTTTGGTAGTTAACTTCGGCTTTTAGTTTTATTGAAGAGTTGGAGGAGTATTGGTGTGAGTTCTGCTTTGAAGACCTTGTAGAATTCAGATGTAAATCCATCTGGTCCTGCACGGCCTAATCAACTTTTAATATCTTGTTTCTATAGGAGTTGCTTTCAGTACTTTTTCCTGAAGCTACCCTATCCTACAGAGTACAAACTCTTTATTCTTCTATCCTCCAAATGTTCAAAGTTACACTCTAGCAACAATGGTCAAAGTCTATTTCTGAATCTACTTACAATTTAGTTTTTTTTAATCAATATACTCTAATAAAAAATTCAATCTCTCCTCTCTTGGATTACTTTTCTATTGTAATTCCTACTTCTAGATATGACACTGTTAGTAGAATTGCCTAATGACAAAATGACTTTCATTTGTTTGAATGTAACTATTTCCAGATTCTTTGAATGAATCCTGTCTTTGGAATAGGTTTCCTTTGTAAATTACGAACAGAGCATCTGCAGTTTTACTAATAACCATTGTGGATTTAATTAATTGATTGGGCAGGATTCAATTTTCTTCTTACAAGAATTGTGTGGGATCTTCCTGAAACTGAGTGTCTGAAAGAATAATCTATTTAGTAGTGATCTTGAACTATATCAAAGTGTGTGCTGCAGATTAGAGATTTTTGAACATGAGGTGATAACAGTACTTTCTATTCTCTTAGGCCAAAATCAAAATATGATAAGGATACTTTTAGTAGGAAATGGCTTGTGGAAATATTGTATAATTTATAATAACTAATACATCCTTAGAATTAGTAAAAAAAAAAAAAAAAAACAAATGTGACTTGTTTGCTATTTCTAAAAGCCCTGGCTAGAAATTATTATTGAAATTACATAAGTTAAGGCAACTCTACTGACAATGTCATATCTAGAAGTAGGGATTACAAGTGGAAAACTATTCCAAGAGAGGAGAGATTGAAATGTTTGATTAGAGTATATTCATAAGTATTAAGCAATACTAAACTTTCATCTGTATATCAGTCAAAATTACATGAATATAAATTGAATTTTATGTCAATACATATCCTACAAAATGTGAAAAATTGAGAGGAGGAGTGGGTTGGAAAGAATAAAAAGATGAAAGAGGTGACATCAATAAGATGCGTTCTATTCATGAACTGATTTTCAGTGTGGGAACTGCTTTGTTCAACAAGGTAAAGATAAAATATAATTTAAAAATTACATGAAGCCATTAGGTTTTAGTGTAAGAAGCTCTAACTTGTGGTTTTCAAATTAAAATGAGATATGATCAAGAGAAAGTTTATCAAAATACCTCATATCTTAGGTTTTAAGATAAAAATATCCATTTGCAGATTTTATCTTCCAGATCTTATCATTATTTTCAGAAAAGTCATTGGTGTGCAATTAGTAGAATTCAATGGTAAGCTAAGGAAAAGTACATAACTTTTTAGAGAGAAAACTTAATACTTATAATAAATAATAACCTTTAAAATGATAAGGTGAACACTCAAATCTAAATAAATGCTATAAAAATGATAGGAAATGAACTATAAGTGTTTAATAATTCTATGAACACATTTAATTTGGTTAATAACCACATAAACACCAATTAAAATATAGATAAGACACAACTTTTGATAAAACATTTATAAGTCAAGTTATGCTAAAGTGAAGGCTCTTAAATTTTCTAGTACAAATGTTAACTGATGCTACTTTTTAATCTTTAAAGGAATAATTTGTAATATCAAGTCTAACAGTTTTCATGTGGACTTCTTCCTTAATATACATATATATATAGGTATATATATAATATATATAATATATAAATAATATATATAATATATATAGGTATAAATGTACTGTGATATAAATTCAGAGTTTCCTTTTACAGCATACTGATGTTGCAATAAAATGACAAAGCAAGTATGTATCTATAGAAATTGCATTTGAAAAATATGATTTATCAGTACCATGGCCTCCTTTGAGGCTTTAAAATAAAGACATTAATCTTCCAATCTGTCAGTAACATATGCTCACGATTTATTAATTGACAAAATTATGTTGCAACATAAGATGCATAGTATAATTTGTGAGCATAGAACTCCTGAAAAGATCAGTGCCTAGAAAGATATACTGGTAGCCATGAATGCATGGTGTCCTCTAAAACTTATTCATCTGACTTATATTTAGATTGTCAGGGTAAGTGTGGAAGTGGGTTCAATTTTACTTTTAAATGTTATTTTATTTAAATGATACAATATTAGTTTTATAAAAATATTGGAATGTTTCATATTAAGAGCAAACCAATATAGAATACCTTTCTGGCTGTCTTACATTTCATACTGTCATTTCTTTGTACTTCTTTGTCTGAAGAGTTCTTTGATCTATTGTCCCTAAGAAGACACCATTCAGACAATACCTATAGAATGATGCCATGTTAAATCTTAAAACAGAATGTCATGAACTGATTAGTATTTGCTTCATCAGAGTAGCTAATAAGTATCAGTAATTCATAGAATTCAAAGAATGAGATGAAGAAAGTTATGTCCACACTTTAGGGCTCTGTAACAAAATGACATTCTACCTATCTTTGCCTGGCTTATTTTAAAAGTACAAGTAGCAATAGCAGAAAAAAGGTTTATTCTTGAGAGCCCTGAAAAAATGTATATAAACGTGCAGTACAGTTTTGGGGAATTAAAAGAGTAAAAGCAGTCTGGTTGTGTTTGCTGTTAAAGAAAATAGCAACACTGTATGATTTCTTTGATTTTAAAAAGGAAGAATAATTTAGAATGTGAAACTGTTCTTTGCTTTAGAAATAGTGAATTTAATGGAATTAATACTTTATTTTCATGCATACACTCAGAAATGAGAGGAATTAAAAGCACTATCCAAATGGTTCAATACCATTTTTCTTCTCAGAATCCTTGAGTTTATCAAGCAACCTCAGTCACATTTCTATAAATTAAGTAGGTGTCCACCATCTATGTTACCCTAAACTGCTTCCATGTTGGTAGAGGGTCTGATTTTCTGCTATATTGTGTATCAACACTTCTCCAGGACAATCACCCTTTTGAAAGTTATTATGTTTATTAATTTGATTTAGTGAACATTGACAATATAAGGAAGTACTGTGATATTTCTATACTTGTGCAGAGAGTGCTTTGAAGAACATATCTGCCCTTCCACCCTATTTCTACCAAACAATATTTGAAAAAGTGGGGAGGAGGGAGATGAGAATGGGAACATGTTGGATTACAGTCCATGTTGTTGAAACAGTGGTGTACCTTTCCTGATATTTTCTGTATTACATTTGACATAACAACTTTGCAGTTATTTGCCTTTCATTTAAGGAGAGAATGTACCCACAGTAAAAGTTTCATGACTGACATGAAAGCCCTTTTGTAACACAGAATTCCTGAAGTCTTGAACTTGATCATTCAGCTTTCATCTAAATCCCAATTGTGACATTATTTGAAAGATATGCAATCTGTGCATTTCTGTAGATTCTATCTTAAATTCTGGATTGAAAATCACAGTGCCTGGAGCCAGGCATTGGTGGCTCATGCTTGTAATCCTAGTACTCAGGATGCTGAGATCTGAGGATTGTGGTTCCACGCCAACCCAGAAAGGGAAAGGTGTCTGTGGCATTTGTATGTCATGTGTTTTTAAGAGTATTGCATATTAATATGAAGAAATTTAATGATTTTGTTTTACTCTCAGAGAATTGTCAATATTCTTTGGGATCAGAACTATTGGTTAAAAGCTAAAAGGGTAATAATAATCATTCATACAAAGTGGTGCACTAAAGAAATTGATACGCGATCTCACATTTAACAACCTTCACATAAATTACCTAAAGAGAAGGTTAGCATATATTAATTAAGATGAGTGTAATCTTACTGTTAACCCCAGTACATGGCAATATTTCAGTTGGGTAATTAGATCAGAATATTCTAAACGAAATGTCATTTCCAAATAATCTAGCATATCAACAATTTGCTTCTTTTACCTATTTATTATACAATGTTCTTTGTGGACAAAATTGTGTTTATAAACACATTCCCTGCAGTCTTTTTCAGATGGAATAATGGCTATAATTTTAAGTACTCACATCACAGCGTTCATATTCAGTAGAATTGCTTTAGTGGGTCATTGAAGGCCTTTACATGGAAACAGCTTTATCATAAAAGAAAGATGAGATTCCTGATTTTGCTTCTTTTCTTTTCTTTTTGTTCTTTTTTTTTTGGGAGGGAGGGGGTCCAGTCATGGGGCCTGAACTCTTGGCCTGGGCACTGTCCCTCAGCTCTTCAGCTCAAGGATACAGCTCTACCACTTGAGTGACAGCTCCACTTCCAGTTTTTTTTTCTTTTTGCTTATGTGGTGCTGAGTAATCGAACCCAGGGCCTCATGCATGCAAGGCAAGCGCTCTACCACTGAGCCACCTTCCCAGCCCTGCTTCTTTTCTTATAGTTTCAATTAGCTGGTTAAATCAAGAAAGAGGTGGCAGAACAATGAAAGTATGAAGGAGTTGTGTATCTGTGGAATCAAGGCAACTATATTTGAACAATGTTATTTCTATTGTAAGTATAAATGTTAGAGTTAGAAAATTCAACAATCATATAAGTACTTTATAAGAAAGAATAGAAGATACCATGCATATATACATGCATACCATAAAATGTACCACTTATGTATTTTTTTGGGGGGGTCCGGATGTGGGGCATGAACTCTGGGCCTGGGCGCTGTCCCTCAGCAGTTCAGCTCTAGGCTAGTGCTCTACTACTTGAGCCACAGCGCCACATCTGGCTTTTTCCTTTTTGCTTATGTGGTACTGAGGAATTGAACCCAGGGCTTCATGCATGCAAGGCAAGTGTTCTACGACTGGGCCACCTTCCCAGCCCCTGACTTATGTATTTCTAACTGCACAGTTCAATGGCTGCATTAACAGTTAGTTAACTATATTAACATTGTTGTACAATAATTACCACCATCCACTTCTAAATTGTTTTTTATCCTGTAAAACTGGAACTAGAACTCCTCCATTTGCTCCCTCTGTCTAGTCCATATCTATTATCACTTTACCTAATATAAGTAGTTTCACACACACAGTGTTTTGTGACTAGAATGTTCCACTTAGTTTATCATCAATGTTCAGCCATGTTTAGCCATTCCCTTTTAGCTCACATTTATTTTATCCATTCCACATCAATAGTACTAGGGTCATTTCTATTTCTAGGCTTCTCTGAACAACATTTCTATGCATATGAACACAATTTCTGCCTTGAAATCTTTTGATATATAACCAGAAATAAAAATAATAGTCATATGGCAAATTGTATTATAAATTTTTTAAGCAATAATGAAATTGTTTTCCCCAAATACTTCAGAATTTACTTTGTCAACATCAGGGTACAAAGGTTTCAATTTCTCTATATTCTGTCAAACATTTATGTCTTCTTGGCACAGGCCAAAATTTTCTTAATAGAGACCCAGAAACACAACAAATCAAAGAAAGGTTGGACAAATGGGATTGCATGAAACTGCAGAGCTTCTGCAAGGCAAAGGAGAAAGGCAAAGCTAGAAAGATCAATAGAAAGCCCACAGATTGGGAGATCTTCATTAGCCATACAACTGACAAGGGTCTCATATCTAAAATATACTTGGAACACAAAAAATTAAATCCCCCAACAACAAATCCTCAAAGAAACAACTGCCCAATAAATAAGTGGGCTAGAGACTTAAAGAGAAACTTTTCTGAAGAGGAAATAAGCATGGCCAATAGACACATGAAGAAATGCTCGACCTCTCTAGCCATAAAAGAAATGCAAATCAAGACAACATTGAGATACCATCTCACCTCAGTTAGAATGGCTATAATCAAGAACTCTAAACAACAGATGGTGGTGGAGATGTGGACAGAAGGGAACTCTACTGTATTGTTGGTGGTAGTGTAAACTTGTTCAACCACTGTGATTTTGTGTTTTGCATAATAGCCATATTAATGATGATAAAGAAAAGTTGTTGTAAATAAAATAATTTAGAAAGTTATGTTTATAAATTGATAATCTTGACTAGTTTTTTAAAGGCAGAAGCAAATGGGTTTTCCCCCACAAATACATGGCAGAAAACTCCCAATCTTATATCTGAATCTGACTATCAAAATATTTACTTGATTTAAATAAACACTCTGCCCTTTTGCATTCATAGAAAGGAATCTTTTAGATGATGAAGTCGTGCAGGTGGGACATATGCTGATTCTCCCTTGCTCTCATCCTGACCTGTTGTTCTCTAACTTTGAGTCTGCCAAAAATATCCCAGATGTTTCTGTCAGCCATGAGAGGCATGAAACATCTTGATTAAATATTTTAAGTCACTTAAGAAAAAGAATGAATGGATATTTTTAGGTTAAAATAAATGACATGAAGCCAGGAGTCAGTGGCTGATGTCTGTCTACTTACTTAGGAGTCTAATATCTGAGTATTGTGGTTTGAAGCCATCTTGGGCAGGAAAATCTGAGCAATTCTTATCTCCAATTAAAAAGCTGGAACTATAGCTATGGTTCAAGTGGCAAAGTTCTAGCCTTGAGCAAAGAAAGCTTGTGGATACTGTCCAGGCCCTGCATTGAAGGTCCATATTGGGCACACACACACACACACACACACACACTCACAACATAATTTTTACTCACTATCAAACCAAAGCAAAGGTTTTAGCACAAATGTAAATACCAGAAATTAAAGTAGCTTAATCAATTTTACAGTGTGATTTTATTATTATATTACATATAAGCATAGTCATCTCTCAATAGTTTAACCACCAATTCCGTTCAAGGGCTTTTTATAAAGATCACACATAATTTGTACAGGTATTGATTACCAGTCATCAAAAAAAGGAATAAAGAGAAGGTTGATTTAATTGTTAATTTTACCTGGCACACATATTATTTCAATGCTCAGGGAGGGTTGAATGCCATGACATTATGAGATTGTCAAATAACAGAATCTCCCATCCATTTCTGTAGTGGTTCAATCATTTCAACAGATTGCTGTGATTGCTGACAGCAGATTACAGCGAAAAGAATACGGATCAAATGTGCAGTATTGAACAAAAGTGAACACATATGAGAGACATGAAAGTATGAATTCTTCAGTTGGTGTCTACAGTTAAAAATTCATCATAAAAAGGTTTGACTTTTTCCCTTTATAAGCAATAACTTTGACTTGATTTACTAATTTTTTATTCTATACTCTCAAATAAGGATAGAATTATAGACTTCTAGTTTTGTCTTTAACAGGACCAACATATGTGAAGCATGTGGGATTTGTGAATAATGCACTTTGCTGGGCCAACAATCTCAATGCCAGCTTAATTGTTCCAAATAGTGTTTTGCTCCTTAATGAAGATTCTACAATGCAATTGTTGTAGAAACATAATGATTACTTTAGGACAGATGGCAAAGTGGCAAGATGGGGAAATTGTCCATATAATTCTGACTAAATCCTTGGTCTAAGGAAGAATAAGAGCTTGAATGAAGACTCCTGAAGGGGTATTTATATAGCTCTGAATCATCCACTTACTGCTCAGCTCTTCATTCTTTTACTTAAATAATATGATGTTGCTGGATGCTGGTGGCTCATGCCTGTAATCCTAGCTACTCAGGAGACTGGGATCTGAAGATCACCTTTCAAAGCCAGCCTAGGCAGAAAAGTCCCCATGAGACTATTATATCCAATAAACCACTCAAAAAATAGAAGTGGCTCTGTGGCTCAAGTGGTAGAACCTAGCCATGAGCACAAAGAGGCTCAAGGACAACACCTAGGCCATGAGTTCAAGTCCCACAACCACTATATAGATATACACATATATATTTGTATATATATATTTGTACATATATATGTATATATATTTGTATATATATGTATGTATATATGTATACATATATATATATATACAAATATATTTGTGTATATATATGGAGAGAGAGAAAAAGAGACAGACACACATATATACATATTTACATATATATTTAGAATCTTACACAATGACAATTTATATATCTCACAATTTCTGTTGTCTATAGAAATCTTTATGAAGTCATTCATGTTACTCTCTGTAATGCATTTCAATTATTTAGTTTTTCATTTATTTTGCACACATTTTGGATTAAAGATATTTTCACAATTTTTTTCTTTTTTTATTGTGAAAATACTGTACAGAGGGGTTACAATTACATGAGCAAGGTACTGAGTACATTTCTTATCAAGCATTGTTGTCTCCTCCAATGAATACAGTGATCAGAAATTATTTCTTCAAAAACTTATCTGAGGCTAATAATTTGAAATTTATTTGTTGAAAAGTTTTGCAAAAGCATCGGGGGAGGGTTATAACAAAATAATTGGAGGGTTATTGAATTTGCATTTTCTTCAATTCACTCTGACTGATAATAAGATAAAAGATAAATTATAGTGAGATGAGGCCAGAGACAAAACTGAGAACAAGAAAACTCACTTTTTGAAATAGATATTGTATTCTAAAATAAGGTATTGATTTGGAAAATATTTAAGAAAAATAATTTATAGTATATAAATCAAGACTTACTTGTTCTCTGTGTATATGCTTTTTTTCTTTTTCTTTTTCTTTTTTCTTTTTTTTTTTATTGTGAAAATACCATACAGAGGGGTTACAATTACATGGGCAAGATAATGAGTACATTTCTTATCAAGCATTGTTGCCTCCTCCTTTGTTTCCCCTTCCCATCCCTTCCTATCTCCTCCCCCCTCCCCCGCTCCAGGCCAAAGTTTAAAGTTTGTTTTTCGACATAACATCTTGTACATCTCATTGTTGCAATAGGTCCAACTGTATCCCTATTTAAACAATTTGTTTTTCCCTTCCACTCAAAAAATTATACCAACATCAAATACAGTGAAAACCGGTTATACCGTGGGGGAGTGACATACAAAACAGCAAGGAAATCATCTTATAAATATGTTAGAAACAATCACAAGAAAGAAGAAACATTTGAGTCCTTATCTTGGGGTTCATTTCACCTAACATCAACTTATCTGACCATTTCTGCTTGTCTCAGACATATACTAGTCATTGCAAATAAGGGAAACCATGAGGCCTATGTTTCTTTGGGCCTGGCTTACTTCACTTAATAGAATTCTTTCCAAGTCTTTCATCTTCCTAACAAATGGGGCAATGCCATTCTTTCTGATGGAAGCATAAAATTCACTTAATATAATTACACTATAACATGGTTAGGTTCCTTTCCAATCTCATCTATTTGGCGTTCTAAAGGCTTTGGTCTTGTGGATCTGGATCCTTTTTCAAGATTTGGGAACGTTTATTTTTTTTTTGTTATTGTTTTGCTATTTGCTGTTGCTTGAATGTTTCCTTTATTTGTAGCTAACATCTCTCCTTACTCTTATTATATGACTTGATTTATGTTTGGTCTGAGTCCTGGAGCTCTAAAATAATTATCTTATACTTCTTCCTTGTCTTCTTCTGATTTTTCTTTTATATCTGTCTTTTGGGTAAGCCTTGATATTTTTTCTTTCATTTGTCTAATTTTCTTACAGGGCATGTACTATATTTCTTATTTGACTCCCCACCCACCCACCTCAAGGCTAGTGCCTTAATCCACAGCTCCATTTATAACTTTTTGAAAGTTAATTGGAGATAAGAGTGCTACAGGTTTTTCTGCCCAGACTGGCTTTGAACCTCAATCCTGAGCTACCTGAGTAGTTAGGATTACAGATATGACCCACTGGTGTCCAGCTGTTATTTGACTTTTTAAAATTTTTATCCAGGACCTGGATGTAGCTCAGTGGCAAAGCACTTGCCTAGTAAGCCAACATTCCCTAGTATGAAAAAAGAAAAAAAAATTAAAATTATGTCCATTTGAAGTGTACAGCAGACATATATATGAAGATACAAAATTTTAACTTGTGGAATAAAATTAAAATTAATTTAATAAATGGACTTAAGCTTAAAGAGAGACTTCTCTGAAGAAGAAGTAAGATGGGCCAATAGACACACAAAGAAATACTGAACATCTTTAGCCATAAAGGAAATGCAAATCAAAATAACACTGAGATTCTACCTCACCCCAGTTCAAATGGCCATTACCACAGAAACTAATAACAGATGCTGGAGAGGATGTGCCCAAAAGGCAACGCTATTTATTACACTGTTGGTGAGAATGTAAGCTTGTTCAACCACTCTGGAAGGAAATATGGAGGGTGCTCCAAAAAGCAGCATAGAACTACTTCATGACCCAGCAATTCCTGCCCTTGGCATGTATCTAATAGAGCACAAACACTAAAGTCATCAGCATAAACATGTTCACTGCTTCATCATTTACCATAGTCAGGACATGAAATCAGCCCAGATACCCCTCAATGAAGAAATGGACCAAGAAAATGTGGTATATATACACAATGGAATTCTACTCATATATCAGAAAGAATGACATTGTGCCATTTGAAACGTAATAGAAAGACTTGGAACAAATTATATTAAATGAAGTAAGCTAGATTCAGAGAACACAGATTTCATGGTTTCCGTCATTTATGGTAGCTATAATGTGCCTCTAAATCTGCAAGTATACACACTGGGGGGGCATGTAAGCAGTTACAAATGAATTAACTAAAGTATAATAGACTCCATGGAGAGCTCAAATTGTATAATTCTTTAGAAAACCTAAGTCAAAGCCCAACAAAGCATGTACCAGGAAATTGGTCCTTGCAAAGTGGGGTGGGTTCCAAGAAAAGAGTGGCAGCATGAAGGAAGGGCTTAGAATGTAGACAATGTATTGTATATACCACAAAATTGAGAAAAATAAAGAAGGGGTGGGTTGAGGGGGGCTGAATGTGTTGAAGAGATGATACAAATCAAGATGCACTGTATACACAAACTGCTTTATGAATTGGCAAAAAATAGATAACAAAAATTAGGAAAATGAAAGAAGGGGTGGATTGTGAGGGATGGGTGAGAAGTAAAAGGGGTGACATTGCTCAAGATGCACTGTATTCATAAACTGCTTTGGTGAATGGCAATTCCTTTGTACAAGTAATTAGAGATAGATAATAAAAGTATTCAAAAAATAAATACATATATTTAAAAACTGTCATTTTTAATGTCAATGAACCAAAACAGGATTGAAACCATGAGAGTAGTCAATATGAGAAGAAGAATAGTATAAATCAGGGGCTGGGAAAGTGGCTCAGTGGTAGAGCGTTTACCTTGCATGCCTGAGACCCTGGGTTCGATTCCTCAGCACCATATAAGCAAAAAAAAAGCCGGAAGTGGTACTGTGGCTCAAGTGGTAGAGCGCTAGCCTGGAGCTGAAGAGCTGAGGGGTAGCACCCAGGCCTAGATTCTGGCCTCATGACCGGACCCCCCCCCCAAAAAAAAAAGAATAGTATAAATCAGAAATTAGATTCATGTGACTTTCTCCACTCTCAAGATAGGGCAGATGAAAAATTGTTCTTGAATAAGGCAGAAAAAAATAGTCAACAAAATTTAGAGGTAACACCATATTATATATTGTCTTGAAGGCAAGGGAATAGGGAAATTATAGTAAGAAATGGTCAAATTATGTAAGAAGTTGAGTAAACACATGTAGAAAAATACCTGTTTTTTAATTTGAAAGTTCAAGAATTCTTTACTGATCAATGAGGCTATAATCGTAACTTACCATCCTTAAAATGAGTGTCATGAACTCATTGAGTGAGAGAGTTTACATAAGACTTCATTTTCGATGGACATCTTTTCACTGAACTCTAGTCAAGCTAAAGCAGGGAAGGAGACTTTGAAACCAGCATAAAATAGTCACTGGACAAAAGCTGTCCCAGATGTGGCCTAATTTTAGGGGAAGCCAAGCCTCTTTGGATACGAATAGAGATAAATTGGGCTTCCTACCCCCGGGCAACTCTCTCAGAACTTAGAAGAGTGAGTTTGTGGTCCTGATGATTAGATTCTGAATAACACCTTTCTATTTCTACTGTCATTCATATAAAATAAATATTGAGTTTGGCATATAGTATATACTTAATGTGGCAACTAATTTGATTAAGTCATTAAATAAAGACCTAAAATCTACCACATGCTATATGATTTTATATCACCCTACATACATGTTTATCTCAATTTGTGTAAACCTCGCTATATGTTAGGTTTTGTCATCTATAAGCATAAAATTCCCTTTAGCTACAATCCACCCCAATCCAAATATATAATTTCTCCCAGTGAACAACTAAAAAACAAATGCTGTTCCTCAGGAAATTTTTTCCTAGCTCTTCAAATTTGTTCTGTTTTCCCTGTCTGATGCTACCATGGCATCATAGGATTTCTCATCTCAGTCTTTACTACAGTTGAAACTATACCCATAATGAGTGAATTGTTTGCTCAGTATTTTTCCATTGAGAGCAGATGACTTAAAAACGTAATAAAATCTAGGCCATTCTGAAGACAATGTATTATTCTTTTCCTAAACTATTTATGTCTATTTTTGGAAACATATCTCAAATAAAGATGAAATGCCTTTTGCTCCAATCTACTGAAAAAAATGTTCAAATTAAACTGAGTATGTTCCAAATACAATTAAATCCCAGGGTAATAATTTGCACACTATGCTAACAGTTCTGCCTAACTATGATTAATGAGTTGGAAACAGCTACAGCGTAGCCTCTGAAGGGCATTATGAACAACATGAGTTAGCTGCTTAACATAAATAGCTCCTGAAAAGTTTGATCATAGTAAAATACTTTTCTCCTGTGAGCTCTCCCTGTTTAGTATGCCTAATAATTACCTAGAGAGCTTGTTAAAAATGAAGATTTTCATTCTCACACTAGGAATTCTGAGTTGATCGCCTTAATGAACACCCTGGACAAATCTGACACATGTGTCCTGTGAGCCCTGTTTCTAGTACACTCACAGGAGATTGTGTCCTAGTTCCTAATAGCTCCTATAGACATCTCCATCCTGACACTTTCCTGCTTCTCTCTGAATATACTTTTTAGTTAGCAAGGCGACTGATTTTAACCCAGCAACTGCTTTATGACTTTTACTGTTCTTTGTCTTTTTTCCTTTACTTCCACCACTCTGTACCTACCACCTTCATATTTATGCTCAGTCTTTATAAATGTCAAGTTTTTAAAATCAGGATTCATAATCTCCTTCATATGCACTGATTGTATGTCACACAGCAGAGATGGTTAATGAACAGAATTCAGACTGATTACCTTCATCCTAAATTTGAGATTTTTATCAATGGTTGATAATGTCAATGACTTAGTTCCAGATTCTTCAAAATCATGCTCCATAAACTGCCATCATGCCAGGAAGTATGGTAGAGCAAATAAAATCTATTGATTATTTCAGCTGTTTGATTTTTTTTTTTAAGAATCCAACTGGACTTTATTTGACACAGAACTCAGTATCATTGCAGGAACAGCAAAATGAAAAGACAAAGGAGAAAAGACACCGTTCTAGCTAATGTATAATTAAGTAAAGAGGGGCTAGTCACTAAATGAATAACAAAACAGTTAAGCTTGATGGAAGAATTCTTTTTCTAGTGGCCATACTCTCTGTTGTCCAAAGGGCAACCTGCCGTGTTTTGAGCCAGAGAGAGATGCAATGGAAGTGAAAGGCATGATTACAGACTCCCCACGCAACCGTACACTCTTCGAAAGTCGCAGATGCCTGGTTAGCCTGACATTCTATGCAAAGATCCATATTATGGTTCCTGCAGATGGCACAGTTATCAACCACAATATCCCAGGCCCACAGGGCTACTGCATTCCACTTTTTCACTTCAAAGCGCTTCTTGCCCGCGCCGCTGTTTGTGCCGCTCGGGGTGTCCACATCCATCGCCACCGCCATTTTGGAAACACCTAGCTGTTTGATTTTTAATGTTATTGTTCAATCCTAGGATTCTCATTAGATGTTAGGTATTCCAGATAGTATTCTATGGTAGTTGTTTGCTTATATACATTTCTCCTACTAGACAGAGATAGATATCAAACTTTATCCTCCATCACCTCCCCCCATTCCAGAACTTGATGCAAAGTAGGCTGACAATAAATTTGACTGATTAATTCAAAACTGAATAATACTTGGAAGGATGGTTTATATTTTCTGGGTTCATACATAGTTCAGAAACAGCTTCTATCCATTTATCCTTTGGATTAACTTCACTCAGAGTCTTTAGAATTATTCAATCAAGGTTAAGAACTAAATGCAAACTAGGATGATATAGTTGCATTCTATGATTTATGTATTATAAAAATCTCTAAACCAAAACATGTAACAATGAATCTATCTTTCTGGTGGTTTTTGATAGAATTAGAGACTTCTCTATTCATGATTATCAGAAGTTAATAGAAGATCAGAATCTAAGTTTAAAGGCCCTTATTGTTTAATTTCTACTTGTCTTTATCCAAATATTTTATTGAATATCTTCTGAGCCTCTACTTTTTAATATACAAGGATTTCACAATGTTGTCATTCACTTGTACAGTTTTTTTTTTTTTTTTTGGGTCCGGTTGTGGGCCTGAACTCTGGGCCTGGGCGCTGTCCCTCAGCTCTTCAGCTCAAGGCTAGCGCTCTACCACTTGAGCCACAGCACCACTACCGGCTTTTTTCTTTTTGCTTATGTGGTGCTGAGGAATTGAACTCAGGGCCTCAGGCATGCAAGGCAAGCGCTCTACCACTGAGCCACCTTCCCAGCCCTCACTTGTACAGTTTTAATAATGCTTACTCTTAATGGGGTGGGCTAATATTGAATTAGAATAGAATTTGTATATCAAGAAAAAGAGGAACAGGAGAAGCAAATGTGCAGAACATAGACGATACAATTAATAAACATATTTAAAGTAGAAATATTAATATTCCCAGGGGCCTTTTAATTAACAAGAATATTATTATTTATAGCAAGTGGATTTATTTATCAAGTATTCTCCAAACAGCTGAAAATAAAGTGAATTTGCTGAGGATAGTTTTTCCATCTCATGAGTTGATTCTCCAAACAAGCAATCAATGTTAGGAAAAGAATATAACCAATAACTTTCCAAGTTTTTTAAACTAAGTCTACGTATTAGGCAAATGTTTGTTGAGGGACTTAGCTGAAATATATATGTGGGACAGTAGCTACTATGTTCACATATGGGATGTTAGGTACTAAAACATCAGGAGATTTATTAATAAAACAAAGACCTCTTGGTGATTGTCCTTAACTTTTACTCCCAATTGTCCTTGTATTCTATTTGTTCTTTCTTACCTCAACCTTTATTTCTTCAATCATTTTAACGATACTCTTGTCAGGTTTAGACATGTTTTGTTGAATGCTAAGTACATAGTAAGAGATTGGTGTCTTTTGACATGTTCTTATTTTTTTTTCTTTTAAAGATTATCCCAAATAAGCATGTAAGTGCAGGCCTGTAATCCTAATACTCAGAAGAATTTCATGCTAAGGAAAAGTGTGGGCTGCAGACTGAGTTTTAGGACAGCTTGAATTGCATAGGGGACCTGTCCCAGGAACAAATGTGTAGAAATAGGATAAACAGAAAGAGATCATCCCAATGTTATAATTGTATAGTCACAAAGAATGTCCCTCAGAGAGGACATTGCTCAGGAGGGAGACTGAAGGTTTAAGGGTAAAGCAAGATGAGGAAGGAGGAAAGTTACTAACTGCAGCTCTGTAGAGCGCAAAATGAATGAGGCTAATCTAAATTCACATCCATGTGGACTGATTAACAAGTAGGACTATCTATATAATGAAAGATGAAATAGCCATGAAAAGTGAGGAGTACTCAAGTTGCTATAAAACATTAATAACTTCAAAAATACGTTATCATTTATCTCAAATATTTGTATTGTATACTGACATATTTGTTCATAGGGAATATCTCATGTTCAGTGTCCTTTGTAAAATCTTTATTATAAGTTTATTATCCATAGATATATTTTTACTTAGTTCTTTTCTGGACAACACCATGACCATCATGTACTTAGCAAAACATAAGCAACAAAATCTTTGACAAATGCATGATTTTATTTAATCATGTTTTATAAAATTTAATGATATATGGATATATGTAATCTCACTTTTTAAAATTTTTATTGTATTGTAAAGATGCTATACAGAGTGGTTACATTTACATGAGTAAATGTAAATGTATATTTACATTTCTCACTGAACAATGTTATCCACTTTGTGTTGTTCTCCCACTATCCCTTCTCTCCCTCCCACATGAAGTTGTAAAGTTCATTTCAGACATAGTGTCCTCTGAGTATCATTGTTACAATGGATCATCTTCTGTACTTTTTCAGCATTTTGTTATTTCCCTTCCCTTCCCCCAATCAGATAAATGCATATACAAGATGGAAGGTACCAGAATCAAAGACAGAGATTGCCAAGGATAAATCAATGGAAAAAGAAAAATGAAATAAAATAAGAAGAAAGAACTAGATACAGTATATTGGTGACATCAATGTTGGCAATTTAAAAAAAGACCAGTTATTTGCATGTCTTGGAATTCATTTCAATTAGTGTCATTTTGCATGGTCATATGTATATAGCTCTTGACTATTATGATTGTCAGGACTAACTTAGGAATATATTAATTATTACAAATAAAGGCAAACATAGAATTTATGTTTCTTTGAGCCTGGCTTACTTTGCTTGATATGATTTTTTTCCAAGTCTTTCCATTTCCTTACGAAAGGGGCAATGTCATTCTTTCTCATAGAAGCACAAAATTCCATTGTGTAAACATACCACATTTTCTTGATTCATTCATCTATTGAGGGGCATCTGGGTTGGTTCCTATCTTAGCTATGGTAAATAACGATGCAATGAATGTAATTGTGCTGGTAGCCTTAGTGTAGCCTAGCTTGAGATCATTTGGATGAATGCCCAGGAGTAGGGCTGTTGGGTCTTAGGGGAGTTCTGTTTAGTCTTTTTAGGAGCCACCATACTGCCTTCCAGAGTGTTGAACCACCAATAGTGCAGTAGGGTTCCCTTTTGGCCACATCCTAGCCAGCAGCTGTTATTATTTGTTTTCTTGATAATGGCCATTCTAAGTGGGGTAAGGTGGAATCTCAATGTTGTTTTTATTCGCATTTGTTTTATGGCAAGCAATGCTGAGAATTTCTTCCTGTGACTCTTGGCCATTCTTATTTTCTCTCCAGAGAAGTCTCTTTTTAATCTTTTAGCCCAATTATTAATAGGGTGGGTGTTTCTTTGGGGATTTGTTATTGGAGGGTTAATTTTTTTAGCTCTAGGTATATTTTTGATATGAGACCCTTGTCTGTTGTATAGCTAGAGAAGATCTTTTCCCAATCTGTGGGCTTTCTTTTTATCTTGCTAGCTATGTCCTTTGCTATGCAGAAGCTCTGCAGTTTAATGTGATCCCATTTATCCAGTCTTTCCTTGATTTGTTGTGTTTCTGGATCTTTATCTAAGAAGTTCTGACCTGTACCTAGTGTATCCCCTATCCCTTCCTGTATTGTGTTCAGGGTCTTTGCTTTTACCTCAAGGTCTTTGATCTATTTGGATCAAAGGGCAATATATAAGGATCTAACTTCAATTTTCTACATGTGTGTAGCCAATGCTGCCAGCACCATTGGTTGAAGAGACTGTCTTTCTTCCACCTGATAATTTTGGCTCCCTTATCAAAGACTAGGTGGTTATACGTCTGTGGGTAATCCCACTTTTTATTGTTATTGTAAAGGTGATATCCAGAGAGGTTACAGTTACTTATGTCAGGTAATGAACAGTGACATCTCTTCCTTTGTTTTCTCCTTGTTTATCCCTCCAACCTCCCCAAAGTTGTAGATTTCATTTTCAACATAGTGTCTAATGAGTATCACTGATGCATTTGTTCACCCTTTTCCCACCATTTCTGTGTTTGCCTTTACCAGGCTGAACACATATAAACTTACATATAACATAAAAGATACAGGAATTGGAAACAGCAACTAAGGAGAAAAACAATTTAAAAAATCAAAACCAAAATAAAAATTAAAAAACCTCTCGTTTCCATTTCTTGGAGCTTGTTTCAATTAACATCATCTTATATGATAATGTACACATAGCTAATGAGCCTTCGTGATCCTTTCCTAAGAATATCCTCCTTTGGTTTCACTGTGTGAATTTCTATAGTCCTAAGTCCAAGTGTAATTTTTTTTTGTTATTTACCATTCATTGTGTTTACTTGTAGAATCATAGGCACATTTAGTTACAACAAATGAGGTTACAACAAATGAGGGAAACCTTGCAACATAGGTTTCTTTGGGTCTGGCTTACCTCATTTATATGATTTTTTAATAAAATAAATATGCTTGGATATTTATGCACAAAAAAGATACTGCCTCATTTAGCTACCTCATCTGTTCTGCAGCTTGTGACAACCTCTGTTTTATGTTCACCCTTTTATACTTAAATTGTACCTCTAGACTGGATTTTCCCTGATCCTTAAACTATCCACTTTTTATATGTTTTTGATTTTGTTTTGCCCTACTGGGCTTTGAACTTATTATTGCTGTGTTGGCATTCGATTGTTGAGCACTGCTCTCAGCCATGTTCATCACTGCTAATTTGTAGGATAGAATCTCCATGCCTAACACAAGGCGCACCCAGGTTAAGATCTTCCTACTTTTGGTTTCTTGAGGTAGGGTCAGAGATGGATGCTTCTTTCCATTGCTTTATAGTCTCAAGCTAGTTTCTTGCCTGATCTGGTCGGGAATCATGATCCTTTCTATCTCTGCTCCTAGATAGCTTGGATGACAGCTACATTCTATTGTGCCAAAATGTCATTCTACAAATCTCAGGTTAGAATTTTCCTAGCTCAATTCCTAGTTGGTCAATTCCAGTAGTGACTATACATTGAGAGGATAGATCAACTAGGAGTTAACCTCATGACTGGATTATATGTAAATGCTTTTTTCTGGTAGTCTAATAAATGTTTCTTGATGATATAGCTATTGTCATGTCAAATTATTGTTTTCAATGGTGAGTATTTTATTTCTCAGCAAGTACTCAGAAAGGGTTTTTTTCTTAAAGGAAGCAGATAAAATCTGAATTTTATTTCTTTTCCAAATGCATAACATAAATGTTTTTGAAAAAAATTGTAAATATCTAATCTGAACAAATATTATTTATTTTCCTTAATTATTACTAGTAGGAAGGTCTTAAAAGGCTAACGATTATTGATTGAACATTTTGTAAGTATATGTTTATTGAATAGACTATGATGATGTCTGTCATAAATAATTGTGAAGAAATTCTCAACTCTATTTTAGTTAGTTACTGTAAGGTCCACTCCTGGATGTCTAGCAGACTCCACCCTCCTCGCAGCAAAGTCTCCACCCAGTACCTGCGTTACCTAGGCAACTGGGACACCTGGAAGAGGTCACATCTGCATCCGCTGAGGTCACATCTGAATTTGATGTGGCCACACCTTTCCCCGCCCATACCCTACATAAGGCCTAGCCCAGGCCCAGACGCTCTCTTGCTGCTCTTTTCTTGCTCTCTCTGTTCTATTCTAGCTCTCTCTGTGTTCTTTTCTTGCTCTCTCTGTTCTATTCTAGCTCTCTCTCTGTTCTTTTCTTGCTCTCTCTCTTTCCCAGCCACGTGGAGTGCCAACCTTGCCTGGTCCCATCAGGTCTACTGAATAAACCTACCCCTTACCTGAATACCATGTGAGTGCTGCTGTTCTTACCCCTCTTTCTGCTCTTTTCTAGCTCTTTCCTCTCTTTCCCAGCTCTCTCTCATTCCCAGGCCTTTCCCAGCCACGTGGAGTGCCAACCTTGCCTGGTCCCAGCAGGTCTACTGAATAAACCTACCCCTTACCTAAATACCACGTGAGTGCTGGTGCAGTTCTTACTCGCCTACCTCTTTTTAAAAGCCTAACAGTTACTGCTTCACAAAAATTTCCCTTGAGATTTCAAGTCTTCTGAAAATCAGATACCAAGATATGATTAGATATAAGAGATAAAACTGTAGAATGCAAAGGCACTTTCCAATGATGAAATAGTTCTGCCATCTGTGAAGGAAAAGACGGGTCATTGGTACAATTATTTTCAGATTGTAAACCACTTCCTGCAAGATCAATAAGAATCTCTCTAGCCAAATTTGTAAGTCAAAGAACTACCACATCTCAAAGGAATGGGCCTGCATTAGTGTCTATGCGAAACTCATCTATAAGTTAGGTTCAGTTGGAAAAGATCCTAGCCTGGCAAAATGGGCCTAGGAGGGCAGCAACTGATGGTCAAGTCAATGACTTCCCAGGTCTATTAAGCAATAAGTCAGAACCAGAAATACCTTCACTTCTGCTGCAAAGAAAATCAGATCTCAAAGCCAATTGATATTCAAGTGGAGGGTAAATAGCCTATCTTTACCTATTGATGGGGAAACAAAGAATTTGTCTTCAGGGTGATGAATGTCATTTACATTTTTGTTGCCAGCTCTATTGTAATTCTGCTGCTCAAATCTTCTTTGTATTGTTTTAGATTATGTTTTCTGAAAGGGAAGCTTGAATTAGATCTGGAAAGTGGAAGTAAAACAGTAATATTACTCTTGAAAATGTCTAGTGTAAGTATCAGTGGCACAGAGGTGGTCACATTTCAGTATGTCTTCAGGACTCTTCCATTTCATCATATCTAACTTCAACACAGTAATTGCGAAATAGGACCAGCAGCTTTTGAAACCTACAGTGGCTCTAAACATCTGGGGGAGACACAAAGAATCAGCAATATCTTAATATCCTGAAGACTGACTCTACCTACTCATGGTTCATAGTTCCAACTCAGTGAATATTCCTGGTGGGTTTTCATATAGATTAGTCAGTGTCTAGTCTGTTTTTCTACTTTCTTTCACAAGCCTTCCCTTTCCTAGTTTCTCTTTCAAATGTGTGACTAATTTACAACAAACCCTTATTCTACACTCACAGTACATCTGCTTCCTTGATAAATCTCTGATCGTGTATCCCTGATAAATATAGGATAACTTCTTTATAATTTTTTAAAACAAAAGGCCCTAATGTTAGTTATGTAGGTGCTCTATTACTTATATATCAACATCAGCTCTCTTTATAAAATTTTAAAACAGTAGGTAGATATATAAACATTAGGTCCCATAGTTTTCCTTATTTGCAATAACTAGTATATGTCTGGGACAAACAGAAGGAGTAAGTGCTTGTTAAAATCTAAGTTTCAATCTAGAATGAAATTTCACAAGCCATAAAATTGCGATGAAAAATAGCTGTGCCCTTAGACAAGATCCTTCAAGATCTTATTCTGGCAGAGCTGAAACTGAAAGCCGATCTTCTCAGTTCTGGTTTCTTCTTAATTCCTTAATTCTTTGTTCTTCCTTGTCCTTAATCTGATGTAAATGAGACATCTACAAGTATAGAAACTTAGAGTAGTGGTCTTGCCCAGGAAGACAGTAATCTTTCACCTTCACAGCTGCAGTAGGTTTTGACCTAAGAGATTAGGAGACAAGGTGCAGAGGTAGAGGCAGCAGTTACAGACTGCCTATTTGCATAAACCAGGGAATATGGGATGGAAATAAAAAGGTTTGGCTATATAAGACCTCTGAACTAAATTGAGGCTTATGTCTTTTTTAAAATAAATCACAATGTTTATATTTAAATATTTTACAACTTTCCAGTGTTATTTTAGATTTTCTTACGGCTTACCCTGTCACAATATTCAACTTTAAAAAGGTCAAACCTATTAAAAAGCAAAGTGCTTGAGATATTTTCTTTGTTCTTCCCTTATATATTCTGCCTTGATTTTGAATTAATTAGAAATGAGCTTCAACTTTAAAGGCCTTCTAGTAGTTGAAGACATACTATCCTTTAACTATAGCAAGTTGACTGGCAGTCCTCTCAATTAGGCCATGTCCTTTCTTATTTGGGGGATCTTGATAGGTAACTTAATGAATAGTACCCAGTTACCACCATGAAAGAGGGCAGTGGAGATTTTAGCTTTTAGCAAGAAAAAGTAACCCTAAAGGTGATTGTTACATTAAAACAAAACAGAACAAAAACAAAAACATGCTGTTGGTGGGAATGCAAGCTTGTTCACTCACTCTAGAAAGCAGTATGGATGATCTTCAAAAAACTAAGCATAGAGCTACCCTGTGACCTAGTAATTCCACTCCTGGACATTTAACTAATAGAGTACAAATAAGGCCACACTGAAGCTACTAGCAGCACCATGGAATGATAAGGTATCATCCCAGATGTTCCTCAATGGATTAATAAATCAAGAACCCCTGTTTTCACTGTATTTGATGTTGGTATAATTCGTGGAAGGGAAGGGAAAAAACAAATTGTTTAAATAGGGATACAGGTGGACCCATTGCAACAATGAGATGTACAAGATGTTATGTTGAAAAACAAACTTTACAACTTTGGCGTGGTAGTGGGCATGGGGGAGTGGGGGTGGGGGTAGGGAGGGGGAGGGTGATGGAGGGGATGGGAAGGGATGGTAAGGAGAAACAAAGGAGAAGGCAGCAATGCTTGACAAGAAGTGTACTCTCATTACCTTGCCCATGTAATTCTAACCTCTCTGTACGGTATTTTCACAATTAAAATCCTTAATAAAAAAAGTGACATATATACACTATGGAATTCTACTCATCCATCAGAAAAATGATAGTGTACCATCCATAAGGAAATGGAAAATATTATATTAAGCAAAGTAAACCAGATTAAGAGAAATACAGATTTGCATGGTTTCCCTCATTTGTAGTACCTAGAATGTGCCTATACATCTTTAAGTAATCTTTAAATATTCTTTAAGTAAACAAATTGGGTGGTAAGCAAGGGGTTACAAATGAATTGACTGCAATATAATAGAGAAATCAAATAGTATCATTCTTTTAAAAGATTAAATCAAAGCTCAACAAAATAAGTACAAGGAAATGTGTACCAGCAAGAGGGTAGTGTGGGGCTAAGGAAAGAGAGTGTAGAATGAAGCAGAAATGAAGAATGCAAACAAAGAGTTCACTATGTATTTCAGAACTGAGGAAAATGAGCAAAGGGGTGGGTTAATGTTTTGTTTTGTTTACAAATAAAACGTAAGGAGGTGCTAATATATCAAAGGTTTTTCTGAGCAAGAAGGTTCTCAGTCAGGAAAATCTGGTTCTTTTATTTACCAGATACTTGTTAGTGTTGAACACATATAATAAAGTCACTGTTTTGGACAGAGTTCCAATAGGTGCCAAATGACCAAATGAAACTAAAACAAAGTTGCTCATGCTAATTGCTACATAATCAGACTGAAACTATAAAGAACAGAGATCCTTTAATAGTTCAGTTTTCCTGAAAGCAGGTCCTCCACAGCAATCAGTAAGAAAGGGCCCTGTCCATTGAGTCACACTGTGATGAAGCCCCATCTGCTCTAATCCTTTAAGAAAAGTAGCCTGAAGTAACAGTGTTAACGAGTCTTCTCTGTTGTATTATTCTGTTGTTTCCAGTTTTTACAAATATTTGTCCACCATACTCAAGAAAATACTTCAATTCATAGAATGAAATGCTGCTCATTCCCAGAATTATAAATAATAGACAATTCGTTCTTGAAACTAATTTGTTATAATTTTGTCTTTTGCCATTATCTAAGCTTCCTGGGCTTCACATTCTTTTATTTTAAAATTGAGCCAATAATGAAACTTGTTTTGCATGGTTATAATAAATGTTAAGTGGGAAAACATGGAATCTCTAGTATATTGTCTTAGAAATATTGACTACTATGATCAAAGCTTTGAAGGTAGTAGAATTTGAGTTTAAGTTCAATTCAATATATTTCTTTCTTACATTTATTTCAATATAATTACTGGTCCATAACATAGCTGGCTATTATGGCTATTATTATTATCTTCAAGGAAAGCTGCTAGTCCTATGAAATTTGAAAAGTGGACCATACTCTTTTTTCACACAAGTCCTAAATACTACCCAGGAACCTCTAGTACTATAGTACTGGTTAAAGGAACAATAAGCTTTGGGGATGCTAAGATTTGAGTTGAAGGAGAGATTATGAAAGGCTGTCTTTTTTGTGTTTTGTTTTGTTTGCTTTGTTTGTTTGTGCTAGCCCTGGGACTTGAAGGCCTGGACACTGTTTTTGAGGGTTTTTTTTGTGGTCAATTAGAAATAAGAATCATCTCAGAGACTATCCTGATTGGACAGGCTTCCAAACAGTATACATTTCAGCTAGGATTACAGGCATGAACCACTGGCAGCCAGAAAAGGTCTTCTTATGAAGAAGAGACTTGAGCTAGAATGAATGAATTGGCCAAATGTAGATTAGAAGAATAAAAATGGAAGGATATTCCAACCAGGAAAAAATATACATCAAAACTAGTAGGGATAAGGATATTTAGGGATGTGACTGCTGGCATAATGTAAAGTACAGTGTATATATATTAATAATGGAAAATCAATTGCACAAAGGGTAGTGATAGATGGTATGATAAAACTAGAGGTTAGCCCTTTTCAGGGACAATGGCAAATCGGTGAAGAGTTTAAAATCATTGTGAGTTTTATCTCTTGACCAAATTTGCATACAAATACTTTCTGAAATTGTGCCATATTTCAGCTACCACCCACTGCCCCAGGTCTTACTAATATAGGTATCTCATTTTTTCTCTGTTCAGTAGAATCTATCTTTTTAACAACAAATGCAGAAATTAAAATGCAGAATTAAATTTCCTTAGAAATTATGAAATTTGTCTTTGTCCTATCTGTCACTTGGTACCAATTGATGCTTCCCTCCCCTCTACTCTTCATTGGTATTAAACCATTAGTATTTAATATTTACCATCACCATGCAAGACAGCTTTTATGACATAGATGAAATTTTTCTTAGCACAGATAAGGCAGTTTTAGTCACATACATAGAAATTGACATTCTACAGGTTAGAGGTAGAGCTGTGTGGATTGAATTTCAACTGCTAGCTTTCTAGTGACCCTTCTAATATAGAGGTAATTCCTAAACCTAGTTGCTTACATTATCTTATTAAATAAAACTAAGCACTGCTTCTTAAATTACTGCTGCTCCCTCACATTTTGCCGTGTATTATCATTCATTTCTAGTTTCAATGTGAAAAATCAAACTATCATTGAAGATTTTAAAGAAGTCTGATATGTGTTTCTATGAGTATAATCAGCTCTGCAGTTTAAGCTCACCAGTACTTCTCTTTAGAAGCATCCAATTTTAGAAGTTTGTCACTTAGCTATAAAAATACTGTTGTGGTTTAGAACGTGTTGTACATGAACACAGTTGAGACAAGATGGTCACACAAGCTTCTTTGCTTTTTGCTTCTCTTTAAAACAGTCTATTTTGGAAACTTTTTTACTTTCAAAAAAGCTGAGCTAAAAAAAAGAGAAAAAATAGCTGAGCTAAAATGGGAGGTTGTCATTTTTATACTTACTCTCTACAGCTATAAAAATGGTTCCAGTGAATTAAGGAAAACTGTTTTAAGTGACTACACTGTTATGTGGAGGAAAATACATTTAGTAGCATGTAAAAATTGACATTTTAAATATTAAATTCTGAACACTAATAGGTCTCTGATTCATTACAATACATAGGTAATGAATTTCCTCAGTCAGTACATCACATCAGTTTTGGACCATCAAAACGTCATCAACTCCTTTCAAATTTTACTATAGCAATATACATTGTGATACAACTTGCAGTTTGCTTTTGCTGTTTATATTTTCAAAATCTTTAATTTATTGAAAAGTATTGAAATATTATTTACTTCTGAGATATAATTTTTGTCATTCAAAAGCAAAATAACTATATTAAAATATGATGTCATAGATAATGTAATACTATTCAGCCACAAAACCATTGGCATTTTGTCATTTGTAATAGGGCATTAGGAATAACTAGGTTAAGTGAAAGAAGTCCAGAATGGACAGACAGAACTCCACATGGTAAGCTCATACAGCATCTAAAAAGTTGATTTTATGGAAATTGAGAGTAGAATGTGGTTACCTGAGGCTACTGAGAGTCGAAGAGCTAGATAAATCCGTGGTGCTATGTTATAGTTACATATAAACAAGATGTTCTGGTGGGAGGTTGTACAGTAAGGTGACTATAGGTAAATGATGAATTATACCCTTCAAAGAGTTGGAAGAAATTATAGTGTAAGTTTTAATTGTAAAAAATGATAAATGTTTGAGGGATTAAACATATTAAGCTTAATAAGTACACGTATCAAAACATTATGTGGTACCTTATTATGTATACCTGTTAATAATTTGTCACCTGAAATTAACTTAAATTTAAAAAAAAAATAGGACAAAACACGGTTTGTCAGTAAATTGCAGATGTTGGGTCATTTTAATTTTCTTTCTTTTTTTTGTGGGGGGGTCCAGTCGTGGGGCCTGAACTCTGGGCCTGGGCACTATCCCTCAGCTCTTCAGCTCAAGGCTAGCACTCTACCACTTGAGCCACAGCAACACTTCCGGCTTTTTTCTTTTTGCTTATGTGGTGCTGAGGAATCGAACCCAGGGCCTCATGTATGCAAGGCAAGTGCCCTACCACTGAGCCACCTTCTCAGCCCTAATTTTCTTAATAATAAATATTACTTACATTTTAAAATCTCTAATTACATTTAAAGTATTTAGTAAGATTTTATAATTTCACCCTTACAGTGATAGAAGAGAACTATCTCCACTTGGCAGCAGGTAAAATTAAATGCTTCAAAAGTTGTGCTTTCTTTTTACCTAGTTTTTGGTATCCTGCCATATTTCTCTATACATTCCACTGCTGTGTCTTGGCCATGAACTTTTCACATCTTCATACACCCATAACTCCGAGATCAGAGGTGTACAAATGTTTATCTGGAGAACAGGAATGTTAGTATCTTGGTATTCCCAATCAAAAGCAGAGTAAAGTGTTGTCTCTCCTTTGTTTCTTTCAGCTTGCTTTCTGGAATAATACTCAAAATTACAGATTTCTTCTATTTTTCTCCCTTGTCCAGGAAAATGAGAGTAAATAATAGCTCCTATCATTATTTAGCACTATTCTGCTCAAGAGATCTGAGATTCTGCTTTGTTCCTGGCATCAGAGTTTAAACTTAGGGCTTCATACTTTCTTAGCTGCTTACTTGACTGGCACTCTATCATTTGAGTCAGGCCTCCAGTTTTTGTTGGCGAGTCTCAAAATATTGTCTGCCTTGGGTGGTTTAAAACTACGATCTTGCAATCTCAAGCTCCTAAACAGATAAGATTGCAGGGGTGAGTTATCACCTTCCAGCTCATCAATCATTTTAAAGAGAACCCCTAATACAAACTACTGATGATCAATTCTAGTAAAAACTTCTGTTGAAAACAGGCTTTTAGATCCTAGCTTTTGTTTTATATAATAATAGCCTCTAAATCACAAAAGTAAATTGTTGCTGGCAATAACACAGCACATTTTCAGGTTTTAAAACTTTAAGAAATATTTGTATATTCAGATACATGTTAATACATAATAATTTGATATATGTTAATGTATAAGTAAATTTATGAATATATGAATGTATAGCTAAACGAAACTCAAGGATATAATGTAATAGCAACAATCTCTCCTTAGGTAACTGTTAGCCAAAATGAAATTTGTTTATCTATGATTTTTCCTTGCTTTGCTACACTAAATGCGATATTGATACTTTTTAAAAAATTGTTGATTTTTGTGAGAGAAATGCTCCTAATATTTCTGCTCCAAATATGTTAATTTAGTAGTTGTCTCCCAAGTTTAAGTGTACTATTTTTCTGGCTTACTGTGTTAAAATAAAAATATCGCATAAATTCTATCAATAGCATTTTTTATATTTATTGATATAGCTTCTGTAAAGACATGAATAACTACTTCAGTTTATTAGTTTATTTGTTTTGACTAATATGAAATTTTCCTTTTATTTTTAGGATAACTGAAATAAACATGGGCAAGACTATTACTGTTCTTATACTCTGAAGGACTGCAAAAATATGCATATTTGAAAATTTTGAAAATATTTTGTAATGTTTACACACATTACATTTCTAGTAGTCATGTCCTATTGTAGAACCTAAAAATGTTACCTGGTAGAGTATATCAATAAACCATATTTTCTGTGGAAAAAAATGCATCTATAGAGAAGCAATGTGATTTGATGTTGCTTGAGTCTAATGATTTTTATGGTAACAATTAAGATGGCAGTTAGATTTGACTCTCATTTTTACATTATTTGAATTATCAGAGGATTCTTTTTTTGGGGTGGTCCGGTCATGGGGCCTGAACTCTGGGCCTGGGCGCTGTCCCTCAACTCTTCAGCTCAAGGCTAGCGCTCTACCACTTGAGCCACAGCGCCACTTCCGGCTTTTTTCTTTTTGCTTTTGTGGTGCTGAAGAATCGAACCCAGGGCCTCAGGCATGCAAGCCAAGTGCTCTATCTCTGAGCCACCTTCCCAGCCCAGAGGATTCATTTTTTATACTACTGTATGTTAGCTTCAATTTTTTTATTTCTAGGATTATTGACTCCACAAAATATCAAGCATTAGTAAAATTTTAACATAATTTTTAGAAAAATATTTTAAGTAATTTTCATGTGTATGATTTTTAACCCTCTTCTCATGCATAATAGATTTTCTTAATAATTGTTGCCTTGGGCGAGGGATTCAATTATTCCTGAATTTCTCCGAAGTTCATATATTGAAGCTCCAACTCAAATGGCCTAAGAATATGACATTTGGAGATAAAAGCCTGTAAGGAAGAAATTAAACTGTAATGAAACATCTCAGGTGGATTTTCATCTAACCTGACTATAATCCTCATAAAAGGAGATTGGTACATTAAGATGTATCAGAAATCAATTGCTCACTGAAGAGACGCCATAGTCAGAGCAGTCTCATAATGGCCAACTCTAAGGCAAATAGAAAGGCCTCTGAAAAACAAAGACTCTGATATCTTGGACTTCAAGGCACCAAAAGTGGGAAGAAATACATTTTTTGGTTGGTTAAGCCAACAGTTTGTAATACTGTATATTAGTCACCCTAGCAAACGAATAGGACATGTATTGATTAGTTGATCAAGTTATTTTATTTTTCTTTTCCTGGGCAACAAAGTTTATTAATAAAAACTTATTTTGATTCAACTTTAGGGTAATTCTGCTCTTGATTTTATTGTTTTATGTGCTTTACATTCATTTAAGCCTTTTCAGCTTCTTAAATTGGTTGGTCATATTCTCTAAAGTCTCATGTTTCCAAAAATATACTCTTATGGCTCATAACATCCATTTTTATCTATGTAGTCTGTTCTTTCTGTATATTTATATTTTTTTGGTGGCGGGGTCAGTCGTGGGGCCTGAACTCTGAGCCCTCAGCTCTTCAGCTCAAGCACTTTACCTGACTCAAATGATAGAGTGCCAGTCAAGTAAGCAGCTAAGAAAGTATGAAGCCCTAAGTTTAAACTCTGATGCCAGGAACAAAGCAGAATCTCAGATCTCTTGAGCAGAATAGTGCTAAATAAATGATAGGAGCTATTATTTACTCTCATTTTCCTGGACAACACTAATGTTTTAGAATTGTTCTCAAGTTGTATTTACTACAAAGTCTGCTAGTTTTAGGTAAGTAACAATCTGAATTTTTAACTTTTTTGCATGGGCTTTTTCTTTCTTTCTTTTCTTTCTTGGCACTTTGTCTTAATTATCTAGTAATTGGTTTAGGAAATCTCTGGTAATATGCCCTGTTTTTCTTGCCTGTAGATTTTACAGCTCTGTTAGGAAACTAGGCTTCCTTTTGATATGTGAAAATTTTGCAAATTGGAATTTTTCAAAAACATAACCCTAAAATTAGCTCTAAATGGGAACTTGTTTCTTGAAATTTATTAACTAAGAATAGATTACTGAATCAATATTTCTCTTAGCAATGCTATTTTTGTAACTGATATTAAATTGTATAAAACTACATGCCTTGGGATACTCCAGGCATCATTTCATTAACATCAGGAAAGCCTCTAAATCTTGAGGAGTTTTACATTTTCCCCCAATTTTTATGAATCTATTTTGTTTTGGTCATTTATAGATTATACAAAAAGTCAAGTATTTCTTGATTACTAGGGAAGAGGACTGGAGAAGAGTAGAGAGTAGAGAAGAGGAAGCTTTTTAAATGTAATATGTGAGTTTTGTTGTTGTTGTTTCTTTTGTATGTTCTTCCTTCTATGGTATATCCCTGTTGTCACTGTATTTGATTTTGGTACTTTGGATATTGTATATACATTTATCTAATTTGGGGAGGAGAGGGGAATAACATAATGCTGAAACAAGGACACAGGATGCCCCATTGCAACAATGCTACTCACAAGACACTATGTTGGAAATGAACTTTACAACTTTGGGGAGGGGACGAGCAGAGGAGGTGGGGGAGGAAAGGGATAGTAGGAGAAAAACAAAGGAGGAAGTAATAATGCTCAACAAGAAATATACTCATTACTTTACTGATGCAGGGATGGTAAGGGGAAACAAAGGAGGAGGCAACAATGCTTGATAAGAAATGTACTCATTACCTTGCTCATGTAATTGTAACTCCTCTGTACAGTATTTTCACAATAAAAGAAATAAAATCATATAATACTTCTATTTGTATATTTATAGGCATTACACATTTATATTAATGTATATAGCTGAAAAAAACTTAACTTTTTTTCCTAAAATTGTGAATATCTCTGAGTTTATCTTTATTGTGTCTATGCGTAGTCAAAGGTTACCTGCACTGACAAAAAATCCTGAATGTTTAGTAGTGAAGTCAGTTTACTGTGTGTGTGTGTGTGCGTGTGTGTGTGTGTGTGTGTGTGTGTGTGTGTGTGTGTGTGTGTGTGTGTGTGTGTGTGTGTGTGTGTGTGTGTGTGTGTTCCTATTGAATTAGAGGACCAGACTAGCCACCTCTAGATCTGGATTCTTTCACAGATAAGGGGGCTTCCCCACAAAATTAGTTTATGTGAGAAGGAGTTTGTAGAATGTCAGCAGGTTGTAGCATCCAGAAAGTGAAGGCCACACTCTCCCAATTCTGCCTTTGACCATAGAATCCTGATGTGTTAGTGCTTTGACCAAATCATGTTTTGCATATTATAGAAATATCATATTAAAGTCATTTTATACCTAATTCATGCTAATAAAACAAACGATAGAAACCTGGTATGCTAAGAAAAAATATATTTTACATTCTTTACTTTTAATAATGCTTATTGCTACCAATTGAGAATACAAGCTAGAACTTATGACTTTAAAAACCTCATGCTACTACCTTTATCATTAGATTGAAGAGGCTGAAACTAAAAAAGAAATAACCAAACATTAATTACTGATTATTTTGTGAGCACAAATGTTACTGTGGAATAGTGCTGTCAGCTTTAAAGTTTTTAAAATTTAAACAATCATTATTTTTACTATGCTTACTTTGGTATGATTTTATAGTATTAATGAGTTGTTTCAATAGTTCTAATGTCTTTATAATGGACTCTTTTCTGGTAAGTTATACTAAAAAATTCTAAATAGTCTAATGATATTTTCTATCTAGTGTTCAATCAATATATCTCAACCATATATTTATTTGGTATCAAGAGTATATCAAACACATTACCACAAAAGTTTCCATTGCTATCTGGTGATAATACTTGAGATATTTAACATGAAAAAGTAAGAGTAAGAAAACTAACCAAACTAGCATTATCTGAAAAGCATAGATAAAAACAATATGTTGGAAATGATATAGGAAAAAGATGAGGGAAGGGGTAACAAGTTTTACAAGAAATGTACTTATTACCTTACTTACGTAACTGTAATCTTTCTCTATATAAACTTGACACCAAAAATAAATAAATTACAAAAAAGCACATAAATCACAATTCCTTAAGGATGAAGAAATATATCTACTGTTGTAGCAGACAGAGGAGCCCCTTCAAAATTAGGATCCATATCTGCTGCATAGATTTATGACAAAAAGAATGCACAAAAACAATGTACATTTGTGTTCTACAGATGTTATGCCACTATTGTTGGTGATCTATAATAGGAAATAAAGGCAAACATTTAATAGTGGAAAATTAATTCAATTTCAAGACTACCATGTCCCTACAGGATCTACCAGGAGATATAAACCAATAATATAATTATTTTTTTCTAAATAATGCTGATAGACATATCTTACCTCCAAACAACTCATATTGTCATAATTATGTGACATAATTTATCTTAATATATTGCATAGATTATCCAAAGCACCATCATGCTAAGCATAAAAGCTAAGCATAAGTCCAGTTAAATCAGTGAAGGCTAATTTAAGTAATTCAAAACACTCAAATGGGTCTAAATCAAATTTCAAGCATGGAACAGATACTGAGAGTAAAATAGTACAATATTGAAAATGATTCCTACTCAGGTAAGATCTTGCTATATAGGTCAGGCTGGTGTCCAACTCACTGCATATACCAGACTGGCCACAAACCCACAATCCTCCTGTAAATTTTCCCTACTGTATCACATACAATTTAGTTTCACGTATTTCTATAGACAAAAATATAGTAGGGTCAAAACTGCCCAAAGATTATGTTTAGAAAAGTTTTTATTTTTCCTTAACAGTCCCAGGGCTTGAACTCAGAGCCTAGAGGCTGTCCCTGAGCTTCTTTTACTCAAAGTTAGTGCTCTATAACTTGAGCAAAAAAGTATTTTATTGGAGATAAGAGTCTCATGGACTTTCTTGCCTGGGCTGGCTTTGAACCACTGTCCTCAGATCTCAAGCTCCTGAATAGCTAGGCTTACAGGCATGAGAGACCAGCTCCCGGTGAAAAGTTCCTTTTCTATTATTTGCTACATACTTCCTTTCTGTATTTAACATTTAGTTTAAAATTACATGTTTATTTATCTTTTGACAAAAATAATCTGTGTCTAATATAGACACTTTATATATACACATATGTGTATTAATTTTTTAAAATTTAATTTATATTATTACCATGCGATTTTTTTACCTTTTTTAAAAACTTTTAAAATATTTTGGTTTATTATAACGTTTCCTGGAAAGTAGAGATATTATATACTGATACAGTTGTTTTATTTCTTCCATATATACAAAATAGCTAAATTTATGTTCATGATTCCATGTTTTCATCTATCCTCAAATATTTGTATATTTCCACCCACCTTTGTAATCCCTTAAAAAGACATTTTCCACTATCTTGACTCTGTATGTGTATATAAAAGAGTTTGTTGTATTTGGGTTCTTATTTATTCTATTTACCTTCTGACAAATGGCTTCCTATTACATTTCACTAGAGAATAACTGGCTTCATTAAAGTTGAAGCAAGAGTTTCAAAAGATCCTATAAAGTAGATTGATTAGTCAAAACAAGGAAAAGAAAATTAGCCTTCCTGTGTTAAACATTAGCATCAGGGAAAATTACTTAATAACTCCACATCAAAAATTTAATTTACATAATCAAAATATGGCAGCACATTATGTGTTATTCATTTACATTTTTACTCTCTCATTATGAAAATTAAATAAAATTGAAATGAATATATTTAATTTAAGTTGAAGCCAAATTTCAAAAATGAAAGAATTATTTTCTTACTCATTTTTTATTTTTGATATTAAATCTTTATAGGTAAAACATCTTGATTACCAGTTGAGAAAACTCACAGCATTAAATACTATGAAATATTTTCTATTTTCCTATATTTTACAAAGTTGATTAATCAGGCTATTTCTTTATTGAATTAATTTACTTTATCCACCTTTACCTTGCACTGAAAAACTGACTAATATTCAGAACTTGCCATAATATTGTCATATACTAAATAAGAAAAGCATAAATTTAATAGTAATGATTATATCTTATAGAAATTGCACTATTTCTCAAAGAATGACCTAAATAAATTTAAGCACCCTCAATTTGTTATTTGTAATTTATTTGGAGGATTTACCTTTTACTTCAGACAGTTTAATAGCTCATATAAGGTGTGTATATATATTCTACATTGATAGACTCTGAAAGGCAGCTTGAAATTCCCTCACAATGAAAGAATTCAAGCTCATGCCTAGCTACTCAGGAACTGAGATCTGAGGATCATGGTTTGAAGCCAGTCTAGGCAGACAAAGCTGAGAAACTCTCATCTCCAGTTTTAACCAGCAAAAAAGCAGGAAGTGGATGTATTTCTCAAGTGGTAGAACTCCAGCCTTGAGCAAAAAGCCAAGCAAAAGCACAAGGCCATGAGTTTGAGACACAGTATTGGTACACCTCTCATCCCCAAGGTTAAGGAAGGAAGAAATTATGATCGATTAATTTTTTCCTTTATTCAAAAAATCAAAATTACCTGTTTTCATAAAGACCCAAGTAAAGCTAGTATATTTTAAAATAAACAAAGGTGTAAAGAATACATGTATCTTTTCTATTGTGCTAACGTATATATTTGTCCAATGACCTAAAATATATAATATATTATATTGTCATATTTATAATACATAATTGTACAACTCCATAGTAGATTTTTAAAAGACTAGATATGGAAACCAGAAACACCCCAATGCAATTCCTCCTGTCCTGTTCCTCACTTGGGCTCATTCTTTTTGTTTATTTACAATTGGGAAAAGATGCCTACTCAACAGAGCTCTTTTGAAAAAACCTAATAGAAAGAGAAATAGCTGATATCAATGTACCAGAATGAAGACAGGTATTTTACTTGTACCAAACCTAAAATCCTTTAAGGCAAATTGTACTATTATCACCAGTTCACAAGTGAGGAAATAGTGAAGTACTAGGAAAGTAAACACTGAATCCCCAGTTACACAAATATGTGAACAGGCATCCAAGTCTAAGTTGACCTGTCTTTTTATCTACTTGTAGCATTCTGGCCATAGTGTTCTGTACTGGTCACAGAGCTCAGAACATAGTATGATTATGTCTCTTTTCTTCATTCTTGCCTAACATTTAATATCTTGGGGGGAGTGAATTACTTTGGATTTTAGAAAGACGTGTGTTTATTTTGGGAACTAAAGTATAAACAACAGGTAATATAAAATCCTCAAACTTTCTAATGTTAACACAAAGGAACACAATGGTGGAAAATGACAATTTAGGGAATATTTAGACCTTACCTCTGCACTTTACAATCCACCTGAGACATTCTTTGTCTGGTGTTATAATCCAAGGCACAGTCTATGATCGTTTTCTGTTTATAGATGGTCGTTTAGATTTGATTTAGTGCTGAAGTATTGTAAATCCAGGTGAATAAGTCCTCCAATTCTTGACGATAGTCACAATAATATGTTGGCCTCCTTGCTTGAGTTTACCAGTCACCCACAAGAGTATACCTGCTTCAGGGGTAATTTAGATGTCCTAACCAGTTAGCTTTTCCAAGAATCCATGCACTCAGTGTCTTATTTTGGTTGGTTTTGCCATCCCTCACTTACTCAAGTTCAACTCTTCTCATTACTAAATCTTTTCATCTATTGCCTAGTAAAGAAACCAAGAATACTGAAAATGTGCCCCTGATACCCCAGTCAATTTATTTATTCTTAACTGTATGTGATCTGAAGCAGTGCCTCTTCAACCAGTATTAGAAGTTCTTGGTTTCTTCATGGAAAAATGAGGATGGATTTTATTAGCAAGAATATTACTCTTGTTCTGGTACCAGTGACTCATGACTGCAGTTCTACCTACTCGAGATGCTGAGATCTGAAGACTACAGTTCAAAGCCAGCAAAGTCCATGAGATTCTAATCTCCAATAAATAAATAAAAATTTAAATAAATAAATAAAAAATTTAAAAGCTGGAAATGGAGTGGTGGCTCAAGTGGTAGAGGGATAGCCTTGAAAAAAAAAGTAGGGAAAAAATTGAGTAAAAGAAAGTCAGGGAGAGCACCCAGGACTTGGGCTCAAGCCCCAGAACCAGCACAGATATGTTCTTAAATTACTGTATTACTTACCTATGTAAGTTTAAGGCATTCCATAATACTTTTCATATAATGTTTAATGTATACTAATACTTTGCTATACTGTGAAATATACAATAATTTATATGAACTAGTAAAATTTTCCAAGTTCATATACTGAAAAATTTAATTGTGAACTAGTGAAGCTATCCAGCTGATAGTTAATCATTTCAAACCTGAATCTTCAGATTCCTAGTTCAATGCTTTAATAAAATACAACAAAATAATTTTTGTGTATCTATTTTGTTTCTGGGAACCCTAAATAATATTTTAATTACTAATTTGTTAAAGTAAAGAGTTTCCTGGTAATTTTCTACAAAAATGAAAGTAACTAAAACAGTATTTTTCTTGTCTAACATCAAATTTAAAATAAACATAAAAGCATGTGGTAACAAATGACAAGATGGTAATGGCTAGACTGTCTTTGGCTAAGAAAGGTTCCAACAAACAAAGAATAGTTCTCAGAATGATTCTTTAAAATATGGAAACAATTACAAATATTTTAGGCTTGATATTGAACTACAGTCATCAGGACATTTTAAAATGAGTTGTTGACTTCCAGATTTAGCTCTGGCATGTAATAGTTTTGATGACATTGATCTCTTCCTTGTATGAGAAAAGGTAAAATCATGAATTTTATAGGACTCTTCAAAGAACCATGGTCATAGGGAAAAACATTATGCTAAACATCTTTGGAAGGAAAGAGAAAAAAAGGTCCAGTTGAGATTTTGTGAACTTATCTGGAAGTCTCTGGAGCTTGTAATTAAATGAGCATTCTCTTTTCTGTGTTCTGATGCTTTCATCTCTGGAAACTTGCTGATTCTGAAGAAATTGCCTCTGGAGAGGCTATATAATTCCTGGATTAGTAAACCATCTGCCAGTACATTTTTGAGATGCAAAACCAACTAATTTAGAGTTCATATCCCGCCATCCATTACCTTTCTTGGATGCACATTCTGGACTAAAATCTATCTGCATAAATATCCACATACCTAGATATCCAGGGGCAGTCCCTATACCCATTGTAATGATTCAACTAGTTAGTCATAAATTTGTTACTTTTCCTTTCTGTCTTCTCCATGAAATCACAATAAAGGCTTTTATTGCCCTAATTTTGTCCATCTCTCTCCTTTCTCATCAAAGCTGGCTCATCCTTTTATTAACCCTCTCCTACTGCCCCAGAGCCAAAAAAAAAAGCACCTATTCTGAACTAACTGCTCTACTGTCTTGATATCATGAATCTAGTTGAATGATCTGAAATAATTAAAATATTAACTTTGTAAACAATGTTTGTTTCATGAAAGTGAACATAAATAACAAATATGCTTATTGAAACTGCACAGAAAGCCACAATATGAACCTGGTGTCCCTACTTTTCTAAGATTGAGGAAGGAAAAATCACAAGGCTCTTTGAAAAGTGAAGGAAATGATAGAGAACAAGGGTCAAAAGTCATGATGTAGTGTTCCTTAGATTTCGTCTAATTTTAAGTTAGTCACATTTAAAATTAGACCTGAAGAGAAATGTTTTGTAAGTTACCTAAATTTCCATAGAATGTTAGATCTAAAACTCAGCCTAAGTTATGGAAAATCTTGAAATGGCAACTAAATGGCACTCTATGTTTTTGTAAATCCAAACATACTTAGTTCTTTGCCTACCATTACATTCCTGTGCATATTTCTTTCCATTGAGGTGCTAAAGTCATCTCTCCTTGCTTACAAGAGCCAATTTTATGTTCACACTATAGTATCTTACTCAGTGTCTTACACACTATAGTCCACTCTACCTTTACGCCTTTTACCATGATGACTGATCTTCCTTGTTATTTGTACATTAACATGCATTTATCACATGTATAGTACTTTTTTTTTGTCTGTCATGGGGCTTGAACTCTGGGCCTGAGCACTGTCCCCAAGTTCTTCAGCTCAATGCTAGCACTCTGCCACTTGAACCACAGTGCCACTTCCAGTTTTCTGGTGGTTCATTGGAGATAAGAGTCACATGGACTTTACTCCCCAGGATAGCTAGGATCCTCAGATCTCAGCCTCCTGAGTAGGGCTCTCAGCTATGTATAGTACTTTTAAAAGCCCCTTCTTGATGCTTTTATATTACTTCATGCATACACACGCACACGCACACACACACACATCTTTTTTTGTATCTTTTTTTTGTTTTAAAATTGTTTATTTGAATTTTTCAAGAACAAAGCTATGACAAATAAAGAGAGAAAGGGGGCAATGTAGTCATAATATTCAATGCATATCCTACAAAATTAGGAAAATTGAGATGGGTTGGGTTGAGACGCATGAGAGAGAATGATGAAAGGACTAAGATTGATCAAGATGAATTCTATTAGTAAATCACAGTATTGAATGGTAACTTGTTTGTGATTTATAAAAGAAAAAGCTTTTGTTTTATTCATTTTAGGAAATAATATTATTCCTTTCACAAGCTGATGTTCAATAAGTTAATTTACACAGGAAAGCTGCTGAAGTTGTTGAGCACAGGGAAAGTATGACCAGATCACTTTTAGGAAGAGATCACTTTGGTAATAGTAAGATAAGCGAACTAAACAGAAATACTGATGATCAGGAGTAGAGTTGGAAAATTAAGTGTCCAAACTATAATGGCTACAGAAGAACTGTTAAAAGGTGAGAAAACAGAAAAGCCACATTTTGAAGGATCAAATCTTGGAGTCTTTATTAAAAGGCTTGGCAACTGCATAGTAGACTTCTATCTCGAAGACCAGCCAGCACTGTTAGAAAACTGAGCCATGAAGGCCTGAGAGGAAAGAAAGAACAAAAACAACACCAACAAACCAAATCAGCTCCAATGGAAAGCTGAATTGAGATTCCACAGTGACTGGAGAAGAGCCAGGAGTCAGAAGAAACACAGGAACACGGAGACAGATGGCATGATATAATGGCGCCTGAGTTAGTCTGGGCCTAAATAGGATCAGGTCAAGGGGCAGGGTCACAGCAAACTACCAGTCCCAGGCATTGGACTGACAGGTTTAGTAACTTATCAGCCAAGTGCCTGCCTCTGCCTCCAGGGATTCACCTACGCCCATCACTGGTGGGTGGGGGCTCCACTTTTCTCCACCATGAAGACAATATGCCAGACTCTACCATCCACATGTGGGCATGATAGCTTTGTCCAGACCCGATGGTCCTATTTCAGAATCATGTCCACAAACCCTTGAAGAATAAGTAAATAAGTCTGTTCACAGTCAGATGTGATACACAGCCTTGCTACAGGCAGCGTAGGGAGTGGTCTAGCATTGTTGGTATTTCTTGGAATAATTCTGTAGAAAATGTAGAATATCAAGACCTACTGGAGACAGGGAAATATAATGCACATTTGAACAAAGTCCCCAAGTGTGTTGTCTGTGCTTTTAAGTTTAAGAAGCACTGATAGAAAAAGAAACAGTAAAAGATGAGAAGCTTCATTTCTTTGATTCCTAATCAAAGAATTTCTGAATATTTTCTTCTTTCATAAATTGTCTTACAGATTCCTGTGACGTGACAGTCTAAGGACAGGCAAAATTAATTCCATTTTCTCAGTGAGTCAATGAAAAGAACTGAAGGATTTCTTGTAGAAAATAATCTCTATTATTCACAGAACGTAAGTTAGCACTAGATACTCATGAGGAAATATTAACCAATGAAGCTTGTTTCTTCTGTTATATTTTTGTGGAAATACCTTTTGACTATTTTTGTAGACATCCTACGGTCTATAAGTGGCTTTAATTTTGAGATATTTCTCTATGCTCCTCAGATTTATTTTTCTTATAGGAATCTTTTCTAATTTCTTTTTACTCATTATACCCAATAGTCTTGTTTTTCACAGAAATTTGTGAAGTTGAGCTCCACTCAGTTAATCCAATAGATTAGTTGTTGTATGATTATGTGTTAAGAGTAACAATGTTATATATAAGCTTATAAGTTTACAATAATATTCCATGTACTGTTCTGACCATACATATACACGTGCATATAGATAGATAGTTAGGTAGATAGATAGATAGATAGATAGATAGATAGATAGATAGATAGATAGATAGATAGATAGATAGATGTATACTTATATATTGACTCAGTAAACCTTCATACAGCAGGAGAAAAATAGTATTCATGCAGTCTTCAAATTACAGAAGAAATGAATGGACAGAGAAATTATTGCTGTGCTATGGTCCCACTTCAAAGGAACAGAATGGCCTCAAACCCACTTGCTGAACTTAGATACTGTTCTTAATAGTTCTGCCAATGTTTCTCTAACTTGAGTGTGCATCATAATTATAGAGCTTGTTAAAAAATTTCTATCTTCTGATTCATTAATATTAGAGTTTGACTGGAGAATTTGTGTTTCTAACATTCCTGTGGGTGGGTGGTCTCAGTGCTAGTCCATGCATTGTATTTGGAGGATCACCAGATTACAATATACTACACTTCTTCCTGCTGTTTTCTTTACAATAATATAAAGCTGTGAGGAAAAAATGCTAGCAGAAATTAATGCTATGCTTTAAGAATCTTCACATACTCTCGAGATTGTTAAAAAAATCATCTAAATAAAAAATGTCAGTACTGTTCAGTACCTACATACTGTCTTTACAACAATCCTTTTTCTGGTCTTTCTGTTTAGGAAATTAATTCTCTTTTTCGCCTCTTTTTTTTTTTTTTGGCTGGTCATCTGCTTGAACTCAGAGTCTGGGCACTGCTACTGAGCTTTTCTGCTCAAAGTTAGCACACTACCATTTTGAACCACAACTTTATTTCTGGTTCTCTGTTGATTAATTGGAGATGAGTCTCATGGATTTTCCTGGCCCTGGCTACCTTCGATCTTGGATCCTGAGATTTCAGCCTCCTGAGCTAGGATTACAGGAATGAGTTGCCAGAGCCCGGCTTTAATTCATATATTTTTATTACCCTAAATAATTCTTTAAGTATTTACTTACAACAATACTAATTTCTAATCCTACAGTTCTAAGACATGGCATATAAGCAATGTTGGTGTCATGGATTGGAAGTGGCAGGACACTTTGATGCTCTAGTAGTTTCTCTTCTGTCTTTAATTACCTTTATGTCCTCTGACAGGCCCTGTGACTTTTATTCCTTAATCTAGTTTCTAAGACTCTTGGATTAAGTATAATTGTTTCCTTTGCCCTAATTCTATGGAATGGCAATTCAAGATTCAGAGCCATAATCTCTCACCAGAACCACTGAAGAACTACTGCAGAGCCAATCCCTTTAGATGTTCCAATGATGCTCATGGCTTTCTTGTTACTGAAAGGGAGGAAATAAAAGAGAACTGTCAGCAGTCTACTAATCATGAATCTATGCAACAGTGACACTTAATCTTCTATTCCTATTAATAGATGCAGATGCCTAAGGGGCTTAACATTTTCCTACTGGCTTAATAAGGAGTAAAAGATTGAAGGGGAGGCAGACAGATATGCCTAATTGCATAGCCAGCAGCTAGTGCAGTGTTGCTTGAAGAGAGAAACTCAAAAAGAAGAGAAATAGGAAAGATGGCAGTTCAGCGTTGATTCTGCCAGCAAGTTGTCCCCAAAGGAAATAGAAGCAAGTGATTTTGCTCTGTTTTGTTTCATCTTTGGGTGTATGTTCAATTAAAAACCCAGATGAACTTAGTCACCATCAGGCCTTCCTAGCTATACAAAATGAAACTGAGGCTACATAAGTCTTTATGAATATGCCGTGGAAAAGAAACTATTTCTTCCTTTACAAAAGGGAAATAAAATTAATCTTCCTTTATTTTTGAAACCATTGCAATTTCCAGTTCAAGAAAACCTTATATCTTCCTGTATGTAGATGTTTTAATGGTATTTGGTCTTAAGAAACTTGTGACAATGAAGACCATAACATATGTAAAATGAAAGAAAATAATACGTGACTTACTTTTTCTAAATTTAATGGGTTTCCATCAAAAAGTAACATACGCTGATAATTACTCTGGATTGTTTAAGTAGTAAATTCCAAATATAGGAATAGAAAAAACAGTAGTTGCTCAGAGGAGCGTCAATCCAACATAGTAATTTGTAAGTACAATGCATCTTGATAAGTCACCTCTTTCATCATTCTACCCCATCTTGCCTAATCTTACCCATCCTCTCAATTTCCATAGTTCCTTTTCACATATATACTTTGAGTTATGACTTTTTATTGTGAAAGGGAGGAGTCACTAATAAGCTAATAATATTGATAATGAAGTATAATTAATTTTATAAAATATTTCCTCATGATTACTGAGTTTGGTCATACATTTCTGTCCCTTAATATGTCAATATGGAAATCTTCTAATTAATGTTTATTTGCTAAAATATGCTTGTATTAGCAGTTAAAAACCAAACTTTCCCATGATATACTCATTTTTATGTGTGGTACAGCTAAGTTTTCTAGTATGTTTTAAGGATTTTATTATTAATATTAAATTTTAATTTAGTTTTCTCACATTAAACTATGTGAATTTGTCATAACAGTAATTTTAGTTTCATAAAATAGGTTACAAAATCTGAGAGTTAAAATGCTGATGAAATTATGTGATGTGATTGTTTATTGGAGTTTAAAAGATCCATATATCTTGTGATATTGTTGCTGATATTTATTTTAGTGAAGGATTAATGTGATATGTGTAGATTAATATCTACTGATTTAATTTTTAATATAGATATATTCATACTTTGTTTTTAAAAATTTGTTGTTTTATTTTTCTTATAAACTTCCCATTTCATCTATGGTTTGCCATTAAAGCAACTATAAAATTTTTTGTCATTAAATTTGTTTTTTTGTTGTTTTTAGTATGTCAATCAAAAGTTCTATTTGTTTAATCAATTTTATTTATTGTTTTAGAAAATTTATTGTCAAGGTGAGGTACAGAGTGGTTACATTTACATAAGTGAGGTAGTGACTACATTTCTTGTTGAACTTATTACCCCTTTCCTCATTTTTCTCCCACTTTCTCTTCCCCCAATTTCCACCTCAAGTTGTACAGAACATTTCCAACATATTGTCCTGTCAGTATAGCTGTTGCAATGGTTCCCTCTTGCCCATTGTCTCACTATTTTGTTGTTGTATTTGATTTTCACTGTATTTGTTTGCCTACTTGATTTTAAAAGATGCAATATTTGGCCTGACCTTTTTTCATTAATTTGTTCCTACATTTAAATTATTCTTCTGATTTTATATGAAAATTTGAAGTTACCATGTCCTTCCTTGATGGGTATATAAAATGTTACAGAGACTTGGGTAAGCTTTCAGTAGTCATCTCATACAGAATGAGAATCTTAAAAAAACCACAATGCACCTTAATATACAAAGTTTTACATAGGGCAAATATATGCAAAGCACTTTAATATACAAGATTTTACTGTGGGTAATAGTTTAAACTCACAGATGAACAAATAATGATCTCAGTGACTAATATTTAATTTTTATTGTTATATTGAAAAAGGTAATCAATAACAAGGTGATTATTTCCATTGTTCTTGAGAAAAAATGAATTTTATCAGATTGATTACATCTTACCTATAATTTATATTTATTTTCAATTTCCTCTTGCAGTGTAATAATAACTAATCAAGCATCATCTAATCTTGATTATCCCAGGGTTTAAGGAACATTCAAATTATTTTATCTGATTGAAGGTTTGAATATTTGAGGGTTGAAAATTATCAAAAGAGCCACCTGTGAATAAAAACATTATAAATATTATTGTTTATATTTAAAAGTTGGAGTATAGTGTGTATATGTGTGTGTGCACACACACGTACCTGCACCTAACTTTCCCATCCTGCTTCACGATCTTTCCAGTATAATCAACTTCTGTACAGATAACTCCTTATGCACAGTTCATAGAGAGCAATGACTTTGGCTAGTAGCAGATTAAAATTTTATTTATCTTTTAAATAAAAAGGTTAACATACATAAGAATTTATTTCCAAGTATTAGTATACATTTTAATTCAGATATTATTAAAATTAGAATGTGTTCTACATCATATACTTTATTTTCTTTTATAAAATAACCCTATCTGGATACACTCACTTGAATTGATGTAGATTTCATTACAACTCCTCAGTTCATTTTGATAGGTCAATCTTAACTGTGTTAAGCTTCAGAGGAGTCATTTTCTAAGACACTTTAGCTATGCAAGAATAATTAAAACCACAAAATGCAGCAGGAGATAGAAATCAATAAGACTGTTCTGCAATACTTTTTATAGGTAATAGTAAATTAGGTAGCTTACTAGGGCATTTGCCAAATGATTCATTAGAGAGAAAAACATTTAAAAATAAAAGTAGTATAAGTCATTATGTCGAAAAACGAACTTTACAACTTTGGCGGGGGGAGGGGAGCCAGGGGAGGGAGAAAGGGAGGGATGGGAAGGGGAAACAAAAGAGGAGGTAGCAATGTTTGATAAGAAATGTACTCTTTATCATTCCCATGTAATTGTAACCCCTCTGTATGGTATTTTCACAATAAAAAATATTATCTTTAGTTGTAAATAATAAATAAAAAGAAAATTAATATTTTGTTATAATTCTTCAAAGGAAGAGAAAACTTTATTTCCTCTTTTGTTTAAGTGCTTTTTTATTTTGAATTTCTTTTATCATTCCAATGAATAGATATTATAGTAACTTCTAATAAATGATTATGAAATGCAATGGACTCTTAAGCTGAATAATGTACTGAAGCTATATTTTCATTCCTGTACAAAGGTACCCTTTTTTAATTGAATGGGGGATATTATTTCAGTGCAACATGATTACATTCCTGTTAATACAAATTTAAGCTTGTTTTATTTTTGCTGCTAGAAATAATGTGGCAAGGAGCACATCACTTACTTACATGTGACTATTTGTATAACAAAGATTTTTAAATGATAAAGTTTCTGAGACAAAAATAATGTACATAGTCGACATCACAATATTGCTAAATTTCTTCCAAATTAATTAATCTAAATAATTTGGACTTTTCAATTAATTTGGACTCAAATCCAAAGGGTGATGTTTACTTATATTGTCATAAATAGGTGAATTAAAATGATTTCCCTCACACATCTTACTCAATCTTAAGGTTTTTCTAATGTGTTCATAGTTCTCTTGAAATTGTAATATACCGTCTTTATTTGGCATTTTTGTATTTAGCATTGAATGCTTCTATGGCAAGGGACTTTTTTCTAGAAAAGTTACTTTCTAAATTTGTTGCTTTTTAGATACGCAGTTTCTGAAGGAAGATGAAAATAGACTTGGAACCTTCAGGGAACTAAATTTGTGATTTTTGAGGAAAAAATATTAGGTATAATAGACAACATTGTTATAATCCATAAAAATTGATTTGGTAAATTTTGAGATGGCCTCTGATGACATTTTGACATGTTATCAGAGTGTAGGGTTGTATTTGAAGCACTATTCAGTATTGTAATTTAATCTGTCTCTCAATAATCAGAGAAAGGGTCAATTTATATTAGTTACATGAGATATAGATGAGATACAGATAGGTCTCATATTTAAAAATACAGAAAAATTATTATTATTCATTAAGACAGCAGTTTTAAAATTGATCTAGTTTTATGTTTGTACACATGTGTACATTGTTTCATAAAGAGTTCCTGTTACCTGAGTAAAGATAAACAAGGTTTATTAAGCACAATTTGTAATAAAATAAAAATTTTTAATCTCAGAATAGTTGCTGGCCTGGTAAAATTAACACAATTTTTTTTAAATGGTCCTCTAGCCTTGCTACTTCTCTAATAGTATGGTATTGAAGACCAGTTAACACCACATAGAGAATATATCTGACAGTGGTTTTCTAAATACACTTTAGGTTTCTGAGGAAAGCACATTGCATGCTGGAAGTACCAACTATGAATAAATATAACTTTAATACTCTTTTACTTTCAAACTTTTGGAATTAATTATAGCTTCCTGAACTAGAAGTTGTTATAATTACTGGTTACTAAACATACAAGTTGCTAAATAATTCTATGCAATATGAGATCTTAAATAAATTCTCCTGTAGGTTTGAACTAAAAATGGAATCTATTTCATATCCTGTGTTTCATAAAGCATAAAAATTTATAATAGAAAGTATAACATTAAATAAGACTCCCTCCAGAAATAAAAAATAAAAATTATACTCAATCGCAAAAACAAACAAGAAAACCAACTCCTAATATATGTAAAAATACAAATCTTGGCATTCTTTTATTTTAGAGGAAATAATGGATGTTTAAAGATTTAATTATCAGAGTAAACTTTTTGTAGAAATTATTCAAAACCCTAATCATTTCAACCTTCAGGTACTGAGATGGCTATACTGGGCAAAGCATTTTTTTTATTTTAATTTTAATTTTTTGTGAACATACTGTACATAGGGGTTACAATTACATGGGCAAGATAATGAGTATATTTCTTATCAAGCATTGTTACCACCTCATTTGTTTCCCCTTCCCATCTCTTCCCAGCCTCTCCCCCCCCCACCCAATACCCCCCCCACCAAAGTTGTAAAGTTCTTTTTCAACATGACAACTTGTACTTCTCATTGTTGCAACAGGTCCACCTGTATCCAAAAACGACTTGTTTTTCCCCAACTCCTCCACAAATTATACCGACATCAAATACAGTGAAAGCAGGGGTTATACTGTGGGGGAGGGACATACAAAGCAACAAAGAAATAATCATATAAATGCGTTAGAAACAAATGCATGAAGAAAAAAAAACATTAAAATACATATCTAAGGGTTCATTCTCCTCACATCACATTCTCTGACCTTTTCTGCTTGACTCATACATATACTAGATATTGCAAATAAGGGAAACCATTGGACCTATGTTTCTGTGGGCTTGGCTTACTTCACTTAATAAAATTTTTTCCAAGTCTTTCCATTTCCTAACAAATGGGGCAATATCATTCTTTCTGATGGAGGCATAGAATTCCATTGTGTATATATACCACATTTTCTTGATCCATTCATCTACTGAGGGGCATCTAGGTTGGTTCCAGATCTTAGCTATGGTAAATAATGCTGCAATAAACATAGTTGTGCTGGTAACTTTAGTGTGGTCTTGTTTGTAAACATTTGGGTAAATGCCCAAAAGTGGGATTGCTGGGTAATAGGGGAGCTCTATGTGAAGTCTTTTGAGGAACCTCCATACTGCTTTCCAAAGTGCTTGAACAAGTTTACACTCCCACCAACAATGAAGTAAGGTTCCCTTGTGTCCACATCCCCTCCAGCAGCTGTTGTTGTTAGAGTTCTTGATTTTTGCCATTCTAACTGCAGTGAGGTGGTATCTCAATGTTGTTTTGATTTGCATTTCTTTTATGGCTAGGGAGGTTGAGCATTTCTTCATGTGTCTATTGGCCATCCTTATTTCTTCTTCAGAGAATTTTCTCTTTAAGTCTTTCGCCCACTTATTTATTGGGCAGTTGTTTCTTTGAGGATTTGTTGTTGGTGATTTAATTTTTTAAGTTCCAAGTATATTTTAGATATGAGAACCTTGTCTGTTGAATGGCTAGTGCAGATGTTCTCCCAATCCGTGGGCTTTCTATTGATCTTGCTAGCTATGTCCTTTGCCATGCAGAAGCTCTGCAACTTTATGCAATCCCATTTGTCCAACCTTTCTTTGATTTGTTGTGTTTCTGGGTCTCTATTAAGAAAATTTCTGCCAGCCCCAAAGAGACTTAGGATTTCTCCTATTCCATCCGGTAATGTTTTCAGAGTGTCTGCTTTGACTCCTAGGTCTTTGATCCATTTGGAGTTGATTCTGGTGCAGGGTGATATATAAGGATCTAGCTTTAGTTTTCTACAAGTAGTTAACCAATTTTGGCAGCACCATTTACTGAAGAGGCTGTCTTTCTTCCATTGTATTTTTTAGCTCCCTTATCGAAGTTTAAATGGCTATAGGTCTGTAGGTTCATTTCTGGGTTTTCAATTCTATTCCATTGGTCCTGAGGTCTGTTCTTGTGCCGGTACCAAGCTGTTTTGATTACAATGCCTTTATATAGAGTTTGAAATTTGGTATTGATATTCCTCCAGCAGTGTTCTTGCCGTTGAGAAGCGTTTTTGCTATTCGGGGTCTTTTATTGTTCTATATGAATTTTTGGATTGCCTCTTCTATTTCCTTGAAGAATGAAGTTGGAATTTTGATGGGTATCACATTGAATTTGTAGATAGCCTTGGGAAGTATTGCCATTTTCACGATGTTAATCTTTCCAATCCAGGAGCATGGGAGGTTTTGCCATTTTCTAAGTTCTGTTTGGATTTCCTTTTTCAAGATTTTAAAGTTTTCCTCAGAAAGGTCCTTCACTTCTTTGGTTAAGTTAATTCCTTGGTATTTTATTTTTTGTGGGGCTATTAAAAATGGAGTTGCTTTCCTAATTTCAGCCACACATTTCTCATTGTTGACATACAGAAAAGTCATTGATTTTGAGGGGGTTAATTTTATACCCTGCTACTTTGTGAAAGTTTTGAATCAACTTGAGTAATTTGTGAGTGGAGTCTATGGGATTATTTAAGTACAAGATCATGTCATCTGCAAAGAGGGAGAGTTTTATTTCTTCTTTCCCTATTTGGATCCCCTTTATGTTTGCATCTTGTCATATTGCTGTAGCTAGGCATTCTAATACTAGATTGAAGAGAAGTGGAGAGAGTGGGCATCCTTGTCTTGTTCCTGTGTTAAGGGGAAATGGCTTTAGTTTTTCACCACTAAGTATAATGCTGGCTGTAGGTTTGTCATATGCAGCCTGTATTGTATTGAGCAATGTTCCATGGATTCCTAATTTATCCAAAACCGTCATCATAAAGGGGTGTTGGATCTTGTCAAATGCTTTTTCTGCATCTATTGAGATAACCATGTGGTTCTTTTCCTTGTTCCTGTTGATGAGATGAATAATATTAATATATATGCATATATTGAACCAGCTTTGCATCCCTAAAATGAATCCTGTTTGATCGTGGTGTATGATTTTTTGGATGAATTGTTGAAGTCGATTGGCCAAAATTTTGTTGAGAAGTTTTGCATCAATGTTCATCAAAGAAATGAGTCTATAGTTCTCTTTCTTTGATGAGTCCCTGCCTGGTTTTGGGATGAGGGTTATGATGGCTTCATAGAATGTGTTTGGTAGTGAATTTTCTCTTTCAATTTCATTGAAGAGTTGGAGGAGTGTTGGTGTGAGCTCTGCTTTGAAGGCCTTGTAAAATTCCGCTGTAAAACCATCTGGTTCTGGACTTTTCTTAGCTGTTTCTATTTCAGTGCTTGATATGGGTCTGTTAAGATGGTTTAACTCATCTTGGTTTAGTTTTGGCATGTCATTATTTGCTAGGAAAAAGTCCACTTCTGTCAAGTTCTCAAACTTATTAGCATAAAGTTTTGAGAACTATTCCCTTATAATGTTCTGAATCTTGGTTGTTTCTATGGTGATGTTTCCATTCTCATCTCTGAGTTTATTTATTTGGGTGTGTTCTCTTCTTTTTCTGATAAGATTTGCTAAGGGTCTGTCAATTTTGTTAATTTTTTCGAAGAACCAACTCTTTGCTTTGTTGATTATTTCTATATTTTTTTTGGATTCTAATTCATTTAATTCTGATTTAATTTTAATTATTTCTTTCCATCTACTGGATTGGGGTTTATCTTGCTGCTCTTTTTCAAGGAGGTTTAGATGTGTCATTAAATTGTTGGTTTCAGATCTCTCCAATTTGTTGATGTAGAAGCTCAGAGCTATAAACTTGCCTCTGAGTACTACCTTTGCTGTGTCCCAGAGGAGCTGTAATTTGTATGTTCATTTTTGTTGAATAGCATGAACATTTGAATTTCCTTTCTAATCTCTTCCTTGATCAACTCGTGATTCAGCAGTGTGTTGTTCTGTCTCCATGTGTTACCAGACTTTCTTTGGTGGCTTTTGGTGTTGAGTTCTAACTTTATTCCCTTGTGGTCAGAGAGAATGCAAGGTATAACTCCAATGAATTTAGACAACTTTGTTTTGTGGCCTAAAATGTGGTCTATTTTAGAAAATGTTCCATGTGCTGCTGAGAAAAACGTGTATTCTGATGCTGCTGGGTGAAATGTTTGGTAGATGTCTGTTAAATCTAGTTGATCTATGCAGCTGTTTAGATCTGCGGTTTCTCTGTTGAGTTTTTGCCGAGTTGATCTATCTAGTGGGGAGAGTGTTGTGTTAAAATCCCCAACAATTAATGTCTTTGGATCTATATGGGATTTGAGGGAAAGAAGTGTTTCTTGGATAAATTTGGGTGCTCCGTTGTTTGGTGAATAGATATTTAGAATTGTAATATCCTCCTGAAGGAGAGATCCCTTAATTTGTATATAGCGACCTTCTTTATCTCTTCTCATGAATTTTAATTTGAAGTCTATTTTATCTGATATTAGGATTGCAACTCCCACCTGTTTATGGGGGCCGTTTGCTTGGTAGATTTTGTTCCAGCCTTTAATATTGAAAATGTGTTTGTTTTTACGGGCAAGATGTGACTCCTGAAGGCAGCAGATAGAAGGATCTTGTTTTTTAATCCAACTAGACAGTCTATGTCGCTTAATTGGAGAGTTCAGTCCGTTAATGTTGATAGATAGGACTGAGAGGTATTTGGGGGTTCCTGCCATGTTATCCACCTTCTTGGGGGCTGTGAAAACTGGGTTCTTCCTATGGTTCTTCGATTCTCAGTTTGGGTGCAGTTTCTTGGACTTTATTGTGGTTGTTGGATTTCTATGTGTAGGACATCTTTAAGAATCTTTTGTAGGGCTGGTTTGGTGGAGATGTATTGTTTCAATTTTTCTTTGCTATGGAAGGTTTTTTTTTGGCCTGCAGTTATGAAGGAGAATTTAGCTGGGTACAGTATTCTTGGTTGATAGTTGTTATTTTTTAGGGCATGGCATACATCATTCCAGGCTCTTCTTGCTTTGATTGTCTCTGCTAAGAAATCTGAGGTGATTCTAATTGGTTTCCCTTCATAGGTGATTAATCTTTTCTCCTTGACAGCTTTAAGGATCTTTTCCTTTGTCTGAGTTAATCCTGTGTGGATTATAATGTGACAATGGGATGTCCTATTCTGGTCTGGTCTATTTGGAGTTCTAAAAGCTTCTTGCATCTGAATAGGCCTATCTTTTTGCATGTTTGGGAAGTTCTCTGCCAGGATCCTGTTAAACAAATTTTCTAGACCATTAACTTCTGTTTCTAGGTGTTCTTCTACAACCATTATCCTTAGATTAGGCCTTCTGATGGTGTCTTCCAAGTATTGGAGAGATCTATCATATTTCTTGGACTTGTCTTGGATGGTTGTATGTTCTTTCTCTATAATATCTAGGCTGTCTTCAATCCCCGAGATTCGATCTTCTGCTGTCAAGACTTTCTACTTTGTTTTTTATTTCTTTTCCTTCTAATTGGTCAGCTTTGATGGCTTCAAATTCTTTGTTGAAGCTTTGTTTTAGATCTTGTATGAACTTCTTTACTTCCTTAATTTGGTGTTCAGTGTTTATTCTCAAATCACTTAGTTGATTGGTTATGGTTTCCTTGGACTCCCATTCCTTCTGTTGGGTTCCATTCAGCATTCCCTTTGTGGTCTCCCTGACTTCCTTCAGCTCTTTGTTAATGGATCCCATAAATGCCTTTAGTGATCTTTGTGTATTCTCATCCTGCTCTCTTAATTCCTGTATTACTCTTTGCTTAGCTTCCTCCCGTTCATGCCACTCCTGTAGTTCTCTTTGAGTGTTCCCAGCCTGCTCACGCCATTTCTGCCTTTCTCTTTGAGTATTCTCTAGCTGCTCACGCAAATCCTGTATCAGTTTTTGAGTAGCTTCCTCACGCTCATGATATTCCTGCATAAAAACCTTTGGATTGCCTCCTCTCTCTCCCTATCATGCTCATACAGAGTCCTTTGTAGGTTTTCAATCTTTTCCTGCATTGACCTTTTGTTTGCCTCCTCTCTCTCCCTATCACGCTCATACAGAGTCCTTTGTATGTTTTCAATCTTTTCATTTATCATGTTTGCCAGCAGTGTTTGTAGAGCTATTTGGGAACTATCCTCTGGATTATTCATTATCTGTTCTGTCCCCAAATGTTTACAAACAAGACCACACTAAAGCTACCAGCACAACTATGTTTATTGCAGCATTATTTACCATAGCTAAGATATGGAACCAACCCAGATGCCCCTCAGTAGATGAATGGATCAAGAAAATGTGGTATATATACACAATGGAATTCTATGCCTCCATCAGAAAGAATGACATTGCCACATTTGTTAGGAAATGGAAAGACTTGGAAAAAATTATATTAAGTGAAGTAAGCCAAGCCCAAAGAAACATAGGTCCCATGGTTTCCGTTATTTGCAATATCTAGTATATGTATGAGTCATGCAGAAAAGGTCAGATAAGGTGATGTTAGGAAAATGAATCCCAAGATATGTATTTAAATGTTTTTTTCTTTCATGCATTTGTTTCTAATTTATTTCTTTGTTGCTTTGTATGTCCCTCCCCCACATTATAAACCCCTGCTTTCACTGTATTTGATGTCGGTATAATTTGTGGAGGGGAAGGGGAAAAACAAGTCATTTAAATAAGGATACAGGTGGACTTGTTGCAACAATGAGAAGTACAGGTTGTCATGTTGAAAACAAACTTTACAACTTTGGTGGTGGGTGGGGAGGATTGGATGGGGGACGGGGGAGGCTGGGAAGGGATGTGAAGAGTAAACAAAGGAGGAGGCTACATGCTTGATAAGAAATGTACTCACTATCTTGCCCATGTAATTGTAACCCCTCTGCACAATATTTTCAAAATTAAAAATTAAAAAAAATTGTTTTTCTTCAGCATTTGATTTTTTTGATGTGGTAATTATACCTTCTTAGTAATCTTTCTGAATACTTTTATACTTCATATGTTTTAGTCTTTAATTCCATAGTGATGCTCTAAATATTCATATGTTTTCACTTAGCTCTTTTTTGGATCATTTCAATTTAAACCTTGATATTTCTTAGCTCTATAAAATTATGATCCATTACTTTTGAAAAATTAGCTTTGTGTTATATTATTTTTATTTCCATCTAAAGTTCATTACAGAAGTTTGAGTTTCTTACCTACTTTTGTCATTGTCTTTAACCTTACTTTTGAATATCTATGTTTAACCTTTTTTTTTTTAGCATTAATACTGCCTGCTTCTTTTTTCTCTTTGTGATGCATTCTCAGATGTTCTATAATTTATATTCCAATAGCTAATTCTCAGTTAAGTGATATCTAGAATGTTGCATAGTAATATATAAAATATCTAATACATTTAAATATAATGTTTTCACTGTATATTGTTTCACTTGATTCTTAAAACATCTACAGGTATTTAAAAATATTCTCTATTTATTTTTGATAGTTTGTGCCTTATTATCAATAGTGCAATTCTTTTTGGTGTATGTAGCAACATTTACAGAGATTAGAACAGAAGCATGTTTGAGGAATTCAGCGTATGAACACAGATATATTTCTTTATCATATGGTTAATTTTGTCATAGCTCTGTGCAAAGGTAAGAATTGGTCTTTTCAAGATCGTGCTATTATTTGCAAATTTATTTAGATATAATTATATATCTTTTTTTTACCAGTTTCTACCATGATGTTTTATTGTAAAACACATATTAATTTAGCAAAATTTAATATTTTTATGTCTTTGCTTTTAATTCAATGTAGATTTAAATGTCTCATTATATCTTTTTCAGCATTTCTTTAAAGTAGGCTAGCCTTGAGAAGATCTCAATCATTCACAGAATGCACAGGGTTTTTATTTTTTCTTCCAGAACATCAGATATATTTAACTTCAGTACTGATCTCAGGTTCACTTGGAATGGTTACTTTTTCCTTTCAGCTTTATTCTTTTCATTTATATTTATTCCTGTCATTCTCATATGAGCTCCTGATGAGTATTGAGAAACTTAAAGCCCTCAGTATAGATGCAAAAGAAAAAGCTGATTCCTAAAGAGGTGATGTGACATATTTTTCTAAACACAAATGCACAGGTTTTGCAACTTCCCTACATGTATCAAAAATGTGTTGGATTGCCAGGAACTTTTAAAAAGATACTTTTAAATGACTTTTTACATATTTAATTAGATTTTCTAGAAACAGAATAAAATGAAGGATTACCTGCAAGAAAGATACTTATTTACATCTTGTAAGGGAGTCAGCGAAGCTGGAGAGGATGTGAGAAGTAGTAATGGAAGTATGCTGTCAAGTTAATCTAGACTCAATATGATTCCTCAAGAAAATTTGACAATTAACTTGAAATATATATCTGTCTATCAGGAAATTGGGCTTTTGTAACACCCTGCAAGTGACTTAATAACCACGTGGCTTTTTAACTCTAAGGTAACTCTTAGAGAAGTGACTCTTAGAGAAGTAACTAGACAGTTTACAAGTGTGTACTTTGAGCAGCACATGTAGCTGCATGGGGAAGGGTTAATCAAACAAGTGCAAAGATGATTCTCAGTCAATGAGTTAAACTATCATATCATATCCTTCAAGCCCAGGCAAGCTATCTTATACAAGAATCACTGCTTTCAGCATATTTATCTCATCATTAATGATTTATTATCATGTACAATGATAATCTTTTCCTACATTAGATTTGCTTTATAAGAAATTCACTATTATTTGGGTATACATGATTTTAAAAGTAATTTTTTGATTTCTTGCATGAACTCAAAAATTTTAAATGAAGATCAAAAATTTCTTTAAGAAATGTACATAAAATTATAAGCAACTAGTGGGATATTACTGGAATTAAAACGTAACAAAACACATTGGCTAGCTATTTACTAAAACTGCTATCTTATTTAATTCTTAGACTGTATTTTCCAGTCTGCCCTACTGAAAGTGTTGTGTAATTGAGTTATAGCCAATGGAATATGTATGTGATGTGATGTATGTATCACAGATGATGAACACGACTGCCAAGCCTGGCCAATAAGGATGTCTTATTTTATCTTCTTGATCTTCTTTCTCTGTGCATTGATTGATGTCAATGTTCAGGGTGACCTTGAGGTGTAGGTATTAAAGATGGCAGAGTCTGCAATAGACTGAGTTACTAAGCAGATCATGTCATTTTTCATGCTTATTACTGGATTTTGGTTGTGCAAAAAATAAACTTCATAATGGGAATTTTGGAGATGGACAGTGGTTACTATTTCTGTGTTGAACATATAAATCAACATTTACATTTGGATCCTAAAATATTGTTAAGCACTAAATTTTAATATTATTGTTATATACTGTTAAATAGTCTTTTTTCTTTCCCTTTTTTTTTTTTTGGTTATAGGGTTTGAACTCAGGACCTGGGCACTGTCCCTGAGCGTTTGGGCTCAAGCCAGTGCTCTACCACTTGAGACACAGGGTCTTGTCCAGTTTTCTGGTGGTTAAAAAGAGATAAGAGTTTCATGGACATTTTTGCCACAGCTGGCTTCGAACCACGATCCTCAGATCTCAGCACCCTGAGTATCTAGAATTACAGGTTTGGGACACTAGATTATGGCAAATATTCTAAATATATGCATTTAAGTATTATACAAGTGTGAGTAGTAAAAGCCAAGATCATAATAATCCCATTGTGTTATTATTAGAAATCTGTTTTAGGTTATTTTTTCCTCATTGTAAGTAGTATTATTTAATATCCTGAAACCATAATTTCCCTTAGAATTATCTAATGTGTTGAAATAATTATCAGAAATGTTGGATAGAGAAATTTTAAGTGTGACTGCAACATTTCTCCAAGAATGTTTACTTTTTTTTTTTTAGTTTATGCTCAAATTTCTTTTTCCAGTACAGATAGTTATAATAGCAAATGACACTTAGCCCCACAAGGTTTTTGATCAATTGCTTTTCTACTCTCAGTGTGTATACTAAGCTGCAAAAGAGCTCCTCAGAAAAAAAAAAAAGGAAAGGAAAAAAAAACCTCAGGAATATATCCATTTTAGCAGGTACAAAGTTGTCAATAGTGACAAGTTTAGGTGACCTTTATCTGACAGGATTAAAAGGAAGCAAGCAGTTCAAACACAATACTTCATATTCCTAATACTTCCCTAACTCCAATTATTTTCAATGAAGTAGAATCTCAAAAATATATTCAAAAGAAGGTTAACTGGTAACTCTATAACATTGGTTTACATAGTATCTTATTGTTCTGAATAAATTACCATAAAAAAACAAGGTGTGCAATGGACTTCAGAGGAATTTTTGAGAAAGTGAAGATAAAAAGGATAAAAATAGATCTCTATGTTTAGTGTTTTGTCATGATAGTCTAGGAATAAATGTGCTGCTATGGCCTAATGATGGAAGAGAATAACCCCCAGTTCTATGGAAAAACAAAACAACATCAGAACTTTCTGCTTTAGTGATAAAAATGAATGCACTGCTGTCAGTTCTGACACTCTGGGTGATACTAAAGATCACTGTCAAATTAAAGAACTCAAGCAGAGAAAGTGAAGTGCTGCATTCAGATGGGAATCTGAGAATGCTGATCATGTGGAGGTTGAGAGTATCATGGCTGTTATTTGAGGCTGAGGAGAGGACAGGGTAAGGCAGAAGGGAGAAGTGACTAAGTTACAGTTAAATAGTGTAAAAACATCTGATGCACTGGCAATTAAAAAAAACTAATAAAGGTATGTTACAAAAAGCTAGAAGTATATTAAAGGTTTTCAATGTAAAGGAGTGTTCCAGGAGATATTTATCATCTGAATTAAAACATTACAGAATGGAATGCATGTATTAAACACCACATTATTCTAAGTGGTAAAGGGCAATTTTTATGTTTTGTTGTATCAGTAAAATAGAAGAGTCATTTAAAAATCTTTCAGCAACAGAATTATAAACAGAATCAGTCTTTTCCCAAAAAAGAAATACTAAACTTATGCATGGTTTCTTCACTATATTTTCTGGCACATTTTCTTCCTTGAGGCTATCCTTAGAAGTCTGTTTTAGTCAAAATACATTTTATATGATAAAATTCTTGGTGCTATTATCTGAGCCATGAAATCATCAAAAAGAACATTCTAGGAGTAATTAACTCCTTCCTGCTTTCTTTTCTTTCTTTCCTTTGTTTCTTTGTTTCTTTCTTTCTTTTTTCTTTCTTTCTTTCTTTCTTTCCTTCCTACCTAATTTTTTTGGGTGCAGTCATGGGGCCTGAACTCTGGGCCTGGGCGCTGTCCCTCAGCTCTTCAGATCAAGGCTAGCGCTCTACCACTTGAACCACAGCACCACTTCCGGCTTTTTTCTTTTTGCTTATGTGGTGCTGAGGAATCGAACCCAGGGTCTCAGGCATGCAAGGCAAGAGTTCTACCACTGAGCCACCTTCCCAGGTCCCTTCTTTCCTTCCTAGGCTAGTGTTCCCCTAGAAACATAAATATATAATTATACTTAAGCATTAAGTATGGAGCTCTGAAAACAAATGAATATTTTATTTTGAAAGATCCACTTATTTATATACAACAAATTTTAGTGGTGTGATTGAACCCACAGACTCAAACACGCAAGGCAAGTACTTTAATGCTGAGCTACATGCCTAGCTTTAAAAATTCATTAAATATACACTTAGTTCAAGACATTATAGAATAAAATTTTAGATTCTAACATTTGTAATTTTATTTCTCATATGTAAATATGAATGTTGTGCTTTTGGATTATTTCTTCAAAGGCTATTATAACAGTTCTTCATTCAATAAAACAATTCTAAAGATTTCTAAATTATGGAGATTCTTTGCTTTGTAAAGTGGTAATTTGCTCTATTGCTCTTGCCAGTGAAATATGTGAGAATAATCTGTGCATGTTTGCCAGAGAGTAGATATAATTAGACACCATCTTAGTAATTTTTGGCAAAATTATTTGGATTACATAAAATAACAAAGTTCATGTATAACTCTGTTTATTGTATTGTTGATAGGGGTCATAGAATGTACTTTTGCTAGTTTGAGCTTTTAAAATTTTTCAAGGTCATCAACCTTAGCAAACTGCTAACCTGAAAAATTATACCTACTCTCTAAGGTAAAAGAGCACCTTCCCTAAATAATACCAAAATATTTCTCAGGTATCTATTAGTCATATTTCAAAAGTGGTTCAGAGATACAAAGTATTTGAGATACTAATCTAAACAATAATGACTAAATAACTTGAGATCATTACATGAAGTTTCATTTGCTCTCCTAAACCCAATTTTGAGTTACTTTTGCATTTGTGAAAAAGTAAATAAGTCATAGAGAGTGAATAAAAACATAACATTTAGTCCACTGTATTTACTAAATATTCCATGGTCAATATTTTATTGAATCTTCATAACAGGCCCATGAATTAAGCATATTTTTCTATTATGCAAGAGATCCCAGCCTGAGTTAAGAGAACTGTAGAAATAGGAAGTTTCTTTAGCTACAATGATGCTTCCCTGTCTGCTCCATGTCTTCTAAACTCTGAACCTTCTGGAGGGACATTCATCTCTGTTAGCATCTGAACATTTTCTGTTTTATGTAAGGCACTGAAGTCAGAGACAGGAAAATCATCCAGAAAACTATATTCATATGAATATAGACATAATATTGTCCAGTGAAGCTATTTACCATCAGTAATTGCCTTCACAAACAAACCTGTTCCTGAGCTGAATGGCCTTGGAAAATCCTCCTTAACTAGCTTGAACAGGACATGCTACATCTCTCATATGCAAATCTTTTGGTGATTAGTTCTCCAAAAGAGAAGGTTTCTTTTAGTAGCAAGGCCAAAACCTTGGAAACAAAACCAAGGTTTTCTAGTTTAGCTGGTTCTCTTTGCTCAACTAAAATTTTGCATACATAAAAGAAAGGTTTGAAATTACTGTTTTTTAAATTTTAATTTATTGTAAAGATGATGTAAAGAGAGGTTACAGTTACATGAGTAGGGTAATGAGTACATTTCTTGTCAAGTGAGAATTGTTAACCCCTCCGTTGTATCCCACTATCCCTTCCCTCCCTCACCTTCCTCACTCCCTCATCCCCCCAAGTTGTAAAGTTCATTTCTAATATACTGTCTTGTGGGTATTGCTGCAATGGGTCATCCGGTATCCTTGTTTAAGCGTTTTGTTATTCCCTTCCCCTTCCCAAGTTGGACAAATGTGTATAGAAGATGCAGGGAGCCAATAATCAAATACAGTGATAACAGGAGATATAACATAGGGGGAAGAACATAAAAAGAAATAAAACAATCATATAATACATAAAAAAACAACAAAGAAGAACCAATTGTGTCCATATCTTAGGGGTTGTTTTGCTTAGCATCATCTTATATGGTCGTATGTACATAGCTTTTGAGCTTTTCTGCTCATCTGATAAAATTATCCTAGATGTATACTAATTATTGCAAATGAGGGAAACTATGGGGGAGAAAACAACAATAGAGAAAAAGAACCAACTATATACAAGGTGTAATGAGAGCCTCTTATTTCCAAAAGTTGGAGTTTGTGTTAATATGTTTCATTATATATAGTCCTTTGCACTAAGCGTTTGGGATCTTGAGATCCCCTGTTAAGAGGATCTTCTACATATTCCAGTTCTTACAAATGAGGAAGATTATGTGATCTACTTTTCTTTGTTTCTGGGTTACTTCACTTAATGTAATTTTTTCCAAGTCTTTCCATTTCCTTATGAATGGAACGATGGTGTTCTTTCTGATGGAAGCATAGAATTCCATTGTGTGTATATACCACATTCTTGATCCATTCATCTACTGAGGGGCATTTGGCTTGGTTCCATATCTTGGCTATGGTAAATAATGCTGTGATGAACATCATTGTACTGGTGTGATTAGTGTGCCCTTGTTTGTGGACATTTTGGTAGATTCCAAAAGTGGGATTGCTGAGCCATAGGGGAGTTCTATATATCACCCTGCACCATGAACAACTCCAAATGGATGAAAGACCTGGAAGTAAAAGCAGATACATTGAAAATATTGCAAGAAGAAATAGGGTTCCTTGGCATAGGTCAAAACTTTCTTAATAAAGATCCAGAAACACAACAAATGGGATAACATTAGACAATAAATGAGATAGCATTAAACTTCAGAGCTTCTGCACCACAAAGGACATAGCTAGCAAGATCAATAGAAAGCCCACGGATCACGGATCGGAAGAGGATCTTCCAACAGCTCAAGAAATTAAATTCCCCCAAAACAAACCCCCAAAGAAACCACCACCCCATTAAAAAGTGGTCTAAAGACCTTAAGAGAGACCTCACTGAAAACGAAATACGAATGGTTAAGAGACACATGAAGAACTGCCCAATATCTCTAGCTATAAAAGAAATGCAAATTGAAACATTGAGATTCTACCTTACACCAGTCAGAATGTCGATAATCAAGAAGAGGAAAGAAGGATGGCCAATAGACACATGAAGAAATGCTCAACCTCTCTAGTCAAAAAAGAAATGCAAATCAAACAACATTGAGACACCACCTCACCCCATTTAGAATGGCTATAATCAAGAACTCTAGTAACAACAGATGTGAGGATGTGACCAGAAGGGAATCTTACTGCATTGTTGGTGGAAGTGTAAACTTGTTGAACCACTTTGGAGAGCAGTATGGAGGTTCCTCAAAAGACTCCACATAGAGCAACTCTATGACCCAGCAATCCCACTTTTGGGCATTTAACCAAATGATCACAAACAAGACCATACTAAAGCTACCAGCACAACTATGTTTATTGCAGCATTATTTACCATACCTAAGATCTGGAACCAACCCAGATACCCCTCGGTAGATGAATGGATCAAGAAAATGTGGTATATATACACCATGGAATTCTATGCCTCCATCAGAAAGAATGACATTGCCCCATTTGTTAGGAAATGGAAAGACTTGGAAAAAATTATATTAAGTGAAGTAAGCCAGGCCCAAAGAAACATAGGTCGCATGGTTTCCCTTATTTGCAATATCTAGTATATGTCTGAGTCAAGCAGAAAAGGTCAGATAAGTTGATGTTAGGTGAAATGGACCCCAAGATAAGGACTCAAATGTCTTTTTTCTTTCTTGCTATTGTTTCTAACCTATTTATAAGATGATTTCCTTGTTGTTTTGTATGTTCCTCCCCCATGGTGTAACCCCTGCTTTCACTGTATTTGATGTTGGTATAATTTCAGGGGGAAGGGAAAAAACAAATTGTTCAAATAGGGATACAGGTGGACCCACTGCAACAATGAGATGTACAAGACTTTATGTCGAAAAACGAATTTCACAACTTTGGCCCAGCGGGCGTGGGGGGGAGGCGGGGAAGATGGGCAGGGATGGTAAGGGGAAACAAAGGAGGAAGCAACAATGCTTGATAAGACATGTACTCATTACCTTGCCCATGTAATTGTAACTTCTCTGTATGATATTTTCACACAAAAAACTTATTTTTTTTTAAAAGAAATCTAACAACAACAGATACTTGCCAGGATGTGACCAAAAGGGAACACTACTACACTGTTGGTGGGAGTGCAAACTTGTTTAACCACTCTGCAAAGCAATGTGCAGCTTCCTCCAAAAACTACAAATGAAATTACTATTAAGGCATCCAGGCTTTGTCAGCTGATATATATTTCTGGAAAATTTTATCCTATGAGCCCTGTGGCCAAAAGCATCTGTTTTGTGGCATTATTGTGAATTGTTTGTACTGCTTAGTTTTTCTCTTCAAGAATAACGTACTGGAAATTATTTTCCCTACCCTATTACTTCTGGTACTGTAGGCATGACTTGGAGGCAACAATGATATTAGCAGAATTTGAGAGGAAAAGCTCAGTAGTGAGTAGCACCCATGTAAAATGTAAAACAAGTGAAAACTTTCCATTATAAGGTTTGCTTACCAGTTCTTAGACTAGCACACATTTTGTCTATTTGTATTACACCTGTCAGAGTAAAGATTTTCAAACAAGTAAACCAAGCAACATATTCACTTATAGTCCTTCTCCTGATATTTTTTCTCAAAATACATGTTGTGTTCCACCTGTTTTGTAACTACTTATGGCATTTTCAACTGCTTCATTTTACTTGACAGTCATTTCCATTTCCTTAGCAGACTAATTTCTTGTTCAATACATCATCTACTTGGAAAGATTTTAAATTAAACCCTAGAAGATTAAGCAAGTTATATGTATTAGCAAAAAGAGATAGTACAAGAATATATCAAGAATTAAGCAAAGGGAAAATGCCTTACCAAGATAAAATATAAGCTAAACCTTATAAATAGCAAAAGGAATCTACATATTTACTTCATTGTGTAAATGGCAATATACTTGTTAGTATGTATGAATGATGACTTGTGACTTTACTAAAGGAGTAAATGATCACTCTCCACAGATGTCTCTATTATCTCCCTATCAACTGGCAGTCTGATATTTAACTAAGGAAATGAGTTTCAATCACAGTTTCCTATGTGAGCTCAAGCAGATTGAAGTTTTAAAATGCAGTAGGCTGTAGCATACCGGATATTACCATACCAAGGGAGGGAGATTGATTTCACAACCAATTGTCACTTAAGAAAGAGAAACTGAGTAAAGAATTAATACTGGTCTTAAAAGCTATAGACATGGAGTATACATTCAAGTCTCTTAAAAAATATCAGTAATCATAGCAACAATTAGGAAACAGAATTCTGAGTTCTGAAAAGGTATACTGGAATATATCAGAAGTAAAAGGTTTTGTTAGAAAATTCTTTTTGTGTGTGTGTGTGTGTGTGTGTGTGTCGGTAATGGGACTTGAACTCTGGGCTTGAGCACTGTCCCTGAACTCTTCAGCTCAAGGTGAGAGCGCTACCACTTGAGCCACAGTGCCACTTCAGTTTTTTTTCTGGTTTATTGGAGAGAAGAGTTTCCTGGCCTTTTCCCCCAGGCTGTCTTTGAACCGCAATCCTCACATCTCAGCCTCCTGAGTAGCTAGGATTAGAGGAGTAAGCCACAGTGCCTGGCTGTTGAAAATTCTTAAAGAATACTTGAAGCTAAAACATTTTATTTATGGAAAAGTGATCAAAGTTTTTGTAATCAGGCTGATATTTATACTTCCTTGTATGTATCCCTTTATTTACTAATAAGGACATATTATACACTAATAGCTGGAACCATATATCAAAGGTAACATTAGACTAACAGCAATGAAATTGGTTCAAATTGTAAGTAGTACCTAAATTTTGAAGTTTATAAAAGTCTAATTATATGTAATAAGTTAAAAAATCCAGGCTCTTTGAATTGCTTTTCTGGACATGTATTATCAGACCTTAGTTTTGTTCTTTTAAAAAATACATTTTAGTGTTGCTTCTATTATTCTGCCATATTTTAGATATTGAATGTTCTCTAAAGACTCTAAGTTAAAGATCTCCAGGATGGTGTTGCCTGGTAAGTGGTCTTATCTTTATGAGGTAACACCTCGTGGTAGCTCTTTCCACAATTGTGAGTGTATCCATAAGATGTTCTTTAGGACACTGGCTTACTCTTCATCTTTTTTGATTCTAGGTCATGAAATAAGTCACAATGTTCTGCCACATGCTCTGCCTTGGTACAGGCCCATAGTAATGGGCCTAATCTTCATGAAATGACTACATTAAGTAATTTTCAGTAGTGAAGGAAGGGTGACTGACTTATATTTACATTCAGAATACATTTACCAGCAAATAGCACGTAGTGAACTTGACAAATGTGAATAGATAGAACATTCTTTGCTCTCCTTAATACCGCAAGCATCTTAACACATTGAAAATGAATGGCGCTGTTTTCAGAAAACAGTTTATATGTGATTGATTGGTCAAAAATCTCCATCTTTCATCATCTTCACCCTTACAGTCATTCTAGAGCATTCTGATATTATTCATGTCAATTTCTTTCTGTCCCAAGGTCTCATCAGATTTTTCCCAGTATGATCAGCACTCTCCACATGCAGTTGAGTAGGTGTGAGACATACACTGACAAAATTCATCTTTGGGTCTTGAACCCACAAGTAACTAGCTCTCATTAAGAGTTTCACTGCTACTTCAATTGTTCATGTGAAAAAAATGAGCCACTTTGTTCCCTGACAGCTCTAGGGAAATTAGAAAATCGTATTTAATCTGAATATAGACAGAAACTGTAATACAATGTATTTCCTTCCTGAGCAGTAAGTCTATGTAAAGTGTCAACTGGATATTTGATTTTTACTCCACTGAAAAAATACTAGAATAGTGATTTTCAGAAGCAATGATTTTATTCTTCCCAATATATGCTGGTTGAAATACAATTAAATTATTGAAGTTCTATATTATTCTTTACATTTAATGAAACAGAAGTTTGACAACTTGTATCTTCCTTCACCCCTTCCTCCTTCCGTTTCAATACTATCAGTTAGCATCCCCTATTTTTCTTCAGATGTTTGCTTACTTATGCTCCTATTTTTTCAAGTGAATTATATTTTCTGCGATCTTGATGAACTGAAATGTCAAATGAGTATATCAATTTGTAGTATTACTCACATGTGCCTTTATATCCATAAGCTTTGACTATATTACTTGTATCCATAAACAACATGTCAAAAAAAGCAGTTGGTATAACCAAATGATTCACTAAAATAAATCAGCAAAGTGATCAGATTTGGCTTCAATGATCAGGGAATCAACACTTAATTCTTTAGAGTGTTGCTTTTACTCTCCAAGTTTATTCTTGACACTGTATCTTCAAGTAAACTGGATTTATTCAACAAGTTACAGATGAATATGGTGTTATCATATTAATAACCTAAAATAGTCTATATAATTCTGTTTTAGAACAAAATCAGCTTCTGAGTGTTAATATTTACATATGACTTTAAAGAAAATATAGTGATGATAGCTTTAGGTATTTGAGGAACACAGAGCCTAATTACAGTTCTATGTCTTCTGAGTTTTATGTTTAAAAGGGAAAGACTAGTAGGTTTGAATCTAATTGCATGTAGCTATTCTATTGTGACTATGTCCTTTTTTTTACTTCCTTAATAGAATAGCTTGGTTCAGCCTATTATTTTTCTCAACTAAAACTAGGATCTGCTTTACTTCTTGAAACTTAACATGACTTTGTGAGTCTTATGAAATAATTGTAGGAATTGAAGACATTGGTAAATAAAACCTTTGACTCCTCACTTGCTTAACTTTCTGCCAGAAATCCTTCCAGTAAAAATATAATTTGAAAAGCCAGTTATTGTCCAAAAATTGGCTTTGCTGGCAACTCATTAGACAAAAGAGTTTTTTGGAATAGCTGAAAAAAATGTGGAAAAACAATAGTTCAGAAATTAAGCAAAACTAATTATTATAAAATATCAGCTTTGTTTTTTAAGAAAAGAGGACTCATTTCAAGTAAAATGTGATTCTTGCTCTCTATGTATGAAGTGAGTAGAACAAGATTTGTCTTTCTAATTTTACTTATATGGTTCCTGAATTAAAACTCTAAGCACACATACATTTACTTTAAAGATAATTCTTTCATCTAAATAAGCCAAAAACAGTGTTGTTTTTTGAGAATTGTAATGATCTTATCCTCAGATATTTTGAAATAACATGGAAGAATCAAATAAATAATATTTTAATTCACCCTAAAACAATCTACTCAATTCTATCAAAATTCTAAAGAAAATCACCATCATATTCAGCCTAATCCCTACAGTTTTAGTAAGTTATATTTCCAATTATTTCTCACCATTCATGCCAGGAATGAGGGTACCTTCCAGCTCATGACACAGAAACAGTTTTAGCTATGCCTCTAGTAATCTTCCCTGTTTTACTATCAACAATTGCTTCCAAGTGTATAATTCATAATGCTTGCCATCATATATATATAACCCAAAAATTCTATTAGGAATATTTTTCATAAGACCTAAATTACAAACACACGTAAAACTGTAAGAAGATCTTGTGTATATATATAAGTATGTTGGTAGAGAGAGGGGGGCATAGTTTGAGTGGTAAAGTGCAAGCTGAGTGAGTTTGAGATGCTGAGTTCAAACCTCAATGCTACCAAAAAAATAGAGATTTTTTTTTTTGGTCAGTTGTCAGGCTTGAACTCTGGGCCTGGGTGCTGTCCCTCAGCTCTTCAGCTCAAGGCTAGCACTCTACCACTTGAGCTACAGTGCCACTTCTGGTGTTCTGGTGGTTTATTGGAGATAAAAGTCTCATGATCTTTCCTGCCTGGATTGGCTTTGAACCACAATCCTCAGATCTTAGCCTCCTGAGTAGCGAGGATTACAGGTGTGAACCACCAGCACCCGGCCTGAAATATTTTTAATTGTTGGATTGCTTGAGGGAATAATAGAATGCTAGAGAGTGAATAATATCAAAACATATTGCATCTGTAAATGAAGATATTAAATGAAATTCACTGAAGCTTAATGCCTAATAGAGTGTCATGAGAAAAGGCAAGAGTAGATGAGAAAATACGATTAAAACACTGTATATGTGTATGTGTGAAATAGTATAATGAAACCACTTTGAACAATTAAACAATGGAAGACAAGAGGTAAAAACATGTCCTGTGTGTGAGGAGAGCACTACTTGAACAGGAAAGGTGAAGGGAGAGTTGAGGGATGGTGAATATGCACATTTAATGCGCCATTGTGAAAACAGAACAGTGAAGCTTGTTGAGACTGGTTTGGGAGGGAGGAGAGGAGAATTAAGAGGAGTGATGGGGGGGGCTACAATACCTGATAAGAAATGTACTCATGACCTTGCCCATGTAATTGTAGCCCCTCTGTATGGTATTTTCACAGTAAAAAAAAAAAAGAAGAGTGATGGAGGGATGAATTTTATCAAGGTACATTTTATGCATATGTATTCATATCAAAGTGAAGTTTCCTGTCCAACTAACATAATAAGAACTATAGCACAATTTGAATGTAATACAACAAGTACAGGATGGAGGGAATACTTTAGGTGTGGGAAGTTAGTTAAGAAAAATTCCACAGAAAATGCTGTGCTGGAATAAGGCCTAAAATGACTCAATGTTTCTAGATAGAGAAAATATGAATATAGAATTATCTCTACAAGTAGGATGAGTGACAGGAATTAAAGTTTATGAATAGTATTAGATGTGATTTAAAAGTAAAACAAATGAAGCATTTAGTTTTATTAGAATAACTCTACATTGTCATTCACTATGATTGAGAATGCAATTGAACAACTTGATTATCTCAGCCATGATAAGGACTTTGTTTATTAATCTTTAGGATTGTAATTGAGAGTCAGTAAGATTGCGTATAAAATTACTACACAAAGTTTGTATTGTAAAAAGATAGTGTGAAAAATGTGAAAAGAAGAGTCTAAGGAGCAAAACAGCATGAGGTTACCCATGAGAAATCCTGCGTGAGATCTACTATGTAGGCTGAGATTTGAAGCCAGCCCAGCCAGGGAAGTCCATGGAGACTCTTAACCTCCAACCACCAAAAAGCCCAAAGTGGAGCTGTGGCTCAAATGGTAGACTGTTATCCTTGAGTACATAAGTTCAGAGACAGTGCCCTGACCAGTACGTACACATGTATACACACACACACACACATACACACACACACACACACACACACACACACACACACACACACACACATATCTGGCTTTGATAAGTTAAATGCCTGGGAATGCAGGTTACAAAGATGGATTTAGGTCTGAGGTTTACCTGTGAAGTTAAGGGGGTTGAAGGATATTTATAAGGTTTCATTTGAATTGGGAAGTCTAGGTAATCAAATAACTTGAAATCTATCTACTCAGTGTTAAGCCTTTGAAGGATTATAATCAATTGAGAAGGTAGAACTTATTTCCTATTTCCACAGTAATCCTAAATTATTTTCTTTTATATTTGCAAAAATGAATGTTTCAAATAACATAATTTTAATCACAGATACGTCTTCTGCCTATTAATCACCTTGGTAGATTAATTTACTTCAATTGAACCATTGTTCTTAAAAAGCAACAGACTCTCATACTGTTTTAGATTTTAGTTTATAAAACAGGCTTACTTTTCATTTAAAACATTCATATATTTTCCCCATGAATTTAGTTTCCCTCCACCATCATAATTATTATAATTATTATTATTATTATTTTGCCATTCCTGGGGCTTAAGCTCTAGGCCTGGGCACTGTCACTGAGCTTCTTTTTGCTCAAGGCTAGCACTCTACCACTTGAGCTACAGCTCTACTTCCAACTTTTTTTTTTCTTTGTATATGGTACTGAGGAATTGAACCCAGGGCTTTATTCATGAAATGCAAACACTCTATCACTGAGCCAGATTCCCAGCCTATTATTTTTATTGCCAGTCCTGGGGCTTGAACTCAGGGCCTGGTCATTGTCCCTGAGCTTCTTTTGCTCAAAGCTAGCACTCTACCACTTGAGCCACAGTGCCACTTCCGGCTTTTTCTGTGTATGTGGGTACTGAGGAATCGAGCCCAGGGTTTCATGCATAGCATAATTCTTTAAATAAATATGAAATTGAGTTGCAGAACACTCTTAGTAATATAAGTTGGCTGTATAAGTTGGCTGTAATATAAATATGTACCCAGGTATAAATAGCAAAAGAATTAGGACAATTATTTTTAAAATTAAGATAAAAAAATATATATACCAAAAAATAGGGCATGTATCAGGCTGATTAATTGAAAGGAGAAATGGTTACAGATTCTTTCTATTTTCCATATTTTCTATGGTGTGTTATCTGTTCTGAATACTTATCCAGTAGGCTGAAAATGTGGTTAAGTGATGTAACAGTATACACAAGGTCCTTAATTTGGTTTTCCACATTGCAATGATTATGATGATAATGCTGCTGCTGCTAAATATAATTGATATAATTATATCCTAAGATGATTCTCATTTGCAGGTTTCTCAGGGAAAATGAATGGTTTTTGTATTGTAGCCCTATGTAATGGTGAAGACCTTTACTAAGTGATATCAACTAGATTTCCTTTCATATCTCATTGGACAGTAATCAATTCCTAGCCAATTGAATATGACAAAAGTTATGATACTAGCACAAATGGCTTGGACCTATCTACTTCTGACTCATATTACCCTCTATTGGCTGAACAGATTGGCTAGAAAATCTCATTAACAAGCTCTATGAATGTACAGAACCATAGTTTGCATTAAATGAAGAAGTGAGGCAATGACATTTTGAAAATACCTACTAAAGTAAAATCTTAGTAATAACAATGAGTTTAATTCATTGGAGGAAGTATTTAGACCAAGTCAGCTCAGCTTGCCCTTTGCTTAACATCAGTATTTGTAAATATTTGCATAATATGCCATATAATTATGACTTTTCGCTCAAAGAATCTGTGATTATTAATAGATTTATCTTTTAGATAATTTTACTTTTACCCTAACTTTTAGGATATGAGTTTTCAACTGTTCTCATAGGTAAACAACTTTTTCTCTAACAATAAAGTGTAAATATTGCCCAGGAGATTCAAATAATATTCGCAGATTTTTAGATGGTTTTCTGTAAGGAGTCAGAACATTTCTGAGGAATGCTCATAATAGGGTCAGTAATTTGCAATGTCTGGTTTATTACAGAATATTGTAGAGAAGTGAACCATATTTACAAGGATATTGCTGTCTTCCTATTCTAATCTTAATAACATGGTTTTGTTTCTCATGCAGAAAATTTATTTGTAATTATACATTTATTACCAATCTGGGTGATTTTGTAGTGAAGAAATATTTTCCATTACATATGTATGTCTGTAAATCAAATTGCATTTATTGAAGATTAGGTGGTTGTATGTCTGTAGGTTCATTTCTGTGTTTTCAATTCTATTCCTGAGGTCTGTTCTTGTGCCAGTACCAAGCTGTTTTGATTACTATGGCTTTGTAGTAGAGTTTGAAATTTGGTATTGATATTCCTCCAGCACTTTTCTTTCTGTTAAGGATCATTTTTGCTATTTGGGGTCTTTTATTGTTCCATATGAATTTTTGGATTGCCTCTTCTATTTCCTTGAAGAATGAGGTTGGAATAGTGATAGGTATCTCATTGAATTTGTAGATAGCTATGGGAAGTATTGCCATTTTCATGATATTGATCCTTCCAATCCAGGAGCATGGGAGGTTTTTCCACTTTCTAAGTTCTGTTTTGATGTCCTTTTTCAGGTTTTTAAAGTTTTCATCATAGAGGTCCTTCACTTCTTTGGTTAAGTTAATTCCTAAGCATTTTATTTTTTGTGGGGCTATTACGAATGGAGTTGCTTTCCTGATTTCAGCCACACTTTTCTCATTGTTTGCATACAGAAAAGCCGTTGATTTTTGAGAGTTAATTTTAATACCCTGCTACTTTGTGAAAGTTTTGAATCAGCTTGAGTAATTTGGGAGTGGAGTCCGTGGGATTCTTTAAATATAAAATCATGTCATCTGCAAAGAGGGAGACTTTTACTTCATCTTTCCCTATTTGGATCCCTTTCATGTTTGCATCTTGTCTTATTGCTGTAGTTAGGCATTCTAATACTAGATTGAAGAGAAGTGGAGAGAGTGGACATCCTTGTCTCATTCCTGAGTTAAGAGGAACAAATCAAAGAAAGGTTGAACAAATGAGATTACGTAAAATTGCAGAGCTTCTGCATGGCATAGGACATAGCTAAAAAGATCAATAGAAAGCCCACGGATTGGGAGAAGATCTTCACTAGCCATACAACGGACAAGGGTCTCGTATCTAAAATATATCTGGAACTCAAAAAATTAAATCCCCCCCCAAAATCTCCAAAGAAACAACTGCCCAATAAATAAGTGGGCTAAAGACTTAAAGAGAAACTTCTCTGAAGAGGAAAGAAGGATGGCCAATAGACACATGCTCAACCTCCCTAGCCATAAAAGAAATGCCAATCAAAACAACATTGAGATACTACCTCACCCCAGTTAGAATGGCAAAAATCAAGAAATCTAACAACAACAGATACTGGAGGGGATGTGGCCAGAAGGGAACCCTACTGCATTGTTGGTGGGAGTGTAAACTTGTTCAACCACTTTGGAAAGTAGTATGGAGGTTCCTCAAAAGAGTCCACATAGAGCTCCCCTATGACCTAGCAATCCCACTTTTGGGCATTTACCCAAATGATCACAAACAAGACCATACCAAAGTTACCAGCACAACTATGTTTACTTCAGCATTATTTACCATAGCTAAGATCTGGAACCAACCCAGATGCCCCTCAGTAGATGAATAGATCAAGAAAATGTGGTATATATACACCATGGAATTCTATGCCTCCATCAGAAAGAATGACATTGCCCATTTGTTAGGAAATGGAAAGAATTCTATTAAGGGAAGTAAGCCAGGCCCAAAGAAACATAGGTTCCATGGTTTCCCTTATTTTCAATAAGAAGTATTTGTCTGAGACAAGCAGAAAAGTTCAGATAATTTGATGATAGGCAAAATGAACCCCAAGATAAGTATTCAAATGTTTTTTTTTCTTTCTTGCTATTGTTTCTAACCTATTTATAAGATGATTTCCTTGTTGCTTTGTATGTCCTTCCGCCACGGTATAACCCCTGCTGTCATTGTATTTGATGTTGGTAAAATTTGTGGAGGGGAAGGGAAAAAACAAATTGTTTAAATAGGGATACAGGTGGACCCATTACAACAATGAGATGTACAAGACATTATGTCGAAAAATGAACTTTACAACTAGGGTCTGGGGTGAGGGTGTTGGTGGGAGGGGTGGGAGAGGGGAAGGGATGGGAAGGGGAAACAAAGGAGGTGGTAACAATGTTTGATAAGAAATGTACTCATTACTTTGCCCATGTAATTCTGACCCCTCTGTACAGTATTTTCACAATAAAAGAATAATGATCCAGTAAGTATCCTATGCTAAGCTCTAGAGTTATAAGGATTTCAGTGTATTTTAATAAAAGTGGTTATTACTATTTATACTAACTAATGAGAGTATTTCATAGGACATGGAAGAACATAATATATTCAAAGAAAATTACAATTTATGTTTTTTCAAACCTAGAAAAGAATGGAAAACTTTTAGTGGTTTATGTTCAATGATCTATAATAATTGCAGAAGTTAAAAAGTTTTTCCAAATGGTCTGTCAATTTCCTGGCTTAAAAAAGAGACCAAAAAGCTAGGAGTTTATTTAGATGTGTAATTTTATTGTTCTAAACCAAGATCCCTATTGGAATCAATACAGTATAGCAGCTTTGCACATTAACTTTGTACTACCCAGGAAATTTGATCCCCAATTGTAATTTAATGTGTATTTTATCCTAGGTTTCAGACGTTTTAATTTTGCCCACCTGAAAAATTAGGATGAAAACTATTATGTATACCTCAAAATGCAGTCACGAGAACTGCATAGTTAGTATCTAGAAGTACTATGTAAATATAAAACTAAAATGGATATAAAACTAAAATGGATATAAATACTGTTTTTCAAAAATGCAGACTCTCTCAAATTTACATATTTGATTACATATCAGATTACTGCTTCATTCTTTAATTCAGTATTGAGTACAAAGTTACATATTTAGTAGACACTTAACAGATGTATATATATGAATATATACATATATTTCATATTTATTTATATCTTTCTCTATATATGGGAAATAAATTTCTTTTCTGTATGTATTTTAATTGTAAAAATACTGTACAAAGTTACATGAGAAAGGTAATAAGTACATTGTTACTTCCTCCTTGTTTTTCCCCTACTATCCCTTCCTTCCCCACCTCCCCAACTCCTCCCTAACCTTCCAAGTTTAAAGTTCATTTTCAACATAGTGCCTTGAATATCTCATTGTTACAATGAGTCACAAAGAATTTCAGCATTTTAATATAGTAAATGTAAAAACATATAATTATAATTATTATTGCAATTATCAATTGTAATGATTATAACAATCTTTTATAAATTGTTATAAATAATAATCATAATAAATATATTATAATTATTATGTTTTTACTAAGTTCTTTTCAGCCAGAGATTGTTGACAAATCAAGGTTAAGTACTTTTTATGAGAAGGGAAGACCAATTTTAGTTCTTCAGTTGAAATAAAACTTTTCACATTCACCTTCTAAACAGACACTACCAATTTTATCTATAATAAATTTAAGAAAAGCTGTAATTGAATTTATCATGAATACTTATTTCAGATAATTCATAAAATTTGACGATTCATAACTAAATGAAAAGCATTCTAATTAGTATTAAAATTATGGGATCCAGGCATATGTCTATCTAGTAGCCAAATTAAACAATGGATCTAAATAATAAAGTCCTTTTCAGTAGTAGATGGACCATGGACAATCTTTTCTCTTAAGAATGATTCAGCGTATTGCTTCCATTAACTGATGTTTTTTAAATAGATGATTTATGCTTGGTATGGTGTTGCACACGCACAAATCGTAGTTAAACAGCAGGCAAAGGTGGCAATCTGAGGCCAGCCCCAGGAAGAATTAAGAAGTTATCTGGAAATAAACCAAAGAGACATGAGACTCAAGTGGCAGAGTGCTAGCAGAGCAAGTGAAGGCACTGAGTTCCAACTCCAGTACTATTTTATTGAAAACAAAAGACAAAAAAAAAACACAAAAAACAAAAAAACAGCCCATAGAATGGGTGATTTGATGTGGGGCAGTGTTTCTTATTGCTGAGGATAATGTGTGGGAAGACATTTAGAACATTAGAAAATTCAGGAAGTATGCCCACTATTCTGTCTTTGTTAAATGACTCTCTACACATGTAGCTTAATGTAATCCCCCAAATTATGTTGATAATTAAACATGTTATAAATTCTTTTTTCCATATTCTTCTGCTTTCAGCATTCAAGCAGATCTCACTGAACTTTGTCTCCTCTGACCCTTAGTGATTTTCCAGGTCCTACTTCATCAAAGATGAAGCCTGTATTCTTTAACCTAGCAACTGCTGACATGTCTAATTATGAAATTGCCTACTTCTTAACTATTATTTCCTCCTTTCCTCTAATTGCTGAGAGTCAGGATATGTCTTTTATTTTTTCTCATATAAAACTAGGTCAACCCTCTTTGAACCTGACTTCTATCTCAAGACCAAACATTGTGCTAACCACTACGGAGTTCTTTAGAAGGTTGAGAGGTGTCTTACCTTTCTGTCTTGGGCCTTACCATTTTAGTGTACTAAGGCGGGGTCTCTTTAGTGGCAGTACTGCTCAGCTCACATGTGCTTTATGTGGATATGATATAGAATTTATCTCTTCTCTCCTAAGCCAGGTTCAGCTCTCAATTTACAACATAAAAAAACTGACATATGAGTATTCCTGACCATTTGCTCTTCATGTGGGGTACCATGAGACATGCTCATCATCTACCACTAGATTTCATTTGTATAAGTAAATTCTACTGACCCCAATAATAACCAGCTAAATAGTGTACCCTTATTGATTTCATCCTGTCTGTCTGTCTGTCTGTCTGTCTGTCTGTCTGTCTGTCTGTCTGTCTCTGTCTCTCTCTCTCTCCTTGTCCAGGTAGGGGATCAATTCCTAAAGAAAGAACTTGCAACTAAAAGTCCTTATTTCTATTTTCTTCACCAAATGTTAAAAAAGATGTTCCCTTCACCCAGCTCCAAGTTCCCCATACCTAGCTCTCAGTGAACAAAAAAAAAAAAAAATGAAACTGAGTACAATTCACAATCTTTGCATCTTGCTATGTTACTTGAATTATGTAAGTTCAATTTGGATTCAAAACTTTTATGAGACTTGGTCCCTTTTCCTACCATATTTTTGCACCATTCTTAATTCAGAATCATGATTACATTTCAGTAAGCTTTTTTTCTTTTTGCTATAAATTGCTTTACCTTGTCAGTTTATATTCTTTCATGTTGTTAATTTGTAGACAAGAAAAGGTTTCCAAAATGATGAGGCATGTACTATCTGCACACCGGGAGGGCTTTACAAATAGCAGAAATTTAAGACTGTAATGTTAGATCTATCTTCCAAACAGATCATGATGACAATTGTCAGCTTCTGCTGTTGATACAGAAAAATGTATTTTTGCTGCCTTTCTGAATAAGAAAATAAGACCTAGCCACAGAAGATAAATGTGTGCTAGGGACAGGCCTCCATGGCTTCCCTTGTTATCTCTCAGCTATCTGGGGCCATCTATTCTTGAATTGTTTGTGATCATTATTTGTTTTCCCCAATGTCCCTGGAAATGGGGAGAAAGGCATTGTATTGAACTCGGACTTCAAGGTGATTTTTGTCACTGTCCCTTACAGTCCAGCAGAGGGAGCAATATGTCATACAGAAAAGCCTAAGGCTACCTCCTATCCTGAGCTTAGGACTTTGTTGGAGGTCATCCCTGATAGCTGAGGACTCAAAGAAAAACCCTAGTGACAAATTGTGCATTGATTTATGAATTGGGTAGAATTTGACAAACTGGGTCCTAATTATCTCAATCTAAAAATTGCTATCTTAATCCTTTGTTTGCTCTTTTGATGCATTAAAGATTCCTCTAACAACAGGAAAGAGTTTGCAGGGGAGAGAAGCAATCTGGGCATTGTATCTCATGGATGTTTTCTAATGGGTAGTCAATAGGAAACTGAGTATGAAACCTACAGCAGCTACCTTCAGGTCACACTTCAGGCCTATTCCCAACTCTGTCACCTATTAGCTTCATGACTTGATTCAGTGTTATTATAACTTAAATACTTGGGATCCTTACCTTGAAATGGGAAAAATAGTCTGTACATCATAGTGTAGTCATCAATACTCAGGGTGATTTTGGCTATACTCAGAGTGACAGAAGTTATTTACCATGATACTAAGGAAAAGCAGTGGGTTTAGACAAGTTTCAGTGTAAATAAACAAAAAGAGTTACTACAAGAAGGGAAATTTAGAGAGCAGAGATACTACAAGAAGGGAAATTTAGAGAGCAGATGAAATGATAGACATTGAAATTTGGAGTCCACTGTGTGTTTGCTGGTATCAGTCCCCTGAAAGGTGAGGCATGGAGGTAGACAATATCACCAAAAAGGCCTAAGTCAAGCCCAGCCTCCTTTATCAGGTCTCCAGCTTTGACTTTGTCAGGAGAAATTGTTCTTTTCCTCAGACCACAGGGTTTATGAGTCTGAAATAGCTAAATTCAAAGCTAAACTTTCTTCAGGTTTCTTTTAAGAGCATCTCAAACATAAATGGCTGGTGCTGGTGGCTCACACCACTCCTAGCTACTCAAGAGGCTAGGTGAGATCCGAGGATCATGGTTAAATGTAAACTTGTGCAGGGAAGTCCATGAGACTCAGCTACACTAAAAAGTCAGAAGTGGAGCTGTGATTCAACTTTGTAGCCCAGTAGCTTTCAGCAAAGAGCTCAGAGACAGAGCCCAAGCCCCCAAACCAAGACACACACACACACACACACACACACACACACACACACACACACACAGACACACACACACACACACACACACACACACACTAAAATAAGCAAACAAAAAGACCACCAAATATCAAAATATATATTGGCAAAATATATATTGGCAAAGACGTGAATAACAGTGGTCAGAGGTAGCTGGTAGCCAAGGGGGGGGGGGCTGCAATTCTTTTGTTGTGCACTATCTCACCAACCTCACTTTAGCCCTCTTTGATTAGTATACTAATCCTATTTCTTCCTCTGTAGTCATCTGTGTGGCCATTATCCTTTCCTGTCTTGCAGGAGTAACATGATTCTGTTTAGGTGGTTTTGTACATAAACCCAGAGCTGTGTGAAGCTGCCTGATCCAATAATTAGCACAATTATGCAGCCCCGTCTTTTCCCTTTTCCCCATTTCCCTCAGATTTCTCATTTCTCCCTCAAACACAAACAATATTTCTCTTTCTAGGGTCCATTTGATTTCACCTGTATTTTCCCCACAATTTCTTCCATGTGTATGGAAGGATTGTTGCTGTGGCAACCTTCTGTGAAGGAGCTTTAGAGCTGTTATAGTACTATATGTTAAGGCAGATGATAGCAGAGAGGATCATTCTTAAAATAGAAAATTAGCCAAATTAATATCTGACTTTTTTAAAGCACTAGGACTCTAAGTGCAAAAATATTCTGTAATTGCGTTCATCATTTGCTAATATTATTAGTATTATTACTATTTGTGTTCAGTTTTACCTTGCATCTAAAGTATTGTTTCTGCTTTCTTTTACTTTTTCTCCCTAAAGCGCAATATAAATTGACATCTGGTACAATGGCTCTCAAGTGGCTTTTTCAATATGTGCTATAATGAGTGTCTCTTCATTTTCTTTGATTTTCCACAAATATTAGCTTATAATTTCTATTATCCTTCTCTGAATTACTTGCTGGGAAAAAAGAAATCACCATTTTATGGAAGGTAAATTGAATCTGTGTAAGGTGACTCTAAGGTGTACCTGAGCATTGTAAACTCACTGCATTATCGGAATCTGTGATTTCTAAATGTGATTTGCAGGTGGATATAAAAATACTGGATACTGGAAGTAAAGTTTTGTTTTTTTGTGTTATATTTCCTTCATTTATGTATCTCCAACTTGTAAATAGTCTTTCCCTTGTTCTATCAACAGCCTTATCTCTGTTACCCCACCCCCCACAACTGACACACACACACACACACACACACACACACACACACACAGAGAGAGAGAAAGAGAGAAACACACTCCTTCAGATAATGTGAAGAATTTGAAATTTGTACACGTTCTAGAGGGGCATTCTTAGGGTGTTTCTTATGGATGGCTTCTTTTCTACTCACCATCAGAGCTCACCTATTTTAAGTGTGTGTTTCCATTCTCATATTTTTTACCTACACTAGACAGAGAACTCCTGAAAGGAGGAATTATACATAAATGTAATAAAAATTACATCTAAATGTTTTTCACCTAATTTTAATTAATGGCATTGGCTTTAATTGATTTGCTTCGGTGGTACTATATTTGAACTCATGACTGTGTATCTTACCACTGAACCATATCCCACATACCTAATTCCATTTTCTCTTTCATCATTTATCATTTATAAATTAACTTATATTAGTTGTACAGGCTGGATTTTATTGTGCCGTCTCCACATTCTATTCTAGTCGGTTTCATCCCCACTCTATCTCACTCCTTGCCTTTCCATAAAAAGCATCCAAATGGGTTTGCTTGTGTCATTTTCATAGCTGCAAATAATCTATTTCAACACTATTCAACCTCTATTCATCTTACTTTTTAAAATTTAATTTTATTGTCAGGGTGATGTACAGAGGGGTTACCATTACATATGTAAAGTAGTGAGTATATTTCCTGTTGAACATTTTTACCCCTCCCTCATTTTTCTCCCTACCCCCCTTCTCCCCACAAGTTGTAAATTTTCAATAGTTAATTATTTACTTGTGGTTGGAATCATTATTTTCTTTTACATTTTTTCTAGGAAATTACACAAAATCATATGCCATTTATCTCTCCATAAATTGTCAAATATTTCAGTGTCAGATTTCATAGGACATAGTCATTACAAATTTGAAATTTGCAATATTGCATGAAGATTCTGCAAATACATATCTATACATATGTATATATTTCTTGGAAGTTTTCACTGCCTTCACCTTCTACTGCAAAAATGAGGAATTTAACTGAATGGATTCTCACATCTGCTTTTGTACTTTGAATTTTAGATTCTAAATTTAGATTCAGCCCAAAGTCATGGCTATCTTCTGATGTAACTCTTGATATTCTTCCATTGTTTTCTCTTCTGCTGGCTATCCAACAATTCACACTGCTTCACAAGCTTAAAAATGTATATGAACTTGCCATGTCTCTCTCTTTCAACCTAATATATCATCAACTCCCATCTGAATATATTTTTGGATGTTTCACAAGCAGGCCCTATGTCTCTGTAGTAGTCCATGTATGACAGTATTTTGCTGGGTACATTACAATCCTCTTACGCTGTTTTAACTTCTTTAAATAGCACCCAGAGAGACTCTTTAAAATGTCAAATATCTTCATATCATTTTCTGCTCTAAAATTCTGAGCTCTGGTAACTGAACATAAAAAGCTCTGCTTTAAACTGATTCCCATCTCTTTCCCTACCTCCACGTTATACTTATCTGCCTTCTCTTCAACATTTCATACTAGAAATCTGTTACTGTCATATTCTTGAGCGTGCAATACTCCTTTACTCTTCAAGTCTTTTCTTATTATCTTCTCTTTGGCCATACCTATTGCCTCATGACTTTCCACTTTTACTAGTGAAATTTAACTCATTTTCTGTCGTTTGCTTTAAGAACATTAACCTTGGGAACACTATTATTTTGAGTCGTTGCAGTAGCACATGATGATATTACACATCCTGGATATTATATTTTAATATGTGAGCATTTGTTCAATTTCTAAATATGTTGTACTTTTAAAAAAAGTCTGAAAAAGCATTTGAATACTTATCTTGGAGTTCATTTCACCTAACATCATTATCTGACTTTTCTGCTTGTCTCAGACATATACTAGTTATTGCAAATAAGGGCAACCATGGGACCTATGTTTCTTTGGGCCTGGCTTACTTCACTTAATAGAATTTTTTTCCAACATATTTATAAGATGATTTCTTTGTTGCTTTGTACGTTCCTCCCCCATGCTGTAACCCCTGCTTTCATTGTATTTGATGTTGGTATAATTTGTGGAGGGGAAGGGCAAAAACAAACCATTTAAATAGAGATACAGGTGGACCCATTACAACAATGAGATGTACAAGTCATTATGTCGAGAAATAAACTTTACAGGGAGGGGGGAAGGGAAGGGATGAGAAGGGGAAACAAAGGAGGAGGCAACAATGCTTGATAAGAAATGTACTGATTACCTTGCCCATGTAATTTTAACCCCACTGTATGGTATTTTCACAATAAACATTTTTTTTAAAAGTCTGTCTCAGTGGGCACAGGTGGCTTATACCTGTAACAACTCAAGAAACTGAGATCTCAGGATCAAGGTTGAAGTCAACCTGGGCAGACAAATTCAAGAGATTCATATCCTCAATTAACAAAGAAAAAGCCAAAAGGAGAAGTTGTGGCTCAAGTGATAGAGCTCTAGTTTTTAACAATAAAACTTGGTAAGGCCTGAGTTCAAGCCTCATTACTGGTACAAAATAAAATAAATAAATACAAATATTTTACACTATATTTAATGTTCTTTGAAAGAGGAAAAGATCCACTTTATTCCTTATCTTGACAATAATGTGGAGTGCAAATGGCAATAATATATCCATTAATTTATTCTTTTATCACAGCTCATGGAAAGCAATGAAAGACTGCATCCCCAAAAGAGTCATTCTAGTCTGGAAATACTTCTTAGATGTCATCTTGGCTGGAAGTGGACCATGTGTATTATAGTGGACTGGAGAATTCTCTGACTTACTCTTCACATTGTCCAAAGGCCATGACTTTAATCATCTTTCATGTGCAAGAGCTACCATCTTTCATGTTTATCAACAACACGTTTATATATGTGTGTATATGGATGCATATATATGCATATATATATGCATATATATGCATATATATGCATATAGTAGAGTTGATGTACAGAAGTGTATCAACAACAATTTTGACTCAAACTTCTTTCTTATTCAGCCATGTGTAATAAAGCTACATATCACTTTGCTTTTTTGCCATTCTGAAATTTAACAAATTATTTGAAAACAATTTCTAAATTAAGTCAACTTAGTATTACAATTTATTATCAAGAGTAGCAATATAATTCACTTCTCATAGTTATTCATCCAAAACTACAACAACAACAAACATCAATGCAACAGATAATTACGAACACTTACCAGAACATTCTTTCACACTAAGTCCAGATATATCTGCCTGGGATACCTGGTTCTTAAAAGTTTTTTCCCCCCATTTTATGATTTCTTAAGCCAATATTCAAGTTATCTTACCCCAAATTAATTCCATTTGAGGACAATGAAAAGAAATTTTAAAAAAACTTTGCTGCAATATGTACTTGATGAAGTTAATTCTGGCACATAAAATGTATTGCTGTCACAGTGTTTTGTTGTAAAGTTCTTTCTCAGAAGCCTCAAGTCAATCTAATGGCAATTAAATATATATGATTTGATTTTATGTACTAAAATTTCCCACCTGTCTCTTCTGGTTAGAATTTTATGGATCAATTTCTGCTCTTAATCATTAATTTACATTCTTTATTAAATTTATACAGTTGGGTGCTGGTGGCTCAGGTTTATAAACCCAGCTACTCAGGAGGCTGAAATCTGAGGATCATGGCTAGAAGCCAGCCAGGGCATGAAAGTCCATGAGACTCCTGTCTTCAATAAACTACTCAGAAAAATCTTGAAATTGCACTGTAGCTCAAGTGTTAGAATACTAGCCCTGAGGCAAAGAAGCTCAGAGACAGTGCCCAGGCCCTGAGTTCAAGCTTTAGGAACTCACACACACAAAACTTAAACTACTAAAATGAACACATCTTCATGTTAAATTTATAGTTCCATGTTTAAAAACTTGGTATTTAATAAATAGCTAAATGGTAAATATTATGAAGTATAAATAATTGCCACATTCATCTGGGCTTAAATGTTTTCTTTAAGTTTTGCTTTTCTGACAGGTTAATCAAAACAGAGAAAAACTACAAATTACAAGGGCATTTAAAGCTGAGGCTTAATAAATTTTTAGGGCTCATTGAAATACCACACAATCCAGCTTAAATGGTCAAAGGAGCCAAGAATATCTCTTAACCAATTTCTTACTGATAGCATTTTACAGAGCTCACTGATATGAAAATTTTATGCTTAGAAATCTATTCTCAGAGAAACATTACATTTTTGAAGTAGCATTTTGAAATAGAAAGATGCTCATAGTTTGAATATCTCTTGGGAAACCACATGAGTATCCTTCAGATCAATAGAAAATCATGAAACAAGAAATTTAGGGCAAATTTTTAGAAGTGGTTAAAGGATACCATCAATTAAATATTTGATTTGTAAAATTGGCTATTTGAGAGGTAGTGTGGTTTTGTCAACCAATAATAAATATGACTGTTTTCCTTTTGTACTATAACCAGTAGTTTTTCTACTTAAAAAATCTAATATGTATGTTTGTATAAAAAACAGCCTCATGAAAAATGGTTCATCATATAGGTCTAGGACAAGCAGAAAAGGTAAAAAACTATGTATATCTGACCATATAAGATAATGCTAAGTGAAATGAACCCCAAGATAGGGACACAAATATTTTTATGTTTCTTGGTCTTGTTTTTAATGTACTTATAATGTACAGTGTTATTTTTTTGTTTCTTTTGTATGTTGTTCCCCTATGGTATAACCCCTGTTTTCACTGTATTTGATTCTGGTACCCTGCATCTTATATATACATTTTTCAAATTTGTGGAGGGGAAGGGAAAAAACAAAATGCTGAAATAAGGATACAAGTTGACCCATTGTAACAATGAGATGTACAAGACAGTATGTTGTAAATGAACTTTACAACGTTGGAGGGGCAGGAGGGAGGAGTTGGGTTGGTAGGGAGAAAATTGGTAGGGGGAAAACAAAATACTCATTGCCTTACTCAGGCAACTGTAACCCCTCTATACAGTACCTTTACAATAAAAAATATATATTAAAATTCAAAAAAATGTTCGTCAAACAAGGTAAGGATAAAAACAGAACTTTTTTTTTTTTTTTGCCACTATGAGTGCCACTGAAAGAGTAAGGATAGCCGGGCGCCAGTGGCTCACATCTGTAATTCTAGCTACTCAGGAGGCTGAGATCTGAGGATCGAAGCTCAAAGCCAGTCCAGGCAGAAAAGTTCATGACACTTATCCCCAATTAACCACCAGAAAACCGGAAGTGGCGCTGTGGCTCAAGTGGTAGAGAGCTGGCCTTGAGCTGATGAGCTGAGGGACAGCGCCCAATCCTAGAGTTCAAGCCCAATGACCGACAAAAAAAAAAAGTGTAAGGACCATTTTGGATATAAATAAGCAGGCACAGCCACTCCTGCTTTCAACATGTGTTTCCATGGGCATAATATCACAACCGCTATTAAAATCAGTAGCAAACTCTTGCCATATTATATTAGATTATAAAACGAATTGATTAGTCATTCTAATAAAGACAATCTGTAAATCCTACTGTCACCAAACCCTGAAGATCCCAGAGGACAGAGATCACATAATACCTCACATCTGCTCCATTATGTACCCAGAATTTAGTACCTGTGGCATAAAAAGTGCATAGTACTGAAATGGATGGATGGATAAATGAAAGATCCTTCACAAAGTGAAGGATAGATATATTGAAGGATGCTTCATTGAGTTAAAAGTTCTAGAAATCATGGGAATAGATATAAAAGACTGAAACTTTAAAAAAATTTCAATATATGTGTATGTCTACATATATACACATATATGCATACATATATATATATGCCTGTAAATAAATACATATGAATCAAGTAGTATAATTTTTTCTTTTGGTTGGTTGTGGGGCCTGAACTCTGGGCCTAAACACTGTCCCTCAGCTCTTCAGCTCAAGGCTAGCGCTCTACCACTTGAGCCACAGTGCCACTTCTGGCTTTTTCTGCTTATGTGGTGCTAAGGAATTGAACCCAGGGCCTCATGCATTCAAGGCAAGCACTCTATCACTGAGCCACCTTCCCAGCCCCAGTAGTACACTTTTTTTTTTGGGGGGGGGAGGATCCGGTCATGAGGGCCTGAACTTTGAGCCTGGGCCCTGTCCCTCAGCTCTTCAGCTCAAGGCTAGCACCCTACTACTTGAGCCAAAGCACCACTTCCAGCTTTTTCTGCTTATGTGGTGCTGAGGAATCAAACCCAGGGCCTCATGCATGCAGGCAAGTGCTCTACCACTGAACCACCTTCCCAGCCCTGTAGTATACTTTTATCTGCTAAAAATTTCTCAACATTTGGACATTCAAGAATAAATTCTAATATATTTGTATTTCCTAATATATTTAATTTATATACCTGAAAAATAATAAATGCCAACTGTCACTTAAGGCAAAATGACATATAAATGAGCTTCTCCTTCAGACCAAGGCATTTTATTTTAAGGGAAAAATATCTTAAAAGATCTTCTAAATGTTACAGAATTTAAAAAAAAAAGTGTGTGTAGGGGTGTGTGTGTGTGTGTGTGTGTGTGTGTGTGTGTGTGTGTATGTTTATGTGTTTGTATGTGCTGATACTGGGTCTTGAACTTCAAGCTCAAGAAGGCATGCTCAGCCTTCTTATGACTGGTGTTCTACTATTTGAACCATAGCTCCAGTCTGACCTTTGTCATGGTCTCTTGGAATTAGAGTCTCACAGAGCTTTCTATCTGGGCTTGATTCTTGACTCTCTTGCCTTCGAGAATCACAAATGTAAGCCACCAGTACTGTTGAATAAAGTGATGGCTTGACAAGCTCTGCAGTTTTACTTAGTTTAGACAGTTCTAGTGTCATGTAAATATTGTTAATTCTATTTTTTTATTTTTTTATTTTTTTGGGTCCGGTTGTGGGGCCTGAACTCTGGGCCTGGGCGCTGTCCCTCAGCTCTTCAGCTCAAGGCTAGCGCTCTACCACTTGTGCCACAGCGCCACTTCCGGCTTTTTGCTTATGTGGTGCTGAGGAATCACGTACAAGGCAAGTGCACTACCACTGAGCCACCTTCCCAGCACCGTTAATTCTATTTTTTATATGTAACGATATCTTTGTACATTTGAACATTTTTTTCTCTATTTCAGATTTAATTATTCTTCATTTACAGTTTCATTCTGTAAGTAACTGAATAGATGAGCATTTCTGAAATATAATGCTTTCGGGGAAGGTTTCTGGCAAAAGAGAAAACCTGGGTAAAGAGAGAAATATACTAACATTTTCTAGAGCAAGTATGGTTTAGAATCGTTTCCAACATGTTCAGAGTTTGACTTATGTATCATTTTTTCCTGTTCTATGTGTTTTACTGGATTCCATGTAACTCTATCTGGAGCTGAAGCACGCATGATGAAATTAAAATATAAATAGAATCAAATACCATCGAACCAAAAACACTAGCTAAGCATGATGAAATATCCAACCTCAAAAAGTCAAATTCACTCTCTGATTTAGTGTTTAGTGTTGTGAAAGAATATTAAGAGTGTCAATTATGTTAATTTTCAGTGTAGATATAGAATTTATGGTGGTGAGAATGATTTATTGGACTGAAAATGTTCAGGTTAACATTAATCAGTCTTTTCCTTAGGAAAAGAAAAAATATAGTTCTCTAACTTCAGCAGAATAGTCCATTTTCTTCTATGTCCAGAACATTTTTCTCTATATTTTAATAATATATTTAGCTATCTGTATTTCTTTAAAAAAAAGTTTCTATTGTCACTTTTAATATTTTGCATGGAATTTTATCAAAGAAAAGTGGCTCAGGCCTGTGATCCTAACTACTTAGCAGGCTGAGATCTAAGAATCATGGTTCAAATCCAGCCCAGTCAGGAAGGTCCATGAGACTTTTATCTCCAATAAACCACTCAGAAAACTGGAAGTGGTGCAGTGGTTCAAATGGTAGAGCGCTAGCCTTGAGCTGAAGAGCTGAGGGACAGCATTCAGGCCCAGAATTCAACCCCATGACCGACAAAAAAAGAAAAAAGAAAACATACAGTAAAGCAGCTGGAATTCCTCATGTACATGTCACTCTTTCCTTTTCTCAGTACCACTAAACTGCTATCGGTAATATCTTACTATCTCTTGGGTGTAACAACAACAGTTCCTAGTAGCTCGTTATCATTCACAAACTGAAAACGTGTCCTTTAACATTCCATGAAGAGAAAATCCAAATTTTCATCTTTAAGTAAAATTTCAATAAACATGTACTGACTTATGATTATTTCCTAGTTATAGAAATAATATGATTAATTGAGTAAAAAGACATGGTTTTTAAAAATATGTGTACTTGGAAAAATTGCTTTTTCCCTTTTATGGTTATACCAGCAATGGTAGATCTCAAAATGTTTACATTATCTGATTGTTAATTAAGAAGTATATTTAATTGATTTTTAATCATAATTTAAACTAAATTATTTATTGACAATCCTATGAACTGAATTTTATGGTCTTAGTATATACAGATAGCTATATACTATATACAGAATATATTTGATATCAGCATATATATATAAACTAAACAAATATGAAATGTAATTTTTGTACATATTGTATATATATTTGTAGATATTGCTTTACCATGTGAAAAATGTGTAATCTAAAATATTATGTATACAGACAAATATAGGCAAATATATCTTTTATATATATTTTACATAAGCAAAATGTATGTAGCCTTAATCATTTTCCCAGAGTAGCATTAACATTTACATTTAACGTTTCTTTAGGATATTAAAAAATCTTAAATAAAAAATGCTATCATAATATATCATGATTTGTACATTATAGTGAGGTTGAATGAACTATGAGAAAAATTAAAATATCAAATTACAAAGATTTGCAAGTATAGAAAGTACTTTCATATTTTCACACTTTAACCATTGTGTTTTACATTTTAATTATATGAATGTTTGGCAGTAAAATTTATTCATCCCTCCACTGTTATTAAGGTCAGAAATCTTTATCAAAATATCAGTTAAATCTATGTAATTTGTACACTTTAATCCTTTAAAATTCTTAAGCTATTTATAAGTGTAAATAACCACAAAAACTACTTTACAAATAACTTTTAGAAGTTACTCCATGATAACACATAGCAAAACCAAACTATACCTATACTTACTGATTCTAATTCTACTACTTTTTCAGAACAATAGTAGTGCATTACAAAGTCCATCAAAGACTGAGAACAAGTACTACTGTTGAAAATAACAAATATCCAACCTATATGAGGGGTTTTTGTTTGTTTGTTTTTTGTCTTGTCAGGTGTAGGGTGCTGTCCCTGAGCTCTTTCGCTCAAGGCTACTGCTCTAACACTTTGAGCCATTTCTGGTTTCCTGGTGAGTAACTGGAGATTGGTGGGGCAGGGGGGGGGGAGGGGGGGGGAGGGTTGGGGGGGGCGAGGATTGGAAGGGATTGGAAGGGGAAACAAAGGAGGAGGCTACAATGCTTGATAAGAAATGTGCTCAGTATCTTGCTCATGTAATTGTAACCCCTCCGTACAGTATTTTCACAGTAAAAAAAAAAAAAAAAAAAAAAGAAAGAAAGAAAGAAAGAAAAGAAGAAGCAAAAGAAAAAAAAAGAAGAAAAAAAGAGTCCAAGGAACTTCCCTGCCTGAAGGAAGTTTTGAACTGTGATTCTCAGATCTTGGCCTCCTTGAGTAGCTAAGATTACAACGGAGAGCCACCAACGCCGTCTCTAATTTAATGATTTTTAACTTTATAGGGATTAGCAGCATAAAATATGAATATCATTGCTGAACAATTTGTCATTCTTTGACTTTCAAATCCCAGGAAAACTGGAAGTATGTTTATGAAGTATATTTATATTATAATAAAACTCCAGATGGCTTTTTGGTGGTTTATATTTGTCTCTGTTTCCTTTAATCTCCTGTGGACATGGCTTAGCTGATGTGGCTGGGGTCTTTTCCATTCCCTTACAGTGATGATGTAGAATCCCCTTCTAGCCTATCTTTATTTTTACTTTTACTTTTCACTAAGCTTTGTATTATATAAACATTTTATTCTCTTCCTTCCTTCCTATGACTCATAGAAAGAGCTTTTCTCCTAACTAATACTGACTGAATATGGAAGTTAGACTTGATAAATTATGAAAGAAGAACATTAAGGATTGGATTGCTGAATGCATTTTTACTGAGAAATAGGATTTCCAGGGTTCAGTGGTATGTCTTAAGCTCCTAGGAATTTTACTATTTGGCATTTGGAACTGTGTGAGGATCCATGGATTTTATTTGCTAATGAAAGATTAATTTTGGTACTCTGAAGTTGATTCTATTCTGCTTTCTAAACATGTTTAATTTTTCAGTTCCAGTAGGAAGTAGAAAACTGGATGATATTTCCTCTCAAATTCCTACAAACTGATGTGAAGACACTCTAACAGCACAAGCAAATTTTCATTCACACACTCGAAGCTGATATTTCTATCTTTTCAGTTACTTTTCATTGTGTAAGTAGGGACAAGGTAGCCATTGAAATCTACTAAACGTAACTTTTGTTGGCTAATTCAGTTTCACATAAATGGTTGCTTATTATCTTTTAGAGTGAGTATATTGTTCATTCTTCCCTAGCAAATGCTCCTTGCCTCTCTCCAATACCATGTCATATTGGCTACATAATCACAATTCCTACTTAGTGTATCTCTTGGATTTAAATATAACCTTTAATTACTTGCTTATTTATTTTCCTAAAGAAGTATTCAAACTAATTGTGTGAAACATCCAGGATTTTTGCAGTTCATATTTTAAATTAGAGTCAAATATACACTTCAAGGATTTTATTTTAATAAAATATACTTTACATAATGATAATTTTCATGTAGATTATTCCTGCATATTTAACAGTTGGTTATGCATACAAACAAATACTATAAATATAAAACAAAATAAATGCTGCAATTGGATTGCAATTGGATATAGAATCTTGACCTCAGCAAGGTGTAGTAAATATTGTCATCTGTTTTTGAATGATCAAAAATTCTCTTTAGACAATCAGAAACAGAAACAACTTTCTGAATAGCCAAAGTGGAGTTTGTAAAGTTGATTGAATTCCATTAACTAGCTATGTCATATTCTAGTCTTTTACTAGCTGTGGCCTCAAATACGTTGATTTATACACTGTATTTGATTACCTTTAAGGTTTGCAGAATACCCTTGTGACATTTAAATACATTACATATTAAATAAGTTCAAAAGTAGCTGACATAGAAGAATTTCTCAAAAATTATTGATCATCAATTATTATATTTTATGACCTTTATTACTCAAGAACTAATTGTCTGTGGTTTCTCGATTCTTTTTTTCTTTTTCTTTTTTTTATTTTTTTATTGAGAAAATACTGTACAGAGGGGTTACAATTACATGGGCAAGATAATGAGTACATTTCTTATCAAGCATTGTAGCCTCCTCCTTTGTTTCCCCTTCCCATCCCTTCCCCTCCTCCCCCATCCTCCCCACCCAATCCTCCCTGCTCCCCCCACACCAAAGTTGTAAAGTTTGTTTTTCAACATAACGACTTGTACATCTCATTGTTGCAATGGGTCCACCTGTATCCCTATTTAAACGATTTGTTTTTCCCCTTCCCCTCCACAAATTATACCAACATCAAATACAGTGAAAGCAGGGGTTATACTGTGGGGGAGGGACATACAAAGCTCTCGATTCTTTTTCTTACTAAGAATGCTTATTTTTTGTCTTCTCATCTTTTGTCTTTTATCTTCTATGCAACATGTCATGTGTGAGTACAAAGCATCTTGATCTCTGTCACCTCTTACATCATTTTTCCTCATCCCTCTCAACCCCATTTTCCCCCTCAGTTTATCTAAATCCATTTTTATTGTGAAAATACCATACAGAGGGGTTAAAATTACATGAGCAAGGTAATGAGAAATGTACTCAAGCATTGTTACCTCTTCCTTTGTTTCCCCTTCCCATCCCTTCCCATCTCTCCCTTCTCCCTTTACCCACCCCACCCTCCACCCGGCCAAAGTTGTAAAGTTCGTTTTTCCACATAACGTCTTGTACATCTCATTGTTACAATGGGTTCACCTGTATCCCTGTTTAAACCATTTGTTTTTTCCCTTCCCCTCCCCAAATTATACCAACATCAAATACAGTGAAAAAAGGGGTTATACCGTGGGGAAGAGACATACAAAGCAACAAAAAAAATCATCTTATAAATATGTTAGAAACAATCCCAAGGACGAAAAAGCATTTGAATACTTATCTTGGGGTTCATTTTGCCTAACATCAACTTATCTGACCATTTCTGCATGTCTCAGACATATACTAGTTATTGCAAATAAGGGAAACCATGAGACCTATGTTTCTTTGGGTCTGGCTTACTTCACCCAATATAATTTTTTCCAAGTTTTTCCATTTCCTAACAAATGGGGCAATGTCATTCTTCCTGATGGAGGCATAGAATTCCATTGTGTATATATACCACATTTTCTTGATCCATTCATCTACTGAGGGGCATCTGGGTTGGTTCCATATCTTAGCTATGGTAAATAATGCTGCAATAAACATAGTTGTGTTAGTAGCTGTAGTATGGTCTTGTTTGTGATCATTTGGGTAAATGCCCAAAAGTGGGAGTGCTGGGTCATAGGGGAGCTACATTTGGAGTCTTTTGAGAAATCACTTGTAGAATACTAAAGCTAGCTCCTTATATATCACCCTGTACCAGAATCAACTCCAAATGGATCAAAGACCTCAGAAACAAAGCAGACACTCTGAAAACATTACAAGATGGAATAAAAGAAACCCTAGGTCTCCTTGGCACAGGCCGAAATTTTCTTCATAGAGATCCATAAACACAACAAATCAAAGAAAGTTTGGACGAATGAGATTGCATGACATTGCAGAACTTCTGCATGTCAAAGGACATATCTAGAAAGATCAATAGAAAGCCCATGGATTGGGAGAAGATCTTTACTAGCCATACAATGGACAAGGGTCCCATATCTAAAATATGCCTGGAACTCAAAAAATTAAATCCCCCCAACAACAAATCCTAAAAGAAACAATTGCCCAATAAATAAGTGGCCTAAAGACTTACATAGAAACTTCTCTGAAGAGGAAAGAAGGATGCTAATAGACACATGAAGAAATGCTCAAGCTCCATAGCCATAAAAGAAATGCAAATCAAAACAACATTGAGAATCCACCTCACCCCAGTTAGAATGGCTATAATCAAGAACTCTAATAACAACAGATGCTGGAGGGGATGTGGACAGAAGGGAACCTTACTGCATTGTTGGTGGGAATGTAATTGATCTAAGTCCATTTTTACATGTTTACTTTGAATATTATGACTGCACTGACCTGCCATTCTCTCCATTTTCATGACCCCACCCACCTCTGTCCCCTACCCAAAAACACATGCTCCACCTTCCTGGTGTTCTCTTTGTTAAACTGTAAGTTGTTCAAAGGAGGCATTCCATGGGAATCTTCACTTTCATATACCATATTTTAATTAATGTTTGTGTGTATATGTATTTGACCCTGAATTTGTTTACATAAAAATTTATAATTTAGATCCAAAGCATACTTTTTTTTTTCCAGGTCTATCCATTTCCCCCCAAATGATATATCTTCTCAGTGTTTAGCACTTGGCTATTATATATAAATGACCCTGTCGAGACTATAGAAAGATTTTATTCCAGCAAAACTGTGTGAGGAGAACATGTGTTTTATTGAGAATTGTCTCATGATAACAATTTTGGTTCCATTTCTAGCTATTTAATTTTATCATTTTCATAAATGTGCCAAGCCTGTATGATGCTCAAAAATCATATTCTCATAAGCCATACTTAGCCTCTTATTTCATATGTCAAGACTTTCATGGAAGAATGGACAAAGTAACACAAGAATTTAGTGCTGGGCGCTGGTGGCTCCTGCCTGTAATCCTAGCTACTCTGGAGGCTGAGATCTGAGGATCAGGGTGCAAACTCAGCTGGGGCAGGAGAGTTCGTTAGACTCTTTTTTTTTTTTTCCCCGGTCGGTTTTGGGGCTGGAACTCTGGGCCTGAGCGCTGTCCCCCAGCTCTTCAGCTCAAGGCTAGCAGTCTACCACTTGAGCTACAGTGCCACTTCTGGTTTTCTCGTGGTTAGTTGGAGATAAGAGTTTCACGGACTTTCCTGCCCATACTTGCTTCGAATCGCGATCCTCAGATCTCAGCCTCCTGAATAGCTAGGATTACAGGTGTGAGCCACCGGCGCCTGGCTCGTTAGACTCTTATCTCCAATAAACCACTAGAAAACTGGAAGTGGCACTGTGGCTCAAGTGGTAGAGCACTTGCCTTGAGCTGAACAGCTGAGGGACAGTGGCCAGGCCCAGAGTTCAAGCCCACAACCAGAAAACAAACAAACAAACAAACAAAGAATTTAGCAACATTCTAAAGCTAAGTAGAAGTGCAGAAATTAACATTTGTTTGAAAACAGTATTACTGTTAGGAAGTGTGGATAACTATGTCCTAGACATTATGTGTATTATACATAATAATGATATACATATAGCAAATTGTTCTTTATGATGGATCCAGAAAGGTGATCTAATTTGGGGATAAGGTAAGCTTGGTTCTGAATTCTCTGCTTTGCTCTTCTGAAACATTACCGTTTTACCTTAAAAGGATTTTTAAGGTAATAAAAAATCACCAAAAATAAACTAATAAACCCAAATCGCAATACAGGGGCATAAATACATATCATTTTTTTGTCTTCATTGGTTTTATTTCAGCCCTAGTTGAATGCATAGACATGCATGTCATGTACCTTTCACCTGTAAGAGCCTTAGTGTAAGGTATATTAAATAGGTAGGTTTCATTAGGTAGCCGATGAGGAGAACACCACATGGTATTCAGGCAGGAGAAGAAGTTTATTTACTGAACTGCTTCCCAAGCCCTGCATGGTGGAGAAGTATGGCTGAAAAGGAAAAAGGGGCCACCACCTCTGGGCCAGGATTTATCTAGGGACAGGAAGAGGTGTGGTTAGGTGGGGGAAAGGTGTGGCCACACTGGATACAGACATTACCTCAGGGTCTGGGACCCTCCTAAGGTCAGATGGGAGGCATGTGACCGGAGGTGGCCCAGGATGGAACCTAGCAGGAAGGAAGGTGACTTCTTCCAGCTCTGCCAGTTACCTAGGTAATATACTGGGCAGAAACTTAGCCAAGAGGTAGGGAGATGTCCCTGTGCAGACCTTACACTTAGGAGTAATAGGTTGTTTAACAAAAATGAATTCATGATTGTTTCAATTTTTTCCTTAGTTCTGGGAGATTGACACACATTTTTCAGCTTTTGTCTAGGAGAGGAGTTTTCATGTTAGTTGTCTTTGAGAATAACATGGAGGGTGAAGGGAATCACTAGGTTGTAGACTGACAGTTCACTGGGAGTAAGAAAGCAGGTCTCCTGAAAGTCAAACTTCTGCTCAAGGTAATCTGGTGACTTTATATTTACTTTAAAATCTTTTCTAGTTTGGCTTTCCTTATCAGCATCAAATTGTTAAATGGAATTGTTAGTAGCAACTGAGATATGTGCATCAGGAAGAAGAGAGAGAGAGAAAAGGGAGGGCAAAGGCAGAGAAAGAGACAGGGAGACAGAGAGATCAAATAATGTCAGAATATTAGGAGTCAATTTATCCATTGATTAAGTCAGAGGGCTTTTGATTCAGTCATCTCTCAATACTCTATAATACTTGCTGCTATCATGCACCAAAAATCTGCACCTATCATAAATTAAACAGAGGTTTACCAGTTAACTTTGTAAATGAATTCAAGTTCCAAATAGTCTAGACTGGACTCTAATGCAGTAGCCAGCAATCTCACCAACAGCATCTAAATGAGGGCAGTTCTCAAATTAAACTTTTTAACTCACTACTGATATTTTCTCAGACCCTCAACTACCTTGCTTTTGGTAAGACTTTAGTATATCTTCCATCAATCCTATTGATGCAAATTTGCTTATAACAATGTCTTACTGCTACTCACTGACCTGCCCATTGTTCTTTAAGTTGCAGTCCTGCTATCTTAAGAGGAATACCCTCTTTTGCTATGTTGCTCCCCTGCCTCACTTTCCCAAGTTTGTATTTTTCATGTACTATAGTTTATTTGAGACTTTATTGAAATTGAAATAGAGTTTCAAAGTCCAAACCTTACTGTTCTTCAAAATCCCTTTCAGAAGTAGACTTCTCTGGGCACTCATCAACTACTCCCCTAAAAAAGTGAATTCTGGTTAATTATTTTTATCTGCCTTGAATCTGAATAGGTTCACCAAAGTGCTCACTTGCTAAAATTAATCTAATCATTAGGCCATGTGTGCCCTTTTTGTGCCAGTGGGCAATATTCAGTAATAACCTGGCCTTTTTACCTAAACCTTTTGAAATACTTTACAACAAATAAACTTCCTTTCCTCACAACTGATCACTGAGAAAGAGCAAGTCAACTCTACTATCTCCGAAGCTTAAAAATAATTTTAAATAATTGTATTAAAACACATATCAATTATTTTAAAACATTTTATTATTAATGGATTAATATTTTAGTTAAGTATATAGAACTTAATTGGCTTAGCTTAAAGGCAAAAAACACTACAGTAATTTTAAAGAAGAGTTTAGGCCCTAATTGGAATTAATCTGATGATTTACTTTTCATAGTTGATATGAAGTGATGATACAATTTGGAGATCCAAGACAAAATTTAGTCTACCTTATATTTTGAATACTTATAATATTAATTCCTGTACACTAGGTAATCTTTTTTGCATGCAAGGCAAGCGCTCTACCACTGAGCCACCTTCCCAGCCCCCACTAGGTAATCTTAAAGACAAAGCAAGCAAAAAATTCTAGACCCTATCTATATTACACATACAGAAAAAACAATGCATTTTTCCAAACCATTCATTTTTTTAGTCTGTAAATTTGAACTGATGACATTAATTTGATTACAGATTAATCTGTATTATTCTGTCATGAGAGGAATTTATACTGCAATAAGTTCAGCTATTTTAGATCTGAGGCTGTCAGTAGGCCAACTTTGTAAGATATTTTAAAGAAATAATACTTCAATAAAATAGAGACCTTGTTCCTATGATCATGTTTTTGCTTATAGGAAAGGTAAGTACAAATCTATAACTGAATTTCATAAAGATTTTTTTCTCTCCCTGGGATCATGACATATATAGAATGGCCTATGATTTTTTTATCTGAAGATCTGAATGGCTACTTTTCAAATATTTATGACACACAAAGTGTACATATGCATGCATATTTATAGATATTATTTATTATAATTAGAAATTATTAAAACGTATTAAAATACAATCAAACTAAAGATGATTGTATTTCTTGACCACAGTGTGAGGATATAAGGACAAAGTTTTGATTGGAAAACATGTTATATTAGTCTTTTTTAAAAATTTTGTTTATTTTATTTTAAAGGTGATGTGCAGAGGGGTTACAGTTACATGAGTAAGGTAATGAGTACATTCCTTGTCGAACATTAACTCCTTCCCACATTTCCTGCCACTTTCCTTCTCCCCCAAGTTGTAAAGTTCATTTCCAGCATAGTGTCTTGTGAATATCACTGTTGCGTTGTTTCACATTTTGTCCTTTGTCTCTCTATTTTGTTATTCTCCTTCCCTTCCTCTAATGAGATGAATGTATATAAAAGACACAGGGCACCAAAATCAGAAACAGTGACAATGGGGGATAAAAAACTGAAAAAAAGAAAGAGAACTTCACACAGTACATTAAAAACAAAACAAAACAAAAACAATCTTGTTTCCATATCTTGTAGTTCATTTTGATTAGCATAATTTTATATAGTCCAAATAGGGAAAGAAAGAAGATTTTCCCTCTTGCTAGATGGCATGATCCTTTATTTAAAGAACTCCATAGACTACTCTCCAAAGTTACTTGAGCTGATCCAAAACTTTGACAAATAGCAGGATATAAAATTAACCCACAAAAATCAGTAGCTTTTCTGTATGCCAACAATGAGAAGAGCAAGGCTGAAATCAGAAAAGAAACTCCAAAACCATAGGAATTAACCAAAGAGATGAAGGACCTGTATGATGAAAACTTTAAAAACTTGAAAAAGGAAAATAAAGTAGATTTCAGGAAGTGGAAAAACCTCTCATGCTCTTGGATTGACAGGAATAACAGTGTGAGAATGACAACACTCCCAAAAGCTATCTATAAATTTAATGTAATGCCCATCAATATCCCAACAACATTCTTCAATGAAATAGAAGAAGCAATCCAAATATTCATATGAAATAAAAGAAGACCCCAAATTGTAAAAACAACCCTTAGCAGGAAAAACAGTGCTGGAGGAACATCAATACCAAACTTCAAACTGTATTTTAAAGCTGTAGTTATTAAAAAAAAAACAACAACAAAACAACAGCTTGGTACTGGCACAGGAACAGGACTGAGGACCAATGGAATAGAACTGAAGATCCAGACATGATCCCACAGACCTATCATTACCTAATCTTCTATAAGAGAGCCAAAATCAGATGGAAGAATGATAGCCTCTTCAACCAATGGTGTTGGTAGCATTGGCTATACACCTAGAAAACTGAAGTTAGATTGTTATATATCACCCTGCACCAAAATCAATTCCAAATCGATCAAAGACCTCGAGGTAAGAGCAGATACCCTGAAAACATTACAGGAAAGAATAGGAGATAAGCTAAGGATCCTTGGCACAGGTCAAAACTTCCTAAATAAAGATCCAGAAACACAACAAATCAAAGAAAGGCTGGATAAATGGAATTGCATTAAACTGCAGAGCTTCTGAACAGGAAAGTTCATAGCTAGCAAGATCAATAGAAAGCCCACAGATTGGGAGAAGATCTTCACTAGCCATACAATGGACAAGGGTCTCATATCAAAAATATACCTAGAGCTCAAAAAATTACACCCCAATAACAGATCCCCAAAGAAACAACCACCCCATCAATAAGTGGGCTGAAGAATTAAAAAGAGATTTCTCTTGAGAGGAAATAACAATGGTAAATAGACACATGAGGAAATGTTCAACATCTCTGCCCATAAAAGAAATGCAAATAAAAACTACATTGAGATTTCACCTCATCCCACTTAGAATGACCATTACCAAGTAAACAAATAATAAGAGATACTGGTAGGGATGTGGCCAAAAAGGAATACTACTACACTGTTGTTGGGAATTGAAACTGGTTCAAGCACTATGCAAAGAAGTATGGAGGTTCCTCAAAAGAATAAACATTGAGCTCCTCTATGATGCAGCAGTCCACTCCTGGGCATTTACCCAAATGATCACAAGCAGGGCCACACTAAAGCTACCAGCACAACAATGTTCATCGCAGTATTGTTTGCCCTAGTAAGATATGGAACCAATCCAGATGCCCTTTAGTAGATAAATGGATGGAAAAAAGTGGTATATATACACAATGGAATTCTATGCTTCTGTCAGAAAGAATGGCATCACCCCATTCTTAAGGAAATCAAAAGAATTGGAAAAATCATATTACTATAACATAATAGATGTTATAATAAGTGAAGCACTTTTTCATCATGTGTTGATAGGTCAAAGAGGATTGGAATATGTCTTTTCTCAATGAGTAGTCCTGCTCCAAAATGAGTATTTCAAACATACATTCAAAAAAGAGGAAGCAAAAATGATTTTTTTTTTGGTTGGTCATGTGGCTTGAACTCAGGACCTGGGTAATATTCTTGAGCTCTTTCACTCAATGCAAGTGCTCTACCTTAGAGCCACAACATTACTTCTGGTTTTCTGGTGGTTAATTTGAGATGAGTCTCATGAGTTTTCTTGACTGAACTGGATTTGAACTGCCATCTTGGATATCAACCTCCTGAGTAGTTAGGACTATAGGCATGAGCCACCAGAACCTGGCTAAATGGCATTATTTTATATTACAGAGATCATTAGAGATCTATTTTTTATATCATATAGATCACCCATAGAGAAAATGTTAAAATAAAATTAGAAGTTACTAATGCAGTGATGACTAGGAGAAAAACTGAATTTGTTGCTAAAATGCAAAAGAAATGCTATACACTGCCCCTGTGAAGATTCGATTAATGTACACTGCTCTAAAATAAGGAAGATTCGATTAATGTACACTGCTCTAAACTAAAAATGCTATACAACTTCAGCATAGTAGATAAAATTTTATATATGGTTGTTCTAGCAGAACTATTATAATGTCTGTAAATCAACTTCTACTCACAGTTCTTCAACTCACACCTCTTGTGTTTAAATATATTTTATTATTTATCTTATTTTTCTCTAACAATGTAAAAATCTAGATAGAATTTTTGATTAGCACCAATATATGGCTACTGGAAACCTTGAAATTATTTCACCTAGTCATGTCAATCAACAGTGGTTCACACCTGTAATTTAAGAGATTTAGAAGGCTGAGATCAGAAGCCAACCAAGTTATAAAAGTTAATGCAAGTCCATCTTCAATTAATCAGCAAAAATTAACCAGCCTGGAGCCTTGGCTCAAAGAGAAGAATGTAAGCCCAGCAAGGAAGCTAAGCAAAAGTATGAGGCACTGAGTTCAAGCCAAGGTAGAGGCACATACAAAATATATATTTTACCTAATGTTTACACTTCTGTTAAAACCTTTATAATTGTAAAATGTGATTTTTTTGTTTTCTATCAATACAAGACCCCTACTACTTTATTAAAATTTTATACATAAACTAAAATACAATAATGTCAGTAATCCCTGAAATGAAAATGAATTAGTTAGTTATTGGTCATGCTCCATCTAAGATACAAGATGGGCATTTTAACAATTCTTTCCTCAGGTATGAAATTTGATGTGGCTATTAGAGAGTAGAAAGCAAGAACATATTGATATGTAGAAATAGAATTCAAACACACATTAGTTCATTATGATGTGTCTCAGTACAAACCTGAGAAACCAGAAAAATGTAATATACTCTCTAGAAATCCAAATAAATAGATGTGTTTCGTAGTATAATGGTACAAAATGAAAATATCATTTTAGTATGGTAGAAATATAGTAAAGAGAAAAATTTGAGTTACTGAAATGAAATCCAGAACAGCATTGCCACATTCTTATATAATGTTCATTTTTCTTCCACTTCCCCTTTATTATAGAGCATTTTCTTTATACATTATTGCCATAAATTACCATGTAAACTAGCACATATCTAAACATGAATGGAAATACTAGTAATAATTAATACAGGCAAAAATGTGTTCTCACTAAGTGGCAAATGTATTTTGAAAGCCTACTTAGGCTAAAATTTAACTCCAGCTCATACCAGTTCTGGGACTTGCTTATCCGCACACATTGCTTGTTTTCTAAACTATCAACTATTTCTGTGAAGCAGGAATAACACCTAGAGTTGTGGGGAAGTCTTCGAAATTGCTATATAATGTCCTAATATTTTGTTTTATTGCTATATAGGATTCCATTAACAATTATTTGACCCCTTAAATTGTTTCCAGTATTTTCCTATTATAAAACAAATCTAACAATGTTATTGCACTTATATCATTTAATTTATATGAATAGCTATTTTCTAAATTCTTAGATATGGCATTCCTGGGTCAAATGACAACAAACTCTCAAAAGTTTGTCTTTTTTTTGAACACATAGAGCCATATATTTAATTGTATTTCAGGTAATTTAGTTTGAAAATTTCAGCCACTGCTGAAATTTCCTGTTATGCCTACTATTTAAGGTCATATTTGAAGAGAATGTTTCTCTGGTTTTAATCCTGCAACGCTTGCTCATTGTGTCTCATTGCTTTCCCCTAACATTTTTCACTTAAATTTTTTATTGTCAAGGTGATGTACAAAGAGGTTACAGTTACATAAGTAAGGTAACAAGTATATTTCTTGTCAAGCTTGTTATCCTTTCTCTTTTGTCTCCTACATTTGCTCTCCTCATCTGCCCAACCCCCCAAGTTGTACAGGTCATTTCCAATGTAATGTCTCGTGTATATCGCTGTTGCATTGGTTCCCTCCTTGTCCTTTGTCTCACCATTCTGTTGTTCCCTTCCCTTCCCTAATTCAAATAAATGTATATACTATACCAGGGTAACAAAATAAAATACAGTGACAACAGGAGATATACCATAGGTGGAATACCATACAAAAGAAACAAATAATCACATAGTACACAACAACAACAAAACAAAAGCATGTCTTAGAGTTTATTTCACTTAGCATAATCTTATACGATCATATGTATATAGCTACTGAGCTATTCTGCTCATCTGCTAAGATTAGCCTAGATGTGTACTATTTATTACAAATAAGGAAACCATGGGATCTCTCTGTTTCTTTTGGTTTGGCTTACTTCACTTAATACAATTTTTTCTGTCTTTCAATTTCCTTACAAATGGGGAAGTGTCATTCTTTCTGATGGAAGCGTAGAATTCCTTTATACATACATATATATATATATATATAACATTTTCTTGATCCATTCATTTAATCTGGGTTGGCTCTATATCTTAGCTATTGTGAATAATGCTGCAATATACATAGTTGTGCAGGTAGCTTTAGTATGGCCTTGTTTGTGGTTATTTAGGTAAATGCCCAGAAGTGGGACGGCTGGGTCATAGGGGAGCTCAAGGTTCCTCAAAAGACTTCACTTTTAAATTTTCATTTGAAGGTTTTATTGTAAAGTGTTGTGGGATAGAATGTTTAGCTTCGTATGGGGAATAAGGAATAGAAAGAGTGAGGTTAAAGAACATAGCAAAGTGAGTGGTTGATATAGAGGAAACAGATTTGTAATTGTCTGCAATTCAGATGGATCTCAGAATCAATTTTCAACTCCTTTCCTTTATGCTTAGCAGAATCATTTACATTTGTTAAGTGGTTACTTGAGGCTCATGATATCACTCCTGAAATGACACTCTCCTCCCAGTGGTGTGTTCCTCATAGTAAGTACCAATTTCTAGAAGAACACAGTAATTAATTATTATTAATTATTTAGAATGGTGTAAATACATTGAGATATAAATCAATACATCATTATCACTACCAATACAAGAGTTGAAAATGCTTGCTGAAGCTCTATATAAATCTGAGCACCAGTAATATAGCTGGCCTTTCTGGCTAGATTCCTTTTTATAAATGTCAGGTTTTGTTTTTCAGTTTTCTTATTGAGTTCTGGAGCAGTCTTAACTGTAAGACAGGTTTATGTCCACTACTTGTAATTTATTTATCAGGCAGATTAATATTATGTATTTAGCAGGAAAATGGATAGACCAAGAAAAAATAGTTACCTTTTAAATATTGGTGGAGATGCATTTGGAAAATACATTTCAAAATTCTATTTTATTTTAAAGTAAGTTATTAAGTACATTTCTTTTTTAATAGTGTCATCTCTTCCCTTGTTTTCTCTCAGTTTTTTCTCTTCCAAGTCCCTCTCCCCCACAAGTTGTATAGCTCATTTTCAACATAGTCTCTAGTGAGTATCAATGCTTCATTTGTTCACCATTTGTCCCACCATTTCAGTGCTCCCTTTCCTCTCCCCAAGTCAGATAAACTTACATACATATTCCCATTTTTGTTTTCTTTCTTACCCCTGTTGGTTTGATATATAAATATGCAGTGATCTGATAGATCTGTAATTCTTATAAAGAACTTGGTTAATGTTGTTAAATATTATGGGCAATTCATCTAGGTCTTCATACTGTAGGAAAGTTTGTCAAAATTGTCTTGCTTTCCGTTTCTGGAATTCCTATACCCTTCCTATAGTCATCTGTGGTCAGTATTGGCTTTTCTTAGGAGATTTCCTAACTCATTGTCAGTAATTTTGTGTATTTAAAAATTTATGTGTATGGTTCCTACAACACACTGAGCTCTGAGACACTTGACCTTGTTTCTAACCTTGTTTCATTTCCCTCCTCTATGGCTGCACTCTTTACTCTTTGTGCTGGTCTCAGCTGGTCTTGCCATTTTTAGTAACTATGTTTCAACTCCAGACCAATATCTGCTGCCTTTCTACTTTATTGCCTGGCAACCCATCTTTTGACCTTTAATAAATGTTTTTCTAGTTCTCTCCCAATTCTCCAAGTACTCTATTGGCTCAGAGTACAGTCTTCTCTTTCTATCTTCCCCTTTTCCTATCATGACCAATTCCAGTCTCAATTTCTATTCAAGGAAAGGCAAAAAATCCAAAGGAGAGTGAAATAGAAAAGGCCAGTGTAGTTATTTACAACCCAGAAGGCGAGAAATAATTTTGGAATGATTTGAAAGCCAAAGAAAGACCCAAAAGGAAAATGGCAATGAAAAGAGAAGCCTGGAAACTGAAGATAGCCCTTTCAATCAGAAAGTTTTGAGACACCTTATTTCTATTAGAGCAAGTATTGATGGGAGAAGACATTACAGCTATTTCATGGTATGAACAGTTTAGAGCTGTTAGGAAGATAATGAGTGGATTTAAATAAAAGATTATTTCTAATTGTTTACGTACAAATTTTATCCTTTTCTAACTCCTTTCACAGCAAACAAGAAGAATCATCTTCTGTAGTTTTTGTCCTAGAAATTTCCAGCATATCACACCAAAGATAGAAACACTAACAGTTAGTTCCATGAAGCCAGCTAGCTATAGTAGGTCAGTTTTTGAGTCTTTTAGATTTCTGGAAAATCTTTCACCCCTCAACATTTGTGACCTTTGTCCCAGCATAGTCCCTTTCTTCGATCATAATAGCAAAGTAAAACCGGCAAGTAGAGACAAGTAAGAATGAAGACCCCTAATATCACTCTACCCTGTGTCTTCAGAGGCATTTGCCTCTTACGTGACCCAGTGAAGAATCTTGCCTTTAATATGCATTCAGCATATTAAACATTACTCTATTGAGGTAGTTGATCATCTACACTATTTTCACATTCACATTCATATTTAAAATCATAGCATTATGAACCAATTTTTGTAGAGACTAGGTAAAAACTTAAAATTTTTCATAATATATGAACTTGGAAAATAAAAATAATGTGATATACTTGAAACATGTTTACAGGCAAGAGTACTATATAGCTGCTTTTAATATCCAAAATAGTTGGTTTGCTATTATTTTCCCTAATAACATTTTAAAAATACTTTAAGTTAAATTTAAAAAGAAAATTCTCTTGATAACTCTCCTTGTTTCTAAACTGGTTTTTCTTTAGCTTAGCTCAACTTTATTTTCATTTGGCCAATGAAAAATGCAGTAAGTTTCCCTTAGAAGATCCCTTAGATTATTGCCATACAGTAATCCTCTATCGACCATCCTTGAAGATTGCAATCTCCTGGAGAATGCTTCCAGGTTACTATGTCCTAGGGCAGAGAGCTCTAATTGTTAGAAAATGTATTCTTATGCTGAAGTTAAATCTGTTTCCTAGTTAAGGGCATTGATTGATTCTACTTCTGTCTTCTGAAGCTGTCCCAGTAATTCTAACCTGTTTTGAAAAAAAAATAAGCCTTCACTCTTCTAATAGAGGATTTAAAATAAGCCTAATCAAGGCAATACATTTATAGATGCCTGCCTGTTTTATCCTGAACTTCATTTATGAAGGAATAATAAAACATCCTCTCAAGACCTTGTGGTTACTCTAAATTTGTTTTGGGATTTAAAAATTAATGTGATTCATGATATTAATTACATGGATAAACTCAGTAAGTAGCATTGGTAAATACATTTTCTTATATTTAAATTTACATTTAAAACTATATGTAGATGTGTGTTTGCAATATTTTCAAAGAGTTTTCTATTATTAATTATGTATGATATTCCTATTTGGGTATGCATTACATGGTTATTATTTATAGAGAGTGAAGCTTGTGATTACCTTCACTTCTGTATCTGTAAAAATATGTTAAAATTATTATTACTATTATTACTATTATTATTATCAGCTCTTGAAAGGAGAAACACTTTTTGCTATGCTAACCTTTTAAATGTCAGCCCAGCAGGAGAATTTTTGGAGAGCTCTGAATAACAGAAAACACAGCTTACTAATCATAGTTATCTTACTGGTAAGGTTTTCTTTTGCAAATACTGTTATAAACAGTTCCAAATATGACAAAATTGCCAAAAAAAAGGTTCCAAATCGTATTTGAAGTATTTCTCCTCAATTTGGGAGTAAAAAAATTAACCTGATATTTATTTTGGAGCATACTGAAAATATAAGGCTGTCTAAATTTAAAATTCTTGTTGCATAAGTACAATGTTTAGCAGTGCAGTACTGTTGTAAGATGAAATACTTAGCTTCCCACTTTATAGGTTTTTAAAAATGAAGTTAAATAAACTTGTATTCCTATGGCTAGTAATTTTACTTCTTGCCATCATTCTCTGATGTGGATTTATATTTAGAGTTTTACAAATTTTTCCTTCTAGAAATGTATAAACATGAAATAGTGGAGGAAGGTACAGTGCTAAATTATATTTTGTTACAGTTAATAATTTAAGGCAAAAAGGTTCACGCTCAAAGTGAGTGACTTCTGGAAGGTCATTATTGTTGTACATTAGATCCATCAAATAGGAAGTATCTATTTACTCTGTCTTTTTTTTGGCCCCAATTTGCTTCTTTATGTACCATTAGAAGGGAGCAAATAAATTAACTAAGAAAAAGTGCATTATATTATAGGCCATTGAATATAACTAGTATTTATTAAACATGTGCTTTCTGGTAAACTAGGCACTTCTATGAATATTTTTAATCTTAAGAGTAAAAATTAGTGTATCCACTATCAGTTGAAGAAATTAAGCCTAAAGTATTACATACTGCATGAAGTCATACACTATATTGAGCCACATTTTATGACTGAGTTAAACTGGTTGGGCTGAACTCTGTCATTGTTTTACGTTATGCTCTACCATCCTGCTGCTGCAAGAGGGTCCTAGATACTCATTTGAATGTACAAAACCAGACTTCATATCAGGAATGTCCAATATAAAGCCTTAGGAGACCACACTACTTGTCTGGCATTCTTCTCATCAATGAAAGTGTACCTTCATAATACTTAGTGTGATCTCAAATATTTTTTATAGAATTAAAATGAAATACTGCAATAATTCTGTGAATGAGGCTGATAACTCTATGTTGACTACATAATTAATGGATGGGGAAATGAATACAATAAAGAAAATCATATTTGCAATAATTAGTGTACATCTAGGATAACCTTAGCAGATGAGCAGATAGTTCCAGATGAGCAGATAGCTCATTAGCTACATACATATGACCATATAAGATGTTGCTAAGCAAAATGAACTCCAAGTCATGAACACAAGACTTGCTGTTGTTGTTTTTAATCTACTATGCAATTTCTTGTTTCTTTTGTATCCCTGATGTCATTGTATGTGATTTTATACCCAGGTATTATATATATGTTTATCTGAATCAGGGAAGAAAAAGGGAACAACCAACAGAATGGTGAGTTAGAGGACAAGGGGGAACCAATGCAAATATACTTATTACCTTACTTAACTGTAACCTCTCTGTACATCACCTTGACAATAAAAAAAACACCTAAGGTTGTATGGGTAATCAAATGAAAAATTTTGGAGTTTTAAGTTTCTCTTGGCCCTGTCCTTCTCTCTGGAGGTTTTACGCCATTTTGTTGTACATATTGTTTACTTTTTTTTCCATTTCAAAATTTTTCTTTTCTTTCTCTTTCTTTCTCTTCTGTTTTTCTCCCTTTCCTTCCTTCTCTCTCAACGCACACACACATGAACATACACACACACATGCTCATGCACACTCATATGCACACACTTAAGCATGCTTCCTTAACCCAGTAACGTAGGTTTGGACAAAGTGACCAGAGTACTACATTCTTTAAATGGTATAGATAAAAAAAATCTACACAGGATATGTTTAATTTATTCCTCAAGTGTTACTTAAAATATTAATACAAAGATTATAAATTTATGTTCATTATGATTGATATTTCAAACTTCAATTTTTGTGGCAAAATGTATTTTTAAAACTCAATGAATTGACTAAAGCAACATAAACTCGACGTAATTTACTATACCATTTATAGATAATATTGTTAAAAACTGATCAGGGATGTGTTGCTCAAGATCTTATGACATGGTGCAGTTGTCTTTTTCAGCTCTGAATTTGGATCTCTCTCTGAATTGTTGCTGATGTGCTGTTTGATGCAAAGAACATATATTCCGGTGTGTTTGAAAACCTCAAAACAAAACTGAGTAACATTTTAAAATGATTCACTTTTCTACCTTTATATGTAAACTGCGACATGACAAATGATCAGTGTGCTTTAGGCATGAATCTTTCAAAATAGTTCTGACTAAGAACTATTTCTTCCTCTAAGAACTATAAGAATATACAGTTTCAACAAATATCCTGTCCTTGTAGAAAAGGCTGGGTGATTCAGTATTTTGCTCAGTTCAGTGATTACCTGAAATGCCTCTAGATTCCAAAAATGAGTTTAGGGGGTTCATCTCTGGGTGAGTGTGTCTTAGAATCTTACCCAGGAATGAAGGGACCATTGCACATTCAGATACATGGTGGAAACAGTACTGTAATCATAGCAAACATAATGAATACTTCAATGACTTTTAAAACTACACCCAAGCAAGCACCATTCTTTGTGCAGGGCAATACTGGGGACTGAACTCAAGACTCTTATGCAAGTACTACACAGTTTGAGTCAGGCTTGCAGTCTCCAACTCACTCATTCTTTTCTTTCCTTTTGTAAGAAGTTTATTTTTTATTTTTTCTTGTTTTATTTATTTTTGTATGTATTTTTATTGTAAAGATACTGTGCACAGGGTTTACAGCTACATGAGTAAGGAATGAGAACATTTCCTATCAAGCACTGTTAACTCCTCCTTTGTTTTCCCCCTACCATCATTTCCCTCCCCACCTCCCCAACTCCTCCTCTCCCACCCTCCCCCCGAAGTTGTAAAATTAGTTTGCAGCATAGTGTCTTGTACATCTCATTGTTACAATGGGTCAACCTGTATTCTTCTTTCAGTATTTTGTTATTTCCCTTCCCCTTCCCAAATTAGAAAAAATGTATATACAAGATGCAGGGCACCAGAATCAAATACAGAGAAAAAAAGGGGTTATACCATGGTTGGAAGAACATACAATAAAACCACACAGTACATTATAAGTACATTAAAAACAAGAGCAAGAAAGATAAAACCTCTGGTGTCCCTATCTTGGGGTTCATTTTGCTTAGCATCATCTTATATGGTCATATGTACATAGCTTTTGATCTCTTCTGCTTGTCCTAGGCATATACCAGTTATTGCAAATAAGGGAAAACATGGGAACTATGTTCCTTTGGGCCTGGCTTACTTCAATTATAATTGTTTTCAAGTCTTTCCATTTCCTAACAAAAGGGGCAGTGTCATTCTTTTGGATGGAGGCATAGAATTCCTCTCAGTAGATGAATAGATCAAGAAAATGTGATATATATATATATCACATATATATCACATTGTATATATATATATATATATATATATATACACAATGGAATTCAATTCACTCATTCTTAATATTCAAGAATCAGAGTGTAATTTAGAATTTATAGGATTAAAGCTTTTTTCCTTGAGTTCAAGGAACGCAGGTAGAAGGCCTGGCCACAGACAATGCTTGAACAATAGTGATACTTACAAAAAAATGGTCTTTTTTATATATTGGACTAAAATAAGAGTATCACATTGCATATAAATTTAAATCTTATTATATAATATATAGTTTACATATGATCATATTTATATATTATATAATTATACATAATTCCAAAAGGATTTATTATTTTATAATAATTATATAGTATAATTATACTATATAATTATATTATTTAATAAATAATAATAATAATTCCTTTTGGAGACAAGGTCTTGCTATGCTGCCCAGGCTGGCTTTGACATTTGGTCTCAGTAGATCCTGTAGTATCAGCCTGTGGTGTAGCTGAGATTGCAATTGTGATGCCATCAAACCCACTCCAAATCACATTTTTCAATAAAGTATATCTGTATGTCCATCATCAATTGGTATAGATAACTGAGTAGACCTGTATGGGGTTGTTTTACAGATAAATGGAATAAAGCCACTTACTAGAAAGTAATCAGCTTAAAAGGATTCTAGCTGAACAGTGTCTTGCAGAAGGAAAATATAACCCAGCAATTCTGAATGTATATCACTTAATAGCTAATGTTTATTGTTTCAAAATATATTGAGATGGTAAATACATGCCAAAATTATGTGATGAATACTATTGCTATTCTTATACTCAGAGAAGATACCGAAAACATTAAAATATTACTAGTAAAAAGCGAGTCTAGGATTCTGAATTTTTCTCTCATTCCATTCCCATGAAATTAAACTTGAATTATAAAGTTTTATCTTTCTACCACTCTACTTAATATTGTTTTAGAAGCAAACTCTTTGTTTCTAGGGATGTGTTTGATTCTGTTATTACAAATTCTATATGTTAATTTAGAATAATCAAAATAAAGTGGTCTTTCATAAAAATATAGCTAAAATTTTGTCAGAAAGTGTAGAACACAGAAAATAACATGTCAAGTGCAATTATTACATCATACTATGATCATTTAAAATTAATGATCTAGGTAATTACTAATCAACTTTACATTTATACTTCATTTGAGGTAAACACAATTTGAACATGTATTGACTTTTTACTTTTAGGTAAACAAATGGGCTCTGAATATATCCAATACATTGAATCCATCAATATGAGAATACAAGTATGAATACTTACAAATTTAAGGTAAAACTTTATCAAACATTAATGTCATAAATTTTGCAAATATCTAATTTTTGGAGTATCTTTTAGTAAAATGGGTCAAAAATTGTAAAAGAAAAAAAAGAAAGAAATTCTGAAATATCCAGTCCTTTTAGTTATGTAAAACACCACTTTTCACATAAACTTGTACTAGCTCTGCTATAATATATGCACATTTAATCTGAATTTCATATTGTAGGCACCTTTTTATTAATAAGAATATTGCTAAAAACTTACCAAAATAAACAGAAGTAAACAAAAGGAAGGAATCATTGGTTTGACTAAATATTGTATTTGCTATTGGATTAAAACAAATCAAAGGGCAGATGTCAGATTAATTGACTTGTAAATAAGTTTTCAAGATCATAAACCAATGGAAGAACAAAAGAGAGACAAAATTTTTCAAAGTATAATGATAAATCGTTTATATTATTGGAGCATAAGTCTATCTAGGAGAGGAAGAAAGTAGCAAACTCTTTAAGAAGTTGTTAAGAATTATGGACAAGGCATTAGGGGATTGACCTTGTTCCACACATACCTCTTTGCATTTTTTCCTTTTTCTGTAAAGAATTCTATAATGGGGAGGAATTTATGTAGGGAAAGTTATCTTCTATATGCCCATGTTTCCTGCACTCACAACCTACTCCAATCCACAATTAAACAGAATGACATTGTTCAGTGGATCATGTCTCTGTGTATCACCTGAGTCCCTTGTTTTACTTCTGCCTTGATCATCTTTTGTCCTGTTCCCTGTAAGTTAATATGGATCCTAAAATCAAACCCAATTCTTTCCAATGTTTACTTGTCTACTTTTGTTCTATTCAGTTCTACATCAAAGGTAGAACTGAAGGTCCCATTGCATCAAGCCACACTTGTCATTTTTTCAGCAGTCTGCTGATTTTCCCCACCTTAACAACTGACTATCTTCCTTGGTCATTTTCTACCAAAATATCACATAGCCAATTAAGTGATAATCATGAGTTCCATATTTCTCAAAGAAGTCGAATGGGTATGTGGTAGGAGATTAACATTTTGGAGTTCATAATAAGTGTACAACAATGTTTTTGACAAAGTAGGCAGGATATGCCTTGATTTCAGAAATGACTAGAAGTTTTGCAATTTGGAGTAAGGATTTTAAGGTATTTGTGTGTGTGTGTGTGTGTGTGTGTGTGTGTGTGTGTGTGTGTGTGTGTGTGTGTGTGTGTGTGTGTGTGTGTGTGCTTGCATCTGACACAAGGACTATGAGCAGGGACAGCTTTCACGCAGGAAGCAGATCCTTACATTAGATGATGTTTAATGTGGCCGAGGATTGGTGGCTCATGCCTTTAATCTTATCTACTCAGGAGGCTGAGATCTGAGGATCACGATTCAAAGCCAGTCTGACCAGGAAAGTCCATGAAAACCGGCTCAAGAGAGCAGGGACAGAGCCCAAGCCCAGAGTTCAAGCCCCACGACTGACCATGAAAAAAAATAAAAACGATGTTAAGAGCTTTAAGGAATTAACCTCAATGTGTAACTTAAAGAATTCAAGAGACTAATATAAATCATTTGAATTCTGAAGAAAATTTTAATGCTTATTCTTGATGATAATTTTTACTATTCTAGAAAGACTGCTTCAAACACCCCTATATGTTATTCTCTGTAATCATGTTCAGCTATGATACTAAATGAAACAACTAGGACTTGAGTTGCTAAAGACTGTCTATATATATATATATATATATATATATATATATATATATATATATATATAAGTTTGTCTTTAAATATGATGCTTATAGACAATTTGGCCATCCAATTTATACTAAAACCAGCAGGATCTGACAGCACTTATTTCACCACATCTTCATCAATTTTTTTTGTTAAGCATGTTGTTATGACATAATTAAATATACTTTTCAGGCATTCTGAGTAGCTTTTCATTTGTTGGCCTTATAATTTCATTGGAGTGTTTTGGTCCTTGCGTTAAATCCCTGAAAAATCATAGAAAAGAACATACATTCATCTGGAAAGAACTGATCTTTAAAAGCAGAAAAGGAACACTTAACCAGTTCAGAAATTGAGAAACTCCAGTCAAATTTTTTTTTTTTTTGGTCAGTCGTGGGGCTGTCCCTCAACACTTCAGCTCAAGGTGAGCGCTCTACCGCTTGAGCCACAGAGCCACTTCCGGTTTTCTAGTGGTTTATTAGAGATAAGAGTCTCACAGAGTTTCCTACGCGGGCTGGCTTTGAACCACAATTCTCAGATCTCAGCCTTCTGAGTAGCTAGGATTCCAGGCATGAGCCACTGGCTCCCGGCTTCAAAAATTAATTCTTTATACTAAATTTCCTTCTTTCATTATGTATTAGTCACATTTAGTCTCTGTGAAAAAATACTCAAGAGAAACAATTCAAAAAGAAGAAAGATTTAATTTGACTCAAGGTCTCTAAGATTTCAGTCCCTGGTCAACTTCTAACATTGCTCTGACTTGTGGTGAGGCAGAATATGATTGGCATGGCAGGAGGGCATCACAGAACATAGCCATTCAGCTTGTGTGTCTAGGAAGCAGAGCCAGACAAGAAGGAGCCAAGGACAAGAGATATGATTCTAAGTTATATCCCTAATCATCTCTTCTTCCAGCAAGTCCCACCCCTTAATATCTCATTCAGCCATGAATTCAGTGGGTCAGTGCACTGAGATGAGTAATAGTCTAATGATCATATTGCCCGTTAATGGAAGTACCACCTGAAGATTAATGTATCTATCTATACCTAAACTGTGTCCATTGGATACCAAAATTATCAAGGCACTCTTTGAGCCTCTGTAGTAATATCAACTTAAATCTGCTTGCAATAAGTCTTGCTAGTTCTGTGTTGATCTTCTCCCTCTAGTTAGTTTTAGTGTATTAATTTTTTCAGTAGCTACCAAATATGTAACATACCTCTCTGTCCTTTTCTTAACAAAAAAGAAAATCTGCAAATGTATGTTGAATAATGTAACATTGAGATTGGGTGAAAATCTATCAAAATAGCTACAGCAATTTTATGGTTCTCCAAATGTATTTCCCCAAATAGATTTTCTTTTATAATTCAAACACAAAGCTATTGTTCTTCAAAAGAATTACATACAACTCTATTTTTGTTTTATATTACTAAATGATAGCTTTCTGACTGTATCAGAAAACAAGGGGAAAATGTATTGAAACAAAGAAAAACACACCCAAACAAAACGTTTCTTTCTCAAGGAATCTCTGAATTTATTTTTCTGAGCAAAATTTGCAATAGAATCTAATTGTTTTATTGGTGATGTATGATCAAGGAAGAACTATCAGCAGAATTTTCCAGACTTCTTTACAATATGCATTCCCAATAAATATTTTTGTAAGCTATCTATAAAAATCACAATTCAGATACAAGGAGTCTTTGTACTAAGAAGGAAGACTATGCTGAAGTAACATATTGGGGTTGATTCCTTTCTTTAAGAATTAACATTAATATTTAAACTACTGGCTTGTGTCTTCAAATTATAATCTAAAGAGATTACTTATTAATCAATAGGAGCCCAGCTAAAACATAACAAAGTATGTTTACCTACAGGGCTTGCTAGTATATCACACACTAGTTGTTTTAGAAGTTATTCTGAACGCCTGAAGAATAGAAGAGGACATTTCCCATCTCAGTACACATTACGTGTTCAGCACCATCATTACTCTTTTCAGTGCTGTGCAGCTGCCATCCAGGAGAAACCCATGAGTAGAAAGTGACTCCGTTGGATCTGAAAGTCCTTGAGAAAAGGATAACTTTCTGCAGATGGCTATTTCACATCTTGTAATTATAGTATATGTTCCTACTTTAATAAACATAAACCTGTACATATATATACATACCTATATAGAGACCAATATAGCCATCCTTTGGAATAAGCAATAACTAAGAAACATCTGGAGATGGTTACATGATTTTTGATTGAGTTCCTTTCAAATCAATCATTGAAATGGTGGGTGATAACTACTTAGCGTGCATACTCCAGTACACATGGGCATTTCAAAATCACGAGAATATTTTAAAACATGTATGTTCATGAATGATAATATCCTACAATTTGAAATAAGTCCACATGAAAATGTACTTCTTGGAGGTAGAGAGCCACATGATTTAGAGAGTGACTAGAATCACAGATAAACTGATTCTAAAACAAAAACAAAAATAGATTGAAGTGCAAAGGTAAGTTCTGTGTATCTACTTCTTGAGATGTAGCTGAGCTACAATCAGAAGCAACACAGGAAAGGAAATCTCAACAGGGCCAGTTAGGACTAACCTCAATCTCAAAGATATTTTGCTTCTTTTTGCTTTCTAATTCAGTTACATTCAACATTTGTCCTGACTTTTGTGTATAATGAATTGTGAAATTTATTCACTGGGAAACATGACATTCTCAAAAGTAATGGATTTAAATTTTTTCTGTTTCAGTATGGTGTTCTGGGCTTCTGGCTTTGTGGCCCTAATTCAACCAAAGCAGCTCTGCTTTTACTTGTTAATGCCACCAGTGCTTACTTTTAATAAGGCATCATAGAGCACAGGGGAGGGAAAGGTTTGAAAGCTACTCCTGTACAGATATTTCTATTTTAAAAGACAAATCAGTGCCTGACATGAACTGATGAATCATTCAAGATGAAATTCCAGTAAATAATACAATAGTCCTAGAGAATAAATATCATTGAAGATAATTTTACTGATTAGCTGGTGGATTTTGCAACAGAGACAAACTTGCTTTTCTATTTTTATTAATGTATTAATTATATGGAGTAAGGTGCATTATTATGACATTTTCATTTTAGTGTGTAATTTACCGAGATGATATTCACTCTCTGGCTTATACATCTTGGCCCTCACCCTGCCTCTTCTCCTCTTCCAAACTCCTCATGGTGCCCTTTTACTTTCATGTTAACATCCACACCAGATTCTACATACTTGCCATCATGGCACTGGCTCAATTCATATAACATGACAATCCTAGGCCTATCTGTTTTTCTGAAAATGACATAACTGGATTCTTCTTTGTGGCTCAATAGTACTCTAGTCTGTATATGCACTATATTTTCTTTATTCATCTGAAATGGGCATGTAGGCTAGTTCCATGATTTGGCTATTATGAATAGTACTGAGATAAACAAAGTGTAAAAATACTATAAGAGCTAACTTGTACATTTGGGTATAGCTGGCTTCTATAGAAGTTCTGTTTTTAATTGGTTGAGGAAAAAAGATCTTTAACTTATAGGAAATATTGGGATTGGGATGGCTTTTATATAAAGGAAAGCATAGTGTAGATATTGGATGAAAATCTAAAACTAAAAGTATTTATAACAGATCACTCCTGCATCCAGATATGTAGAAAAGTCAATATCTGTTCTCTCATGACCATTACAGCATAGTGTGTGTGTGTGTGTGTGTGTGTGTGTGTGTGTGTGTGTGTGTGTGTGTGTGTGTGTGTGTGTGTGTGTGTGTGTGTGTGTGTATGCCCATCCTAGCTCTTGAACGTGGGTCTGGGCACTATCTTTCGGCTTCTTTTGCACAAGGCTAGAACTCTACTACTTGAGTCACAGCTCCACTTCCAGATTTCTTTTTTGCTAATTATTGGGAGATGGACCTTTTTGCCAGGGTTGGCTTCTAACCACCATCCTTAGATCTCAGCCTCATGTTCATGAACCAACAGTGCCAAACTACCATAATTTATAATTGTAAATATATTTTAAAAATTAGTTCCTTCATGAATAGATACATAAATCTTGAATATAGACACAGTGTAAAACTTTTCAGCTTTAAATAGGAGAGATTATCATTTTCAAGAACTTGAATAAGGCAGTGCTGGTTGATCTTGCCTGTAATTCTAGCTATTCAGGGGGCTGAGATCTGAGGATCAGAATTTAAAGCCAGTCTGGGTAAGATAATCCATGAGTCTCTTATCTCCAAATAACCACCAGAAAGCCAGAAGTGGTGCTGTGGCTCAAAGTGGTAGAACCCAAGCCTTGAGCAAAAATAGCTCAGGGACAGCATACAGGCCACAGTTCAAGCTCTAAGACCAATTTAAAAAATATAAAAAAAGAAAAAGAACATGAATTAACTTGGAGGAGATTATAATGAGTAAAGCAAATTAGATATAGAAGTGAAAATACTTCATATTCTCACTAATATGTAGAAATTTTTAAAGAAATGAACATAGTACAAGTACAGTGGTGATTATCAGAGATGGGTAACAACAAGAAATGAGAGGTGATCAAAAGGTATTACATGCAGTATGTAGGGTCTAGAGATCTAACGTATTGTGGAAAGACTGTAGTTAATAACGCTGTATTATATATTTAAAGTTTGCTAAACAAGTAGATTTTAGATGTTCTTAACATTCCCTTACATAATTAACTATTGAAAGTGAAGGAGGTACATCAAGTGATCATTTCATTACAGAAGTGTATCAAAATATCTTTCTTTATATTTTAAATTTCATTATTATAATAAAAAGAATTTACACATATGAAAATAATAATATAAATAGTAATAATAACAAGTTAAGATTTTTTAATATAATTGTGACATCCCTGATTTGGTTTCCCTAACTTGAATTACTACCTTTCCACCACTTTTGGATAATAAAAGATTAAGAAGGAACAAAAAGAGAGAAAAATCTTCCTTTTATTTAGCTGTAAGCAGAGTTTTGACTCAACAGGTATATCTCACTGAACTTTTTACAGCAAATTTTCAATTGTTGTGAAAACAATAGGTGATATTTTTATTTACTTTATTGTAAAGATGCTATACAGAGGGTTACAGTTACATGAATAAGGTAATGAGTACCTTTCTTGAAGAACATTGTTACCTGTTCCTTTGTATTTTTCCTATTATCCCTTCCCTCCCCCACCTCCCCCACTTTTCCTATCTACCCTTCCCACCCTCCCCACCTCCCTCTGAAGTTGTAAAGGGGGTGGGGTGAGGGGAGTGTAGCTGAGGAGGTGGGAGGGAAGGGATGGTAGGGGAAAAACAAAGGAGGAGGCAATCATGCTGGATAAGAAATGTACTCATTACCTTGCTCATGTAACTATAACCTCTTTGTACAGTATTTTCACAATAAAAATCTTAATTAAAAAAATAAACCTGCATATTGAGAAAAAAAGTGAATATGGTCATCATTAGTGTTTTATAATTGGTTCCTTCCTGATCCTAAAATGGATATATTTTAATCTGGTGAATACAAAATTTAACATCCTTCATAGCTCACTTGAGACTTGTAATTCAAAACATGCTTAATTTCTGTAATCATGAAAACCCTGCTGGACAAACTGTAAGTAATACATATCTATATATAGATAGATAGATATTATAAAATTAAAGTAAATAATTTCTAAGTTATAGTTCAGCCAGTCTATTAGCATGGCTATTGGTACAGAGGAATTATGTCTCTCCAAAATTTACCTTGTGAAGTCCTAATCTTTCAAACTTGCACATGACTGTATTCAGGAGAGCTTTATAATGGCAATTAATGCTAAATGAAGTGAGCAACATTACACACATGAGTCTCTCGGTCTTTTATGACTGATATCCAAAGTGAGGCAACAGAGCATGAGCTGAGAAAAGGCTGTATGAGGACTCCATACAGAAGAAGCCATCAGCAAACCAAGGAGAGACCAGAGAAAACGAATTGAGAGTACATGCTTTGGAATTCCAAACTCATAAGAAAATTAATCTTTATGATTTAAGACATTTCTCCTGTGTAACTTATCACTGTCTCTATCAAACTAATATAACTATACAAATTTCATTAAGATTCTCATTTGCATCACTACAACTAGATATATAAGCAGACTGCATTTGAACAAAGCAAGTTGGCAACCATCTCTCCACCCTTTCCTGCTCAACAACTTAAGAGGTCATGTTTAAATACTATGGAGAGATTTCCAAATAGAGGTATTGTCTAAATCTATAAGATGAGTATTCATGTATCCTTCTTGTGGTTCTTTTTTAGCAATAAAATCATAATAAACATATGCAACTCCCAAATGCCTAACCTATGGGACACAGTAAATTTATTAAACTTCAACTCCTAAATATGTAAAGCTAATAAACATTTTAAAAGTACCTAATTAACTTGAAGTTTCACACAATGAATACCAGAAAGGTGGAATGTATTTTGTCTGAAGTTGTTGGGCTTAAGTGGAAGAAGGAAGACAAATGGAAAGAGGCATAGTGGGTGAATATAGCCATACTATTCAATGAACATATATGAAAATTGAACTAGGAAACTTGAGGGGATGGGTAGAGTGAAGTGTAGATAAGAGAGAGGGAGAACAATGGAAGCGATGACATTGATCAGGATGCACATCGTCATAAACTGACATGTTGAATTGAAACCCCTTTGCACAACTATATAAGGATAAATAAATCTACAAATAAGCTAATGAGCAGCATACATTAGAGCAAACAACAATCTCAATTCTTATTTTCCCTCCAATCCATTCTCCTCACTCAGAACAATGACTGTTGTAAACTGCCTTGGATAATCACATTTCTTGTTTAAAACTCTATTTAGTTGTCCATCCATCAATGCAAGATACAGGACAAATTCTCAAACAGCTTACAGCTGCCTGACACCTTTTCAGTCTCCTCTCAGCACTCTCCAGCCAATGTCCAGCCATAGCCCAGATTTCTGTTCCTCTCAGTTTACTACATTCCTGCTTCTATTCATCTGCTCTCCTTTGTTTCTGGTTTAACTTTCCTCAACTATGTTATGCTCCTCTAATGTCAGTGTTGTGACTTAAAGGACTCTCCAGATGGATTTTACGGATTCAGATCCTGTCCTGTCACTATTATGGGAATTAATTTTTTTTCTACTCTGGCTTTCTAATCCTATGATGATTAAACTAATATTAAAACAACCTTCTTGGATTATTAACTTAATGAATAATTTAACACATGTAAAGAGAGCACCATTTGACCCATTTGTTGTAAGCACTCACTTAAGTGTCAGTTACTAATTTTCAGTACTGACTCTCCTATTCTGAGGAGTTCTTTCTGATCCTTCCCAAGACAGGTTATTTCCCTCCACAAAGGGTCATAGGTGCATATCACTGTGTTTCTAAGTTCACACCATACTCTGTTATAATAAAATAAAAACAACTCTAATAAAATATTACAATGGTCTCTGTGATGCAAACTATAAAGGGAAATTAAGGTATTATTTTTCATTGTGGACATACACGGATGCTCAGTGAATCTGTGATCCATTGAGTACAACAGTGAATCAAAGGAAAACTGGTGTTTGATGCACAAATAGAAAATGCATCAAGGAAATATACTGTGATTACATGTAACACCATTTCTAGGCAAACACTCTACGACTGAACCACATTCCCAGCCCAGATTGAAACTTTTTTTGTTCCAGTCCTGGGGCTTGAACTCAGGACCAGGGCATTGTCCTGGAGTTTCTTTTCTCAAGGCTAGCACTCTACCACTAGAGCCACAGAACAATTTCTGGCTTTTTCTGTGCATGTAGAACTGAGGAATTAAACCCAGGTCTTCATGCATGCTAGGCAAGCACTCTACCACTGAGCCACATTCCCAGCCCATAAAACCATTTCTCTAGAATAACAATTTCTAATTCTGTCACTCGTACGTGTTTTAAATATTGAATCGACAGAAAGTAATTTTCCCATTAGGAAACAACCAAAACCTGGGTTATTAATACAATTTTTGAAAGTATACAAAAGCAAAATAAGCTTAAAATTCCTCAAAATTGCATCACCCAAGATAATTATTATTGATAATTTACTTAAATTTTTTTTATTTTATTGTAAAGATGCTGTACAGAGGGTTTAACTGCTTTTCTTAAACCTGGATTTTTGTTTTACATATTGTTGAAATTTGTATGGATATTCAAATATTAATCTTCATAGTCATTTTCTGTAATTCATACATTTTCCCATTTTTATAATTCATCTGAGAGATCCATCATTACTTCAGTATGTTCTCACTGTGAGCAAGTTTGTTGGCTTGTAAACCATACCTTGAAGTCTACTTTACTATGATTCCTTTTTGGGGGGCAGCAGGGGTGAGTGGGTAGACAAGGGGTTCTCAGAGCCTCACATTTTATAAGCTGATATCATTACGCAACACCTCCAGTCCTGTTTTTTTTTTTTAATGGTAACTTTTAGGATTTTTTTATTGTAAAGATATGTACAGAGGGATTACAGATACATAAGTAAGGTGATGGGTACATTTCTTTTTGCACAGCATCATCTCTTCCATAGTTTTAAACCAGATTTTTCCCTCTTGGTGTGAGCCTGCCCTGATCTAACTGCTTTAAGGCTTCCTGTTTTTATTAGGATCACAGGTGAGCAGCACCATTGCCAGTTTACCTCCACAGAGGAAACAACTTTTTCTGCCCAGACTAGCCTGGCATTATGATCCCCTCAATCTTAGCTTCCCATGTATCTTGGGATGACAGGTGTGAAGTACTATGCTTAGCTGTGGGTTGAGATAGGGCTTCCAGAACTATTCTTCCCAAGGTGTATTTGAGCTGCAATCCCCACAGTGTCATGAGCCACTGGTGCCTAACTTCAAAATAGGCTTTTGTATATGAGTCTCATTTTAGAATATAGAATTCGTTTTTAGATTTCAAATTGAATTATCAGTCCAAAGTTGTAAGCACTTAAGGAATATTTAGAACCTCTACATAAATTTCTTTCTAAAAGAGATACATTTCGAATATATATATTTGTAGCATCTATATCTCTAAGTGATATGTTTATTTGGATCTATATCTTTAGCTGAGTGCCAGTGGCTCATCCTGTTACCCTAGCTATTCAGGGGTCTGATATTTTACAATAAAGATATCAACCTTTGGAAGAAAAGTCCAAAATACTATATCTCCAAAAAACTAGCCAAAAGCCATGATGGAAGTGTGGTCAAATGGCAGAACATCCACGGTGAGCAAAATAAGCAGAGTGAAACACTTGAGGCCTTGAATTCAACCTCCAGGGCCAGAAGAAGAATAATGGTAATAACAACAGATTATAAAATTAGAAATAAGTTGATACATTTAATGAATAAGACTAAATTAGTCATTAAAATTTGTTTTTCTCTTATATACTTTTAAGATATATGTTCTGTATTGGAAAAAAAAAGAGAATGACATTACTATTGATTATCAATGCTTTCCTTTACAAATTGGAGAGATGGGAAGTGGGTAAAGGAGGCCAGAAAACCAAAGGTCCCATCAAGGCTGCTTGGGCAGGATGTGTCACTTCCTGGGGAGTCTTCTCATTGCTTATTCTAAGGAATTTTCTTGTTTTCTTATGCCATTCAATTAAAGCTAGACACAATAAGATTATGGAGGACAAACTCTTTTTAAACATATTCACAAATAGGTGGCACATAGATATGTGAAGAGCAAATAATAACATTTAGAATAAATAAATTTGTTACCATGGGAAACAACACAGAAGACAAACAACTATAAAACTGTCTGGTTAATGTGTACTTAGAAAATAAAGGGCTATTGCAATATTTTTATGGCCAGGACTAGTGACCCATGATTAAATACTGCCTTCTCTATTCTTCCTCTTTATGTTATGTAAAGCTTGTGATCCTGTTTATGGAAACTTCAACAGTTGCTTATCTTTGTCCTAGACTCCCTTTTTAAAATTTTGTGTATTCACAGAAGAGAAATTCATTTCCTGTGAGCCTAATGTTGGTGATACTGAAGTTAAAGGACCCTGCTTTGTGTTTTTCTACATTGATCTCTGTGAGCTACATTTATATTTAGCTCAATTATGGCAATCTTGTTTTCTCCATTCATAAGTTTACTGTTGGGATGAAGAGGTTGTCACTTCATATTGTTCCTATGAAGTTAAAGAAGAAAGAAAATAGTGTATGGAGTATAGATAATTTAATTGATTAGCAATGGGAAATTAACAAATTATGTTGCCACGTTGGGTAAATAATTCTATTCTTTTGAGTTACAGGAACTCAGTATTCTACCAGACTGGTTCATTATATTTATTTCTTTTCCTAGTAATAGAGAAAATGCATATCTTCTCTTTAGAACTCTTTTGTTCCAACATTAACTGTTGATTGATTAATGAGTGACTCACCTCTACACTGATCAGATTCTATGAAGACAATTTCCATTCACTCAATCATAGGTACCTGTAACAGGGCATCCCAAACTGCCTTTTTCCATCACTAAAATATTTCCACCTTTCTCTCTGGCGGCTATGTTTGCAATGGATTTATCCTTCTATTGTATTATAATTTCTGTTTCACAATTTCTGATGACAAGCCTGCCAATCAGTCTCACACATCTCAGCAGTAGGAAGCAGAGTGCTGATGCACGCCATTACTCTGGCAGCATGTATCAGTGAATACTTTCAGGAACAGCTTCTATACAGTTGTTCTTACTACAGGGCATGGTTAATGATGCATCTCCAAGATTTTTTTTCTTAGAGGAAGCAATTGCCTAGCTACAGGACTTGAAAAACGAGAAGAGAGTCTTTGATTATGACATCGTCTTTATTAATTTTTAATTACTTCTATGAAGATAACCGACAATATTGATAAGGTTTTATCTGGTCAATTTGTTTTGGGGTTTCTCTTGCATCATAAGCCAAACAAATTGCTGTAGAAAAATTTTAGAGGAACAACTCATCATATGCTTATATATACCATAATATTTTTAAATGGTAAAACATTTTTGCCTTTCCTTAATCTTGCCTTTGGTTCTAGCATGCATAAGAATATTACTATTGTGTAATATCACTACAGAAGTTTCCATAAAGGACACGACTCTTTTAAAAAATATTGGCAGTGAGAACATGTCAATTACATAAATGTATTGTGATTACATAAAGTCTTATTTTCCTTTATTGCTAATGCCATTATCTTTCTTCTGATCAAACATTATTTCTTTGTACAAAAACACAATTTAATTCTAATTAAAGCCCAGCAGTTTATCCCACTAGAATTTCTGAAGCTGAATATTCTGGTTTCTGGTGTATATTGGTGTTGGCTTTCTTTCAAGGCTAGTTTCTCAAGAACAAGTGGGCTTAACTCATCACGTGGAGATGACTGCATTTCTGTCATGTGTGCTTTGCAAATATACAGCACAACTAATTTAAATATAACAGGCAACACGAATTGGTAAAGAGGAGGAGGATGTATGTATGTGTGTGTTTGTGTGCTGTAAGTACTGAGAAAAGGTGTTTATCCCATATAATTATCCAGAGTAATTTTTTCATATTAGTTGGCAGCTTTTATATTTTAATATGTCTGACAATTCTTAATCAGTTTAATTATCTGCATGTTGACTTATTATTTTAATTAGCAGGCTTCATATTGCTAATAACACCAAGCCAAATTTTATTGGACTTAAAAAATAAAGATTTTGGTTGATTGAGTGCATGTGCTGGTGCATGGGGAAGGGTATTGTTCAGAAATGATTTCATGTAGTAGTTTATTCTATTATGATAGACCCAGCTATTCCAGCTCTATGCATCTTCACATATCTGTTTCTCTTGGTGATGACTTATTTCATGAAAATTATTGTAGTAAGCTTATCTCTCACATCTGAGTATTGTATTACCTCAGAAAGAGAGCCTAGTTTCAGTACAACAACAGCCATCATATTTATCTAGGACACGTAACTACTTGTAGCCACGAGACTAAGATTACCTCCTCATCCCTGATACATAAACATAAACCAGTTTATGTTTCCTAGAAGCACTGTGATCTTTAAATGAATCAAAGAATGTTAAACAATGTTAAACAAAGAATGTTAAAAAATAATAAAATCGTGTATTAGAAACTGATAACAAACATAATTTTAAAAATCTGTATTCCTCGCTGTAAAACATCAACCGCAAAAAGATCTTGGTATTCTTATCCCTTGCCCTATGCTGTAAGGAAAGCTAGCTTTATTCTGAGAGACATCTTAGCTGTTCCTTGTGGTGTTAGAGAGTGGGTGTCAAGGAGGAGTTTGATGGGGAGGCAGAATGAAGAAAGAGTTGGACTATTTCCCAGCTCTCCTGAGTCAGGTCTTCACAGTATGGCTTCATTAATCTCTTTGAAGTAATTTCTCAGAACATCAGACACACATCCAAATGTTAGAACAAAAATACATTTCAAAGCCTAACATTTTTCATACCATATATCAACTTGGATTAACCATATACTTATGCCTTCATGATTTGGACAATAATAGATTTAGGCAGGCCCAGGAGAGATCTTCAGCTAGGTAACAACTACTCTGTCATGAGCGTATGCCATTCATGTTCTCAAGGAGACAGAAACGTGTTGCCAGCTTATTTCACTAACCTGTAAGTCCTCACTGAATAACACTGTTCTTCAGTTTTTTCAGCAGAATAAAACCAAACTTTTTACAGTGAGGTCTCTTTTTAAATTTTTTTTTCAGTAGTACTGGAGTTTGAACTCAGGGTCTTGTAATTGTCAAGCCAGAATTCTACATGCGCCACACCATTTGTTTTATTCATTACTTTAGAATAGGATCTCCTGTTTAAGTTCCAGATGGGCTGAACTGTCTCATGCATAGCTGAGATGATAGGCATGACTCAGTGTGCTCCGCTTTTTGTTGACTGACACATATTTGCAGTAATAAAGGAATTATGCTATTCGTGGGTAAGAGATCTTTCCTGTAGCTTTGTCTACCAATCTTGTAGCTGCCTCCTTTTACCTGTAGTTTTCATCACTGGCCTGAAGTTTCTGTTACAAAGAATAACAACAATAAGTTGCAGGTTTCAATTAGCAGGCTATCAAACATAGCCTTTTACTTGCTCCAATTAACCTAATCATAAATCATTAATTGTAGGTAAAACCAATTTTTATATTGTTTTAGTTATATTGTTTTATATTGTTTGTTAGTGTTTTGTGTTTTTATTTTCTTTTTTGTCGGTTGTTGGGCTTGAACTCTGGGCCTGGGAGCTGTCCCTCAGCTCTTCAGCTCAAAGGGAGGGCTCTACCATTTGAGCTACAGGGCCACTTCTGGTTTTCTGGTGGTTTATTGGAGATAGAAGTCTCATGGTCTTTCCTGCCCGGGCTGGCTTTGAACGGATATCCTCAGATCTCAGCCTCCTGAGTAGCTAGGGCTACAGGCATGAGCCACGGGCTCCAGGCCTTGTTAGTGTTTATTTGTGTGTGCTGGCCCTAAGGCTTGAACTCAGGGCCCAGGCACTGTTAACAACCTTTTGTGCTTAAGTATAGAATTCTACCACTTATGCCACTGCTCCACTTCCAGCTTTTGGTGGTTAATTTGACACAAGAGTCTTCCTGCCCTGGCTGGCTTTGAATCATGATCTTCAGCTCTCAGCCTCTTGCGTAGCTAGGATTATAGGCATGTACTACCCTAACCGAACTTCCTTTGTTAGTTTTTCAACAGAGTTTTTGTTATCTGCTGGGAGTATGAATTTGCTGAGAGAATGTTCTAATGAATGTAATAGCCTAGTCAGCACTCAAGAGCAAGTTTGTTGGCATATGGTTCCATAGGCTAGGAAGTTCAAGACTAAAATGCTGGCAGGCCATGAGGATCCTCTTGTCACCTCATCCTAGAGAAGAAAGAGAACACAGGTGAGAACCAAACACAAGGGAGCAAAAACTCATCCTTTAATATGTATGCAGTTTGAAGGTAAGGGAATGAATCCATCATGAAGTAGTTTATCTATATTTTCAACATCCATGTATTATTATTTTTACAATGATAATTAAAATTCACCACACCAATTCAGTCCTTTTTTGAAAAAAATATTTTATTATAAGGATGCTGTACAGGTGGATTAGTTACATGAGTAAGGTAATGAACACAATTCTTGTCAAGCATTGCTACTCCCTTGTTTGTTTTCTCCTACTATTCCTTCCCTCCTCAACCTTCCCCATACCCACCTTCATCCAAAATTGTAAAGTTCATTTCCAACATCATGTCTTGTGGGATATCATGGTTGCAATGGGTCATCCTGTCTCCTTGTTTCAGCATTTTGTTATTCCCCTTCCATTCCCCAAATTAAATAAATGTATATACAAGATGCGGGGTACCAAAATGTGACAACAGAGAATATACCATAAGGGGAAGAACATATACAGGAAACAAAAAAAATGCATAGTACAGCAAGATCAACAACAACAACAAAACCTCTTTTGTGCAATCAAATTAATTGGAGTAAGCCAACCCAACGAAATATAGGTCCCATGTTTGCCCTTATTTGCAATAATTAGGATACATCTAGGATAAACTTTTCAGATGAGCCGAAAAGCTCAAAAGCTATGTACGTAAGACCATATAAGATGATGCTAAGCAAAAGGAACTCCAATTAGTTCTTTGCATTCTGAGATTTGTCAGCTTCATACATAGGTGATTGTAAGGCCCAAATCTGAGCTGAGCTCAGCACAATGCTCATCTTATTGGGAAACATCACAGAATTAAACCTCTTATTATGTCAGACATTTAGACATACACTATTTTACTAAAGAATCAAGAAAAAAGTCATGCTAGTATATGGATATCTATGAATGTCTCAAATAACGAAAATTTGTAGTAAAATGATCAGAACTTGACTGTTATTATTAGGAATCTATTAACTGGTACCTCCTATAAGTTAGGAGGAAAACAGAAGACTAATTTGAAGAGTCATTGGGCAATTTCATTGACAACTTTTTCTTCCCTTTTAAGAAAAGGCAATGCACCAGCTTAAATAAAATTTTAAAAATAATATCTTGACCACACTTTGAGTAAGTAAAAATAGACACACAGACACAGACACAGACACACACAGACACACAGACACACACACACAGACACACACACACACACACAGACACACACACACACACACACACAGACACACACACACCCCTCTTCCCAATGTGGCCTTTTACATTTTCTTTTTAATTTGGTTTCTCTCTTATCTGTTAAAATCTATGTCCTATGGAGTCAGTATAAGTGCTACCAAAAATGAACAAGTACTGGGCTTATGTATCATGTTCACTGACAAATTTGTAATGGCATTCTAGACAAACATAATCAATTTGTTGAATTTCAAACATAAATACCCCATATCAAATTGAAAACATGCTGTTCTTGTCTATTGTTCAGTGAAAATCAGACAAACTCTCTAGCCTGCAGAAAGCTGGAGTCAATTTGACTCTGTAATACCTGTCCCTAGACAATTAGCTGATAATTTTCTGTTCATTCCATGTTTTCACTCAGCTTGAATCCTTGAGCTTGTTCCTCCCTGCTACCTTCCTATATCAGTCACTTAATTATGCCCCCCACCAATTCATTTTCTTCCAGTTGCCAGAATGAGTGTAGGAAAACCTTCCAACACTAAAAGGGACACTGTGTTATGTAAGAGTTTTTTAATGGCCTCCTACGGCTCTTAGAATTAAAACAAAACAAAAAGAAAGCCCACTAATGTTGACATGTGACATAAATTCTTGCATTCCTGCATGAGATTTCTCAACCTTGCTTCATATTTCAAATACCTGAGATTTATTTTTTAATGGAATATGCAAGTGTCTCAAGGGAGATTGACTTTTTCTCTTATTTTCTTTTTGATTTTTTTCAGAGAGTCTGGTTTGATCTAGTCAACATGCAGGATGGGGTGGAGGAGAACATAGACACTGTAGAGTACAGACAGTCATTATAAACTATATTGCCCTGGATGGGAAACAGTGAAACTGAATGCACTGCACAGTTGTATGATTATTGCCATGGCTTTTCTGGGTTCCCCAAAATAACCAATAGTATTTGCGTATATTATGAACATATAATACATACATACAGTCAGCACTTTGTATCCATGGATTCTGCATGTATAAATTCAGTCAACTGTAGATTAAAACTATTTGGAAAAATCTGCATCTGCAGTTTACATAAACAGAATTTTTTTTCTTATAATTATTACTTAATAGTATAGTTATCTATGTCCTATCTATATAAATTATATGTGACAATTGTCTTACTCTATATAAGAGAAAAGGCAATATTAATCAACTTGCATTATACTCATGAATTGACATGCTGATTTGAAATCTCTTTGTAAATTATAAAATAAAATCAATTACATAAATAAAAAAATTTTAAAAATTATTAAATTGGTTTACAGATATAGTAGCATATGTCTATAATCTCAACTACTCATGAGACAGAGATCTAGAGGACTGTAATCCAATTCTGGGGAAAATGTCACTGAGACCTCATCTCAACATATAAGTCCTATACAGTGGTATGCACCTGTGATCTCAGCTACATGATAGTTGTGGGTAATCTCATGGTCCAAGGCCAGTCCTGAGGAAAAGTTTGACACCCCATCCAAAATATTAACTAAGATCACAAAAGGTTGCTTGATACGGCTCCAGCATTAGAGCACAAGCCTTGTAAGCACAAGATATTGAGTCCAAATACTAATCCTTTAACAACAACATCAACAACAACAACATTGGTTTTCATGATCATGAGATGTGCTGAGCCCCAAATCCCTATAGGTTACAGACTATGGAAAGAGTCACAGTTCAAGTTCAAAGTCAGAATGTTGGTAAATATGGAAGAGCCAATATTACAGATGAAGTCCAAAACTCATCTGGGGAACAATTCCTTTTTACTCTAAAGTGGTCAGCCTTTTGTTGCATTCAGGACTTTGGCTGGTCCCAGAAGGATCATGACGTTTATGGTGCACAATCTACCTTACTCAAGGCCCACTCATTGAAATACAAATACCATTCAAAACCAACATCACAGATACATCCACAATAATGTGTGACTGCATATGGTCACTATATCCTCATTAATCTAACACAGAATATTTACCATTTAATTTGTTAGTGTTCCTTTGTCGAGCCTTTTCACAGACTGTTATGAGTGAATACAGATATTTGAAAGTATTACCTGTGAATAGATATTTGTATGACCAACACAAATGAATAGAATTAGGTTTGCCTCTATTAATAAAAATGAAAAATCACTGGGTGCCGGTGGCTCATGCTTGTAATCCTAGCTACTCAGGAGGCTGAGATCTGAGGATCACGGTTCACAGGCAGCCCAGGCAGGAAAGTCCATGAAACTCTTATCTCCAATAAACCACCAGAAAACCAGAAGTGGCACTTTGGCTTAAGTGGTAGAGTGCTTGCCTTGGGCTAAAGAGCGGAGGGACAGCACCCAGGCCCAGAATTCAAGCCCCATGACCAAGAAAAAGGGAAAAAAAGAAAAAAAGTAAAATTTGAGAATAGTTTGGGATTTTTACCTGAAGGAGGTGTATTGTATGACAACAATAATTTTTTAGACTTTTTTTTGCTTTGTTAAACATGTAGTAGTGATCAATATGCCCATTTTCTGTCTGTTATCAGTGTTGCCTTGTATTCTCAATAATTTGGATTAACATTTTCATAAAATTTTGAGCTTGAAAATGATCTTTTATTTATTACTATTTATTAAATAGGGCATCATTTGAATTATTTGCTTAAATTGTGGTAGAAGAGTAATTCTGTCTGCTATTTCCACCTCTCTCACATATAATCAGAAGGAAAGCATGTGTTTGAATCATGTTCTCACATATAATCAGAAGGAAAGCATGTGTTTGAATCATGTTCTAGCATGAGTATAGGCATGAACAAAAGCTACTTTTAATTTCTACATAGTTAAAATAATTTCCTTAGGATCTTACTCCTTTCAAAAATTTGTTCAATCATCAATATGATCAGATAATATTTTACTATGCTACTTTATTAAGTTATGATTTACATTAAAATATTAATTCTTCTGAGTACTCCATTAGAGACACCTGTTTTATTTATTTTTCTAGGATATCTCAGCCTTGTCTCTATAAATCATATTTTTTTGTATTTTAGCATACTTCTTGGACATATTTTAGAAGTGCTAATATAGCAGATCCTGCTTTAACTATCAATCCATTCAATAACAGAAATTGGATTCCTTCTCTATAGTAAGCAATACAATATAGTCTCAATATGAACTAATTTAGACTTCATATTGTATGGGATCCACAGGTTGGAATTTTCAAACCCATGGATGGAAAATTGCAAAACTATGATCTAGATGGTTTAAAGCCAGGAAGTATAGTACAAGGGGATGATGTATTTGTTTTTTGGTTAAATTTGAGACACTAGGAATAATCATTAATTTAAGACAGAATACTCCTTCTGTAGAACAGGGTAGGGATATGATCAGATGAAAATGCTCTCAAAAAGATCATTTGGCAGGAACATAGTCAAGACTTCAATGAGGAGAGCATGTTAGAGAAGAAACAGAAGCTATTGCAATATTTCAGATGAGTAATCCCTAGCTTCTGAACAAAGGAAATTACAGTGGATTTGAAAAACAAATGGGTATGAGAGACATTCTGAAACCTAAGTGGCAAGGGAAACTAACTTGTCAAATGTAGGGAAATGGAGAAAGTAGAATATGTCGAGTGTTACGGTAAGATTTCTACCCTGGAACAAACTATGAGTGGTAATTCCAATAATACCTCTAAGCAGTAAAGGAAGAACAACAATGAGTTTTGAAAAAAGAATTAGGACTTCAGATTTGAACCTAAAAACCTTGATATGTTTGTAAGACCAAAGACAGATATATACAATTAGAGTCAAAATATTTATTTTTAACTCCAAATAGATCTGACTTGACAAAACAATCCACATGTCATCATGCTAGACATTAAAGTATTAGGAATTTGGGATGAAAACACTTTCAGAGCCCACAGATTGAGGAGAAAACAGTAGCAAGACTGATCTGGCTAAAATTTAAGAGTGTAATATAAACTTCTGAAGGAGGGTTCTTGGAGGAGACCAAGAGAATACATATAAAAACATGAAAGGAAAGGAAGGAGAGAGCTGAGATATGCATTTGGAGTGGAAAAAAGTGTTTGAAGAAATGCCTTAATTACACTGAGTGCCTCGCAGAAATTGTACTTGCCTGTGGTTTCCTTTGCTGCCTTCAATTGCTGGAGTGCTTAGATGCTTTTCCTTAGAAATATTAAATAGTCATTAATTTACCTTACAAATCACAATTACACATGTATAATTTCCTAATGTACTTTCTATTGAATGGTTTCCTTTTTCTATAGTTAGTGGTTAAATGTGCTCACATTTTCTGGGGGAAAATGCTGCAAAAAAGCTTTTAAGTTGATACTATTTTCCTACATGAAAATTTATCAGTCATTAAAAAAACAGAATATCTGGGTAAATGCCGAAGTGGGATTGCTGTGCCATAGGGGAGCTCTATGTGTAATTTTTTAAGGAACCTCCATACTGCTTTCCAGAGTGGTTGAACAAGTTTACACTCCCACTAACAGTGTAGTGGTGTTCCCTTTTGTCCACATCCCCTCCAGCATCTGTTGTTATTAGAGTTCTTGACTATAGCCATTCTAACTGGAGTGAGGTGGAATCTCAATGTTGTTTTGATTTGCATTTCATGACTAGAGAGGTTGAGCATTTCTTCATGTGTCCATCGGCCATTTTTATTTCCTCTTCAGAGAATCTCTCTTAAAGTCTTTAACCCACTTATTAATGGAGCGATTGTTATTTTGAGAATTTGTTGTTGGGGGATTTAAATTTTTTGAGTTCCAGATATATTTTAGATATGAGATCCTTGTCTGTTGTATAGCTGGTTAAGATCTTCTCCCAATCTGTGGGTTTTCTATTGATCTTACTAGCTATGTCCTTTGCCATGAAGAAGTTCTAATGCAATCCCATTTGTCCAACCGTTTTTTATATTTGATTCTTGGCATTTACCCAAATGTCCATAAACAAGGCCACCATACTGAAGCTACCAGCACAAGTATGTTTATCACAGCATTATTTACCACAGTTAAGATAAGGAACCAATCCACATGCCCCTAAATAGTTCAATGGATCAAAAAAAAGAGGCATATACATATGCATATACATATATTGAATTCTATGCTTCCATCAAGAAGAATGACATTGCTCCATTTGTAAGGAAATAGAAGGACTTGGAAAAAATCCTATTAAGTGAAGTAAGCCAGACCCAAAGAAACATAAGTCCCATGGTTTCCCTTATTTGTAATAAATAGTATACATCTGGGATAATCTTAGCAGATGAGCAGAACAGCTCAATATCTACATACATATGACCATAAAGATGATACCAAGTGAAATGAACTCTAAGACATGGACACAAGAGATTTTCCTTTTTTGTTGTTATTTTTAATGTACTTACGTGATTTGTGTGTGTGTGTGTGTGTGTGTGTGTGTGTGTGTGTGTGTGTGTGTGTGTGTGTGTTTTGTTCTCTTTATGGTTCATCCCCTGTTGTCACTAATGTATTTGATTTTGGTACCCTGGGTATTGTATATACATTTATGTAATTAGGAAGGGGGAACCAATGCAACAGTGATACTCACAAGACAATATGTTGGAAATGATTTGTATAACTGGGCGGGGAGGCTTGGAAGGAGGAAAAATGGGAGAAAAACGATGGAGGGGGTAACAAATTCAACAAGAAATGTAATCATTACCTTACTTATATAGCTGTACCCATATATACATCACCTTGACAATAAAATTAAAATTAAAAAATCAAGATATCTAAATCTAGCTACCACATACAAAGTAAAGCATTTATCCTCTGTTTCTCTGGACTGAGTTATTTCACTTAACATATTTTTCCTGAAGTCTTTCTGTCTTTCCATTTCTTCACAAATGCTACATTATCTTGTTCTAATTAATGAGTAAAAATTGATTATATATGGAGATATATTTATCTATCTCCCTATATATATTTTTTTCTGGATCCATTTGTCCATTGAGAGGTATCTGGGTTGATTTCATACTATGGCTATGTGAATGGTGTTGCAATAAACATGGCTGTGCTGTTTGCATTACCTTATCCTGGGTTTTAATCTTTTGAGGTAAATGTACAGGAGTGGACTTGCCTGGTCATGGGTAGTTCTATGTTTAATTTTTGTTGTGGTGGTTGTTGTTGGTCATGGAGCTTGAACTCTGAAGCCTGGGCACTGTCCCTGAGTCTTTGGCTCAAGGCTAGTACTCTACTACTTTGAGCCATATTGCCACTTCCAGTTTTCTGGTGGTTAATTGGACTTTCCTGCCCATGCTGGCTTTGAACCATAATCCTCAGATCTCAACCTCCTGAGTAGCTAAGATTATTGGTTTGAGCCATCAGTGCCTGGCTATATTTTATTTTTGAGGAGTCTCCATACTGTTTTCCAGAGTGGTTCTGTCCCACCAACAGTGTACAGTGGAATTTAATATGGTACATTCAGGGAGATCTTAAATAATACAATCTCTTAGCCAAAATCAAGGTTCAACAAAATAAAATACCAGGAAATGAGGACTCAAAGTGGTAATATAAAGTCACAGGGACAGGCATAGATGAATGAAGAGAAAGAGAGAATTCAGTCAAGGATTCAATGTATAGTTTACAAGACTAAGAAGAGTCAGGGAAGGGGTGGTGAGGGGAAGGATGGGTGAGAATGTTGAAAGGGGTACATTGATCAAGACGCATTTTATTCATAAACTGCTTTGGTAAATGACAACTCCTTTGTACAATTACTTAATGAAAATTTAAAAAAGATTTTTTTAAAGAAAAAAATGTACAGCTTATTCAAAACAACGAACAAAACCACTAGGATAGCTTCAGAGTAGTACTGCCTCGACTCTTTTCCCTTTCCTATTTACCTTGCTTTGCCGTCAGTGACTGTTGTCAAGATCAAATGGGAGTGTAGTGCCACCAACTTCACAGAAGTCTCATGAAGCACAGGATGAGGTTTTATGCAGGAGAGGGACAGTCTGTCATTTCTGTTTGTGTAACAATATGGGCTGGAATGTTGGAGATCTTTGATGATTAATATTCATGCGTCATATCAATGACCAATCAGTGACAAAAGGGAGGCTAGAGGTTGAGTTTTTTGGCCATCTGGCCCCCTGTTGGAGGGTGACTGTTTCTACTGCCTCCTAGAAAGTCATCTCCTAAGGTGGCCCAATCAACGCAAAATAGCCACTGACTTCTGATTGTCTGATTTAGGATTTTTTTTTTGCTGCAATAATAAAGAAAGCAAATTCTACTCAGTGATAACTATGCTTCAATTTTCAGACTTTGGTGTTTCCCAGAGCTAATAAGTGATAAATACTGCCCTGACGCAAGCCAGGGTCAGTGAGCTGAAGCTGTCTGATCTGAAAGTAAACAGCTGACACTCTACTGTGTGCTGTGTTGCTAAGTTACAGTGTTTGGTAGGTTAGCTCTATTAGTTAGAATATTTTTTACTTAGAATATTTTCAGCATATCATGGGCTAGACACAACTTCATTATAAGTTGAGTATTCACAATGAATTCTTTTTCCTCTCTGTTGACTCTCTCCAGTCCTCTTCTCATTCCCTTACTTTTATTGTTACTGTGTGAGTTTGGGTTTTCTAATAAATATCCCATAAATCTTTTCCTCAGAATCCATTTCTATAGTTCAAAGCTAAAATGCTATTCAACAATAAGGACAATAAAAGTAACTTTTATTAAGAACTCATTCATTTTCTATTGGTTTGTAATTTGTTTATGGTATAATAGGTTATTAAGTAGGTTTCTGGGTTTTAATCCATTCAATTGATGCCTCTTTAGCTTACTTATTGAAGTCATATAACACATTTAATATCATATAAACCAATTCTCTTCACATTTATTCAGGGGAGGGAAATTTCTTCATCTCTCTTACAGTCCTTAGCTAGGCATGTGAATAAAACAAAGACAAATTAACAAATAAGAAGTGTACTAAGAGTATTCAGAAAGGAAGTCCTTTCAGAAAGGAAGTTCAGTTTTTAGTTGAAAAATTGGATACAATCTCAGGAAATTTAGGTCCTAGCTGGTTTTGCACTGCAATCCTAATTTCTCAGCCTCCTGAGTAGCTAGGATTTCAGGAGAGAGCCACCAGTGCCCAGTTGTTTTCACTTTTCTGTTAAGGTATGTTGATTGATGACTATATATGATCAATAAAGTCATAAGAATATGTGCATTAAAACAATTGTTGAACATATAATGTGATCAGTGTGTAATGTGCCCCATGTCTGATATTTTCAGTTATATCTAGGTATCATTTTTTATGAGTCTCTAAAACCATGAACCATGCCACTTATCAAATGTCAGTTATCGCATCCCTTGTGAAATGAAGTGTCAGAACCCTGAGACATGTTTAGAAATTATGAAATGGTCTCAGTCAACATTATCCTAGTAGCCATTTCTGGCTTGATATATGGCAACAAACATTTCTCTGGGCTAAGATTCTCTAGCAAGAACGGCTTCATTAACAATTAACAGACTATTTGTGTACTCCACACAAGTATCCATGGAATGAGGTAGGAAGTAAAAAACTAAAGGAAGCAATTTCAAAGAATACTTTGCATATTTAATGCAGATCACTAGGTCTCATGGAACACCAGAACACAGCCTTGAGTCACACCTATGAAGTGCCAAGAAAAGGGCTAATCTAGTACAGAGCAGCCAAGAAAATCAGGCAAGAGGGATTTTTGAAGGAGCAAACAATGTTGGAGGGGAAAAGAGCTGGTTGAGAATTAGTTCAGAAAGGACTCCATGGCTGCAACTGTGAGGACAGCAAAGGGGGCGGGAGAGGTATTCTCAAAGGCAGGAGCTGCAGGAGATACTGGAAGACAGCAGAGTCCAGCTGGTTTCAGAGCAGCAGTGGGGGAATCCTAAGGTAGTCAAAGGAACATTCAAAACATCTTCAAAATGGGAAATCTTCTGTCAAAAAAGCTAGAATGACTTGAGGTTTGAGGCTTCTTAGTTCTTTGTCACTTCATGAGTCTGGGACAATGGGAAGCAAACTCTAGCAGATGACAGGAATGGGCATTTTGGAACTGCTGGTGCAAATCGCTGTGGGTCAGAATCAATGGCTTAGCACTTGCATACCATGGCTGCATCTGGGACCATCTAGCATAGGGCTTTCTCTGCTTGACATTCCCTTTCTAGTGACTAAGACTATTTTGTGATAAAAACAACTATTTCCCAAGAGAACAAGTCCTGTCCCATGAACACTGGGTCAAGACAGAAGCTAGGTCTCTGTCACCTCATGAACCCACTATACTTGGCAGTCTGTTGCCCCATGGGTCATTCATGTAGAGCCACAACCATTATCAGATCAAGGCTGTGGCCTGTGACTCTGCTTGAGAAAGTCAGCTCCTGATGTCCAAGTGCATTTTCCTTCAAAACAGTGCCATTCTGGGTGACTCAACTGTACCTTCTCATCTTTGTCCTATAACCTACTTTTCACCCTAAATAAAGTAGGCATACCTATACATTGGAGCTTTCTTTTTTCTTTCTACTCAGCAAATGTGAGATGACAGAATTATTCCAGAAGGACCAATGACAGAATATCATATAATTGATAGAGGAGATTGTGACTATTCCGCCACCACCCCACTTTCCGTTGGGAGTTAAAAGCATAAAGACCAGACAAAGCCATTTGGGAAATAAATTCTTCTTCTTCTTCTTTTTTTTGGTTGGTTGTGGGGCTTGAACTCTGGGCCTGAGTGCTGTCCCTCAGCTCTTTAGCTCAAGGCAAGTGCTTTACCACTTGAGCCACATCATCACTTCTGTTTTTCTGTTGGTTTATTGGGGATAAGAGTCTCACAGACTTTCCTTATTGGGCTGACTGTGAACTGCAACCCTCAGGTCTCAGCCTCTTGTGTAGCTAGGATTACAGGCGTGAGTCACCAGCATCCGACTGGGGCATAACTTCTTTATTGTTACCACTTAATTGCAATCTTTTCTTTAAATGAAGGGTTTCCAGCATCCATCACATTTTCAGAGTGGCTGGACCAAATGAGAATGGTGTCAACTAATTATTGTCGATGTATAGTTGAAGTCTGACCAAGTAACAGATTTTTACTTTTACTTACTCTGTCTTCTCAGAGAAGGGAAGAGTGCTCATGGAACTCTTGTCCGTTCTCTTGAGCCCTCTTGAAAACCTCAGGATGGGATCAGATCGGCTCCTACTGGGTACCAGGTGCAGGGATTCACCTGGAATACACTTCTACCCAATCAGGAAGCTGGAATAAGAGCATTGTTTGAGTCCCTATATTCTTGTATTTTTGGGGGGTGGGTGGGAGGGGTCCGGTCGTGGACCTGAACTCTGGGCCAGGGCGCTGTCCCTCAGCTCTTCAACTCAAGGCTAGTGCTCTACCACTTGAGCCACAGTGCCATTTCTGGCTTTTTTCTTTTTGCTTATGTGGTGCTGAGGAATCGAACCCAGGACCTCATACATGCAAGGCAAGCACTCTACCACTGAGCCACCTTCCCAGCCCGGAGTGCCGATGTTCTGAAAGCAAGCCTTTTCGAAATAATTTTCTTCCCTTCCCTGCTATGTGTCTGCTTATTTCACTGTAGTTACCAAGGCAAGTAACTTAGAGTCACCTTTTTAAAGACAGAAATATTAATGAAACTGCCATTTTCCATTTTCATTGGAATCCTTCCCATCTGCACATCTGTAAGATTCATGCATTGTGTTAGGCCATCGAAGTCTGGATGAGAGACATTGAGTGTGAGGAACAACACATGGCAGAATTGCTCAGCCTTTGGTGACTAAGGCTTTGCTGCTGGCTACTGGGCTTAACTCCTTCTCCTTGAAAGAGAGACTTTGGTTTTTCATGAGCTCTTCAGTACCTCAAGCAATTTGCTCTTGTCAAGTTTGTGCCATCTCAAATGTGAGAGAATCCTGTGTGGACACATTTGGGAATGATATCGGCATGTCTCCCTCTCTCCATGCCCCTTTATTCCAACTGTTAAATTCCAGAAAATTATGGGAGATAAAATTTGCTCCTCAGAACCCAGTAGTGGGTTCAGATTTCTCTTGGACACCACAATGAAGATGGATATAAATAGGTGGAATTTGGGGCTAAAGTCCAGCTTCAATAGAAATAGTTGCCTTTCTCTTTCCATTCCTTTGTTTTATGATATTTCCAAAAGTATTATTTTTTCCAATTTTCAATCACAGTTCTGCCTAAGGCCACAAGGTATTTAGTACTGGTCACTGTTATCAGTAACTTTGCTATTCCTACAGTCCTAACTCCTAACTTCTTGCAAATTGATAGGGAATAGACAGTATGGGAAAACATACTCTCAGGGTAAGATTTTACCCTTGCCATTCTCAAGATGATAGTTTGTCAGATTGTATTTGCTATTTTAGAGTGTCCCTGCTTTTGAAAATGAAATTCTCTTGCACTAGAATTTGTACCTAGTGTTTCTCAGGAGGTTTCTCTGTGTGTATGTGTGCATATGTGTGAAAATGTGCATGTGTGTGAATGGTTATATGTGTGTGAATCTATGTATGTGCCTACTTGTTCATATGTATGTACATATGAATGTACAGGTTTATGTATATCTATCTTTTTACATTTATATGTGCTTCTGAGTGTGCATGTATGCACATACATGTGTGTTGGGTATGTCTGTATATGTGTGCATGTGTGTGTATGCATAAGTGTACTCACATGAGTGGATCATTGCTATAATATTTTGCTTTTATTTGAGGCAAAAACTAAAGTCAAAACTTTCTATACTGTTTGAATTGAAGTATCAGTGACACTTTTTTATAATAATAAGTTTTTTAATTGTGAAAATACCATACAGAGGGGTTACAATTACATGGGCAAGGAAATGAGTACATTTCTTATCAAGCATTGTTGCCTCCTCCTTAGTTTCCCCTTCCCATCCCTGCCCTCCCATCTCACCCCCCGCCCCCACCAAAGTGGTAAAGTTCGTTTTTCAACCTAATGTCTTGTACATCTCATTGTTGTGGACCCATTGCAACAATGAGATGCACAGACGTTATGTCAGTGGCACTTTTTATAGAACACCTATTTTACCTTTAAATAGCATTGATTTCAATGTGCGTTGTTATGTTAGGTGGATTTTCTTCCAAAAGTCATTATTTGAAACACTCCATGAATGTTGCTAACTGTTATTTGCTTAGCTATTTTTTGACCCATCCTTATCTCTGAATTTCAAAGTCTTCCTATTAGAGTTGTGTCAATTTGTAACCCATGCAGAGTATAGTGATATCTTAGTGGTGAAAATCTTAGTTGGCAAGTGGCCGATCTCTTTGGCTTGGTGAAGAAAATATTTTCAAAGAAACCAATCTAAGTCAATGTCATAAATATAAGGTCAAGCTTGGCACTGGTGGCTCACTGCTGACATCCTAGCTACTCAGGAGGCTGAGACCTGGCACTAAGATTCAAAGCCAGCCTGGACAGGAAAGACTATGAGATTCTTATCTCCACTTAACCACTTATCTCCACTTAACACTTCAAGTAGGGCTGTGGCTTAAAGTGGTAGAGCACTGGTCTCAAGGTAAAAGCTAAGTTCTAGTATCACAAAAGACAAAAGAAAGAAAGAAAGAAAGGAAGGAAGAAAGAAAGGAAGGAAAGAAGAAAGAAAGAAAGAAAGAAAGAGTCTTAATCTTAAGGTTCATTGCCTCTCATAGAATTATTCTAACCTGATTTGAACTCGATGGCCTTAACTAGTCCAAAGCCTATGTGATTTGAATTTTTATTTATTTCTTTTGAGTCTCTTTACTTTCACTTGTACCAAGTGCCACCTTTGCTTTGCTGTATATCAAAGTGGACATAGAGATTGGCATGCCATTGACCTCAATAACAATCATAGACCAAGGAACATTGCCCTATACTAAAGACTGTCTGGCGAGGAATGGCCTTCCAGCATGAAGAGTCTCCCTAATGTAGAGCTCATATTCATAACTCTCAGCTCCTTCTTTTTCCCTTTCCTCAGCCCTTCTTCTCCCCTTGCAGAGATAACAAACTGTTCATTTTCCAACCACTGTTAGGTGTCCCAGAGCCTGACAAATTCATTTCCTAAAATGTATTCTGATGAATAACTACTTCAACATTTTAGTACAGAAAATTTTAAGGGACATGTTTTTGTTGTTTTGCTTGACATAGTTTTGTTGGTATTGTTGAGACTGGGTGGGAGATGCTGGCTTACTTTTGGACTGTGTAAGCCCAATTGTTCTCTATACAAAGTTAAGATTTTCCAAAGAAGTTAAATAGGGTGGCAAATGTGTTTACATCTTCTCCCTGGGCAGATATTATGAGCAAGGTTGAATTAAGAAGAGCAGAGATACAGTATGGGGTAATTTCAGACACAGTCACCATTAAGAGACTAATATGAAAATGGTAGTGGTTAAGGAATAAAAGCAAGCACATTTTTATTTATGTTAAGAAAGCATAATTTGAAACTTATTAACCCATAATATAAAGAAAGGACAATACAGTGGACATCTTTTAAAAGTTAATAATTGTATTTATTTTAGTGTATTTCTGCAGCTCCAAAATCACTTTTGTCATTTGTATTACCAAATTAGTGGTTCTTCATGTGGACCAAACTTTCATATAAAGATAACTTGTGAAAATATTTTTGATTGACCTTAAAAATGTTTTGTGCCAGATCTTCACATCTCTGTCTCTGCAGATGCTCTCCTTTAATCCTTCCATTAAATGGCCTCATGAAGGCTGGTGCCTTTTCTGTCTCATATTTAACAATAAGAAAACCAAAGTGCAGGTCTGCCAAACTCTTAATAGATATACTTTTTTAAAGATATACTTAATATTATACTTTATAAGTATACATTGAATCAACTATTGCAGGATGGTTAATAATATATTATTAAAAATAATACTCTTTAATAATTCTTTATCAGTCTTTAACATTTAAGATATATAACACATTTATAGTTACCTTACAGATTTTACTGCTAGATTTGATTAATGTTTTGACAATGTGTACTTTTCTCCCATTCATCATTTTTTCTGTCTCTTGCTCTCCACTAAGAACTGAAAGGAGAGACAATATGGAATTCAAGAGTCAACCAGAGTCTTAGTTACTTTGTATCTTCCTAAGATGTTATTGGACTTGTTCTGTGTTATCCAGACTTGTAAGTTATTTCATTCTTCCCTAAATTGCAGATTCCAAATCCAATCTTAGGAGAAAATTGCAAAACAATAACAATTAAAGAAGAAAAATAAGTGACACTTCCCTTTCAGTGTGAATACCTACTTGATAGCAGAAATCAGAGATGCATGCTAATTATGAAATGGTTTGCATTAAGCTGTTTAGACAATAGGTTTTTCAGGAGAATCACAATAGCATTTATTGTATTGGTCACTTTTAAAGTACCTAATTAATTGAATCAGCTTAAATGAGTTCTGATGACTACATTGTCCATCTATGTTACCTGTAACAATTGGTATGCAACCTCTCACAGCCATAGGGGCAGTCTTGTCACTCACTGGTGTTGTCAAGAAGCATAAATAATCACTATGTGACATTTTGACACAAGGGTTTATTTGGTGATGTTTGTATCCTGACATTGACAGAATATGTGAGGACATTTCATCAGTCGCAGTTCCAGCCTCTCAGAATATGAAAATGAATATGCACTTGACTGAAGGTGCCAAATGGGATCTGACCTCCATTTCCCATCTCCTAATTGTTTCATACCTCTTTGATTTTACTAAAGTAATTATGCAAAAAGGACTTTCTCCTCATCTACAAAGTTACAAAGTTAGCTCATTACTTGGTAACTTTGCAACATGCTTTTAGCCCTTTTTGGATCTTTTAGTTTGATGTAAAGCAGAAACCCTACAGGAATGTAAAAGTGGAACAGCAACCATCTTTCTATGTATTTAATAGACTGATAATGTCCATTCGTTTCTTTTTTTCTAACAGAGAAATAGACTCATTTTTAAAAGTCTTTCCATGACTTTGTGTTCACAGAATGGACTCCTAATTAGTTGAGATGAGAGAAGGAGAAAAAAATGTTAGGAAATCATTCAGAAGCAATGATGCAGAACCAAGATGTTTTTGAAATACAACTTTACCTATAGGATAATAAAATAGACATATGCTTCCTATGGTATTGCATAGAGTAATTATCTTTTTTTTTTTTTTTGTCTTTCCTTTTTCGGTACTGGGGATCCATCCTAGGACACTGCACTTCCTAGGCAAGTGTTTTGCCACTGAACTACATCCTAGCCTTACAGTTACTATTTTTTCTGTCAATTTTGATCAGTACTTGATAATTTAACTTCTGAAGTTTATATTCCTTAAACACTCATTTTGTATGTAAAAAGAAGGAGCGCATAATAAGTAAGTGGACAATTTTAATAAATTTCCGCCCAACTCCTGAAATAATATCTAGGCATCTTCTGTGATTTCCTAGAGAATCCTGAAGATGATTGGCAAACTTGTAGGTAATTATGAAGGAGAAGAAATTTATGTCACCATTTAAGAGGGTAAAAGAGAAACAGGTATTTTTTCCCCAAGTGAAAAGCTAGCTGACAATGACTGTTAACATTTTCCTGAGAAAAACCGGGAAGGAATTCAACACATGAATGTGTAAAAATAACATCCCACTTTCTAGTGATTTTTTAATTATTTCTGCAATTACTCTTCACCTGCCTTTTGTTATATGCATTGAAGAGTCAAAGTAGTTGATTGCAGTTTGCCTGTCTGTCATGGAGTCCACACAATGATTTTTCTCTTCCATTGGCTTCTAAGTAGTCAATGAAGTGATAATTTAAAATGTTCTCCTTCCCTTGCCTCCTTTCCTCCTTTCTTTCATTCTCTCTGTCCCTCCCTCTCTCTGTCCCTCCCTCTCTCTATCCCTCCCTCCCTTCTTTCCTTCCTTCCTTTCTTTCCTTCTTTCCTCCCTCCCTCCCTCCCTTCCTTCCTTCCTTCCTTCCATCCATCTTTCCAGAAAATATAAGACATAATCTTGAAACGGATTATAAAGATAGAACTTTTACTGAGAAACCAGAAACATTATTAATTAAAGATTTCACAACATTTATGGGCTTAATAACAAAGTGGCCCCAGTGTTCCCTGCTTTGTGTCTATTATTTATGACTGTGTGAGTGGTGAGTATGGTTTCAGTTATAGTCAAAGCAAAATGGGCCCTGTTTTGCTTAGGTACTTTTTAATTGAGTGGAAGTTGTTTCTGTTACCCCAAATTTGCATCCATACTTGCTGAATTCTGGTGACTTGTAAGAGAGAAAGAGCCAGAGTTTGCTAATCCCCACTCTCTTCTTTTTGGCACCAAAGGATAAAGGCTCTCAGAACTTAAAGATCAATAGTGTTTCAGTGTGTAACATTTCCTAGGGAAATTACTTTACCAATGTATGTTCAGTACCCATACAGCAGACTTGCCCAATCTCAGCTTTGCGGTCAGATGTAGCAGGAGCTTTTCAAGAATACTGTTTTTCTGAGTCCTTGCCCAAAGTGCATATAATATAACTGATCTAGAGAGATGTCTAAAGATCTTCTAATATGCAGCTGGGAACTGTATACATGGGAGTACAACTTCACAAAATTGCAGTCATGGTTTTCCCTTTTGTTCTAACCTGGGTTTCTTGCCCTGAGGTCTTTGACTGTTGTTTCCCACTCCTTTGTCACTTGATTTACTGTGCTCTGCTTTATTCACCTCCGCAATCATGCAATCTTAGTATTTGAGAACAGTAAAGGAACTTAAAGAGATGTATTCTTTCTTACCTGTTATAGTCAAACTTATGATCAACACATTTCCTTCTTAGGCCGAAAGGGCTCATGTGATTATACCAGGAAAAAAGGAAACATGATTGAACTGTTCAAGAATCAGTTTGTTAGATTATGAAAGTATTCCTAGCTCTGAATAAGAAACATTTGGTGAAATACTAATAAATTCCAATTCCTCTGACTCATTGAGTTATATGCACTGCATCTCTCTGTAATAAGAACTTGCCCTTCAGCTAGAAAGAGGGCACTTAGCTAACTGGCTGCAGCGATGGGACTTTTCCACTTTTTATGCAGTGTTTTAAGCTCTGGAGACAATTTAGTGAGTTATTCATATCATTGCATTTCTTCTGAATTTAGGTAATCTGTGCTCTAGTTCATCCCATTAACTTAGCCAGGACTTTTTATCTAATTTACAAAATAGTTTAAGACACTTTCATTACTCCTTCTGGCTTACTTTATTTTATTTATTTATTTTTTGGGTCCGGTCGTGGGGCCTGAGCTCTGGGCCTAGGCACTGTCCTTCAGCATTTCAGCTCAAGGCTAGCGCTCTACCACTTGAGTCCCAGCGCCACTTCCAGGTTTTTTCTTTTTGCTTATGTGGTGCTGAGGAATTGACCCCAGGGCCTCAGGCATGCAAGGCAAGCGCTCTACCACTGAGCCAACTTCCCAGCCCCCTCCAGCTTCCTTTAATGGATAAGTTAGCTTCAGAACTATTAGTAAGTATCAAAATACTAGGCAACTTTTTAAAGAAAAGTTCTCTTTGGCTCCCAGTTTCTAGAGGTTCCCAGGCCTGCATGGGATGATTGTCTTTTTGCTGCTACTCCTAAATTAGTACAGGGTATCATACAGCAAGACACAGAAATGCAAATAAATGTCCATATTCTTTCATCTCCCTATCTCTCTTATTACATAGTCATCAATACTCAATGATAGGGGTTCCATCTTGATGACCTTATATAACCCTAAAGCTGTCCTAATATCCCCATGTCTAATCACACAATCAAATTTAGTTTCCACCTTTATAAGACCATGCAAGTAAATTTCAACATATGCAGCTCTAGAAGAAATACTTATATTCAAACCATAGAACAAGGGCATCAGATCTGCTTTCTCGTGGAAGACTGTCTGCTTCCTCTCATTACTTCCCCTTTTACCATTCATAGGCATTACCTTCTAGGAAGCCTCTTACTCATCAGTATCTGCTTCCCAGGTTAACTGAACTGGTAAGATTGCAATCTGACTTGATCTTTTAAAATATTTTTAAACAATTTTACAATAGTATATTGCTATTTCCTAATTGTTGGAAAATAACTTCAATTTCTCCTATATTCACAGATGTAGAAAACCAGATGATATTGCTCATAATTCTTTTTCTTCTTAGTACTTTAATACATGTTTGGAAGTTTCTATAATGCACATATAAATTCTTTCTTATTTGATTCTAACAGAAATCTTATCCCACATGAATTTTGTTATTAAAATTTTCAAAGTTCTAAAACAGTGCATTTTGGGTAGAGATAATTAATATGGAATAAATATAACTGATTCCAGTTGGAAAAAAATTGAAAAACTCCTATTAGAAAGAACAGAATTTCATAAAGGCACTTATTCTGACTGATAATAAAGCAATCCTCTTCCTCTAAAAATTTGCTGAGTTGAATTATTAGTATTGTCTTAATACTAGTGGTGATAATTTCATTGATACCATGTCTTCAACATTTCAGACCTGCATAGCTCCTGGCATAGTGACAGATGCATGTTGTATGTATAGTAAATGGCTGTGATATTGATACAAGCAACATTCCTATGCACATTGTGAATCTGAGACATCTTTAGTGTCTCAATAGAAATCATTAGAAATATAACTGTCACTAACAAGGCTAAGAGTAGGAAATCATTAACTTTTTTTCTTGATATTTTGAGCCTCATCTCTAGCTCCAATTATTCTTTTAAAAATTGAGTTCCAGAAGAATTTTTAAAAATATTGTCCTTCTCTATTTCCATAAAGCAGAGTACTAGAAGGTACATCTCCACAGTAAAGAAAGGGTAAGTCAGGAACATCTTACTAAATAAGTGGCCTCTGAGTGCCAATGGTTTTATTGCTTCTCCCTGAATCCACACACAGAGGCCAGGGTTGGAGCTACGATTAAAGGCTCCGTGAGTCATCTGCCATGGTTTGGCAATGCCTCTGTTCTCAAGTCTGTGCAATCAAATCTCCAACTGATTTCTCCTTTTCATTTTTTCTTCCTTTTTTTGGCAAGAGAAAAAATAACTTCAGTATTCTTTTTTAGGATGGGTTTTTTTTTTTAAAAAAGGAACACCATTCTGTTTCCCCAAATTGCATGTAGAATTTCAAACAGTGACCTCTTCCCAGATATAGCAAACCTTATGGTAGCAATGGGAAAGTGTCATCTTTTGATACATGAAAGTGTTAGATAACCAGTGTTGCCAACCTTTGCATTGTACTTTTGGAAAAATGGCAGAGTTAGGAATTATTCTCCTTATTAAAATATAAAATAATTGTCTTCCAAGAGTAATTATTATCTCTGGCCATGCAGACTGTCACATGGCTAGTCACAGTGACAGAAGTGAGTGACAAGAAGACAGACTTCAGGTATACTGATATGTTCAAAGCCTTGCTTTTGTCACAGTTGGCCGATTAAGTCATTTTTAGAATTTGGACTTCTCAGGGCAGAGGTTTTTTTCTTTTATATTAGATATACTCTTTCCTCACACTGTTCAATTACATAATAGCATGAGTGCAGGTACAAAGTCATGCCTGCTTAATGTAAAATACAAAATTATATCCTTTAGTTTTGAAGTTACAGTTATTCATGATACTGCTAATTTTGAACACAGCATACAAGACAGTGCCAGAAGTTCTTTCTAGGCAGAATAAATATCTAAATTGCTCTTATCTGAGTTTGTTGTTAAATATAGCTCATGGGTCCACCTGTGCCCATGAACTCTATGCTAGTGTACATACATTCTAACATCTTATCTTTGAATGTTAGATGCCATTTAAATAGTTGTTTTGCACTTTTATTTTTCACATTTTCTTTTGGCTTTTGTAGTCTGGCCTGAAATTATATGCTTTTCATGCCTTTTACCCACTGTGCTTAAATTGTTTGACCTCAGTTCATCCAAAAGCACCTGATTAGATGGCTTTCTGTCATTCGTTCCCCACACATACCACTTGGCCTTGGCACCATGGTGCTGGCTGCCCTCCAGAACTTCATCTTGGGAGCAGCTGTCCTCACAGAAAAAGACAAGTTGGATTCATCTGAAAATATTTTCAGGGAGTTGGACTCAATGTCACAAGGAGGTCAAAGATTCTGTTACATTTAAAGAATGATATGATGGCATCCTGAAAAAAATTAACTTATCAGTGTTTGTCTCTTATAATAGAGACCTTGTAAACAAGCACATGTGTTTTGGGATCTCTGCTTCATTTTTTCTAGCTACATAGTATAAGTACTGCCCTTAAAGTTGCAAGTGTGTTGCCTGACACCTTAAAGTTAGACATTTGTACGTGGGTTATCTCCAGAGCTCTCTTACATGCTAGCATTTATGGGGCTAGGATGCATCACTGGAATCTAGATAGAGTAGTAGATAGGAATACTAGGACTAGGAGGATGTGCTCTTTTTCACAGGAGGAATATAAGTAAATCCTAGGCAGAATTGTTAGCTAGAATGTGCAAAAAATGCTACATGATGAATCTGCTGAAATGTGAGTACATAAAGGATAGGTTACAGGTATTGATGGGGAAGAAGAGAAACTGCGTGGAAGAGGTGGTAACTGAGACATAATATGGAGAAATTCTTTGCTGTTCTTGCATACTGGTGTCTGGATGAAATGATAAGACACTAGTGTGATAAGAAATGAGAGTAAGTGAAGTTAATGTAGGGCACAGAGGTAGAAAAAATTTGGAGGTCTTGGTTAGTGGTTTTATTTGGATAGGCTTCAGCATCAGTGGGAATATGGTATACAGAGGAGGGAGGTCTTTGCTGTGGGTTAGATGCAAAGAGTGCAGACTCTTGGTCAGAGGATGATGGAGCACGTAGGTCCTGAAGACCTACGCATTGGGTTCAAATGTCAGTCTCCACTTAACTGCCTTGTGACATTGAGCAAGTCATTTACTCTTGTAGCCTTGTTTGGTACATTTGTAAAATCAGAAAATTGGACCAGAATGTGATTTTTAATGCATAAACTTATTTGTTTATAAATTTGGTTGCTAGTAAATGGCAAAGATGTTTTTCATTAAGACATATTTTAAGAGAATATTTAGAAAACAAACAGTAGTTGAGACTTTGCCTTTTATTCCAGAACTAAATATACATTCATTTATTTTATTTTATTTTATTTGTGAACATACTGTACAGAGGGGTTACAATTACATGGGCAGGATAATGAGTACATTTCTTACCAAGCATTGCAGCCTCCTCCTTTGTTTACCCTTCACCTCCCTTCCCAGCCTCCCCCTTCCCCCCCACCCAATCCTTCCCCCCCCCCACCGACATTGTAAAGCTCGTTTTTTGACATGACAATTTGTACTTCTCATTGTTGCAACAGGTCCACCTGAATCCTTTTAAGGCAGTAGATCTAGTAATACTACCTAGAACAATTTGAAAAAGGAAATGAATGAATAAAAATCAGAAAAATAAGCCAACGCCAGTGGTTCACGCCTGTAATCCTAGCTACTCAGGAGGCTGAGATCTGAGGATCATGGTTCAAAGTCAGTCCAGGCAGGAAAGTTCGTGAATCTTTTATCTCCAATAAACCACAGGAAAGCTGGAAGTGGCTCTGTGGCTCATGTGGTAGAGCAATCGCCTTGAGCTGGAGAGCTCAGGGACAGTGCCCAGGCCCAGAATTCAAGACCCATTACCGACAAAACCAAAAAACAAACAAAAAAACAGAAAATTACTTATTTTGATCTGAAATGAAATGCAGTCTTAAAGATGTCTATTGGTATTATATAAATATGAGGTGGGTAGGGGGATAGTTTGAAAGATATTAGATCAAAATAAAAATAACGGGATCTGGATAAATGTCAGTTTTAAAGGTTAATACACATGGGAAATTTTTCTGTCTTTATGTTTCCAAGTTCTCTTAGTTTATCATGTAAGTACATACATATAATTTAGTATATAAATGATAAATAATTATAACCCTCTAGCTATGTAAGTATAAACATATGTATGCTTTAGTGTATAAATTATATAAGTAAACCACATTTATATAATTATAAATATATTACTATGATTCTGTTATGGCTTAATTCTTAATGAGGGAGAGAGACATCAAACACATGAAGAAAATAGCAGCCAGAAGAAGATATTATGAAGATGGTGGATGTGACAAGAGGACTTGGTACACTTGGGAAAGTCACCCAGAAGAGGATGATGCAGTTAGACTGAGAGCCCTGACTACAGGAGCCAGTATGTCAGGTCAAGAACCTTGTAGTTAGACACAGCAGATATGCAGATGGCCAGGGTTGTCTATGCCTTGATTTGAAATTGAAAGAAGCCATCTTGACAAGGGCATAGTGAGCCAGGGCAGGGTGTAGTGGTCAGAGATGAGATGGTAATATTGGTTAGGTCACAGCATGGTGCCAACTCTTCATAATCTCTTCTTGGCTTTGTTGAAATGTTATAGCCTAGTTATAGCATTCTTCAGAACAGAGATTACAAAGCCACATTCAATCTCTTTTCTTCATATCCACATTAGGAAAATAGTAAATTAAATTACCTCTGTGTGTGTATGTGTGTGTGTCCTAGGGGGCCTGGGTACTGAACATTTTTTACTCAGGGTGCTCTACAACTTCAGCCACAGGCTCCTTTTCTAGCTTTTTGGTGGTTAATTAGTGATAACAGTCTCTTGAACTTGCTGCCCAGCTGGCTTCAAACCCAGCCTCCTGAGTAGTTAGGACTACAGGCCTGTGCCATGTCCAAAACACAGTTTAAACTGAAGCTCAAAGAAGTTCAGCTACTTGCTCAAGGTCACACAGTTTGTAAAGGACTCTGTCAGGATTCAAATCAGGTCTTATGATTCCAGGATCAGAACAGCTTTCACTTCTCACAGTGGTGTCACTTTCCCTTCTTATGTAATCTGGAAGGATAACAGAGAATTACTGACCTCTTATCAGAGAGCTTGCAGGAAAAGCATCTGTAACTGGAACTCGATGTTTTAATAAAAGGACAGTGCAAGAGTCCTCTGCTAAGGGCTGACAAGCTGACACACACACTTGCCTGCACTAAGTTTTAGGGGTAGGGAGGTAAAGTGGAGGGCCGATTAGCAGAGAATTGGAGTGATTGGGTATTTCCCCTTACATAGTATTCTAGCAACACCTCTTTACTTTTTCTAACAATATGACCGGTCAACTTTCTAATACAGTCAATTTTATGTGTCTGGACTGAAAGAAATAGGCAATAAGATTCTATGTTATTTTAAACCAAACTTGAGATGTGGTAAATAAGCTGGCATTTACTCATGGACAATATATTAATTATTTCTGCACTTTGTCCCTCCATTAAGTTCACTGGCTGTCTGGGGCCATTAAAATCTAGCCTTCTTCCCTCATTTACAGCCACATATAAACTCCAGATATGCTGAGCCGTTCTAATAGAGCCATTTTCCGAAAGGATTGGCAGCTTTCCTATCTATCCCCTCCGTTTTCTGTTGGTATCCAAAGGCTGCTTGGCTTTTGTAATTCTGAGTTCTGAAAATGCCCATCTCCTAGCCAGTTGGGATCACTGTTTATGATGCGTCCCCCAAGCTGCGGGCATCCATGGAAATGAGGGCCCTACTTGTAGAAACATACTGTACTTCTTTCAGAGAGCAGGATTTGCTGCTTGTTGGGGGCTTTCTGACTGATGCAAGGCGGTTGGGTGGGGGAAGGGGGTGAGGAAGAAGAGTTGGCTGACGTTTGGAGCAGATTTATAGCTGCTTCTCATTGGAGGGGCTAGCTTTCCCTGAGCTGCCAGACACTGCAGGCTCAACTGAGGCGCGGAGGTGCAACTGGGGCTGGTGGAGCCGTGGGGGAAGGCAGGGACAGGCGGGGCTAGCGCGGCTCTGCAGCTGATCTCACGCTCCAGCACACACACCTCATTCCCGCCGCCTCTGCTAGCGCCTCGCGTCCTCTACCCGGGGCCACCGGGGCGCGGGCCGGGAGTAGTGGACCTAGGAAGCAAGAGGCAAAGGTTTCTACCGCCAGGCATAGGAAGAGCTGGAGAGAGGTGCTCGTGTTGAACCCGAAAGTCTGATCCGAAGCCCAAGGCTGGAACCTTGTCCATCAGCAGCCACACCACGGATCTGCCTGGAAAAGAGGACACCGCGCCAAGGAACCCCAGAGTCCGGTGTCCCGGTTAGTTCAGTGCCCGGCGCGGCAGGAATTTATTTCTTAATTTATTTTTCTGAGGACAGTGTGGGCTGTCGGGGACGCACGCAGCCCGAAGGACCTGCTCGGGCGCCCATCGAGGTCCACTAGGAAAAGTAGGAAGTGGGAAAACGGCCCTAAGCTCAGGGTGCGAGGCCAGGCTGCCGCTGCCGAGTGCGGCGCTGCCTCTTGCGCTCTCCCGCTGGGCGAGTGCGGGGCTCCGCACCCCGGCCTGCGCGCGGGGGTGTTTTTAAGCGGGGCGGGGGACTTGAAGGTCCGCTCCAAGGATTTCGTGGCCGCTCGCGCCCACCAGGGGATTCTGAACCCAGCGGGGCGTGGGTCGGGGGGGGGGGAGGCGTTGCATCGCTGGCCCTGCAGACATGCCTTTGGGCGGGATTTTGGCTAAAAGATAGGCGGCCCGAGCGCCCAGGGGAGCCACGAAGACCTCTCCCCGGGGGGGGGGGGCGGGGGGACGGGGGGGAGCGGGAGATTGGGGTGCAGAAGGGAGGGGGTGGGAGGGTCTGGTCCAAGCAGGTAGTGCAGCTCTGGCAGTCTGGCGAGTTGGCAGGTGAGGTGGGAATTGCTGGCCAATCGTTGCTTTTCAACAGTCAGTTTCCAGGTGGTGAAGGATAAGGTAAGAGAGGTGGCCCCGGCATGCCAGAGGTGGGGAAAGAAAAGAGGAGCCGCGCGAAGCTGCTGGAAGGCAAAATTGTAGCGGGGGTTTCCGGTCCTCGAGTCCCTCCTGCCTGGAGTGCCCGGGAACACTTTTTCATGTTGATGTTTTAAGACTCAATTTGGAAACGCCGATCTCCGTCCCGGGGGAGGAGAGGCACTAGCCGCGGGGCAAGAGATCGCCGCTCCTGCGCTGGGTGCGTTTCTCCCCCACCCCCAGCCCCAACCCCCGCTCCCCCCAAAGCTCGGGGAAAAAAGCGCCTGCTTTGGCCCCCACCTTCCCTCCTTCCCTTCCTCCCTCCCGCCCTCCCCCCCCCCCCCCCCGCTCCCACCTCCTTTTTGGTGCTGGTTTGCAGCGCTTGGCTCCAGCGCCTTCGCTTCGCGCTTGAATCTGGCTCGCCCCTCCGTATTATGTCTGCACTCCGAAGGAAATTTGGGGACGATTACCAGGTAGTGACCACCTCGTCCAGCGGCTCTGGCTTGCAGCCCCAGGGACCGGGGCAGGGCCCGCAGCAGCAGCAGCTGGTACCCAAGAAGAAGCGGCAGCGGTTCGTGGACAAGAACGGTCGGTGCAATGTCCAGCACGGAAACCTGGGCAGCGAGACCAGCCGTTATCTCTCGGACCTCTTCACCACGCTGGTGGACCTCAAGTGGCGCTGGAACCTCTTCATCTTCATCCTCACCTACACGGTGGCCTGGCTCTTCATGGCGTCCATGTGGTGGGTGATCGCTTATACCCGAGGCGACCTGAACAAAGCCCACGTCGGCAACTACACGCCCTGCGTGGCTAACGTCTACAACTTCCCCTCTGCCTTCCTCTTCTTCATCGAGACCGAGGCTACCATCGGCTATGGCTACCGGTATATCACCGACAAGTGCCCCGAGGGCATCATCCTCTTCCTCTTCCAGTCCATCCTGGGCTCCATCGTGGACGCCTTCCTCATCGGCTGCATGTTCATCAAGATGTCCCAGCCCAAGAAGCGCGCGGAGACCCTCATGTTCAGCGAGCACGCGGTGATCTCCATGAGGGACGGGAAACTCACGCTCATGTTCCGAGTGGGCAACCTGCGCAACAGCCACATGGTCTCAGCGCAGATCCGCTGTAAGCTGCTCAAAGTAAGTGCTCCCCTCCTCTGCCCTCCCCTCCACGGGACACCCAGAGCCTGCCGGCCCTCTCCAGTCCCTCTTCCCCCACCCCCCATTCACCTGTGCAGGTAAACCTCTTTAGGGGGTGGGCTGAAGGGGCAAGGAGGGAGGGAGGCCCAGTTGCAGTTCTGTTCTTTTCCCCACCCACTCTTGAGCTCTTAATTATAGGCATCATTTCAGATGCTTTTGGATCCTGTTCAGAACTAGTAACGTTGAAGCAGAGCCATGGAGCCTTGAGGGATAATTAGTTCCCCTGTCCTGGTCACCAGCCTGCTTTGCTTTTCAGCCTGCTTTGCTTTTATTACCAACTTGGCATTACTCTATTAAACTTCAGATACTAAAAAAGAAACCATCGACGGATCAGCTTTCGTTTTGAAGAGCTGAAGAACTTGCCTCAACTTTTACTTTGGGGTTTGCCTTTATTGTGTTTTATTTCTTCCCCACCCCCTCCACGGACCTTAATAATGTTAACAGGTGGATCAATTGTTCTAGGCTCTAGAAGCTTCAGTCCACCTGTGGTCATCTTTTTAAACAAAGCCCAGGCCCAGGGCACAGTTAATAAAGTGGAAGACATCACACCTGGTCCTTTTAAGTTTTTATTTTTACTAAATATTTTCCTAGAGAAGTATTCTGTGAAAGCTTGAGTGCTTTTCCTGTGGAGCCACTTGATAATTTTATTCTTAATTACCTGTTTCTATGAAGCCTTTGTCAATTATAGATTTCACGTGAAGCTTTTCAGCATCCATTAAAGAAGATTGCTTCCTACCATCAGTGGTGTAAATGCTAAAACAAATTGCATATAGAGTGGTTATTAGGGCCAGGTCTTCCTAGTCATTACCGGGCAGCAGCACACACACAACTCAAGTCCACCCCCCACCCCTCACTCATCCAATTGGTGCCTGGGGAGGAGGGATTAAAGCCTAGTTTTCCCTCTAGATGTCATTTACAATGCCTCCTGCTCCTCCTTCTCCTCTCCTCCTGTTCCCTCCCCACTCCCACAATCTTCTTTTTTTGGAAGAGTTTGCTTTAGTAGTTTTCAAATGTTTATAAATTGAAAATGACAACCCCAAATGAATAGGTCATAAATGAGAAAAGACTTATCTATAATTGAATAAAAAAAACCACAACCAGATTCAGAATTGAAATGTTGATAAAATGAAAATCTGATAACTACTTAAATTGAGATTTTGGCCATTGGAATTTTAATTTTCACAGTACGAAAATATATTGTTTACCACAGCCACAACTAAGTTAAATGTGACACAAGGGGCTTTAAAATGTTTCCCCTTATGGGATTTTAGTATTTTTGTTCTTATAATTTCTTATTCTAATTCTTTTTGACTAAGTTACTCAGTACAGAATTAAAGCCACTCACCAGTCCTGTCATTTTGTATCACAACCATATTTTACTCTGCTATATTAGGAAGCATGAGATTTTGTATATCAAAGGGTAAAGTACTTACCAGCCTTGTTCTAACGTATATTCACATGAAAATACTAGGAGTAAATAATCTGAGTATATTACATTATTTTGTAATTAATTATAATGAACTACATACAATTGTTAGAGGTAACCTTAGAGTATTATTTCATTTACTAATGTCTGAAATAAGGGGGTTGGCCAGATCAAGCAAAACAGTTGTGCTGCTTACATGTTTATTGTAGTGATAATATTGATAAGTCTATTTCTATACATACACCAAATATAGCATCTTTCTTCAAGTTAGGCCTACTCTGCAGATAGGAACACTTTGACTTTTAGTCTAGTCCCTAGTTTCTCCCAAGGAATCTATGTTCATAACCAGTTTGAGAATATTGTTAAATAATAGTTTACTATATTGACTGATCCAGTGGAAATTGAAAATTATACTTATTTGGTTTGCAAATACCTAAAGTTATAAAAACAGAGTTAATTCCGAGGCAATATATTTCAGATGTTTTTAGATGTCATCAAATTTTATTTGGACAAATCCCAAAAATTTGAATTTGTAGATATAGAATAGAATATGTGTAATATCTGACATGGTATATATTATTCTCATAGATTAATATAATATATAATATATAGCATATATTAATCTCTCTCTTCCTCTCTCCCTGTCATACACACAAACATATACACACATATGGAAATATAATGGTACAGTCTATCTAAAGCACACAAACCATACATGATGCCATGTACCACATATATCATCTTGATTAAAAAATGTTAATAGTATTGAAAAATTTGAAGCAAGTGTACTATATTAACACAAGGTGATAAAGTAATATTTAATTGTGATAGTAGAATGGTACTCCTATAATCTTTTTACTAATAAGTTATTAGGAGAATACCAGTATTGGAATTAAAAATGATCAATACATAGTCTTACATTTATATTTAAACAAAATTATAGTAAACATTTTCACTTATTTTTGTGGAAGTAAAAGGCCAATCATAAGTAGTTCTTCAAGCAATGTACTTCAAGCAATGATAATGTACTTTGCTTGAATTTTGTCTCTGTACGAATAGTAATTAAAATGAACTCTTGTAATTATTGGAAATTCCTAAGAATTTATTGAAAAAGAGTCACATTTTATTGAGGAATTGATAATAATCAGAAAAGTTAAAGGGGAGATTTTTCTTTAACCAAGGTGTTCTTATTTTCTGTTTTGAAAACAGTTAACTTCAAAACAGTTAACTTTGTTATTGGATATAAGCTTTGCCAAAGGTCAAAGTTTTAATATTTTTCCATTAGCTCTATGTATTCCTCATGTAATATGTTATTACACATTACTATACTAATGATAGTATTGATACTAATTACTGTTCATATATTTTTGTCTATAACCTGTCATTTTTCTACTGCTGTTCCCTTATTTTTGGAACAAAAGCTTTTTTAATGAGTTAGAACATAGAATTTTCTATAATTATTCAAAACCACTTTTGATTCTTGAGAAGACTGTAAGATTATGCATTGAGTTTCTAATACTGGCCATTCTGAGATTTTCCATGAATAACTCCTTTGAATTCTATAACTTTTGGTGGAACCTTAAAAATTCTTTGTTAATTTTTAATTTTTCTTTTTGCTTATATGAAGACAATTTCTTCATATGAACTTTATTCTTTACTTTTCAACTACAAAATACTGAAATTTCTCTTAGAAATGAAATATAGATATTCTAACAGCATGCCTGACAAGGCCAGTTATTTTTTCTACTAAAAAAGTTTAAATTAAAAGTGAAATTTTAAAATTATATAATTTAGCTACAAGTAAACTATAGTACTATATTAAGATGAGCGCTAATAGTTCATCTTATCATCATATCCATCTTGAAACATTAATGTCTTTTGTGTTTTCTTACCTGGAGAATAGTTATAAACTACTATCATAGTTTTGTTAATTTAATGTATTATCCCTCCACATATTTAGCTAAAGTGCCTGGATTAGGGAGTTGAAATATATAGTTGTAATGCTGGAACATATGTTGGAAAACAAAATTTGGAAATCATCACTTTGTCCTTCATGTTAATCTAACAATAGTTATAGACTGCTCTAGACATCCAACTTTTTAAGGGAAGGATTAAATAATTCAAGAGTTTGCAACTGTATTATTTAAAAGCTGTCCTATATATGACTATAGGTTTCTATTATATATGCTCATATTTACACATACTTTTAAACATAAGCATGAAGTCTACTATTTTTAGATACATAATTTGAAAGGGATAAAGGTGATTTTTTTCTCACAGAAAGATATTTTTATTTCTTTACATTTCATTGCCAGTAGTCATATTTTTCTTTCTCAAAAGGTTAGCTATGCATCCTTTAATTTTCATTTTTTGATTTATGGAAAGGCAATAGAATGAATTCCTGTATTCCCTGTCTTTTCTAACATCACATATATTGTTTTGGTATTTACTTGTTCTGTTCTTCATTCATATGGATGTTCAGAATCAGATTCCGAGTGCTTTTTCCACATCAGTGAGGTCAAGTGCAGGACAACAGAAAAAAAAAAAAAAAAAAAAGATCTTGTCTTCAAACTGCTAGACTATTTATCCTCCTTGTAGAATGTAGCTTCTTTCCCCCATTACTCACCCCTCCCCCAGTTCTAGATATTAAACCTAGGGTCTCAGGGCCTCATGAATAAACTGTGCTATTCAGTTACATTACCAGGTCCAGACACACTTTTATTTTTTATTTTTTAAATTAAATTTGTTTTTTGGAATCACAAGGGATCAACCACAGGGCCATGAAACTTGCTAGGAAAGCCCTCTGACATTAAGCCATATCCTTAGCCCTGTATTAAAATTGTATTAAATCTTTTAACCATAGAAATTCCTGGACCTCAAGAGTCTTTCATTTTTCTCATGTATTTATAGATTTTGTCTTCATTTCATATTTTGTACTTTAATGTGAATTTGTTTTAATGCTATACAATTTTATGTTGTATGGCTGACTTTTTTAATCAATTGATTTTTATTAATTTCAACTTCTTTTGATATATTAAGAATATTATTTGTCTTCATTTTAACAAATTAAATGCACAAAGTATCTAGAAGATCTTGGATTCTTTCTAAAATCTATTACTATTATTCTCCTCCCCACCAGCAGTAATATCTTTTTTCTTGAATTTTTAAATTTCATATGGTTTCTCAAAAGTAAGAGTAGCCTGTAATCAGAGCAAAAAGTTCAACATAGAAAAAGTATAAATACTCACAAATAAAAAGCAGTAGGAAAGAACAAATTATAAAGGAGGCAGACTAAAACATTTGATGGATTAGGGAGTGTTTGGTATGTGGGAGGGGAATGTGCAGGAAGCTAACAAATTCTGACCATAGTTATTATAAATTCTGTAACAGGCCCTTACAGCTGCTCCTTATGTCATCTGTTATAAGATAAATGACTTGCATCTATTGAAGGTCCATTGGCTATATTAAAATGAACTTTTTTTTTTTTACTCATCTTGGGGCTTGAACTCAGAGATTGGGCTCTGTCCCTGAGCTAGCACTCTTCCACTTGAGCCATAGCTAGACTTCTGGCTTTTTCTGAGTAGTTTTATTGGAGATAAAAAGTCTCACAGACTTTCCTACCTGGGCTGGCTTTGAACTGAGATCCTTAAATCTCAGCCTCCTGAGCAGCGAGGATTACAGGCATGAGCCACCAGAACCCTGCATAAAAGGACATTTTTGGAACTAATTAGTTTAGCATTAAAAATCTTTACTTTAGTCTTGATACTGGCCTTGGTTTTTCTACCTGAATATTCATGGAATGCAGAGCTTAAGATCCCAAATTAATGTACATTTTGGCAGCCAAAGTAGATAATATTCTAGGCTTACATTCTTCTCCATCTTACTTAAATTATGATCTGCTTTTGGTTACATAGGCTCTTTTGCTTTTGATCTCAAAAACTCTTTTTTGGCCTTTTTCCTCCTAATATTAGATTTAGGTATTAATGACTCTGGCCTCTCTCTGTGTAATTTTCTTTCTGACCTCAGCATCTACTCAGTATGTACGAATACATGTGACTTACACAAATAAAGAGGAAAGTGAAATTCTACACTAACTACTAGGAATGTGTTAGGAAAGATTGTATTTTCTCTCCACCTTAGCCTCTGGCCTGCATAGCCTTTCCAGCAGAGACTTGTCTGAGGTAGTGTGGTAAGGAGTAAATCAAGCCTGGGAATATGACACAGTTAAATATGGACAGACAGGTGAAAGTGAGTACATGTTATATTCAAAATTCTCACCAGCCTCAATCCAAGCTAGGAAACTTCTGGCACAGTTTCAGATCAGAGATTGAAACACTGTAGTGAAGATACAGATTATATTAATGCTGTGTTGGTCCTGGAGAATTCAAGTGGCTACTTATCTCCTGTCATGACATTACTAAATGTATATCTAGTATCTACTATGCACACACATATACACGTGTGTGTACCCACCAATAACTGTCTTTCATCTGTCCTATAAAGGCTATCTGAAAGTACCTGACTGTAGTGGTCTCTGCAGGCATTTGTGACTTATGATTCCTTTGATTTTGTATGTGATGGTCCTGAGGCCTGAATTCAGGGCTTGGCAACCCTCCCTGAGATTTGCTCAAGGCTAGTGCTCTACCACTTAACTCAGAGTTCCATTTGTAGCTTTAATAGTGATTAATTGGAGATTCAAGTCTCATACAATTTCCTACCCAGACAGGCTTCAACCTCCATCCTCAGATCTCAGCCTCCTGAGTAGCTATTTGTACTCAGAATTGTAGTTGATTATTTTGTAGTTCTCTTTGGAATCCAAGGCTATTCAAATTGAATACTTATTTCTATTTAAAAATTAGTACATAGGACAATAGAATATGACACATGTCTTAAACAGGACACATAGGTCCATTTACATAAAATAGAAATATATACTATTAAACTATTTACTAAACAGCTATTTCACCATGACAAATACCTTAGAAATTTTCGTATACTTTACAAAAGTTTCAAAATTTCAGGATGTTCAAATGATCATTTCTAGACAATAAATCTAAGCAAATTTTAAGCCTTAAATATCTTCAATTTTTTTTATAACTATAATTCAATCAACCAGAAGAGAGTATATAATAGCAGGATGATCTTTACTTCTTTCTAAGATTTCATACAACTACAAATCAAAGTTAGTAGAAACACTTTTCAGGTCATAAGATTTATAAATATGTTCTAACTTTTTAAGAGCTATAAATGCTTAATTCAGTCCACAGTTTTAATTATTATTTAATAAGGAAGAGTCAACTTTTATTATTAGAAGTTTCTTTTTATCATAGCTGTCTAAATTTTTAGCAATTGTTTTGAATTTTGAAACAATCTGAATTATTGATCTAGGGCATCCTTATTTTCAATTTATCTGTTCCTTAGATTCATTTAAATTTTTAAAATTTATTATATAAAATTATGGATATTATTATGGCAGTTCCACATAGCACATCTTATTTACTCCCCTTATCAAGGAAATAATAATGGATTTTATTCCCTTTGGAATTATGAAGTTTGTAGTACTAGGGAAAAAAGACTATCCAAGATAGTCTTCTTAGATGATAGTTCTTTTAATGCCACATGAAGTCAGGTTAAACTATGTGTACCTCGGACTATTTTGTCTATGGTCAGATATTTCTAAGTGAAATACAGTAGTTGATAAATAAGACATATGAAACTAATGGATTACAGTGACACCATTTTATCTAATGCTCAAACTTAAAATCAGTTTGAGTTTATGTAGGCACATATATAATTCATCTTTTCCTTTATCTTGCTCTGTCATATATATATATATATGTATATAAGTGTGTGTATGTTTATTACAGTTCTCTCAATAAAATTTCTCAATTTCTTTTACTTTACTTGTATAATTTAATGGTTTAAAGACACAATCTCTAGCATGTCTATGAATTAGGACACACTAGATTAGAGTTTTATAATCTGGAGTAGTATGTGCTTACTTCTTAAATTTATTGAGTAGGTCTCTGTAGGTTTCTGTAACATTTGGCTGAGCTCTGCTACCATAACTGGGGTCTATTCAGACTTCAGACACTGCCAGTCCTCCAACACCTGCCACTCATACTGTACCCTTCACATTGACCTTCAACAGAGCCTTCTGTCTGATTCTAGTCCATTACTGACTCCAAGAGGCAAACAAGGAACAGGGGTGTGAACATATTGATAGGTGAAATATTTTATGGTTTAATATAAAGAAATAAGATGGGTGATAACAAATGTTCATGTATGTAGGGTGACTCAATAGTTAAAGAAATGTTAACTTAGATAGTAGCCACTGGAAAACAATTTCAATGTGAATGTACAAAGGATCATATTTCTGAAAATATAAAAAATGAAGTTATTAATACTTTTCCATTATGTCACATATTAAGAAGTCTGGGACAGGATACAGAGCAGTGGGAGAGGGGAGGTGGAATTACCTAGTATCATTTTGAATATATGGACACACATTTAAAATAAGAAGTTGAGCCTGAATGGAACAAATATGGATCATGTATGTTAAGCTTAAATGACCTATATCTGAAGAAACTACTAAAAATAAAATATATCTTACTACAAACTGGAAATTTTTCTGGTGGCCTACCTGTTTTCTAGGGCATTTCTTTATATGAGTTGTCAAAAGATTAAGGAATATATGATTTAATAGCTTCTGATAAGCTCCCTTATGACAAGGAACAGGTTTAAATAACAAATACATAAAAAAGGAAGCCAAATTTTAGTATTTGTGTGCAAATGAATATATTCCTTGAGGAAAATTACGATAAATAAACAGTAAATTGATGTTTTAAAAAGAATTATCAGGGTCAATACTGACACAAAATTCTGGGAAGGTAAAGTATAAAACAGCTAGTTAAAAGACCCATATTTTGATCATTACAAGTACCAAAACACCACCTTGTGTTTATATAGCACCTATTTCTTACAAGGTTAGAAAATAACCACACAAGCATACACATAATTTTATGGTTATATTTATGTTTTTTCTTATTTTTTATCTTTATCAATATTTGATATAGTGTAGGAGGAAGATGCTGATTTGTTTTATATTTCACTAATTAGAGAATAGGTTGAGAAATATAGGTAGCTTGAAAAAATTTATTATGTTAGCTTTGAAATGCCTTATTTTCTCCAACATTGGTTGTTATAGTGGATGTTTTTATTTATTTCCCCTCCGTGAATTTTTTTTTCCTTTAAGTCATCTGTCCTCTACCTCGTGTTCTCTCTTTTTCTTCTCTTCCTTCTCCAAAATACCTACAAGGTAGAGAAGAAAAGTAACTTCAATGTCTTCATTGGATTTTCTTCTGGACGAATAATATTCCTGAATATCACCAAGTACAAAATTAGCCTCTCTAATTAACTAATTCTGCTTTTGAAATTCTTTACAGAAAGTATTGCCCATATAAACCTGACAAATTGAAACCCTTACTTCTATTTGCACAAAGAACAGGTCACTAAATCAATTTCTCAATGTTTTGAGATATATTTACCCAACATACAAATCAAAGCATTTCTTGCTCTGTGAATAAGCTTTGTATCTTTAAATGGCCATTTCATTGGACAGAGTAGTGCAATAAGTTCAGTTTAGTTTATTAAATCAGTTTTTCTAAGAGTCTGAAGAAATGTCATGTGTTCTCCAAAGTTCCATTTGACCAGCAGCATAGTCCTCTCCCTACTATTTTTTGTATGTTGCCACTAATTATCCATCTGTATTTACCACTTATATTTACAAATTAAACTTAAATATTGGCTTATACATGGGAAACAATGAAAATTAATAGAAAAAGTGAGTAAGTTTTCTTTCATGGTTTGTCAATTTTGAAGTTATATTTAACTTTCATTTTGATCCTTAGAAAGCAAGTAGATTCATACTTTATTGAATCTGAGTTTTGGGGTGAGTTATCCTGAAACAATACTATGGCCTGATAAAATATTTTTTAAACTTCATCAAATATTGATTTTTAATTTTGATTAAAGAAAGTTCAATTTGACATACTTTGTCACTATGCTTTAAAATGTATAGAGAAGGAATTACAGGTCTGGGAAGGTGGCTCAGTGGTAGAGTGCTTGTCTTGCATGCATGAGGCCCTGAATTCAATTCCTCAGCACCTCATAAGCAGAAAAAGCCAGAAGTGGCATTGTGGCTCAAGTTGTATAGTGCTAGCGTTGAGCTGAAGAGCTGAAGGACAATGCCCAGACCCAGAGTTCAGGCCCCACAACTGACAAAAAGAGTGTGGGGGGAAGGAAATATAATGCAGATTATTATCAAATTGTAAAAGTCATCAGGTAATAGCATCTGCCTGTTAATTTCAGTATGTGAGCACTTGTGTACATAACACAATTTAGTATGAGAAAAATCTTCATTTTTATTCATTTATAACCATTTGTGACTTTTCAAAAGTCCTTAGCAAATAAATGATTGCATTGTACTTTTCAATACATGGATAAATCTCTTCTTAAATGATATTCAGCCTTTTTCACCTTTATAAATTCCATAAGAATTGCCCACTTATTTGCTTCATGGGGAAAGAAAATATTGACAACCGGTGAGTTGGTGAGTTATCATGCTGTGATTTATGTCAAACAATGGCACATGTACATTCAGTTCCACAGTTGGTGCTAACAGCCATTGTTGGAGCAGGCATTTCTCCAAAGCTCACGAGTAAGGGAATGGTAATTATAGCAAATTGTATATTATAAATAATGCATGTAGGTTCTGTATGAGCTATGTGGGATTTCAGCCCATTTGCTAGAACATAGCTGCATAATGATTTGTTTGGATTTTATTACAGATGATTGATAGTGCAGAATGTTGGCAATGATGTAAATTACTATTGGGCTGCCTTGAAAATCTTAGTACAAGTGGTGATTTCTTCTCTTTTTCTGTGTGCTTGTCTAGTCTCGGCAGACACCTGAGGGTGAGTTCCTTCCCCTTGACCAACTTGAACTGGATGTAGGTTTTAGTACAGGGGCAGATCAACTTTTTCTTGTGTCCCCACTCACAATTTGCCACGTGATCGATGCCAAAAGCCCCTTTTATGACCTATCCCAACGAAGCATGCAAACTGAACAGTTCGAGATTGTCGTCATCCTAGAAGGCATTGTGGAAACTACTGGTGAGTAAACTATAGCTATGACATCATGTTTTCTTATTCCATAATGATATTATTGTATGTACAGTATCTGTACAGATTGGGATAAATTGCTGAGAGTTCTCAAGAATGAAGTAATGACTTGTCTCATATCTTTGTAACATTAGTTTGATACTGCTTTGACAATTAAGATTTACTCTGTTGGTGGCTACCTATCAGATATTGACCACAGAAATTCTCACTAGAAGGAAAGAAACTGACATGATGCTTTGGAAATTACTATGATGTTCTATTTTATTATAAAGTTGCATTTCCTCTAATCATAATTTTTTCTTAAAAAATTTAAATCAGGCTAACAGTCTGAATTCAATGTATATATTCTTGCCTTGAGGATGTTGATTTCGGGTTTCTTGATATAGTTTGGTATTCCTATGTGCAATCTGAATGGAAAATTGCCTGCGTGTATGCATGTGTATGTGTTTGAACAAAAGCAACATTTTAATTTTAATTTCAAAACAGGTCACTAGACTTCTCCAGCTGAACCCTGATTATAGTTTTGAATTAAAAAGGTTTTTTTCATCCTTTTGCATCAGTTTAGATATGTGCTGTATGTTATTCCTTAAGATTTTTGTTCCACTGGAATGTTCTAAATCCTTAAAGTTTGCTGCTCTCTGAAAATTTGGTTGGCAAAAACGTAAATTTGAGCATATTATTTATGCTTGAAACAATGCCTCAGTAGTCTAGAAGCTACTGGATTCATAGGACAAAATATAGTCTCATAATTATACATGCAAATGAATGTATATCTTGAATTTTACATGTTATCCAGGTAATAAATAGCAAGGCATATTTTCACTTTTAATTTTTCTTCAAACATCATGATAATCATAGTTTTATGTATAAAGTATACAAATACTGCAACACTGCTCCCAATTTATATTCAAGTTTTATACAAATTTGTTTACATAAGTCATTTTTGTACAAGGAGCAGTGAAACTACTATAGTTTTCTCGTCTATCACATAATGTATCTCTGAAATTTAGAATCTCTCTTTTAAAGTACAAATAATAAACAAGTACCTTGAATCGACATTTTACTATAATGTTTATTAGTCTATCAATTTAAAATGAAGACTCTGAACCTTTTTTGAGGATTTATAAAAATTTTAATATATGTGAAATTTGGTTTGGTGCACTGTTTTAAGATTGTAAGCCTTATTCAATTTTTCATTAGCATTTAAGTGACACCAATATTATATGAGACATTTTATATTAGTAAACAAACTGATTTTTGCATTTCTTCATCTATATTTCAATATCATTTTTTACATCTCATTTCTTAGTGTTACAATGTGTGTGTGTATGTGTGTGTGTGTGTGTGTGTGTGTGTGTGTATGCATGTGTGTGCACACACAAGTCTTAGGCTTGAACTCAGAGCTTGAGCACTGTCCCTGAACTTATGAGCCACAGCTCCACTTCTAGCTTTTCCGTGGTTAATTGGAGATAATAATTTCATTAACTTTCCAGCCTGGCTGGCTTTGAATTACCATCCTTAAATCTCAGCTTTCTAAGTAACTTGGATTGCATTGTGAGAGATACCAGTACCTGGTCAGACAGTTATTATTATTTTTTGTTGATTTATTTCATACAGTTATATAACTATGAGCTCATAACCTACCATAAAATTATTATTCAAATCATTATTAAGAAAGGGCTTTTTGTGTATGTGCCAGTACTGGGGCTTGAATTCAGGACCTGGGCTTTGTCCTGGAGCTGTTTTGTTGAAGGTTAGTGCTCTATCACTTGAACCACAAATTCATTTCTGGATTTTTTTTCTGGTTTATTGCAGATAAAAATCTCATGGACTATACTGGACAAACTTGTTTTGAATGATCATTCTCAGATTTCAACCTTCTGAGTGGCTAGGTTTAAAGGCATGAGGCTTTAAGTGACACACACACACACACACACACACACACACACATATATATATATATCACTTATATGTATCATATATATGTATGTGTGTGTAATTTATCATGATATATACATGTATAGAGACAGTTTTAAAGGCTTAAGATATACTTACCTATCCATCCATTCTTTCCCTGATTTTTATAAGTACCATGTATATTTCTTGAAAGTGAAAGCATTTTCCTACAAACTCACACTTAAAAGATAAAATAAACCCCCCAAATGTGCTTTGTGTTTCTTGACAATGGTGTCCTTGAAGACTTTAGACTAAGGTCTTTACCAAATGTTTCTGCTTAGGTATGTATGAGGTTATCTTATTTATTAAATATTTTGGCTTCAACATGAGTATCTCAGGGGAATATTAAAGCAGGTTGTTCCCTTCCTTCCTTCCTTCCTTCCTTCCTTCCTTCCTTCTTTCCTTCCTTCCTTTCTACCTCCCTCCCTCCTTCCCTCCCTCCCTCTGTCCTTCCTTCCTTCCTTTCTTTTTTCTCTCTTCTTTTTCTTTCTTTCTGTTTTCTTTCTTCCTCTTTCTTTCTTTTTTCTTTTCCTTCCTTCCTTCCTTCCTTCCTTCCTTCCTTCCTTCCTTCCTTCCTTCCTTCCTTTCTTTCTTTCTTTCTTTCTTTCTTTTTCTTTCTTTCTCTCTTTCTCTCTTTCTTTCTTCCTGTCCTTCCTTCCTTCCTTCCTTCTTTCATTCCTTTATTTCTTTCCTTCAGGATAGCCAACAATGGTATATTATATAGATTCAAGAGGAATTTTGCAACATCATTTATTCTTTAGGAATATTGGTTTTAACATTTCCTCCTTCATGCTTGAAAAAAAATTGTCAATGAACTTGCAAAGAACTCTTTCCAAAAGAAATATGGTCTTGTCTAATAATTCATTTCTTATTTAGAAATTATCTTTTATGAAGAAGAGAATTAATAAGCCTGCTTCCTCTTAACCCCTGAATTACATGTGTTTTCTAGGTCTAATACAGCAGAAATATTGCTTACATAAAGAAAATTTATCAGACATTTTGTTTCAATATATGTTCTAATGGAAACTGTTGTAACTAAAACCTGCAGCTCTACTCTACCAAACCTGTTCAAAATAACATGTTTTATATCCATTTTGCCATTAATTCTCTTGAATTAATTTAGATTCATCTTTAAGGATACTTCCTCCCTTATCTCTCCAGTCACAATAATTTGCTTGTCTCATTATAGATTATAATATTATCATTAGTATTAGACAGGATTTGTTGCTATTAAGACATCAAGATTTTCCAGTTTTTCTACTCAAGTTCCATTAATACTAAACCTTCCCAATACTTTTTTTTTACTCAGAACAACTTCCTATCACATTTAGCAATAAAGTACCATGTTTTTATTTCCAGTAGAGAAGTAATTACTGTAATTACTGAATTTATGCTGTGTGCTTAAAAGTATTGGAGTTGCTATAACATGATGACCTAAATGGACAGATTCCTTTTCCTCCCTGGGTTCTATTCTAATTAGAGAAGGAAGATGACAAACCATAAATACATATACACAATATTATTAGGTTCTAATATGTTGAAATAAAAAATAACATGATCATGGGATAGAAAGTGCACAGAGATTGCTACAGGTAAAGGAAGTCATTCTGAAATTAAACTGAGCCTCTCCTATCCAGAGGGAAAGCTTGGGCTTGTCGGGGCGGGGGGGGGGGGGTGCAGTGTGGCACACACTGCAAATCAGCTGATACAAGGGCCCTGACTTGGGAATTGGTTTGACTTATTCTAGGCACCAAGAAATGGCAGAGGTGTTTAAAGGAGACTGTGAATGGTGTTCAGTGTGTGAGGATGGGGGGAAGTGTTGGGATTTCATCATAAAGCCAAGTAATTATTTAGTAATAATAAATTGTACATGTCAGAAGGCCCACTTTTCTTCTAGTAGGTGGCATTACTTTTTTGTTGTTGTTATTGTTGAAGTTAGTAGCTGATGACTTGGAAATGTGTACAATTCTCTGGAGTTACCACTTTCATGTTTCATGTGACCAGTTCACAATCTTTAATTTTTTTTTTTTTTTTTTTTTTTGCTACTTCTCAATCCTGAGGTATCAGCAGGGAATAATGTAGTGGGGGAAGAAGGTGAGAAATTAGAAATTTGCTAATTTTCATGAAAATTTCAGCTTTCATCCCAAGATTCACCTATATTAACGTTCATTTTCTTGGAAATGTTTTACAATGATCAGACTCGGGGCTTTTTGCCCTTTGTGATGTAAACAAGACAGACATTCCATGCCCAAGATCTGCTTCTTATTCACCAGGAACCAGCAAATTCCTAATGTAGCCTACCTATACCTCTTGTTCTCTTTTCCTCTCCTCCCAGGAGAGAGCCCTGCTGGAGGCAAGCAAAGCATGGCAGATTTGGCTCATTAGAACTGATGCTTTCAAACTTCAATCTGGTTTCTGATGCTATTTGGCAGTCTTTTTAATTGTCTTTTCTGTATTCTCAAGCTTACTCCCCATGGGATCTATTTTAGACCTTTTCTCTTTCCATGTCCCCATTCCCAGATGTCCTTTCCCTTTCTTGGCTTATCATCTCTTCACCTATTCTATTAAAAACAGTGACACTTCAATTTCTTGTGCATCTGTCTACTCTACTTATTTTTCTGCATAGTTACATTATCTCTTTCCTGTTATTGTTGGGGAAAGTGACTATTCTTACCCTCCCATTGTCTCTTACAGAGACAGTCATGTTTGTTAAACATTTCTTCCCATTACCTATAACTTAAAGTTTGATTCTTCTCATGTTATCTTCTAAAATCCTATTAACTCTACTTGTGTAAAATGTTTTCAGAGTTTTTTTCCCCCTATAGAAAACATTTCATTAATTGCTCTTTTACATTTTGAAGGCTTTGTTTCCATGGGATTGAGATATAACATTTTCTCCCAAGTTTTCTCTGTATTTTCCAGTTGTTTCTTATATTCTCTGTCATAGTCCCTTAGCCTTCCTCTGTCTGCAGCTTCTCCCTAACTTTCTGCCGTTGCCATCATTCTTGTCTGGTTCAGATGCTTGCTATTTTGGCAAATTCACAATATATTGGGTAAGAAATCTCCCATCATTTTGTTCTTGCATTTCCTATATGAATTTCAGATCACTTCCCCAAAATTCAATTTTCCTTAGTCCAAATACGAGGTCATAACCTTACATCCTCTCTTGGAAAGTTTGTCCCGATCAAATGACAGCCATTTATCCACAGTCTACCTCTTTTCTTCATAAATCTAGCTAATTTCTTCATTGCACTATTGTGCAGGTTAACCATGACTGTAAATGCTAAAGAACACAATTGTAGACAAAAATAAAAATAAAAAAATAAAAAAAATCCTTCCCTTGTGGATTATTGTTATCATTTGGTAAATAAAATAAGCAGACTAAACTACATCATCTAGAATTTTAGGGAGTCTTATAAGCCATTAAAAAAAAAGCAGAAGGAGATGGATTAAGAGTATGGGGAGGTCAGGCAAGGCCTGAGTCCAAAGTCCCTGGGTTGAGCATAGCAATGACTGGGAGGAGGGCCAAAGTTCCCAGGGGGTGTGGTATCTGGTTGCTTCTCTTCTCAAGAATGCATCCCACTCAGTCTTTAAGCTCACATCGTGGTATCACTGAATCATACCATTCAGAAATGGATTTAGCTCCTAAAGGATCTCTCCTTACAGGCACATGTCATGGTCTACTGCTACCCAAAAGATTTGTATCCAATAGTATTTTCAAGACACACCTCTGCTCAAAACTCTAATGACTGCTACATCAACACACACATACACACACACACACACACACACACACACACACACACACACACACACACACACACACACTCACCCACACAGAGTTCCTGTGAAGAAAGCTCAGCTACTTCTCTTCCTATGATGCCCAGACACTGGTTCATGGCTCTCATTTTTGCTCCATTTTCAATGACTATGGTTTGTTTTTTGTTGTATCACTTGGGGTAGCAAGTCTGTCTTCTCTCCACAGGAGGGGCCATATGTGTTGAATATTCCCTGGGCATATCAGTTTCTCTAGCTGTTTTCCTTACCACCTCAAGGCCTCAAGATAACTTGGCTTGTTTGCTCAACAGTTGCTCTATAATTGAGCCATGCCTCCAGCCACTATTTTAGTTCATTCACTTGGAAACGGTCTTTTTTTTTCTGGCCTGGACTGGCTTTGAACTATGAGTCTCTGGATTTCGGTCTACTATGTAACTATGATTAGAAGCAGGAGCCAAAGACAATCGGTTGCAACTATTTTTAAAAATCCTGAGCAAAATCTCCCACTTATGCTGTCTGTTTTTAATGTTTTTTTGTGATTATTACTGTAAAATTCAGTACCAGTTTACAAAAATACACAAAAGTTCCATTTCCTCATAATCCTGCAAAAAATAAATATATATATTTAAATTTCTTGTCATCATTTGGTTTCTTTTGACTAGTGGTGAGTTTGAAATTTTGTATCTGCTATACTGGCTTTTATATTACATATTGTCAGATAATATGAGTAAATTGCAATATGCACTCTATGCATAAATTTCTAGTATAGTTAACAAAATCATATCCCTAGTGTCTTATCTTTTAGTGGAAATATTTTCTTTATAGGTATGTATGAGTCATCTTATCATATTTTTATCATGTAAGTTTATACTTTCAAATAAGCTATAAACTTCCAATACACACACACACACACACACACACACACATATATATATATATATATATATATATATATATATATATATATATATATATATATACATGAAGGACTTTCTTTTATAGCTCTTTTGTGTGTGTGTGTGCTCTAGATCTCAGAAAGTGGGGGATCCAGTAAACACAGCTGACTTGTTCAATTCCAACTGAATTTAGTACAGTTATCATCTTTTTACAAGCTTATTTTCTGAGTCATGATTTGTTTGTCAAGTAAATCAAGCAATAGATGCTTATGAATTTACCTATGTAGTTAGGTTCAACATGGTGCAAGGTTGCTTAAGGAAGAAGTCCACAGTGAAAAGAGAGAAAGATGTTGAGCTAAATTCAGTATTAGCACTTGGTACTCAAACACATTTAAGTTATAGTAGGAGCAGAGAAGACTAGCCCCTGGATTTGACCTTGGAAAGATCTGGAAGGTCATCTGCAGGACATGGGATGTGTTAAAACCTGAAAGGGAAGTGGGGAAGCAAATCAACGAGCTTCTGAGAGCTGGACCTTCTGGTCAGAAAGACAGCAAGTGTACATATTGAGGGTTCATTTTATTAAGAGTATCATGGATAAGTCAGTTTCTTCACAGACAGTAGTATAAGAATACTGGATACAGATGAGTTTGGAATGAAAGTTTGGACATAAGTCAGCTGAAAATGAAGCCTATAAATGACTTAAATAAACAATGCTATGAAAATATTTGCAAGAAAGAAAGACCCTTTGGTTGCTGTTGTAAGATGGATTGAATGGTCTGAGATTGGAGACGGACCAGTCATTTAGTTGTTTCAACAGCCTAGAACAGAGGTAATTAAGGTCTGCATAAAATGGCCTGGCTCCAGCAACTACGGGACTGTTGAAAATAATGAAGAAAGCCTCGGGTTTCTGCTGTTACTTTTGATTAAAGAGGAATAGGAAAAGTGGCCCTAGGATTCCTTTCCTGGAACTCCCACAGGCTGCTTAGAAGAAGCAGAGATGCCCAAAAGAAATAAAATAATGGAGAATAATAAATGAAACAACACTAACGAGATATATACTGTAATTCCTTACTAGTAAAAAAGAGCTCAAATTTTTCTAAAGAAATAAGCCATAGAGCAGTCTCTCAAGTTGTAGAGATGCTCCTTTGTATGTTTCCTCTCCTAATGATTCCACTGTATTTAGCTTTTTGTAACTAATCAACCAATACTTCTTAGTAATCCATTTGAAAACAGAAAACAGAAAACAGTCTTGTACCATAAAGGAAGTAATATTTACTTAATTACTGGAAATTTTACTCATCCTTTCCAATTCCAGTTTTGAATTATTAGCCTCTGGGCTAATAATGTTTGTAGTTAGCAGCTAAATCAAGATGTGCTTGTTCACCTCTCCGTTCTTCTGTTCATTATGCAGATTACTGCTGTCCTTCCTTCCTTCCTTCCTTCCTTCCTTCCTTCCTTCCTTCCTTCCTTCCTTGCTTGCTTGCTTCCTTGCTTCCTTCCTTTCTTCCTTTTTAACTTATTGTAAGGTAATATACAGAGGGGTTGCAGTTACCTAAGTCAGGTAATGAGTACATTTCTTTTTGAACAGTATTACCCCTCCCTCATTTTCTTCCAGGTTTTCCCCTCCATTCTCCCATCCCCCCAAAGTTGTATAGTTCATTTTCAACATAGTATCTAGTGAGTATCACTGCTAAATTGGTTCTGTCTTTCAAAGACATTGTTACTATTTCAGATAACAGTGACAATGATGTATATAGATTTGATGCCTCTTCCAATACCTTCTATGATTACTTATTTGTTAATTATTTATTACTTGACTGGTAGTTTTCTCTTGTAAAGAGCCTTTATTAATCAGTTGCTGAATTAAAATATGGAAGACTTTGGATATCTTTTATGTAGGAAACCTTTATCATTTCTTTTATTTGTTAATCAGATTTTAAAATGTAGCTCGTAAATATTGAAGGAGGAAGTAGAAGGGTCAATCATCAGATTTGCTCTTGACTGTAATACTTCCTGAGACATGAGAATTTCAGTAATGAAACCATGAATGTCCTGGTCACCACTCCACTCAACAGCTTTCCTAATTGTCAGCTAGCCAGAATTTAATTGATGATGGAATAATTTAACATTCATGTTTTCCATTTGCCACCCTTTTCCTTACTCTATTTTTGTCAACACTGAAGTCTCAAATTTTCTCTGTCTTATGAAATTTAATCAATTCAATCTTTTTTTTTTTTTGGTCGGTGATGGGGCTTGAACTTGGCCTAGGCACTGTCCCCTCAACTCTTCAGCTCAAGGCTAGCACTCTACCACTTGAGCCACAGCACCACTTCTGGTTTTCTGGTGGTTTATTGGAGATAAGAGTCTCAAGGCTTTCCTGCCCAGGCTGTCTTTGAACCATGATCCTCAGATCTCAGCCTCCTGAGTAGCTGGGATTACAGGCATGAGCCACCAGCACCCGACTTTCAATTCAGTCTTTAGTGTCTGATGGTAGAGGGTTCTCATTTCTTAGACAGCAGGACTTTCGGGGTAAATTGCTAATCTTTAGATATGTTGAAGTAGGATTGGATCTCCATTTGTCACAATCTTGTTAAAGCCTTATATGAACAGAAGAACCTAGCAAACCTTATGTATAATCCAGTTAATTATTATATGTAAATATTGAGCAACTATAATTGCGCAAAACTAATTTGAGATAGAATGTGGAATAGTCCAGTAAGAAAAAAATTCAAATATATAGACATTAACTCATTTCATGCTTAACAAAATAGTGGTATCTGGGCCCTTGTTTAGCTATGCAATTTTATAATATTCTGGATTTGTGTTACATGAAATTTGCATACCTGTTAGGCACAGAGTGATTTTTATTAAGTCCATTATGTTCTGAAGTCTCTATCCTGCAACTAAGAGAACCAATAATACCCAATGAACTAAGTACTCAGTAGTTAGTCAGTAGTTAGTTCTTGACCTAACTTTCTATGTTGATATGTGCTAAACCTGAAAAACAGCACAGATCTTTAAACTTGTGAAGTCTTCGGAAAGTTTTGTGTTGATTCAGACTGTGCTGTCTGCTGTAGCCAAATATAAATTAATGTGTGTATGAAAGAGTGAAAAGCAGTATATATTTAAAGTGGATTGCCATGTTAACCAAGAACAAGATGTGATGTCTATAGTGGAACATTGAGTGCAATAATATAAATGTCAAAAATGTTGGTGCCACTCGCTGATGCAGAGTTGCCACATATGCATTAGATCCAGAAAACTTTGTACCATTGCAGAGTAGGGAATATCAATATGCTTATGGCAAAGTTCAAAGGGACAATTTTTATTTTTAAAATGACACAAACATTGGCTGTTAGTCACTAAAACCAAGGCACTTTAGGCATTTGCTTCCTGGGAAATTTTCACAAGGGTAACAGGAATTGAATAGAAAGAGGATTTTAACAGGCAATGATATGGAGCATTGAGATTCAGATAGAGTGAGTTTAGCTTGACAAATAAGGAATCCATTTGACAAAGCTTCACTTTGACTAATTTTTACATTGTTGTTAATGTGCCCTAGGTGCTATGTAGCACTGAAATAGTGAAAAACTGTAACTGCTCTGTTACTGTTGCTGTTGAAAATAAATGCTGAGTGAGATTAAATGATGTGTAATTATTTTGTAAGCTATGACATCTTAATATTCAATAATAATTCTGATACTGATAGAGTGGCAGTAAAACATGGGAGAGGTCTCCCTCATAGGATAAAGAAATAGAGATAAATAGGATAATCAATTATTTCTTGTGCAGGTGGTGACTTACTCTAGGAACATCATCTTAATTGTGTTGGTTGAACATGAGCTATACTTGTTTAGTCTCTTCTGCCAAAAATATACTCCTTACCTTGGGTTTTGAACCATTCCTATTGCCTTCCTCAGAGAAGAGATATGTCTAGCCCATAGCCAAGAGAGGATTCGATCACACTGGGATTTGAAGAAAGAGCATCTTAGTCTTCCTTAAATTACTGTCAAGCAATTTTTCCATATATTTCTAAATTAACTATAATGCAAGTCCTTTATTTCATTTTGTTTAATTTTATTTTCATTATAGATTTGTTCTCATCTAAGTTGGAAAATGTTGTCAGCTTTCAGTGTTTTGTTTAGTCATTTGTAATGTCTATTTTGTGCGACAATTTCCCTCCAAAATACAGGTAAAAGTTGAGTTCTTATAAAAAAAAAAGCTTTCTCTTCATTATACATAAATATGAGAGGGGACAAACATATGGGGCTGTGAGGATTAGTGAAGGTTTGGACATTCTGCATTGAACATAAATGTGTTGTTTGTGGATGGCCTCTCAGCACTTTTTTATTTTATTTTATTTTATTTTTAGTACTTTTTTGTGCTATGAATTTACTTTCTGACTCATGCTCCTGATTCAGCAGTTCCCCAGAAATGGCTCCAATCTTTCTGCATTTGGCAACACTGCTTAGAGAAAGTAAAAAAAAATGATGGAGCTTCTTTGTATATGTTTCTGTATTTATTTAGAATAGCATTATCAGCTCCCAAAATATTTCAACATGGGTAATCTGTTTTTTCTACATTTGATTTTTACCAATGGCCTTTACTCAAGTACAATTCAGTAACATTCATTTAATATTTATATATTATAATCAATACTCTTAAAGTTTATAAGGGTTAAAGTAGTAGTTAAAAATTTGATATTTTATGATCTATAAATTATAGAATGATACTATCTTACAGTAATCTTCTAAGAAAAAAATTGTGATGACTTAAATTTATAAGGCCAATTTAATGCAATTGAAAACAGACTTCAATCTTGAACATCTGGAGCCTATTTTTATTTTTACTTTTATATTAATCCTTGTACTGCTGCTTGAACTGAGGGCCTTTTATTCTCATTCAATGTTCTTGTTTCATGGCTGAGGCTTTACCAATTGCACCATGCCAAGAGCCTGGTATTTTGCTGGCTCATGAAGATAGAATCTCTCAGACTTTTCTGTTCAAACTGGCTTCAAACTGTGATCCTCTAGGTCTCAGTCTCTTGAATAACTAAGATCACAACCATGAACCATCATCGTTTGCATTCAGTCTTGAACTTTTCATGTCTTCTATTATTCTGTATATTAATTATCTCATAATTTATATTATCTTTCTGTCTCTGAAAAAGGTACCAGAGATAAATCAACTTAGAGGGAGGAAATATTTATTTTGGTGTATGAATTCAGATGTTTTGGTCTATGATTGCTTGACCTCAATCTTTAAGTCAGTGGCAAGGCAGGATACCACGGCAGGGAGCTTATGATAGAACAGAACTTCTTACTTTGTGTGGCCAGCAAGCAAAGAGATAAAGAGGAAAGATCCAAGGTCCCCCTATCTCCCTGGGCTTGCTTCTAGTGACCTGCTCCAACTAGGTGCAATCTCCTACATTTTCTACCACCTCCTAATAGCACCACTGATTAGATTACAAGCCTTCAACATAGGAGTTTTTTGAGAACATTAAAGAAACTGATTGTATCATGGCTTTAATTTATTGACTTGTTTAAATGAATTCTAACAAACTGAACTTAGTTCTTCTTTAAAATGTGCTTAAGGCTGGCTGTCAATGGCTTTTGTTGTAATCCTTTCAATGTGGGAGTTGTAGATAGAATCAAAGTTCCATGGTTTCCCTTATTTGCAATAACTAGTATATGTCTGGGACAAACAGAAAAAGTCAGATAAGATGATGTTAAACAAAATGAACCCCAAGATAGGGATACAAGTGGGTTTTTCTTTTTTGCTACTGTTTGTAATGTATTTATAAGGTACCATGTGATTTTTTTTGTTGCTTTGTATGTCCCTCCCCCAGGTATAACCCCTGTTTTCACTGTATTTGATGTTGGTATAATGTATTTGATGTTGTTTAAATAGGGATACAGGTGGACCCATTGCAATAATGAGATGTACAAGACACTATGTTGAAAAACAAAGTTTACAATTTAGCCGGGGGGGGGGGGAGAGTGTAGTTGAGGAGATGGGAGGGAAGGAATGGTAGGGAAAAACAAAGGAGGAGGCAACAATGCTTGATAAAAAATGTACTCATTACTTTGCTCATGAAACTGTAACCCCTCTGTCCAGTATTTTTACAATAAAAAAAAGTTCAAGGTCAGTTTGGAAAAAATATCCATGAGACCTCATCTCAACAGAAAAAGATGAGCATGGTGGTGTGTGCTTGTTATCCCAGCCCCGGCATGAAGTATAAATAGGATTGTAGTTCAGGGTAACTTGGGCATAAAGGGAGACCCAGTGGCTCACACCTGTAATTATAGCTACTCAGGAAGCTGAGATCTGAGGATTGTGGTTCAAAGCCTGTCCAGACAGAAAAGTCTGAAAGACTCTTATCCAATAAACTACTCAGAAAAAAACCAGAAGTGGGGCTGTGGCTCAAGGGGCTCAAGTGGCTTTGGACAGAAAGAGGCTCAGTGACAGTGCCCAGGCCCTGAGTTCAAGCCCTGGGACTGGTGGGGGAGCATGAAAGATTGGGGCTGTGGCTGAAGTCATAGAACACCAGTCTACAAAGTTCAGATTTCTGAGTACAGAGCCCAATATTGCTAAACTGGGGTTGAAGTGTTACTCAAAGTATAGCTACAAGCTTTACAGCGTCCTCATTTGTAATTCCTCTTTACCAGCAGCCCAGACACCAGTGAAAACACTGTAAGTTATCTAAATTGATCCTTTAGTTATATCTTCCCAATGTGATGTCTTCTCTGACTTATATATATATATATATGTATATATATATATATATATATATATATATATATATACTTATTTTGTAAAATGTAGTGCCAGAAGCACTGTGGCTCAAGTGGTAGAGCGCTAGCCTTGAGCTGAAGAGCTGAGGGACAGCGCCCAGGCCCAGAGTTCAGGCCCCACGACCTACCAAAAAACAAAAAAAAAGCATATTTTTCTCTTTTTATAATGTATGCCACTGGAACCAGGAACAAGAAAAAAAAAATTAAATTAAAAAAATTTAGCCGTCACATAATTAAATAGAATTGGAATGATAGAATTCTAAAGATAAAATGCACCTTAGTCCTAATCTTATTGAAACTTTCCATTTTATAGAAATGGAAATTATGATTTGATGAGGGAATAGCTTTATTTTTCTTCTCAGAACTCAGTGGTGGGAAAGCTCAGAGGTGCTTGGCACCTTGCTCCCACTTCCTTACTACAGACAATGTCTCATTTATTTAAATGCATTTGTGATTCTCTACTTTAAAATAAGTTTGTTGACATAGAAAGCATGTTTTATTATGAGTTGTCAATGATCTTATCATGTCTGGGGTAAAAGTTTTGACCATAGCTGGGCACCAGTGGATCATGCCTATCATGCTAGCTACTTATGAAGCTGAGAGCTGAGGTTTGTGGTTTGACAAGACAAAAAAGCCCATGAGACTTTTACCTTAATTAACTTCCACAAAAGCCAGAAGTAGAGCTGTGGTAGTGGTAGTGTTGGCTTTCAGCAAAAAAGCAGATAGCATGTAGATCTTCAGTTCAAGCTCCAGGGACAGCACCATTTAAAAAAAAAGTTTTCATCAGATCAAGTGGTTACCAAGCTGAGTAAAGGATAAGACAAGTCAACAGGTTATAACTGAAAGATAGACTTGATTACAAATAAAATTAGAAAGCCCTCTTTTGTAGGCAAATATACTCCAAGTTGAAGTTTTGGCATTGAGACATCCATATTCATCTGTGTTTTTGTTTTTTTTCTTGGTCATGGGACTTGAACTCAGGGCCTGGGCACTGTCCCTGAGCTTTTTTGGTCAAAGTTAGCTCTGCCGCTTTGAGCCAAGGCTCCACTTCTGGTTTTTAGGTGGTTAATTGGAGATAAGTGGGGGAGACGGGGGAGGGAAGGGATAGTGGAAGAACAACAAAGGAGGGGGATAAAAATCCCCAACAAGAAATGTACTCATTGCCTTACTCATGTAACTGTAACCCCTCTGTACAACATCTTTACAATAAAATAAAATTAAACAACAACAACAACAAAAAGAGTCTCACATACAGGGCTAGCTTTCAACCATGATTCTCAAATCTCAGTCTCCTGAGTAGTTAGGATTACAAGTTGAGCCATCAATGCCTGGCAACATCCACATTTTTAAAAGCTATTTATTGGACAGCCTCTAGATATCAAGCTCCATGCCATGCTAGATATTCAGTGGAGGGTAATAAGTGCCTAGAGCACCAGCTAGCAGAACTCATAACTTGATGTGCAATGCAAAGCACTCATATCTATAGGCAGTTATGAGCATTGCGGAGTGAGAAAGGTACCTTATTATTGGGGATGGAAGGGGGCACAGACTAGACTTGGAGAAAGTCAACGGGAGTTTTCCAGGCAAAAAAGGGTAGAAAGGTCATGGGAAGGATGACAGATGTTGGAAGACTTGCTGTGATTGTTACTGAGTTATATTTATATGCTAAAAGTAGACTGGAAGTTAGGGAAAGAGCTATAGAGGAACATAGCAAATTAGGAATGGAAAATACAAACTTTACCTATTCACAGTTGTAACAGGTAATGGAGTGCAGATATCCTTTACACAGGAAACTAAACATGATTAAAATAGGGATTTAGGGAAAAAGTCACTCTGGCTGACATTGTAGAAAATATTAAATCAGATGAAACTAGAAGTTTGTAGGGCAGGTAGAGTTCTGTGGTAATCATTCAGAAGGGAGATTGTAAACTGGCAGCTAGTAGAAGCCCTAAGCATCCACTTGTAGCTAAGAGACTGCAGCAGATAACTTGTTGATAACTCCTATTATTTAACCTTACATGTTGCCCTTTGAAGTTTGATGCCTGAAAATGGACAAGACATTAAGATAAGGAGGCATTCATGCCAGCATTTGTTGTTGTTCGTTTTCTTGATATCGGCCATTCTAACTGGGGTGAGGTGGAATCTCAATGTTGTTTTGATTTTCATTTCCTTTATGACCAGAGATATTGAACATTTCTTTATAAATCTATTGGCCACTATTATTTCTTCTTTTGAGAAGTCTCTCTATAAGTCATTAGCCCATTTATTAATTAGGCTGTTGTGTCTTTGAGGGTTTTGGGGATTTAATTTTTTGAGCTTTAATTATATTTTGGATATTAGGCCCTAAAAATCTTCTCCCATTCTGTGGGTTTGCTATTTAGTTTGTTAGTTATGTCCTTTGCCAGGCAGAGACTTGTAAATCTGATGCAGTTGCATTTTTCCAGTTTTTCATTGAGCCTAATGTTTCCTTTACCCTTTCCTTTAATAGTTTCATGGTTTATGGCTTTACATTGAAGTCTTTGATCTATTTTTAATTGAGTCTGGTAAAGGTGATATATAAGGGTCAAGTTTCAGTTTTCTGCCTGTAGATAACATGATTTGTTGAAGAGGTTGTCTTTCTTCCAACCTGTGTTTTTGGCTCCCTTATTAAATATTAGATGGCTACATGTCTGTGAGTTCATTTCTGTATCTTTGGTTCCATGGGTCCTCAGCCCTATTCTTGTGCCGATTGCGTGTGCCAAGGAAAATAGGGTAAAATAATGAAAGAGGGATTGCAGGCAAAAATTCATTGTAAATACCACAAAATTTAGAAATATAAGAGATGAGGTGGATGGAAGGGGGTGAAGATGTTGAAATAATGACATGGATGAAGATGCATTGTACACATAAACTACTTTGTTCAATGGCAGAAAGCTCAATACATAACCTAAAATTAAGATAAGTAAAGGAAGGGATAGGTTGGGTAGGGTAGGTGAGAATATTGATCAAGATGTGTCATAGTCATAAAACACTTTGGTGAATAGCAACTCCTTTGTACAGATATTTAAAGATAATAATAATATATATTTTTAAAAATGAGTCTTACAGGCATAGGCAGGTGAGTAGGTGAGGACTGACTATACCAGTAGAAGAGGCTCTAAAATTTGAATTGGACTGGAATGAAGGCATGGAGTGGAATAAAGCTAGAAGGTAAGACTAGAAAGATTCTGGGAGAACGTCATGTGTAGGCTGGAGTGCTGAGCTTCAAGCTCTGGGAAAAACACAGGTTTCTAAGCAGAAGAATTCAAGGATTAGCTTGCTATCCATTCTCTGGAAAATAAAGTGAACGTAGATAGCAATAGTACTTATACCTAGTATTTCTAATTTCACTATATTTTACTTTCCTTTTGCCATAGTTTGAATTCACTAAGCCTTTTGAAAAGTGTCTTCTATGTGATAGATAACTTTTATAAGTTAGATGAGACAAGCTCAGTGCCTTCGTAAAAACAAACTGTTCTAAACTATGGTGATAACAAAAATATTGCAAATGTTTCTTTTTGAAAGTCTTTAAAAGCATAGAATGAGTTTGTCATAAAATGTCTGTTTTAAAGGTCCACTCTATATATAGTAATATGAAAATAGATTTGTCAAATTTTGAAAAACTTTGCAGAAGATGTCTATGAAACTACTTATATATTCTCAGTTACATATGATTTAAAATTACATACTAGTTTGCACTTTTGAAGTGTACATGCAATTTGTTTTTCATAATATTTTAAGGAAGAAAACTGAAGAAACAAAATCTTAGAAAGTGGCTATCTATTTCATTTAAAATTTAGATAGATATTTTGTATAAAAGTTAAAATTACAAGTTTTATAGTTATGTAGAATAGTATGATTTTGACAGTTTCCAATTAGAAAGATATCAGGAGCATCTGAGATCACAAAAATTGTGTGTGTGTGTGTGTGTGTGTGTGTGTGTGTGTGTGTGTAAGGGGGTATGTGGGTATATATTCTAGGTTTCTGATAAGTAATACAAAATTAAGCCAGTTCTTTTATTGTTATCATTATAGTATGGCTATTATCAGTACTATTTTATCTCTACTGTAAGATAAGAAGTTCAGAAAAGTATTGTCTACAGTTAAATGTTATATGTACATTCATATTTGTAGACAATTTTTTAAACAAAATACATTTCCAATTGATTTAGGAGAAAAATAATATTGATGATTCAGTTTTTCTTATATCAGAAGTTTTCTTTTGGTTTGTAATCAAAATCAGACTGTTTTGCCAAGATTTCATTCATGCATTAGATTTTATTCTAGCATGAAGAAAGAACAGGTAGGCACTAGAGTCTCATGCCTTTAATCTTAGCTAATAAGGAGGCTGGAGTGTGAAGACTGCAGTTCAAATCAGCCATTATAGACCATGATACTCCAATTAACCACCAAAAAAAAAAAAAAAAAGCTAAAAGTAGTGTTGTGGCTCAAGTGGTAGAGCACTAGCCTTGAGCAAAGAAGCCCAGAAACAGTACCCAGAACCCATTCAAGCCCCAGGGCCAGCACCAATAAAATAAAATAAAATAAAATAGAACAGAACATAGCCTGTTTGAAGAAGGCTTCTCCAACACATCTCATTTCCTGGAATAAATGGCTTATTGCCTTTTAGCATTTATACTGCCATGCTCCAGAGTAATGCTATTTTAATTTGAAAATAACTATTTACCTGGCTGAATGAATAATATCAGATGCAGTGGGAAAGTGAGCTCTCTCTTACTGTTACATTATGCATGTAACATTTTAGTTTAATTATGCACTCACACATATATGGAAAAATGTTACATTTCATCTGATTGTTGATGTACACTTATATCCTCGAAGACTTGATCTATGAAGAAATGTGAAGAAATGTTATTTTACTGTAAAGAGTTTTTCAATGACTCATCTGTGTGTGTGTGTGTGTGTGTGTGTGTGTGTGTGTGTGTGTGTGTGTGTGTGTGTGTGTGTGAGCTGGTGCTGGGGTTTAAATTCAAAGACTCAGGTTCTTGATCATAGCTGGGTCTGTACTGCTTGAGCTAGGTCTTTAGTCCAGTCCTTCTGCTGATTAATATTAGATGGAGACAGGGACATTTCTCCCTGGCTGGCTTTAAGCTGTAATCCTCCATGTCTCAGATTCCTGAGTAGCTTGGATACAGGTAGGTATAAGCCACATTCATCTGGATTTTAATTATTTCCCTAGGAAAATCTGCTACAAAATGGTGCATATTCCAAAGTAATCTTCGACACTTGAAAAATTTCCAAAATTTAACTATATCAGTCCAATATCAACTACAAGTTTTGTGTGTGTGTGTGTGTGTGTGTGTGTGTGTGTGTGTGTGTGTGTGTGTGTGTGTGTGCGCACACGCGTGCACACTCGTATGATTTCTGGGGTATGTATTCAGAACGTGGGCACTGTCCCTAAGTATTTATTGCTCAAGGCTAGTACTCTACCACTTGAGCCACAGCTCTATTTCTGCAGTTTTGTTGGTTAATGCGAGGTAAGTGTCTCACAGACTTTTCTGCCGGGGCTGGCTTTGAACTGCAATTCTCAGATCTCAGCCTCTAGAGTAGCTAGGATTATAAGTGTGAGCCATCATCACAAAACATCCTTTTATTAATATATAGATTTTCATTTTTTAACTCACAATTTTTCTTATCATCTTCTAATCAGATAATAGATGTTTATCCTCTGATTTTTCCTCACAGAATTAGCTTTTAGAGATCTGCTCTCTTCTACTATTTATATCTTTCATTACCCTACCCACTACCAGGATGTTTGAGGAAGGACCTATACTTTTGAAAGTTACTATTTTCACTTTATTTGGAAGGTAGTAGTAACACTACTTGTCTATTCATAACTTGTAGAGTTATCCTGAGAATGCAGATGAGATATAGAACATCCATTGCAGTATTGAGGTCCTGGATTGGAAAACATTCTCAAGGTAGATGAATTGGGATTGCTTTGTCCATACTATATTTTTCTCTCCTGCTTCCACATGCTGCAATCCATGGCTTTCAGAGTTCTACCTCCAGTAATTTTTCCTTATAAATATTTAACAAAATAGCGTGTGAAATTTATATCATTAGTTCTTGACGATACTCTTAGCTTCCCATTATTAACTCCCTTGGAGTACTTGGAGTATTCTAGAAAGTTCTGCTAATAACCTGAAAATCATTTTAGGTTATGAAATTTGAATCTATGGAAATATCATACATTATCTTTATTCAAAACTTTACAGAAGATCATAGGTGGAGGTAGTAGATTTCCACATGAAAAGTTTGCTTAGGTTTTTTAGCATACACCAAAGACTCATGCTTGTAATCCTAGCTACTCAGGACTGAAATCTGTAGGATGGTAGATTAAAGCCTGGGAACAAAAGTCTCTGAGACTTCATCTCCAAAACAACCAGTAAATGTCAGGCTAGAGGAAGTTCAAGTAGTACAATGTTAGTGGAACAATTAAGCTGACCAAGGAGAAGGCTCTGGGTTCAAACTCTGATCCATCCCCCACACCCAACAAAAATAACTTTTATAGATGTCGTTATTCCTGTAAGGCCAGCTACTGTGGTAGATAGAATGTTGGATTCCATGGGGCTGGGAAGGTGGCTCAGTGGTAGAGCACTTGGCCTTGCATGCCTGAGGCCCTGGGTTCCATTCCTCAGCACCACATAAGCAAAAAGAAAAAAGCCGGAAGTGGTGCTGTGGCTCAATGGTAGAGCTCTAGCCTTGAGCTGAAGAGCTGAGGGACAGCGTCCAGGCCCAGAGTTCAAGCCTCACGACTGGACCCCCCCCCCCAAAAAAGAATGTTGGATTCCAATCCAGTGCTGCCCTTAAGTGACCGTATGATCTTTAATTAGTCAAATATTAATCTGAAATAAAAAATCTATTTAATATAATATATGAGCAGAAGTGAATGTCCTGGTTTTAGGTAAAGCAAAGAGAAATTAATATTTTATGAAATCATTAAGAGTCATTATTAAAAACATAATTTTGTTGATGAAGGAAATGATTTAAATATTATTTTATGTCACTCTCTGAATATTTAGGTCATTATTTCCTAGTTCTATTTACCAAACTCTTTCATTTATTGGTGATGTCCAATTTGTTATTTGTGTCATACTGAATATATTTTTAACAAGTGTACATTCTTGATCATTCATTGTTAACTATTTTTTTTCAATGACAGGGGAATTACAACCAGTAAACTATTGGTATGCACTCTTGGCATTGCTTTTGGAAGAAGTAGTCTTTTAACTGTTGTATATCTTTAAAGATTTGTGTGTGTGTGTGTGATGTTTTCTCTGATGATAGATCATCATAGAAAGGGCCAGTTTGAAAAAGACCTATCTTTAAAAAATTATGTTCTCCAAGCTTTTATGGTTAAAATTAGCCTCTTTTCAATTTATATATAACATGGGAAATTATGTGTTTGGCTCATAGAAACCTTGAAACAAATCTTTCACTCTTACTAAAATTCAGAATTGACACAGTTGTTTGAATTATGAATTTCCTGTAGAATTGTTAAATGATATTTCACCTTGTTGATATTTAAAATATGTCAGATGGTAGAATAAGTTGAACTGTATTGATAAAATTGCCATACAAATTGATCCTAAGCATAGATGTTGAAGTGAAATTACCTGTTTTTGTTTCCTTGGGACATATACTATTTGCCTGATTCTGGATTAGTTGATTTACTTCCCTTTGGTTTGATATATTCATATGTTAAATGAAAGTTGAAATTATACTTGTCTAAATTTATCTTTGAGTAATAGGGGAGAATGCAATGAACAACACTCAAATAAGGTTGTATAGGATGCTTAGCATATTACTACTTAAGAGGCACACCTAAATATCAATAGCTGTTATTGTTAAATAAAAAATCTTTAATATTATAAGATTTTGTTGAACTTATTTTGGAAGACTAATAATATTAACATCTGTAATGTACACTAATTTTTAAACACTACTTCTGTGAACTTTTCAAGGATGGATATTGTGCAAAATTAGCATAAATTTACAGTAGAATTTCATTAACGAGTTCCAGAGATGGAGTATACTTCCATTTCAGCACAGTTTTAATTGAAAAGTACATGTTTTGCATGATTAGAATAAATTCAACATTGTATTGACTTATTCTATATTGAGGGAATTAGATTCACCATTTATACGTTAATAATTGTCTTTGCCAACCAGACCATCTTAGAAGAATTTCACCTAGCATTTAATTTTAATGAAATAAAATATCATAAGGTGCTAAAAAATAGGGTAGCAGTCTTTAGTTGATTAGATAAGGGATATTTAATTAACTTTATTTTAACTGGACAATGACCTTGAATATAATATTCAGTGTTCACAACATCACTTTTAGGATTTCTTCTATCAGTAACTATAGGGTTCAATCCTAATTGAACTCTGTCCTTCTCTTTATATTTTACTTTTTTCAGTAAGGTAATCATTCTATATAATAATCACTGATAAAATACTATATTGGTTTATACTGTCTGACAATAATTGTCATAAATGTATCACCAATAAGAGCCAAAGACTGAGAATTACAAGGCCACAAATCTAATGTAACACAGAATCTGTAATTTATCAAATGTCAACGAATTACTTTCCATCCAAATAACTTTTCATTAGAAAGTTTGAAATACTCTTTAAAATATTTTTATCATCTTTAAGTACTTGTACAAAGCTGCCATTCACCCAAGCAGTTTATAAATGCAGTGCATTTTGATCTATGGCACCCCTTTTTTTCTGACCTATCCCTCCCATCCCACCCCTTTCCCTACTTATCTTAATTTTAAGTTAGGTATTAATTTTTTGACATTTAACAAGGTAGTTTATGTGTACAATGCATATTGATCTGTGTCACCACTCTATTGACTTCATATTTTACAACACTTCTGGCTAAGTAAGGCTTTATAAATTAGGAATGTGTTTAGTTGAGATAGTAGTAAAGTCTAACCAACTGTAGCTTAGTTTATTTTTTCATTTGTAATAAGCTAAGTCATCCAAGCTAGTTCTGATGTGCAAAGATGTCATCAAAGAACCAGACTCTTGTCTTCCCATTGTTTTTTAAAAATTGTCATTGTAAAGGTGATGTACAGAGGGACTATAGTTAACATAAGTCAGGTAATGAGTACAATGTCACCTCTTCCCTCACTCTCTCCCAGTTTTTCCCTCCATCCCCACCACAAGTTGCATAGTTTATTTTCAACCTAGTGTCTAGTACCACTGCTGCATTTGTTTAGTCTTTGTCCCACTAATTCTGTGCTCCTCATGAACTCTCCCTCAGATAAACTTATGTACAAGACAAAAGGTACAGGACAAAAAAGAAGAACAACAACAAAACAGCAACAGAGAAGAAAACAGGTCAAAAACAAAATAACCAAAAACTCTTGCTTCTATTTCTTGGAATTTGTTGATAAACATAATTTTGTATGTCCACATGCACATAATGGTTGAACCTTTGTGATCCTTTGCTTCTTTAACATTCCCCCCCCCCCTTTGTGTCATCAATGCTGCTACTCTTTCAAGGTTAAAAGCAGAGTTGGAAGCATAAAAATGGCACAGGCAGAAAGGCCAGCAGTGCTTTCTTCTAGAGAGGTTTTGCTACTCTGTTCTGACAAGAGCATTACACTGGACAAAAGTACCTGCTTCTGGGGCTGGGAAGGTGACTCAGTGGTGAGGTGCTTCCTTTGCATGCATGAGGCCCTGGGTTCGATTCCTCAGCACCACATAAGCAGAAAAAGCCGGAAGTGGCACTGCAGCTCAAGTGGTACACCTTTGAGCTGAAGAGCTGAGGGACAGTGCCCGGACCCAGAGTTCAAGCCCCACTACTGACAAAAACAAATAAAAACAACAACAAAAATACCTCCTCATACCTCTAGTTCCAACTGGAGCAGTTTAAGGAATTGATTGTTTTTACCTGTCCATATTGTCTTGGACTATATAAAATTTCTCATCTCTTAGTGATAAATAATGATAAGTAGAAATGAATAATTTCAGAAAAAAAACCCAAAATCTTTGCTCAACTGTTTTAAAAGTTAAGCCAAATCAACATAATAAATAGTACCATTTTATATGAAATTTCTCCAGTTTAGTAATTTAAAAGTTTAAAATAATGCCGTCAGTGGATGAATGGTTCAAGAAAATGTGATTTATAAATGCAATGGAATTCTATGCTTCCATCATAACGAATGACATTGTCCCATTCATAAGGAAAAGGAAACTTGGAAAATCATATTAAGTGAAGTAAACCCAACATAGGCTGCCTGGTTTCCCTCATATGTAATAATTAGTATATGTCTAGAATAGTCCTAGCAGAGGGTCACAATAGCTCAAGAGCTATGTACATACAACCTTACAAAATGAAGCTAATCAAAATGAATGAACTACAAGATATGAAAACAAGATGATTATTTCTTTTTCTTTCATTTAAAAAAATTTTCCTTTGGTTTACTCCCTGTTATCACTGCTTTTGATGTTGATACATTTTGTATTTACATAAATTTATCTGATTTGGGGATGGGAAGGGAAATCACAGACATGGTAGGACAAAAGACAAAAGATGAGCAAATACAACAATGATACTCACAAGATACTATGTTGGAAATGAACTTTACAACTTGGGGTTGGGGAAGAGTTGAGAGGAGGGATAGTAGAAAATGAGAGAGGGAGTAGCAATGTTTGACAAGAATTGTACTCATTTCCTTACTTATGAAACTATAACCCTTTATATGTCATCTTTACAATAAAAATAAATAAAACTTCAATACTTCCAAAGCAAATAAACAGTAACAGAAATAAATTAATAAATAAATATAATGAAATGGAAAAGTTTATATTTAGGAAAACTTTGTTTTGGAAGAGTATTAGAATATTAAGTGACTCGATAGTTGCTTAATTGCTTCTTAGTATGAAGGCTAAGGCATAAGTAAAGAATAATTAAGAATATAGTCACGCATTTTTGACCACTCTATGAATTTTACATATTTAATTACCACTAAAGCACATGTGCAATATTTGAGGAATCTCAAATTTTGTTAATGCACATTTATATAATGCATTTTTATCTCTACCTAATTTAAATCTTATCCTAGATTAAAAGTGTCATTCCATCCCAACACTAGATTCCCACCTGTAATTCTAGCTACTCAAGAGGCTGAGATCTAAGTATTGAAGTTTGAAGCCAGTCTATGTGGGAAAGGCCATAAGACCCTTATCCCCAATTATTTACCCAAAAGCTGGAAGTGGAGCTGTGGCTTAATTGGTAGAGTGCTAGCCTTAAGCAAAACAGCTCAGACACAGCTCCCAAGCCTTCAGTTCAAGCCCCAAAGCTAGCATGAAAAAACATATATTATAAAGTCCTCCCAGTAAATTTCTAGGATAGATCACTATATAATCTATAATATAATCTATAATATATTTTATGACATTCCTTTTGATAATCTACATTTTTCCCTAGTTGAAGCAGAAGGAGGAAGCCTACCAAAAACTGAAATCACATTTATAAAGTTTGGAAAATGGAACCACAGTAACTTGAGGGTATGGATGGGGTTGGGAAAGATGGTAGAGAATCAAGGAAGAAGTAATATTGATGAAGAAGCGTTGAAATTATAAACTACCAAAAGATCATTCTTAAAAAGTACATTAGATTTTTTTTACAAAGAAATAGGAATGTAATTCACTTAAATTCAAGTCATATAAAAACTTAGAATACAAAGAGTTTGAAAGAGGTTTCAGTAACTGCCTAGACAGATTGCAATTAGTATAGTTTGTCCAGATGTTGTTTAAATTCACTGCAAGTATAGCCTATAAATAGAAGTCCTACAGGCATCTATAGTGTGTCTAGTTAGGGAATTGCATTTGCTATTCTCATGGGGCACAAAATAAGAAATGAGGTTGTCAGCTCACATAGAAAACTCTGAGAGGATCTTAGGGCTGGGAAGGTGGCTCAGTGGTAGAGTGCTTGTCTTGCATGCATGAGGCCCTGGGTTCGATTCCTCAGCACCACATAAGCAGAAAAAGCCGGAAGTGGCACTGTGGCTCAAGTGGTAGAGTGCTAACATTGAGCTGAAGAGCTGAGGGACAGTGCCCAGGCTGAGTTCATGCCCACAACCTACCAAAAAAAAAAAAAAAAAAAGAAAACTCTGACAGGATCTTTAGAGTTAACAAAATTTCTACAGTTTTAAAAGCTTAAAGTACATTGACAATTTTATGTTTAAAATTACTAGCTTCAGTTGCCTTTCTTTGTACTATTTTCTAATCTACCTGCATCCTGAATAACAAAATGTATCCAGTAAATTCACAGAAGATTTTATTCCAAAAGCACAGGTTTTAAATATAGATTTGAGTTGTTGTGAGATAAGCCAGATAACTTCTTTAGGTATTAATTGTAATGTATTTGCTTTTCATGCTTTTTGCTTATCAAAATCATGATGGCATTTACATAATGTCCTATTTTTGTTGCCATATGAAAAATCTTGTTAAATATGTGAGATTTGAATAGATGTTGCTTTAGAAACAAACAAAAGAAAGGTTTTGTCCAGTAAGTTTTCAAATGAAATGATTTAATTTCCCAGCCCCTTTTTTTGTTTTTCTGCTGAGTATATTCCTGATTCAAACCATTCTAATGGAAATACTATTTTTCCCACTGAATAAGCTGGTTTTGGTGGATGTCTGTATAGTAAAGTGTCATCATATGGCTCTCTCAAGAATTATAGTAGAAAAGCAGCATTGTATTGATTATTATGAGTCCGAAAGGGAATGAAACTAGTACAACCATTCTGGACAGTTGTCTGGTGGGTCTTCAAAAAACTAAACATAGAATTTCCCAGCCCTCCTACTTCTTGGCATCTCCCCTGAGCATCATGAGCCAGGGTATGATAAGGACACCTGCACATCCATGTTCATTGCAGCACTATTCACCAGAGCCAAGATATGGAAACAGTCCAGATGCTCCACAATAGATGAGTGGATCAAAAAAAAATGTAGTACCTGTATACAGTGGAATTTTACACAGCCATTAAAAGAACAAAATCATGTCACATGCAAGGAAATGGATGACACTAGAACAAATTATGTTAAGTGAAGTAAACCAAGATTAGAGAGACAAATGGCACATGTTTTCTATGATATGTAGAAGTTATATCTAAAATGCACTGGGAGATGAAAAATTATACAGGATTCTAGATACTCACATACAGTGAGACCAAAAGAGGGTGAGAATCACAAAAGCACAAAGCCTAAGAACGTCTTCATATTTATATAAAGTAGTATTTGTATTGAAATGAACTCCAAGTTATGGATACAAAATATATTTTTTTCTTTTCTAGTTTTTAGTTTTTGATAATTCTGTCTTCTTTGCCTTATAAAGTGTTTATTCCTGGGTACATCTTCTGGTGGGTGGGGAAAGGGCACAGAACTTGAGGGAAAAAAGGTGAAAAGATGCAGCAATAGAGCCGACTGAACATTGATGGAAGTTAACTATTTAGCTTGTGGGTGGAAAAGGGGAAGAAGGGATTGGGAGAGAAGGAGGGAACAGATGACGCTGTATGAAAGGAAATATACTCATTACCTGGCTCATGTAAATGTAGCCTGTCTGTATATTACCTCTATAATAACAATAAAGTAAATTTATAAAAAAAGAAAGAGACTGAACTCTTAAGAAAGTACATTTTTTTACTCACAACTTTCCCAGGAGTTCAATATTATTTTCCCATATCTGTAGAGGGAGAACTAATCTGAGAATAACATGTCATTTATATGTCCCAGTGTTGACTTATGCATGACATAAGTAAAAACAAAATTAAAATGTTCTATTAAGCTAAAAAGAACTGGTATGTGATTTTCCCTCTCATGAAGCTCACTGTATAAAGTGCAGTTTAGTAAAAGATCAGTTTTAAACATTGGTTCTGCATTCTTAAATGTATTTGTCTTTCTATATGTTCTTCTCATTGCAAAGCAATTTTGTTGCAATACTAATTGTCATTACTTCAATTTTAAACATTTGGTTCTGCATTCTTTGTCTTTCTATATGTTCTGCTCATTGCAAGGCAATTTTGTTGCAATACTAATTGTCATTACTTCCTAGAGAAACATTTGTGGACAGTTTGGCTTTTCACTCCTGACCTTTTTTCAAGGCATTAATAGTTCCCTGACTAAGTCGAGTTTCAGAAGATGAAAGACAGTACCAGGCTTCAATAAATTCTTTAGAAACATTTAAAAAATTCACATATTTTAGAATAAGATTCAAAATATTATTTAGGTTCATTTCTTTAATTTTTTTTCCCACATATCTGCACTTGCCTTAGAGCTGCATGGATAAGAGGTCATGTGGCCTTCGAGTTGCTCATTGTTAGCTCATTTCTGCCTTGCTTGGGTCTGTTCCTTCACTGCCCATCATGATGGCATGAGCAGCTCTGGATATTTGGAATGGTCTCTGGAAAATGTCATTCAAAAGCATCTATGATTTACAAATTACTTGAAAGTAGGAGGGATTAATCAAGGATGGAAAATACAAAAACATATACAGCTTTTTACAGTGATTCATTTGTTGGTCATGGGGCTTGAACTCTGGCCCTGGGCGCTGTCCCTCAGCTCTTCAGCTCAAGGTGAGCACTCTGCTGCTTGAGCCACAGCTCCACTTCTGGTTTCCTAGTGGTTTATTGAAGATAAGAGTCTCACCGACTTTCCTGCCCAGGCTGGCTTTGAACCGCAGTCCTCAGATCTCAGCCTCCTGAGTAGCTAGGATTACAGGCATGAGCCACCGCGCTGGGCCAGTGATTCATTTTCTAATTGGAAAATTCAATCAACTGTCGAGTAAATTTTCTACGAAACAGCCCAATTTTGCTAAATGTTTTTTTTTTTTTTTCTCAAGAGGAGGTCATTGGTATTGGGGCTTGAACTTGGGACCTGGATACTCTCCTTGAGCTTTTAAAATCATAGATTCCCTTCTGGTTTGTGTGTGTATGTGTGTGGTTAATTAGACATAAGACTCTCAGAGACTTTCATGCCAGGCCTAGCTTTTAACCATGACCCTCCAATTTCAGCCTACTACATCCTTAGGATTATAAGCATGAACTATTGACACCAGACTTGTGTAACACAATATTAAAACAAACACATTACAATTTTAGTATGTTTAAAATTTACCTTTTAGTATAAATACATTTTGTTTTGCAACATCTACTTTCTTTTTTTTTTCTACTTTCTTTCATACAAATTTAGAGATAAAACCAGACATGCTAACTGTTTGAATTCATTTCGGGTGTTAAAACCATTTTTTTTTTTTGACAGTCATGGGTCTTGAACTCTGGGCTTGGGCACTATCCCTCAGCTCTTCAGCTTAAGGTGAGTGCCCTACTGTTTGAACCACAGCGCCACTTCTGGTTTTGTAGATGAGTCTCACAGACTTTCTTTCCTGGGCTGGCTTTGAACCATGATCCTCAGATCTCAGCCTCCTGAGTAGCTAGGATTACAGATGTGAGCCACCAGTGCCAGGCTAAAACCAATTATTATACCACAAAAAATTTATTTACCATATTTGATTTAAATATGATTTTCAAGTTATTAGTTTTTCCTTACTTTAAATTAATTTGAAGCATAAATTAAACAAGCATATATTAGTACCTACTGAAGAATTTATTTTCAATATTTTTCTTTTCCTTGAGAAATAAAAAATTAATAGATAATAAGTGATCAACTTGGTTTCCCCTTTTCCTTGAAGAGAAAAAAATGTATTCACCTAAGAAAGTAAGCATTTAAATGTAAATATTTTTAAAGTTCCTATTTTAAGACTGTCAACATTAACAAAAATGTGAAATAAGTATATCATCTTGACGATTTTAATCAGCTTTACATTGAGGCCTTCTTTTGGATGGAAGAAGGAGGCTGAGTCAGTGATACCCACTTGTATGAAAACTTCTTGCCTTGAATTTAAGATTGAAACTTTTCAACTGAGATTACTAGACAACCAGTGCTTTTCCCTTTGCTTCTTTCTTCTCTTTCCTTATTCCTAAGAGATAGTAGATGGAAAGTGGGTAATGGAGAACTTGGAGAGTGGAAGAGATTAGACCACATGTATCTACTAAATAATAAATAATTAAATGACAGACAAATAAATGGCATTTGCCATTCACGTTTGGTTATAGACAAGACTGGATCATTTTTTAAAATATGTTTTTTTTATTGTGAAAATACTATACAGAGGGGGTAATAATTACATGAGCAAGGTAATGAGTCCACTTCTTATCAAGCATTGTTGCCTCCTCCTTTGTTTTTCTCCTACCATCCCTGCATCCCTGCCCTCTCATCTTCACAACTACATCCCCCAACCCCAAAGTTGTAAAGTTCAGTTTTCGACATAGCGTCTTGTACATCTCATTGTTGCAATGAGTCAACCTGAATCCCTATTTAAATAATTTGTTTTTTTCCCTTCCCCTCCATAAATTATACCAACATCAAATACAGTGAAAACAGCAGTTTTACCATGGGGGAGGGACATACAAAGCAACAACAACAAAAATAACATTATAAATACATTAGAAACAATAGCCAAAAAGACAAAACCATTTGTGTCCTTATCTTGGGGTTCATTTCCCCTAACATCGTCTTATCTGACCTTTTCTGCTTGTCTCAGGCATATACTAGTTATTGCAAATAAGGGAAACCATGGGACCTACGTTTCTTTGGGCCTGGCTTACTTGACTTAATATAATTTTTTCCAAATCTTTCCATTTCTTAACAAATAGGGCAATGTCATTCTTTCTAATTGAGACATAGAATTCCATTGTGTATATAAACAACATTTTCTTGATCCATTCATCTACTGAGGGGCATCTAGGTTGGTTCCATATCTTAACTATGGTAAATAATGCTGCAATAAACATGGTTGTGCTGGTAGCTTTGGTATGACCTTGTTTGTGATCATTTGGGTAAATGCCCAAAAGTGGGATTGCTGTGTCATAGGGGAGCTCTATGGGAGTTTTTTTTGGGGGGGGGCAGTCGTGGGGCTTGAAGGCTTGAATTCTGTGCTTTGGCGCTATCCTTCAGCTCTTCAGCTCAAGGCAGGTGCTCTACCGCTTGAGCCACAGCTACACTTCTGGTTTTCTAGGGGTTTATTGGAGATAAGAGTCCCATGGACTTTCCTGCCCGGACTGGCTTTGAACCGCAATCCTCAGAGCTGAGCCTCCTGAGTAGCTAGGATTACAGGCATGAGCCACCAAAGCCCAGCTTATGTGGAGGCTTTTGAGGAACCTCCATACTACTTTCCAAAGTGGTTGAACAAGTTTACACTCCCACCAACAATGCAGTAGGGGTCCCTTCTGGCCACATTCCCCTCCAGCATCTGTTGTTGTTAGAGTTCTTGATTATAGCCATTCTCACTGGGGTGAGGTGGTATCTCAGTGTTGTTTTAATTTGGGTTTCTTTTATGGCTAGAGAGGCTGAGCATTTCTTCATATTTCTATTGGCCATCCTTCTTTCCGCTTCAGAGAAGTTTCTTTTAAGTCTTTAACCCTCTTATTTATTGGGCAGTTGTTTCTTTGAGGATTTGTTGTCAGGGGTTTTAATTTTCTGAGTTCCAGGTATAATTTAGATTTGAGACCCTTGTCCGTTGTATGGCTAGTGAAGATCTTCTCTCAATCTGTGGCCTTTCTATTGATTTGCTAGCTATGTCTTTTGCAATGCAGAAGTTCTGCAACTTCATGCAATCCCATTTATCCAACCTTCCTTTGATTTGTTGTGTTTCTGGGTCTCTATTAAGAAAATTTTGGCCTGTGCTAAGGAGACCTAAGGTTTCTCCTATTCCATCCTGTAATGTTTTCAGGGTAGCTGCTTTGACTTTGAGGACTTTGAGCCATTTGAAGTTGATTCTGGTGCAGGGTAATATATAAAGATCTAGCTTTAGTTTTCTACAATGATTAACCAATTTTGCCAGCACTATTTACTGAAGAGGCTATCTTTCTTCTATTCTATTTTTTAGCTCCCTTATCAAAGATTAGGTGGCTATAGGTCTGTGGGCTCATTTCTGTGTTTTCAATTCTATTCCATTAGTCCTGAGGTCCATTCTTGTGCCAAGCCCAAGCTGTTTTGATTACTATGGCTTTGTAGTAGAGTTTGAAATTTGGTCTTGATATTCCTCCAGCACTGTTCTTTCTGTTACAGATCATTTTTGCTATTCGGGGTCTTTTATTGTTCCATATGAATTTTTGGATTTCCTATTCTATTTCCTTGAAGAATGAGATCGGAATATTGATATGTATCACACTGACTTTGTAGATAGCCTTGGGAAGTATTGTCATTTTCATGATGTTGATCTTTCCAATCCAGGAGCATGGGAGGTTTTACCACTTTCTAAGTTCTGTTTTGATTTCCTTTTTCAGGTTTTTAAAGTTTTCATCATAGAGGTCTTTCACTGATTTGGTTAAGTTAATTCCTAGGTATTTTATTTTTTGTGGGGCTGTTACGAATGAATTTCTTTCCTGATTTCCTCTGCGCTTTTCTCATTGTTGGCATACAGAAGAGCCATTGATTTTTGAGGGTGAATTTTATACCCTTCTACTTTGCTAAAGTTTTGAATCAGCTTGAGTAATTTGGGAGTGGAGTCCATGGGAATCTTTAAATACAAGATAATGTCATCTGCAAAGAGGGAGAGTTTTACTTCATCTTTCTCTATTTGGATCCCCTTTATGTTTGCATCTTGTCTTATTGCTGTAGAAAGGCATTGTAATACTAAATTGAAGAAAAATGGGAGAGAGGACATCCTTGTCTCATTTAGACTAGCTCATTTAGTAGTAAAAATGAGTTTCACTTATGAGTATGTGGATTGTTTTTTAATGTAGATATTTTATTGTAAAGATATTGTACAGAGGGGTTACAGTTACATGAGTAAGCTAATGAGTACATTACCTGTTGAGCATTGTTACCCCTCCATTTTTACCCCTACCATCCCTTTTCTCCCTACCTCCTCAACTTCTCCCTCCCCACTCCCAAGTTGTAATGTGGATTGTTTTGTATCAGAAAGTTACTTTAAACATCAAGTCAGAACACTGAAGTATGAAGCTCTAGCAAAATTAAATGAATCAGAAAAGAGAGACAGGAAAACTGTTCGGTTCTTTCCACCTCAAGCCTAGGTTCCTCAACAAAAACCAAAAGTTATGTTTATTTTCAGTAACAAAAGTGATGGCTGTATGTATCTTTACTTGTTCCAGTGAGGTTAGGGGAAAGACTTTTTTACTCTGTTCACTTGATAATGTAGGTTATCTTAAAACAAACCAAACAAAAAACAAAAACAAATTTGGATAATTGGGCATGGATTGACTCAATTATGTGTTAATCTTCCTCTAAACGTGAAGGGAAACTGGATTTAGTAAGATCCTACAAGATTTTGCTTTCATTTGACATCTTAGTCAATTTCTGCTTTGATAACAGAATGCCACAGATTAGGTACTTAATAAATAATACAGTTTATTTGGCTCATGATTTTGGAGACAGAGAAGTCCAAGAAAATGGCAACAATACTCAGTAAGGACATCCAAAGGGAAAGGTTAAGCACACCAGGGTGACAGTGAGAAAAGGAATTCTATTTTGTGAAAACTAACCCACTCATGTGATAAGGACATTAATCCATTCATGAAGACAGAGCCCTCTGACCTAATCTTCTCTTACAGTCCTAATTCTTTATACTGTTACTGAGACAATTAGATTTTAATATCAGTTTTGAAGGAGATATTCAAACTAAGGATATGAAAATATTTAATGAAATTTCCTTGAATTATTTGTGTTTGTGCACAGTGTATTCAAGTAGTCAAAAGTCTGCTGGTCCAGTTTGAAAGTAGAACTAGGCATATGTAAGGGTACACCAATTATTCTGAAATTTTATTTTTACCTTTTTATGTTATCATACATGGCCATATTGAGTTACTGTTTTATCATTTATTCCCTCTAGTTTTTAAGAAAGACATAAATAAAATTATGAAATATTGTAATAAAATTATAACATGAAAATAGATAAAATTAAGGAATTTGGGGTTTGAATAACAAGTCTTATCTGTTTTTTTAAGCAAAATATGGCCTGAGTTAAAAAAAAAACAGTTCCAACCTTCCAACTTTAAACATTGAAATTTATAAAAAAGCTCAAATTTGCATTTTAGGTTAAATTTTTGTATATTGGAAAGCCAAAGTTTAAGTTGTAAGTACCGTGTAAAATTAATTATTGTTTTATGCTTTGGTAACATGTCTTCTGAATAAATCTAATTCTTTCCATCCATCATTCCTTCCTTGCTTTTCTTTTTCTTTTCTTTTTTTTTTTTTTTTGTGTGCCAGTCATGAGACTTGATCTCAGGGTCTGGATACTGTCCCTGAGCTTTTGTGCTCAAGGCTAGTGTTCTACAACTTTGAGCCATAGCTCCACTCCTGGATTTTTGTGGTTAATTGGAGACAAGAGTCTCATGTACTTTCCTGCCTGGGATGGCTTTGGAACATGATCCTCTGATCTCAGCATCCTGAGTAGCTAGGAAAATAGGCATGAGCCACCAGTGCCTGGCAATAATTTAATTTCTATTCCATTTTTCTCTTTTCCCTCTTGGTAGTAAAATTTATAGTGTCCTCTGAGCTTATCTTACATAAATATAATAAGTCACATGATTATTGAAACAGTTGCTACAGATTTTCTTTAGTACTGAGTACTTGGGCCTCTAGAAAAATTAAGGGACATTCATGACCTTAAAGGATTGTATTCATTACCTGACATTATTCTTGTGTTTTGTTTTAGGGTGGAATGAAGTGAAAAGGAGTCAAGAGTCATGAATTAAAAATAATAAAGAAAATGACCTGACACTATTCTATGCTCTATCCTAGAGTAATTTATTCTAGTTCCATTTACCAACACCTAGGGCTTATATTGTGCATGTTAAATGAAGCAATAAGAATTGTAAAGAGTAATGAGTGTGGGCAGAAAGAACAGACTCTCACTCTTAAATTATATATAAATTGAAAAATTCCAAATTTCCATGCCAACCGAGATAGAATAGCAGGCACAAAGTATGCTCCCCCATATGGAACCCTGGCAAAATACATTAAACACCAATTTTTTTTATTGGGTCTTAGAAAACAAAGTATACTAATTCCTGGCAGATTACATGAACTTAAGATGAGACCTTGACTTGCCCTGTTTACTGTTTGTACTTTTTCCCAGGTTATAAGGCAGTGAATGGGATTCATGTGGGGGCCTCGGGCTTCCCTGGGTCAAGGAGGACAAAGAGCTAAGAGATCAAAGTGGTATGAGTTCACAGTGCAAAATACTAGAGAGGAAAGACCTATAGCCAGAGTAAAACCTTGGAGATAAATGACAATTTAGAATCTTCAACTCAATAGAGATCTCTCAAAGACTATAAAAAAGGTACCAGTGACAAAAGAAAGATCCACACACTCCAAACATTTGAAATTAGTAAAGTTAGAAATCACACACATCTGGGTATGTTTCTTGTTCATACGAGCCAAAAAGGAAGCTCTCATGATTCATGAGATGAACTCTATCTATCTATCTATCTATCTATCTATCTATCTATCTATCTATCTATCTATCCATCCATCCAGATGTGTCAGGGTTGGTGCAAAATTAGTTTTAGATTAAAATTTGTTCTGGATTTACTTATAAACATGTTAAAGCAAGCCTTGAAAAATTGAATATGTTTCCAAGTATCTTAATCATGTTCAGAACAAACCTCATAAATATTTATAGCAATACAGAACACTTAGTACCTAACAATGAAAGACACAGTTTCTAGTATCAAACAAAATAAATTTTAACATTTCTTGCATCCAATCAAGTCACTAGACATTCAAAGAAACAGATAAACCTGGTCCCATAACAGGAGAATAAATGTAATCAAGAACATTAAAACACCTACTAAAACTATATTGCAAAAATATAATATAGAAATCCCTACTTTTCATGTGTCATATTTCATACTTACTTTCATAGAGCTAGAAGAAAGCTTAAATGAGTAGTAGTACCACAATGTTAAAAAGGTCCCTAGCTAAAAACTGACATGGAAATTGCAATCACTGAAACAAAAATACATTGAAATAAACTAAAGGTAAGTTAAATATGGTAGAAGAAAAGACTATTAAATTTTAGGTAATATTATTTTAAAAGTGTCAGGTGGAAGTTATCTTAAATATGGAAGAAGGTAAAAGAGGTAGTTGAAGAAAGAATCACCATAAATTTTCCACGTTTGGTGAAAAGCATAACCCAATGTACCCACATCTACGCAGACCTCAATGGGTGTAGGCATGGACAAAATCACACTAAAACAAATTGTAATTAAATTAATTAAAATCAACAATTAAGAGGCAGTTTCAAAAAATACCATAGGAGAAAGAGGCACACATGTTCAGAAGAATAATGATAAGCAATAGATTTTATGTTTCAGAATCAATGAAAGGAAGAAGAATTACTTTTATCTGGAAATTTTTTTTATGATTGCAATCTGGACAATATAAACTTCAGTTAAAAATTTATACTCCTGGAAGTGGTGCTGTGGCTTAAGAGGTAGAGCGCTTGCCTTGAGTTGAAGAACACAAGGACAGCGCCCAAGCCCAGAGTTCAAGCCCCACGGCCGACAAAAAAAACTTATACTCCCAAATTTAACAATATGTCCTATATTTTCATAGTTTATATGTACATAAAGGAGTCATGTAAATGATATCTCTACTTAGTCAAGAATTGTGATGTCTGAAGCAAAAGTCAAACTGTCTTCCTAGAAAAGATTATATTTGTACAGTCTTAGGAAGTAAGAGGTTGAGCTGCCTAACCTACCTGATTAGAAAATATTATTTCAGAAGTTGTTGTCTGTTCTCCTTAACAAAGTCAGCTGGCAGTAGGCATTTAGAGATAGGTCAGTTCAAAAAGTCAGCTGTGTAGTTGGGCACTGATAACTCAGGCCCGCAATCTTAACTACTCGGAGGCTGAGATCTGAGGATCATGGTTTGAAGGCAGCAGGAAAGTCCTTGAGTCTTTTATTTCAGTTAACCATCAGAAAGCCAGAAGTGGTGGTGGTGCAACACGCTCAAGTTTCAAAGTGTAGCCTTGAGCAAAGGCTCAAGGCCCCAAGTTCAAGCCCCATGAAAAATGAAAAAAAAATCAGCTGTGTGTCCAGGTATGCCTGGACCAATGCAATTACACTTTGAGTAACAGAAATAGTAGCCACATTAGGAAATATTTGTAAAAACTCAACTAAAATAATTTTGTTCTATATTAGTACTGGTAATACGGTACATAATGAAGAAGCTGGAAAGCATAAGACCATGCATTATCTTATTCATACAAACTAACTAGAATCTCTAGTTAATATCTTACATGTAGACTTCAGTTAGACACTATTTTGTATTTTTTGATAGTATAGTCATTTAATTTTGTGATTGGAGAGAATATTAACATATTAAACTATTTGCCATGCAAAAATTGGTCTTAAATACTCCAGAGACATCAGTGTCATTTTTTTTTTACATGATTTGTAGCACAACAGCTTGTTGAGAATTCTCAATTAGTTCTGTAAACTTCCCATGTTGGGTAAAAGGCAGGACTATTTTTTCTCTTATTTCGCCCATTCCCACATTAAAATAGAAGTTCTCAGCTTCTACTTAAGATTCCTAGAGTACTCAATCCTATGGGTGATGACTTGGCAGATCTATCAGAGAAATACTCACTGTCTCTTTCCCTTGTCTCCATCCTTCTTTCCATTTGGGAAAGGACTATTCATTTCCTTGTGATGTCCACAAAGAAATGAATGGGTCATGATAATGAAATATTCCTTAGAAGTCTCCAGTTCCATTCTGACTTGTATTTTTGAATGAGGAACACAAGCATGCATCTGAGTCATGGCATGAAACCATCTTTAATTTTCTTAACTTGTCCAGAGGGAAATTAGTCCACAGAGTAGGGTACCCGTGTGATTACAGAATGAAAGGAAAGTGCACACACACACACACACACACACACACACACACACACACACACACACACACACACACACACACACATACACACACACATAAATGATAGAGGCCAATTATGCTTAATATGCTTTAACAAAGGATGTTTTATTTCTATATCTATTTTGCTACATGGAAAATAACTCTATTTTCATTTATTAGTATGGTACGGTGTCATCTAGGGGTTGTTTTGAATTTTCTCTGTAGATTAAAATGAGAAGTAGTGAGTCATGGGAATATAAAGTGATAAGAAAATCAGCTTATCGATTCTCCTTAGAACACAATGAAAAAGAAAAGTGGATCATTAAGGTTTTCTAAGAGTATAGCAAAAGTTGGAATTGATAATGTGTTCATCTATGACCTGTAAATTATTATTACTTATATGCTATATAAGCAAAAGGAATGAATATTTTAATCTCTTTCCTTAGGGTTGTATTTGATGGTTGTCAGTCCCTATGAATGAGTTTTCTCTGAAACACTAAATTAACCAGTCATCAGACAGGGTACATTGGTACATTTCACATAAAACATATGTGCAAGTTCCCTTACTTTTTAGGAGAAAGTGAATAAAATTCTTGGAATTCTTCATTTTCCTTTGCATTTCTTAAGAAATCTAGTATTGCTTGTGATACAGAGCAGCTGAAGAAAGCTTTTTTATCATGGTTTTCTTAGCCAGATTAGATCTGTTCTGCACAAAAGTTGACAAAAATTAGCAAATCACAGGCTTTCTCTTCATATAACAGTCCTATGATTTTTGGCATGTGTAGTTAAATCATCACAGTACACCAAAAAAGCAAAAACAAACAGACCCCCTTACCCTTATGGGGTGTAATCATAAGAGAGACCCTTCTGTGAATTGCCATCTGCTAAACTTTGCTGGATTTAGTTGATATATTATGTGGCAGCTACAGTTTTGAACAATGCTTGATATGCACTTTTATGCATGCTTACATAATTTGGAGATTACAAACAGAAATACAGTGTCCTGAAACACAGGATTTGACAGTAACAAGCTTGTCTTCTAGCTTTATATCCAATAGCATCCATCCCCTGTACCTGTGTCATTTTCTTTCTGGGCTCTTGAGTGCTCACACAGCCTGCTTTCCTCATCGTGGATATCTACTTTTTGCATTTGCAACCCTTCTGACTGAAGTAATCCATTGTCAGCAATTGTACCTTCTGATTTAGCTGGGCTTTAAAACACGTTACAGCTGTTAATGATGTAATTTCAGAACCAAATGTCGCTGATATAATTGAAAATTTAAAGGGAGTAAAAATAAAATCCACACTGAAGTGTTTTCCAGTAACCACGATGTATTTGAAAATAAAGGCTTATCTATGTTTTCAGTCATGAATCCATCATGCAGTATGATTAATTATAGGTTTAATTTTCATTTAGATGCTGTATGATGCCTTTGAGAGACCAGTTTTCATAATCACATGTTTGTCAATGCATTGTTAAAACAGAGGAAAAGGTTTCCTTATTGTTTTTCATCAGCTCTGCTCTGTGATTTGAGACTATTTTTAGCAGTAGCTTCTGTTATTATTTTCCTGCTTGATCATATGTTCCGTGTTGTTGCCAATGATTAAAAAAAATCTTCCTGGTTTCTTGGAAACTTGCTCAATACAGATTTTTACATCACATCCCACAAAGCAGTATGCTCATTTTTGTTAATAGAATTTTAGTAGTATAACAATTTCATGGAAGCCATGGTTCATTAAGGAGGGTGATTTTGTTTTTGCAGTAATACTTAGTTGCTGTTGTGGTGGCTGATGCTTTTTTAGAGAAATTGTACAACTCTGATGTCACGCCCTAGATGAGACTTTCCAGTTTTAGCATCTGTCCCTTTGGCACATTTCCTGGGGTTGACAGTTGGGTAAGGAGACACCCCTGGGTTTTATGAAGTCCTCCTGCCACAGATGGTAAGCTTTTGCTTTTAAAGTGTCTGTTTTAGCACAGACTCTCTTTTTTAATCTTGTTCTTACATTTTTTGTAGTTGTTTTATGTAACAAACAAGGGTATCTCCTATAAAATAAGTACAAAATTATTTTAATGTGGCTCATGATGTGAAATCAGCACCAAAAATTTTGAATTGGCAGAAGCCCCAGTTCTGGCCCTGAATTTGACTTGGCTGACTAAAAAAATAATGAACATTTGCATAAAAGACCAGGACAAAGCACTTCAATCACTTTTCTTTAGCTTTTGTGCAGCCTGCTAACTAGCTAAATAGTTTACACTGTTTCACAGATTTCCTAAGAATCTGGTAAATAGCATTAAACTCAGGAAGATATTTAGTGTATCCAGAGCATGTATCAATACATTCTTAGAAACAAAGTTTTTAACAATCTTAGGAAATATTTATTTAAAAATTATTTGTCTGGTATTTTCTATTTTAAGTCATTTAAGCCTCTCATATTTTAAGATTTATGCTACTACAAATCTTACATACAGTGAATGTACTTAACAGAGATGTTGTGTAACATCTACAGGGTCATACAGCAAGATAATAGTGCATCTGAGATGGAAATTTGTACCAGTTAACTTTAGGGAACATTCTGGTAACCCAATATATATGAATGGTGGGATTATTTTCAGGATGGATTGTAAGCTGTTCCTTTAAACTTGATAAGTGTATTTAAAACTGTATTATAAAGAATTGAAAATATAACTTGGTTCGCACTACTGCACAATTTCCTAATGTTTAATTTTCATGAGGAAAGATTCTGAAAACTTAATTTTCCTTAAATGACTATGACAGAATCAAATCTGTTAAAAATGATTGCTTCATTTTTTTAAATGTACTCATTATCTTGCTCATGTAATTGTAACCCCTCTGTATGGTATTTTCACAATTAAAAACATATTAATAATAAAAATTGATTGCTTCATTGATATTAAGAAATGGTTATTTCTTTCATTAAATCTTCTCCTTATGGAAGTAGGTAGAATACAATAAAAATGGAGGAAATAAGCTTCCAGTATTGATAGAGAAAAATCATAGCTGAAAATAGAAGTTAAAAGGTAGAACTGCATTTAAAAAGGAAAGTCAGATTCTGAAAATGAATTTCCCTTCATTCTCCAACTTGCACTAAATGACCAAGAAATGTATATACTGAGTCTGTAATAAAAAGTCTGGATCTCAGGAAAATACCTCTGATAATATATTATGATGAATGTTGTAGATTTTAACATATAAATCTTGAATTTATTTTACCAAGTAAAATATGTATATAAGTATGACATAAATATTTTACTTAGGACATTCATTCATTGTTTTAGCCATTTCAAGTAATTGATGTTTATTAAATCAATCCATAATCCTATCCACACACACACACAGACAGAAAAGGATTTTTTCTTTTCTTGTGTTTGTCTATGCCCATTACATTTATCTGTTGCCAGTTTCTTTGCTCTAAATCTTACCACATATATAGCTATCAGGACAACAGAAAATCCAGTATCACTTTAGATGTCAAGGTCCCTTGCTCTCTTACTCTATTTGGGCTGTTCTGACAGAATACAATAAACTGGGCCTCTTATAAAGAAGAGAAGTTTAATTTGACATTCCTGGAGGATAGGAAGGCTAGAATGAAAGAATAGGAGGATTCTGAATCTAACAGACCTTATTTTCCGGCCCATGGATGACACTTTTTGGCTGTGTCTTCAGTGGTAGAAGGGCCAAATGTCTCTTCAGTCTTTCTTATTAGAGCACAAATCTATTCACAAGCAAGGTCCTCTGTACTTAGTTTATCTCCAAAGTGTGTCTAAGATACTTTAAAACAAGAAATTTTAATTTATTTATTTGAAAAACAATCACAGCACAAGAAAGTTCATAAAGTTTTTCTTAACTACATAAGAAATTAATGGGTACCAAGTCTTATCACATAGGTTTTCTTACTAAAACTTTCTGGAAAATCAGTTGTGAAATACATTCACTAAATTGTGGACAGAATAATATGGACAATATTTTTACCTAGATGAGAAATAATAACCCATAGCTTAGACCTCAGGAATAAAACACAATTTGTGTCTCATATTTAAGTGATTTAAAACTTCTAATAGAAAACTGCTTTCTGTTGTTGTTTTTGAAAGAACAGAGAAGCCCTAGTGCATTACTTTTCTAAAATAAAGGGTGCACAACAATCTTGCAGTACTTTTTCATTGTGTAAACTGCTTTAATGTTATACTTTAAGCAATACCTTCTTTGGAAAGTAAGTTTTACTTGTCATAATACATAGACAATTACCAGTATTATTGATGCATCAGTAGGATTAAGGCTAAGGTCCCTAATTCTTGTGTGATTTGTAAAATAAAAGGAGTTATAAGAGGTGAAACTAAAGAAACCTGAGGAAGAAGCCAATCAAGTGATTCAGCCTGTAATCCTATCTGGTATTTAAGAAAGGGGGGGTGGAGGGGGCAGCGGTTTAAGGGTAGGCCAGGCAGAAAATACTGTGAGGTCTCTTTCAACCCAGAATTTAGTACAGTGGCATGTGCCAGTTATTCAAAGATGGGACTGAAGTTAGGATTGTGGGTAAACTTAAAGGCCAGTCTTAGACAAGAAATTATACAAGAATCCTTCTCAAAATAAGGAAGCTGAACATGATTCTCTGTACTAGTGTGTGTGTGTGTGTGTGTGTGTGTGTGTGTGTGTGTGTGTGTGTGTGTGTGTGTGTGTGTGTGTGTGTGTGTGTGTGTGTGTGTGTGTGTGTGTGTGTGTGTGTAGAATTCAGGACCAGGGTGCTGTTCTTCGATTTTGTCACAGCCCTAGCCACAGCCCCACTTCTGGCGTTTAAGTAGTTCATTGGAATCTCATGGACTTTCCTGTCTGGGATGGCTTTGAACTGTGATTTTCAGAATTATTCTGGCTACTCAGGAGGCTGAGATCTGAGGATGGCTGCTCAAAGTCAGCCTGGGCAGGAAGGTCTGTGAGACTCTAATCTCTAACCACCAGAAAACCAGAAGTGACACTGTGGTTGAAATGGCAGAGTGCTTGCCTTGAGCTGAAGAGCTCAGGGACAGGTCCCAGGAACAGAGTTCAAGCCCCATGACCAACCAAAAAAAAAGAAAAAAGAAAAAGAAAAAAAAAGAACAAAATATATTATGGCTTCTCTGTAGAAATGCATTGGCATCTTCAAGGAGTGACAGCTTGTATTAATTGTTCTTTTTACAAACTCAAAGGTAAATGGTTATATGGGGGCTCTCTATTAGAGCTTTTTTAAAATTTTTATTTCAATTTGTTCTGTAGTGAGTGAGGGAGCGAGAAAGTGGTTCTACAAGACATTTTTAATCATAAATTCTGGTAATGTGTAATAACAGTATACTAATAATCATTGATGATGTACTTATCTATACTGAACAAACTTTATACATGCAGTTTTATTGCACTTAAAATATAAACAATTGCATTTTTTTATTAATATTTTTTGTTGGTCGTGGGGCTTGAACTCTGGGCTTGGGCACCGTCCCTCAGCTCTTCAGCTCAAGGCAAGCACTCTACCACTTGAGCCACAGCGCCACTTCTGGGCTTCTAGTGGTTTATTGGAGATTAGAAGCTCACGGACTTTCCTGCCTGGGCTGGCTTTGAACCGCAATCCTCAGAGCTGAGCCTCCTGAGTAGCTAGGATTACAGGCGTGAGCCACTGACGCCTGGCTTGCATTATTACTTAATTAGATGGTAATAGAGTTTTTGAAACTAATTTGAATTATTTTTTCATAAGTTACTATGGATCCTTATCTTGAAATAAGACCACTTATTGGACTAACTTGCAAACTACAGCACAAATTACTTTGTTTCATGTCAGCCTTGCACAAAGAAATAAGCAAATGTATAGGCAACAACTAACATCCCAAGTCATTGATGGGTTTCCAGCCCCATAGTAGATTATGCTTTTATACACATTTATGTAAGCTATTTATTAAATGCATGGTTTTGATTTACCTTATCAATCAGAGGCTTTTGATAGTTGTTTTCTTGAAACTTTTTGTTTTATAGATTATTACTATCATGAATAAAATTATGAGTTTTTTCTCTGTAGAGATAGAGAAATGCTCAAAATTGCTTATTTTTCTAGTCAAAATGAGTATTATCGTTCTATTTTGTGAATAAGAGATTTTTCGTTGAAATAGCTTCTGAAAATTTGTGTTTGGGTTTGGACAAAATCAAGCTTTGTATATGATTGTTATATTGCTAAATAACATGGTTCTTCATATTACTTTAAAGTAACACAATTAGATTTATCTTTCAATTGTTTTCCCAATTCTTTTGAAACAGAAGTTCTATTTGTTGAATTTGTCTGTTTTTAACAGATGATATAAATTTGCCTCTATGTTAAAAATATGATAAAAGTATCTGTAGGGAAAGTTCACACAATATACTGTTTGGATAATATAATTTTACATGAAATACAAAAATATTTTAAATTTCCATTTTACCTACTTTTTTATCTAGGATACTAATTTGCCAAGTCATGTAACACTTCAAATTAAGTGTTATTAGTAATATTCAATTACTTTCTATGTAAAGTGGTTTTTTCTTTCTTGCTATTGTTCCTAACTTATTTATAATGTACCATGTGATTTTTTTGTTTCTTTGTTTGTTCCTCCCCCATGGTATAATCCTTGTTTTCACTGTATTTGATGTTGGTGCCCTGCATCTTGTATATACACTTCTCTAGCTTAGGGAAGGGAAGGGAATAAAACAAAATGCTCAAATAGTGATACAGGTTGACCCAATGTAACAATGAGATGTACAAGATGTTTAGGTGTGGGGGGGGAGTGTAGTTGTGGAGGTGGGAGGGAAGGGAGGGTAGGGGAAAAACAAAGAAGGAGGTAACCATGCTTGATAAGAAATGTACTCATGACCTTGCTCATGTAACTGTAACCCCTCTGTACAGTATTTTTACAATAAAATGTATAATGAAAGAATTTTCCTATATAAGTTACATCAATTGAACTATATATTTATCTCTTTTGTGTATCTTTAATAATTTACTTACAAGATTTAAACATTAAAATGGTATCTGATAGTTTGTAATAAGGTACATAATTATATCTTCTCCCAAAAACTACTCTACTGTTTGTTTCTATTACTTTTCTAGAGTTGCTTTCATAAAAACTCTGTGCCTTAAGCAACACAACTGAATTTTTCTCACAGCTCTAGTTAGAACTTAACAACCATTTGTCACAAAGGTCAGTTTCTTCTGAGGCCTCACTTGTTGATTTAAGGATGGTTTCTTTTACCTCTGTCCATCCTATATCTGTCTTTGCCAGTTTTCTAATGTATTTAAAGGACATTAGTCATATTCTTTCAAGCCCACACTAACCATCTCATTTTAATTTAATTACTCCTAGAAACATTCTCTCAAGCACAGTCACATTCTAAGTGTTGGGATTTAGCATCAGTATTTATATTTTGGCACATTCAGATTATAACATTGATTAAAATTATTTTTCACTCATTTAAGGAAATGTAACTTTATTATAATTTCAAAATAATTTTTATGAATTTACAAAACAGTTCAAGGCATCTTAAGTGTTGAAAATCAAAATAATCTTGAACAAAGAAAGATTTTGGTGTACTCAAATCAAGATGGTTTTTCCTTAAAAAATGTTTTTAAAAATATACTATTGTTATTATGAAAATAGTACAAGCCAAGTCAGTGTAAGTTTCTTTTGTGATAACAATAACCAATTAGTATAAGTGGAAAAAATCAGATTTATTTATAATAACAAAATAACAAATGTGTATGAATGAATCTTGGAAGATGGCAGAACAGAATAAGGAGCTTTATGGAAAGAGATACAAACACTTGAACAAATGGAGAGAGGGATATTAGTAGTTAAAACTATTAGTAGTTAAAAATCAATTTATTTGATGCACTCTCAACTATAGAAGTGGGAATATTTTGTAACTTCTCTTGATGATATTGATGATCCCATTAATGGCTAAACACTAACATTTTCTGAATATATACTATTTGTAAGTTCCCTAAGTTTTCTTAACTGTATGTTATTTCAAAAGATGTCTCAAATATGTACTATTTGTAAGGCCAGAGATAGGGCTCTGTATCTATCTATACCATAGTCCTTAATTATAATATAGTAATAATAAATGAGTCAGGAAACTTAGCTTTTTAGTGAGGTTGAGGTTACATTAAGCTGTAGTATGTAAGAGTCTAAAACTGGACAAAATAAAGAACAGTTATTGATAATGGAACTAGTTACTGACTGTGATTTCTGAATCATTAAAACATCATGAAGAGTTAAAAGGTCAGAGACAGGAAGAAAATGTGAAATAAAATGAATTATAGTGTCTAATGATTGTATAGTGATTATAGAAAATATTTGACAGCAGAATAGAAACGATTACCAACAGTTTTATGTACCAGGGAGTGTTCTAAGACTGCAATCCTGGTTGATTACTGTTATTAACCTTAAACAAAATTCAAATTCTCTGGCATTAGGCATGCATTTTTCTTTCAATTTATAATATGATGATCGTTCCATGGTAGAATTGAAAATTTTTGTAATGAATTACTAAATCTGTAATTATAAAAGCAGAGATCAGTAGTATGACAATCCCAAATTGCTTTCAATAAGTTAAAGCAGTTATACTATGTCAGAAATGGATGACAGTAATCCTTATTAATGGTACTCCTAATTGAATCAATTCTTTCAGAAACTGCACTATATATTGGCTTAGAAAATAATGTATTTTTATTTCTTTCATAATCTATTTATTGTAGCCTTTCTGTAGAATTCAGATCACAAAAAAAATCATCCTACTTGTTTAGAATTTAATCCAGATTTTTAAAAGATACTTTTTTATTGTAAAAATACTGTACAGAGGGGTTAAAGTTATATGAGCAAGGTCATGAGTACATCTCCTACCCTCCTTTCCTTCCCACCTCCACAACTATATTCCTTCTCCTCCCTTTCTCCCCCTTCCCCGCCTAAATTGTAGTTTGTTTTTCAACATAGTGTCTTGTACATCTCATTGTTACAATGGGTCAACCTGTATCCCTATTTATGCATTTTGTTTTATTCCATTCCCCTCCCCAAGCTAGAGAAGTGTATATACAAGATGCAGGGCACGGACATCAAATACAGTGAAAACAGGGGTTATACTGTGGGTGGGTGGGGGGAACATACAAAGAAACAAAAAATCACATGGTACTTTATAAATACTTTAGCAAGAAAGAAAAAAATACATTTGTGTCCCTATCTTGGGGCTCATTTTGCTTAGCATCATCTTATCTGGTCATACGTACATAGCTTTTGACCTTTTCTGTTTGTCCCAGACATATACTAGTTATTGCAAATAAGGGAAACCATAGGAACTATGTTTCTTTGGGCCTGGCTTACTTAGCTTAATATAATTTTTTCCAAGTCTTTCCATTTCCTAACAAATGGGGCGATGTCATTCTTTCTGATGAAGGCATAGAATTCCATCCAGATTTTATTGCTGAAGCATAAATACATTGTCCACCTGAGTTTTAATTCTGGAAAACTGCATCTTCTCACTTAAATTTATTCTGTTTTAATAAGTTACATTCTAGAGTCTATTCTCATTTGCTTCTTTTAATTATAATTGTTTTAATAATTTAAATTAACATTTAATTCAAAAGATATGTTAAAATTTTTAGATTTACTTTATTTCTGTGATAGTTTGTCCATTTAACCATGAACATGCCTTATCTTTTCTTGAAAAAAATGTTTCAGTACAAGTTTACATTTAGAGAAATTCTGCATAATTAGTAGAGTTTTCCCTCAGATTTCATCTAGCTTCTCCTAATGTTATCTTTATAACCAGTACAATTACTACTAAAACCATAAAATTAATTTCAAATTCATATTTTTTATTATAACCCTCAAGTTTTGCCAGTTTTTCCTTTTTTAAAAATTAAGCTATTTGCTACAGTTTTGATTATAGAAAAAGTGCAAAGACTAACAAAGCTCCTTTTGATTTCTGTTTCTATAATAAGTGTTGATTTTTATTATATATTTTTTCTGTATCTATTGAAAACAAAAATTTCTTTAATCCATTAATGTAATGAATTCAATTGATTTTAATACATAATCAACATAATTTGTCATTAAACTTGGAATACACATCTTTAGAAATAATTTCTCAATATATAGAATACTATCCCATGATTTGAAATTATTTTATGTGGTATCTTTGAGCTTACTTTTATTAGTACATAGTATTGTACATAAAGGTTTTATTGGGATATTTTCATACAAGTGCATAATATACCTTGATCAAATTTACTCTTGTATTCCTTTTGTATTATGTCCCTCCTTTTCTTTACTTCACAACTTTGATACTATATGTACCTATATACATAGGTACATATCTACACACACACATATGCACACATATAGTATACTTGGATAATATTCACCCACATTAATTCCCTTCCACTGGCCTTTTCTCATCCTGCTGATTCCTCCCATGAGCCATCCTTTTATATTCATGCCTTTTTAGTTTGGATAGATATGTAGGTAGATAAGTAGGCACATAGATTAGATAGATAGATAGAAATATAGATAGATAGATAGATAGATAGATAGATAGATAGATAGATAGATAGATAGAATCTATGTGCATATTTTCTTTCTGAGTCTAGGTTATTTTGATAACATGATGATTTTTATCCATTTCCTTACAAAAACGTAATTTCATTCTTTTTATATGGCACTAATATTCCTTTGTCTTTAGGTGTAACATATATAGGATGTCTATATACATATATGTATGCATGTATATTTGTATGCATGTTGTATGTACATGCTTATACATATATGCATATAAAACATGTAATATATGTCCACACCTATATGAATATGTAAAATACATACATATACACACATATATAAACATTTTTTCCTTATCCATTTGATATTTACACTTAGGTTGATTCCATAATTTACTGATGTAAATACTGCTTCTATAACAGCAATGTGCTAATATTTCTTTGTGTGTTGACTTATATTCTTTTGAATATACACCAAAAAGTAGTATATCAGATCATATTATGGTTCTATTTTTAGGTTTTTGAAAACCCCCCATACTGATTTCCAGAATGGCTGGGCTAAGTTGCATTCCAACCAAGTTTGTCTTAAGTTTCTCCCCATAGCCCCTGGCTTCTTTACTTGATTCTGCCTCCTCTTCATCATTTGTTACTGTTTTTGTTGTTTCAATGGTAATGGACATTCTGATGTTGGAGAGATACAGTCTAGTGTCATCCTGATTTGCATTTTTTATAACTAAGAATGTTGAGTATTTATCATGTATTTAATGACCATTTAATTTGAAAATATTCATTTGAGATTTGTCTGTTCAGTTGATTTACCTGTTCATTAGTTGAATTATTTGTTCGATGCTTAGTATTAGAGTTATTAAAATATTGTGGATATTCTTCATATGACTACTTACAGATAAATAAATAAGTAAATACTCTGGATAATAATCCTCTGTCAGATGAATAGGAAGTAACAATTTTCTCCCATTCTCTTCATTCTGGCAACTGTTTAATTTCTTGTGTAGTATCTTTGTAATTTGATACCATCCCATTAATCACTTCTTGCTGGGCTACTAGATTTCTAATAAGAAAATCTTGTATGTGCTTATATCTTAAGTGTTTCCCTTAACATTTTCTGTTGTATTTCAAATTTCCATATATTAAAGTATTTCATTATTTTGAATTGATTTTTGTACAGGGTGTGAGACAGTGATCTAGTTCCATGAGAATATCTAGTGAATTGTCCATGTGTATGTTTGTGGCAACTTTGTTGAAGATCAGATGACTATGTATGTGTCAGTTTATTTTTGGGTCTTCTATTGTGTATGTGAGCATATGTGCATGCATGTGTGTATGTATGCATGTGTGTGCACTCGTGTGCATGTGTGTGTGTGTGTGTTCTAGAACCATTATTTTTGATACTGTGATCTAAAATTAAGTTATTGTGATTACTCCAGTTTTATTCTTTTACTTGGGATTAGTTTGACTAGGGAAGAGTCCTTTATGTTTCCATCTGAATTTTAGTGTTGATATATGTTCACATATTCTGTGAACATTCACAGGAATTTTGTGAGGATTGCCATGAATCTATAGATTGCTTTCAGAGGTATTAGCATTTTGCAATGTCAGTTCTTCTAATCCATGAACATGAGAGGGCTTCCTACTTCTTTAGTATCTTTCTTCAGCATTTGTAAGTTCATGAGACTCTCATCTCCAATTAGCCTAGAAAAAGCCAAATGTGGAGCTATGTTTTAAGTGGTAGAGTGCCAGCTTTTTGTGAAAAATCTAAGACACAGGGACAGGCTCTGTTCAAGTCCCAGTACTTACAAATTCACAGAAAAAAAATTATACTTATAAATTGGCATCTTGAAGAGAAGCCCTTCTGTACAACAAATTAAAGGTAATAATAATAAAAGATAAAAAAGATAAAAAACAAATTACATGTTTCATCACACCAAAAGACAATCATAACTTCATATGCCTTTAGAAATGAATTAGTAGTGAATTTAAAAGGTATTTTTAAGATTCAAAGCAGTTTCACAGGAATTGTAAAACTTTCAGAATGGAATGAGACGTTAGGCAATAAAATATAATCAGTGAAGAATATACATGAAGATATTTGAAACCATCAGAATGTTCTCTCCACTGCTTTGGCATTTTTCTAGATGAGCAACTTAGGAAAGCTGCTGATTTTGTATTTGTGAGCAGTGTGGCAGTATAAGTGAAGTGGATATTTTGGGGAGGAAGATTTAGTATTCCAACAGCTGGTTCAGGCTGTTCCCTTATCAGAAATAGAGCTTCCAGACTATCAAATGCAGGAATAGGAGCTTAAATACAATTTTCACTCCACCAAGCAAACTTCACCCTTTCTCTCTCCTCATATTCCTTTCTATAGCTCCAGCTTTACATATGTGCACATTTGGGTTTTTGCTTCCTCCACATGAAATCTTGCTAGCTAGTATGAACTAGAAATAAGACTCAGATACAGCACTCTACTTTGTAAAATGGTTTTTAATCTCTGATTTTGACTGTGTCATTGTCTGCTTTGGCTAATATATCAAAATTCTCCTTAAAAAGTTACTCACACATAATATACATTTATTTGTCAGAGGTCTGGAGGCAATGAATGTCAGCTTTAAGGTGCCAGGTTTAAGGTGTATAATAGCTTCCTCTGTTCTTCCTAGATGGAGCCTGTGGCTCTATCCTCACGTTAGAAACAAGCAAAAAGACATTAAGAGGAATGCTATTCATTATGGTAGTGGCCCTTTAATCAGATGACTTCCTGAAGGTCCCATCTCTTAGTATTTTTACATTGGTGATTAGGTTCCTATATAAGAGCATTAGGAGCAGTCTAAATGCTATGATAAGAAATACTAAGAATTTCAGATTTATTGAACAGAAACTTTACCTCCTATGATCCTTTATTTTAAAGCATTTTATGCATCTCTTAGTAAAGAATTCAATGAATATTCTTTTCTATGTTTGAGATGAGTAGATTTGCACAGCTTAGTGAGGAATCTCAGAATTCTAGAGTTAGGATTGTTTTTATGAATAGGTGTGGACTTCTAGTGAAGTAGTATATTAAATGCAGTTTAATAAATAATAAAATCTCAAAGCACGTAATATACTAATGTAAGTGCTGTTCTAGTCAAATACACTTGAATACTAAGGCTGGACAACCTTGGAGAGCTGCATTCGTAGACATTAGGTGAAGCTTGTTGAGGGAGAAATATTATTTTGTTCATGTGAAGTAAATGTTGATTCCATGAATGTATAAGTATTTAGATGAATCTATAGAAAGACACTTTAAGCAACTTATCAAGTCAGGTTTAAGGGAAACTTTTTGTCCTGGCAGCTCTATTTTTTATTAACTTTTTCTGCAAGGCCTATTTAGTGATTTCAAATTTGTAGCTCATGCTGTTGATTGGATTCTTGGATTTGCCCTATAGGTCCCTACAAACATAAAAACAAGTTTCACAAGCAAAGAAATAACATGGTTGATGAAAATACTGTTCTTGCTGACTCAGGAACAGATGGTAGCCTAATCTTTCCATTAAATATCCATTTAACATTTTCATATCTAACCCAGAGAAAATCTCATGATTATAAAGTCCAGGGTTTTCAGGAATTGATCAATTCTGAGGATTTTTGTCTGGTCTAGTGATGGGACTAACAGTGACTTTCAGCTGTACTAGAAGGATCTTGTTAACAATGACAAAATTATTTGCATTTCAATTGGTTTGCTCACTAAGCTTAAATGGTTTTCTTTATATTTAATTTAATAATTTTGCTTATAACATATTTAGAGGACAAGAAACATTTGTGCATCTATCAACCAGATTTAACAGTGGATTATATTGAAATGTTTGAAGCATTTTGAGTTTTATTTAGAAAACCTACATTCATTGATAAAGATTTATACCTACCTTCCTTCCTTCCTTCCTCCCTTCCTTCCTTCCTTCCTTCCTTCCTTCCTTCCTTCCTTCCTTCCTTCCTTCCTTCCTTCCTTCTTCCTTCCTTCTTCCTTCCTTCCTTCCTTCCTTCCTTCCTTTTTTCCTATTCTTTTCTCTTGTGAGAGAGACTTACATATAATTCCTGAATGAACTACTTTACTGTCCATATCTTCTTTTCTCTAAACCAATTCAAATTCAATAGTTACATCTTTTTATTGTCATATGTGTATGTTCCTTAAAGATAAGTGCTGGCTGATCTTTGTTTAAAAATGTGGGTAAATTAGATCATTTGAAAATTACTTTTAACTTCACTTTGTTCATATATTTTAACAGTTATGTGGCTTTTCATAGATGCACAGTGTAGGTTGATCAGTATTTTACTAATTCATCATATGTATATAGCTTTAAATATAACGAACCTTCTTGAACTGAATATTAATTTAGAAGTTGTTTTAAGAAAAGAGAGTTTTACAAAAATATAGAATTATCAATATCAGTGCTAGGTGGTGGGAACATACATGTATAGGTTATATCACCAAATTGCACTGCCGTGTTTGCATCAACATATATTCTATCAATATTTTCAATTGGGTGCCAGCAGTTCATGACTGTAATCCTAGCTACTCAGGAGGCTGAGATCTGAGCATCACTGATTTAAGCCACCCCAGGGAAGGAACGTCTGTGAGATGCTTATTGCCAATTAACCTCCAGAAAACCAAAGTGGCACTGTGGCTCCAAGTGTAGAACTCTAGCTGTGAGCTAAAAAGCTCAGAGACAATGCCCAGGCCCTGAGTTCAAGCCTCTCAACTAACAAAAAGAAAATATGTTTTCATGAGCTCTATAATTGATGTATACTAGCTATCAACTGATGGTATTCAATTTACAAAATACTAAAATACTACATTAATCTTGTGACTTCAAGATGTTATTAATTTACATTTGCCTGATACTAGAGAATTTTGACTTCTTTTCTTATGGTTGTTCATCATTTGATTTCTATTGATATTATCTACTTATTAAATTCTAACACTTTCAAAATAATTTTGTTATAACATTTTCTTCTGTATTTGGATAATAAATACATTCTTCAAGTTTTTGACTTTATATATTTGTATAAGACCTTTTGTTACTTAGTAGCTTTAAATTTAATGTTAAATATGTGTGGATTTTATTCTCTTTTTATTTTATTTTATTTTATTTTATTTTATTTTATTTGAGAACATACTGTACAGATGGGTTACAATTACATGGGCAGGATAATGCATACATTTCTTACCAAGCATTGCAGCCTCCTCCTTTGTTTACCCTTCAACTCCCTTCCCAGCCTCTCCCCTCCCCCCCACCCAATCATACCCCCATCCCCCCCCCCACACCGACATTGTAAAGCTGGTTTTGACATGACATTTTGTACTTCTCATTGTTGCAACAGGTCCACCTGAATCCTTAAACGACTTGTTTGTCCCCATCTCCTCCACATGTTATACTGACATCAAATATAGTGAAAGCGGGGGTTATACTGTGGGGGAGGGACATACAAAGCAACAAAGAAATAATCTTATAAATGCTTAGAAACACATGCATGAAAGAAATGAAAACATTAAAATACATATTTAAGGATTCATTTTCCTAACATCACATTATCTGACCTTTTCCGCTTGACTCATACATATACTAGATATTACAAATAAGGGAAACCATGGGACCTATGTTTCTTTGGAGCTGGCTTACTTCACTTAATAGAATTTTTTCCAAACCTTTCCATTTCCTAACAAATGGGGAAATGCCATTCTTTCTGATGGAGGCATAGAATTCCATTGTGTATATATACCACATTTTCTTGATCCATTCATCTACTGAGGGGCATCTGGGTTGGTTCCATGTCTTAGCTATGGTAAATAATGCTGCAATAAACATAGTTGTGCTGGTAGCTTTAGTGTGGTCTTGTTTGTAAACATTTGGGTAAATGCCCAAAAGTGGGATTGCTGGATCATAGGGGAGATCTATGTGAAGTCTTTTGAGGAACCTCCATACTGCTTTCCAAAGTGGTTGAACAAGTTTACATTCCCACCAACAATGAAGTAAGGTTCCTTTCTGTCCACATCCCCTCCAGCATCTGTTGTTGTTAGAGTTCTTGATTTTTGCTGTTCTAACTGGGGTGAGGTGATATCTCAATGTTGTTTTGATTTGCATTTCTTTTATGGCTAGGGATGTTGAACATTTCTTCATGTGTCTATTGGCCATCCTTCTTTCTTCTTCAGAGAAGCTTCTCTTTAAGTCTTTCGCCCACTTATTTATTGGGCAGTTGTTTCTTTGAGGATTTGTTGTTGGGTGGTTTAATTTTTTGAGTTCCAAGTATATTTTAGATATGAGACCCTTGTCCATTGTATGGCTAGTAAAGATCTTCTCCCAATCGGTGGGCTTTCTATTGATCTTGCTAGCTATGTCATTTGCCCTGCAGAAGCTCTGCAACCTTATGCAATCCCATTTGTCCAACCTTTCTTTGATTTGTTGTGTTTCCGGGTCTCTATTCAGAAAATTTCGGCCTGAGCCAAGGAGACCTAGGGTTTCTCCTCTTCCATCCTGTAATGTTTTCAGAGTGTCTGCTTTGAGTTCAAGGTCTTTGATCCATTTGGAGTTGATTCTGGTGCAGGGTGATATATAAGGATCTAGCTTTAGTTTTCTACAAGTAGTTAACCAGTTTTGCCAGCACCATTTACTGAAGTGGATTTTATTCTTTAAATTATTTTTTATTTCAGGAATCCTATTTTTAAAACTTTACATTTCTTTACACATTGGAAAATTTTTCTTTTCTGTTTTTCCTATTTAATGACATGAGGTAATCATACAACTTCATTGATATTTATGTGGTGGCTTCACTTATTAAAGTGAAGTCATAAAATAGAACATTTTTAGCCCAAATTGTAAATAATTTAAAACTTATAAGTCTCTGTTATTTTGTGCAGAGTTTTAGGTTTTAATGTCACCTCTGAAATGTTATGTCTGTTCTTGTACCAGTATTTTAATTATTAAAGTATCTATTTTAATTTAAATTATGATATTTATAGGGTATATACTTCCATCAGCATTTTTAATAACTGCATTCCTTATTCAATGTTAGGATCACATCAATGATTCCTAGAAAAAAAACTTACCAAAATGCTTGTTGTTAGGTCCTTAAACTTTAACTCCATATAAAAGGAAATTTGACTTCTTTGTGATATCAGGACATATGGTCCTTATATTTCTTGTTGGAAAACATGTACACGTAGAATAAAATATACTATAGTCACTTTACTTTTATTTTCTACCATTAGCTGTGAATCAGATTATTATTGCTTCTTGGAATGATTGAGCAGAGTCTTTGTGATTTGAAATGTGATGATTTAGGATATTTCCATTTATAATTTAACCATTTATCCGAAGAAGATAACCATTCAAAGATATTTATGTCAAAATATTTATGAATGTTTCCTAACACAATAAATATTGCATTCATGATATGGTTGAGGATCTGAGATGAAAGAATTATTTTGAATAATTGAGGTGTATCCAGTGAGAATTGTTTATTTTTTTCCTTATAAGTAAGGGAAAAAGGTAAGAGACTCATAAATGTGGGAATCACAGTGGATTTTGAAAGTAGATTGATGTAGCCAAAGCCAAGAAATGTAGCTAACCTACATAGGCTGGAAAATGCAAAGGAATTGGTTGTTTCCTAGTACCTGTCGTTAGCCTTAAAAGGTAGAAAATACAAAGGAATTAGTATCACAATCAGCCCTCCAAGAGGTATAATGTAATGCTGGTGCTGACTTAAGCTATTACATTTGTATCAATTGTTTACAGCAGAGCAGGATACAAATATATTTTCTCATGAAATTGCTTTTCAAGGCATTGACTGAATGAGTGTGAGGAAAATGTACCTTCACATTAAATAACAAGTTCTGTATCACTTTGTACATTTATTACTATGGTGATGCTCATCTAGTATTAGAGGCATTTGAAGGTGATTCCATTTCAGCAGTTGTATATACTTCATCCCTTGATGACATACAGCTTCTGGAGATTGGGTAACCTCTAGCCTGGTTGAAAATAGGGAGGTTACCAGTTGACCACTTGTAATAAGGAAGTTCTGGAAAGATGTTAGAAGATTTCATAGTTACCAATTTATGAAAATATGCTTCTACCAAAGGATTAACTTTTGGAACTTGATTTCTTTCCCTCCCTTGTTCTTTCCCTTTCGCTCATCTCTTTTCTTCCTTCATTCTTTTTTTCCCTCTCTCCCTTCTCTCTCCTCTTCCTTGTTCCTTCCCTCTTCTTCCATCCCTTTCTACTGATTTCTTTTCTCTTTCATTTTGTAGCAGGTTTTATGATGTCTCTTGTCTGCGGGTGTTCTTAGGAGCAGCAAGCACACTATCTAATGTTTCAACTGCTCTGTAAACTTTTGGACAATAACTTTATGATAAGATGGTTATATTCTTTGGGGGCAAATGCAAGGAAAATAGTGTTGGTAAGAGAAAAAATGTAGTGAAAATGATGAGAATTTATATTGACTTGAAAATATAAGAAACTAAATATTTATAGTGAAGTCTGAGAAGCTATAGTACATTGTCTAAGAGACATAAATAAAGAAAAAAAACATAATAACACAATATCCTGCTAGCAAAAAAAGCAAAGCCTATGGTTGAGTATCTGAGATGGAAGAATTATCTTGAATAGTTAGTTGAGGTGCATCCAGTGACATTATAACAAAACAACATAAAAAAAAACACGTCCAGTGATCTTGTACAAAGTAAGGAAAATCCACTCTAACAAAATAATATTATTAGGTTAGTTATTTAATTCTTCAGCTCTAATTTTCTCCATTTATAACACAGCACAATTCCTTTGTTTTCCAGAGCTACTGGGATGATAAAATGAAATGATATAATGAAAACCTTTATGTTTGCAACTCCGTGTTTCATATTTCTGACAGTCTTTTTTTGTGTGTGAGAACATGTTTCAGTTATTAAGTTTAAATTATGTCAGAGGGTACCATTTTAATTTGCTTTAGCTGCTATTACCAGAATGATTCTGATCTTTTGCCTGTGGTCTCTTAGTAAAGCTTTGAAGCTAATGTGAATTCAAGAACACAGAAATGATACCTTGACTTCCCCCTTGTTTAATTATGTTCCCTGACTCTGAGTACATTGCAAGTGGTTCTACACTGACCAGGATGCTAGGAGTACCAGAATTTCTTAGTAACACCAAAGCTTATTATTTTAATATCTTCTTGGGTCTTCATTACTATTGATAACCTAGAAGATGTACAAAGAGGGTGATCTCATGAAGTCATGAAGTTGTTGATCATCTCCTTGTAGGACACAAAGTAGGATGGATAGACTTTCCTTATGAATGGGGGAGAAGGAGAGAGAGAGAGACAGAGAGAGAGAGGCAGAGGACACAGAGAGAGGCATAGAGAGAGGACAGAGGTAGAGGGAGGGAGGGAGGAATGGAGGGAGAGAGAGAGACAGAAAGACAGAGAAAGAGGACACAGAGAAAAGGAGGGAGGGAGGGAGGAGGGGAGGGACAGATAGAAAGAGAGAGAGACATGAACAGAGACAGACAGAGACAGACAGACAGAGGCAGAGAGAGAAAGGGGGTTGAAATTAGGTGTTCAGCTCTGGGTCTGCCCAGCCACTTTTAACTCCAGTGCAAAATCCTTTACAGAGATGAGCGCAGCTCATTTTTGATCCTGCCCCTCTGAAAGGCATTGTGGTAGGGTAAAAGCTTGTGTACCAGGAGATACTGAGATCAAACTTGGACTCTAGCTTCTAGCTTCCAAATTTTGGCAAATTAACTCATTTTTTGGAATAGCCCCAGTTTTCTCCACCTTAAAGTAATTATCTTTCACAGTCTGAATATCAACACTTGAAGATATGTAGTTCTGAACCTGACTATGCAAACTATATATTTAAAGAATACAACATAACTTCTCTTTCTTGCTTCTATTGGGTAAGAATTCAAAAGTAAAAGGAGAATCATTTTTAAAGACTATGCACTGCTTTTTGTAGCCTTTGTCTTTAAGTAAAATAACTGCTGGTAGATGGATGCCCTTGTGTATATTCCTAGTCATCATTCAAAGCATGAGATTTCCCTTGGTCTTCAGCAGGGTTATCAAAGTTTCTTGCTAATTTACAACATTATTGAAATACATGAAAAATGCTGTAAATACTTCAGCTACATTTTGGACTGAAGAAGTATCTGTGTTAAAAGAAAGGTTTATAGGGTATGCCTTCCTCTTTCTTCAACAGGTTTTTGGTTGGATTAAGTATGTCTGATAATCCTTCTGAACAGCACAGTGGCCAACAGAGCATGGCAATTGCCAGAAGTATTAGAATAGTCAGAATAATCACTACCATCTTTTCTTTTACCCCAAAGAGTATTAGGGTAGAATTGCCTTTTTCATTAAATTTTCTCCTTACTATTCGGAGTCAATTTTAAGAATCCCACACTTGTCTACAGAGGGTCCAGGGACACTAGTTCTCTCTATTAGCTTTTTCAGTGTCCCGTGCACTGAACATTGAAAGGCCTTTTGCCCAATTTATTTGACCACAATGTTCACAGACTCCACCTACTCCAGAACACATAACTATATATATATTTCTGCCCAGTTAAATCCTCGTATCCTATAGAAAGCAGAATTTGACAAGGTAGATTGACATTTGGGGTCAGATAATCTGTGGGAATGAAGGGATATAAGGGCTGTGCAATGTTAGTTACTTAGCAGTATCCCTGACCTTTACCACCTGTAGTGCTGTAGTGCCCATCCACAGTTATGATAAACCATAGCAACATTGCCAGATGTATCACTAAGGCAAACTCACTCTTGATTGAGAACCACTGCTTTTGAATTAATTGCAAATATTTCTTTGCTAAGGAAGGCTCATCATATCCTTTAAAGTAACTGGGCTCCCTATACCCTTTATTTTTCACAAGGCACTGAATTCTTTTACTCCATGAATTTTCTTGTGACAGTTATATTCATTCTGTAATATCCTTGATATATATATATATATATATATATATGGCTATATACATATATATGATTTCCTTGATATATTTACATAGTTAAACATATTTATAAATATACAAATATACATATATTTGTGTATATATACATATATTGCATATATACACACACATACTCCCTAATTCACAGTAGTTTCACATAACATTTAGTGTTTTTTTTAGAAAAATTACAATGTTGTGAAAACATATAAAGTATAGAAACCATTCATTAAATTTTGATCTTTCTCCAGTCTACCAATATGCGATAGGATTCTCTTCTCTCCCTCTCCCTCTCCCTCCCTCCCTCTCCCTCTCCCTCTCCCTCTCTCTCCCTCTCTCCCTCCCTCCCTCCCTCCCTCTCTCTCTCTCTCTCTCTCTCTCTCTCTCTCTCTCTCTCTCTCTCTCTCTCTCTCTCTCTCTCTCTCTCTCTCTCTCTCTCTCTCTCTCTCTCTCTCTCTCCCCACCACCCCCACCCGTGCTCTCTTTCTCTCAATTCTGGGCAACTTTAGAAGGTGGCAGCACCCCAGTTAGCCACAATCATGAAGGTAAACACTGATATTCTCACTGGGTTTCTAGGCTATGATGATCCAGTAAGTAAGATGTATCAAGTGTCTTTTTCACATAGGATATTTTCAACTTGTGATAGCTTCATCAAGTGTAACATTGTTGGAATTTGAGGCATATCTGTATATTTTAAATTACATAAAATTAGTTTTCTTGTGTCTATTGGCCATCTTTCTTTCCTCTTCAGAGAAGTTTCTCTTTAAGTCTTTAGCCCACTTATTTATTGGGCAGTTGTTTCTTTGAAGATTTGTTGTGGGGGTTTAATTTTTTGAGTTCCAGGTATATTTTAGATATGAGACCCCTGTCTGTTTTATGGCTAGTGAAGATCTTCTCCCAATCCGTGGGCTTTCTATTGATCTTGCTAGCTATGTCCTTTGCCATGCAGAAGCTCTGCAATTTCATGCAATCCCATTTGTCCAACCTTTCTTTGATTTGTTGTGTTTCTGGGTCTCTATTAAGAAAATTTCGGCCTGAGCCAAGGAGACCTAGGGTTTCTCCTCTTCCATCCTGTAATGTTTTCAGAGTGTCTGCTTTGACTCCAAGGTCTTTGATCAATTTGAAGTTGATTCTGGTGCAGGGTGATATATAAGGATCTAGCTTTAGTTTTCTACAAGTAGTTAACCAATTTTGCCAGCAACATTTACTGAAGAGGCTGTCTTTCTTCCATTCTATTTTTTTTAGCTCCCTTATTAGATTAGATGGCTATAGGTCTGTAGGTTCATTTCTGGGTTTTCAAGTCTATTCCATTGGTCCTGAGGTCTGTTCTTCTGCCAGTACCAAGCTGTTTTGATTACAATGGCTTTATAGTAGAGTTTAAAATTTGGTTGATATTCCTCCAGCACTGTTCTTTCTGTTGAGGATTTTTAGCTATTCGGGGTCTAAATGCATCTTACCATTGAACTTTGTTAATAGGAATATATTAATCTTTAACCTATGGTTCCAAAATTGGGAATCAAAAAACTGCAGTGAACTTAGAGGGGGAACAGTTGTAAGATAATTTTGTAACCTTTTTCATATTCACTGAAGACTACTAGCTCCTATTACATTCAGTTTCAGCAACAGACCATGTTATGTTGTTTCTGATGATGTAATAACTTGGTTAAGCAACATTATTGATAGTTGCTATGACTAAATGCCAGTACCATACAAAAAAATCAATGCTAGGGAATTGATCATGAGGGTGGTGCTGTCCAATCTGGTTCCAGTGTTTGAGAAACAGTGCATAACCATATAGATAACACATTCACGGTTAGTTAGTAACTGGTTATGATGAAAGAAAATGCTCTTTGCTTCTTATTTAAGAATAGCTACCAAGATTTTATGATATAAATAATGAGTGAGGCATTCTATTTTAATTACTTAATGATTAAGTAAGAAGATAATGGTGGGCTTTAGAGGAATAATGAAATAGATTCCTGAAAGAGTAAAGAGGCCCAAAAGACAAAATTTGGAATCTGTGGACTGTTCAACTTAGCTATTTCATTTTAAAACATTTGCGTTTTGGAGACATGATGTTCACACAATGTTCTTGTATGAGCAATACAATGCCTTAACAAGTTTTATAGCAATATATTATGACATTATAATTTGTGAAAGAATATATGAAAACACACATATCCTCTGGACATGCGCTTCAAATTTTCTTATACCACAATACCAAAGCTCCATATTCATATAAATTAAGATTGCTTGAGGGTATTTTCTAGGTTCTCTAAACAGAAGACAATTCTAATAATCATCCATGATGATTTATGGTTTTTATTTTCATATGTTATGTTTATTATTCCTAAAACTACAGCTCTTATCTAGGAATGTTAGACCTTATAATTATATCTAGTAGGGGTATCCTGAGCTATAATAGTTTATTACTCCTTAGATGTACTACATAATAGTTCTATAAGAGTTTATTTATTTAATTTAATTTTATTGTCAAAGTGATGTACAGAGAGGTCATAGTTATATAGTAAGATAATGTACCCCCTCCTTCATTTTCTCCCACTTTTCCCTTCCCCCAACTCCTCCCTTTAGTTGTAAAGTTCATTTCCAACATATTGTCTTGTGAATATCTCTGTTGCATTGGTTCACATTTTTTGAGGGGTATGTCTAATAATTACTTTTCATTACACTATAAATCATTTTGCTTTCTCAGATTGAAGCCAAATTGCACTACAGATTCCAAGATATGGAACAGTAACTAAATCAAATTTATTTCAGCTGAAAATCCAAATATTTTTTAACTCGTAGGAATTCTTTACATTTAAATGGACTGATTTCAATATTCTGTGATTTTAAGAATTGCTGAATAAATAGATCAAAGTGAACACTTATGAATTCTAAAAATGACAATAGTAAGTCCTGAGAAGATAAATGTTTAAAAAGTAGGGGAGGTTGGGAAGGTGGCTCAGTGGTAGATCGCTTGCCTTACATGCATGAGGCCCTGGGTTCAATTCCTCAGCACCACATAAGTAATAAAAGCCAGATGTGGTGCTTTGGCTCAAGTGGTAGAGAGCTAGCCTTGAGCTGAATTGCTGAGGGACAGTGCCCAGACCCAGAGTTCAGGCCCCATGAACACTACCGCCAACAACAAAAATTATTTGTTAAAACTAATTTGTCCAGACAAGGCACAGAAAAACTGTTAACTTTGCCCCTATGAAAAATCACACCAAAACAACAAAAAAGGACCTTTAAAGAAATTATGTTTGGACAAGTGAAAAATCATATGAAAAAGGAAAAAAATTGAGTACATACCTCATAGTTTAATTCCATTGTAAGCCAGTGCTGTAAAACAACCATGTAATCCTATTTACTGGAAAGGTGGAGATCAAGGGTCACTGTTCAAAGCTGGTTGGAGAAATTGTTAGGTGGCTGTCCCCTGTCTTCCAAGCTATAGGGAAAATAGAATAGTTGGGAACAGCTGGGTCTGGTAGCATGCACCTATTATCCTGGTGGTGTGGGGAAATACAAATAACAGGATCAGACTCCAGAACCAAACACCCAGGCATAAGGTGATATTTTATTTAAAAAATAACCAACCCAAATAGGGCTGGAAGAACGCCTTCAATGGTACTATATCTGCCTAGCTCTCTGGCTATGAGACCTTCACCTTGAAATCAGCAGCCAAAATTTACAGAAAACTTAGTTCAATGGATTCATTAACATAAACAACAAGCTTTTTGAAGAGTTTTCTGAAATGCAATTTTAGAAATTTAGTACTGTAATAAAATGCTTTCATTTTAAGTTATTTTTCATTATATATTCACATTTATGTTTCATATATTTACCTTTCCTGAAAATAAAAGTACCAGAGGCTTTATTGCTCTGTGGTTACTATCCATGGGCCCTCAACAGTGGGAATTCTAGTGAAAACTGACTGAGACAAAATGGGAAATGGGTTTTTAACAGGAACCTAACAAGGGACCGTTAATGAATAAATACATATTACATTTAGTAGGGGGAAATCAGCACATTATAGTTATTGAAGTAATTGTAATTGATATGATGTATTTATTTTAAAATACCAATTTTTTGTTTCTTGGGAAAATAACTCCTTGCATAATTTATGATGTCCTTTTGAGCATCATATGACATACCTTTCTGTCTTGTAACCTGCTGAGATTAGCACCAAACTATCATTGTAAGTCATTATGTGTGCATATAATGATTAAATTTGGCATTTCTTTACAGAATGGGATATTTTGTGAGCTAATTGAATTAGGAGTGATTCTACAAGTAGGATTTGAGGGATAGATTAAAGGCACCAATAAAATATTAGGTCCACAATACTTTGTAATACTTTCTGATTTTGTTGCTATACATGGTTTTAAAAAATCAATTTTGAAGAATCATTAGCCAGAGATAGATGAAGCAGTGTTTCAAATATTGTTTTTTTACTCTGATTTTGATATCACCACCAGTCTGCATTTTAATGTTGTTTTAATAATTCAGACATACTTCCTTTTTGGTTACACATTTTCATTATACATTTTTAGAACTTTTGAAGTGTTATTAAGTTGATTGAGTGTCTAATATTCATTCATATTTGAGAGCATGTCAACATGTAAATTCTATCTCCTTAAACATTTATGTTGTTATTATAAGATGTGAAGTTTTTTAAAAAATAATTTGTACGGGGACAGCTTTTTAGATACAAATTCATTAGTGTTCATCTATTTTAATACTTAATATATACTATTAATACCTCCAAAGCCTGATTGCCTGAAGTGTTTTTCTTTAATTCTGTCAGTACCTTAGAGTTGACGTTTCTATTAAAGACATCCCAAGGAGCTACAGAAAAAGCCATCAAATGTAGTTTTGACATGTTAAGATGACCAACGGTGGATATTACTCTCTCATTTCCATTTTTCAAAATCCATCCAAGAATACTTTATTATTTCAATCACACCCAAGTAGTTTATCATTTTGCAATCATAATTTGCTTCTGGTATATCATTTTTAAAATCACGTATGTCTTTAAAATGAACCAATTCACTGGCCCAGCATACAAATGCTTTAAAGGAAACTGTGCAGAGTGGAACAAGCTCCCTTTAAAAGGGACTAATTTTCAGTGAGTCCAAGGATAAGTGGGGAACCAATGCAACAGTGACATGTACAAGACAATATGTTGGAAATGATCTGTACAATTTGGAGGTGGGAGTGGGGGGGAGGGAAAGTAGTAGAAAGAGGGAAGGGATAACAAGGAATGTACTTACTACCTTACTTATGTAACTGTAATCCCTCTGCAATCACTTTGACAACAAAAAAAGGATCATAGGAAATAAAAACAAAAAAGGGACTATTTTCCATGCTAATAAGCTCAGTTTCATTTTACCTCCAAGATTAGTTTTATAGCACATAAAGAAGTATGTGCTTATATGTCTCATGATCACTTTTGTAGTCAGATAGGTGAAATTAATATACTATGTACAGCACTCATATGCATTGCAGTCATTTTAAAAATTATTTTTAATTATTTAATTTATTGTTTAATCATTTTAATTATTTTAAAATTATTTTTAAATTATTAAGTAGTTGCACAAGGCAGTTACAATTCTACGTCAGGTTATGAGTACAATGCAACTTGATCAATGTTACCCTTTCCTTCATCCCCCTCCCCCATTTTACCCTTCCATTACTACTGTCAAGTTACAGTTACAAAGTTAAATGATTACATTTGTGTAATTCCCTGTTCCCCTACCCCTAAAGAACTGTTAAACAGTTCCTTAGTTGTTCATATGAATCACACCATTGGACTCTTAACTTACACATACATTGAAGTCTTTGTAATAACACAACGATATAAGCATCCCAAGAAGAACAGTCAAATGACATACTGTTTTATACTTAGAACTGATGGCTATAGTTTCTTGGAATATCTTTGGCTTATTTTAGGATTTTTATTTTAGAATAAATTACCATAGGAAATATTTAAAGCTTTTGTGGTATAAAATGTTTTTACTTGTTCAGAGTTTCTCTGGAATAATTCTTCTGGTGAAATGTACATTAGTGGAGATGGAAACCAAGCATAACTCACATAATTAATAGACTTAAAAATCTGTGTGGAAGTTCATGCCTGTAATCCCAGGTACTCTAGACATGGGGACATGAAGATCTTGATTTGACATTGGGCAGGATAAAGTTACCAACATGCTATCACCCAAATAGAACACAATACAAAAGAGCTTTTTTGCCTAGCAAAAAATTACTTGATTTAATTGATATATTTGAGAGCAATTTAATAATGCATGGATGAAAATGCTTGGAATTAGGAAACCTTAAAGTTAGGAAAAGGTTACTTACAAACACAAAGATATTATTATCATGTAAGATGCTATTTATTTAATGAAATTTCATCAAAACAATATATACTTTCATATTTAAATTTTAGAAAAATACAGTTTATTTTAACTTAAGTGAATTTTACTTATGTTAATTATTCTGACATTTGACAACACAATAATTGTCTTCTTCATAGTGTTTAGTGAATATCACAAAAATTGTGAATTTTGTATCTTTTCAGTTTCATAAAAATTAACATATGCTTTTTGTTTAGTGATACTGGAGATCTAAGTTAGGGCCTCACACAGTCTGGGTGAGCACTGTACTACTGAGCTATATTCCCCGTCAGAGCAGACTGGTTAATTTATTTTGCTATGTAAAGAGTGGTATTTTGTAGGAGAATACTAATTTGTGCTTCTGTGTTATTATTGGAATGTTGTATTCTTTCAGTGTTTTCCTTATTTTTTAACTGCTTTTGCTTCATAGAATTGAACACCTATAGTTTTTCAAATATGTACAATATAAGATTTCCTTATTATTTTTTCCTTTCCTAAATAATAAAATATAGAACCTGAAGGACTGAAGAACAGATTTCACGTCTGAAAGTATAAGGTAGTTTAAACCCTGTTTGGAAAAACAAGTCAATGAGATCCTGTCTTAAAAATCAGCCAGGCCTGATAGTGCATGCCTGTGATACCAGCTGTGTGGAAGTGCAAAGGTAGGAAGACAGTAGTAGGAACTTGGCTAGGTAAATATGTGAGAATATATTTGAAAAACATATGTTTTAAGTGATGCCAGTTATTGAATGTGAAAATATTATATGAATCAGTAGCAGTTCTTCTCTCCACCTTCACTGTGTGATACATTCTGTTTAAATACAAGGGACTTTGAGAGCATTGTAATTCACTTTTTTCCCCTTTTGAAATATGTTCCTTCACCAATGCTTTTTTTTAAATTTTATTTTATTTTATTTGAGAACATACTGTACAAAGGGGCTACAATTACATGGCCAGGATAATGCATACATTTCTTACCAAGCATTGCAGCCTCCTCCTTTGTTTACCCTTCACCTCCCTTCCCAGCCCCCCCCATCCCCCCACCCAATTCTTAAAGAGCTTAAAACATAAAGTTGGTAAAATTGTCAACTTTAGCTACTCTGAGTCAGTTGTCCCAATTTAATTTGTACCCTCAGGTGACAAAGAAAAACCAAAAGGAAGAAGATTACTTTAGGGTAGCTTTATTTTAAGAAACAAAACATAAATACAGAACTATAATGTGGGCTTAATTTAATGGCAAAGAACCAAAAACTAAGTCAGTGACTGTTCTGTCCCAAATCTGTTTCCTACAATACCAAATGGTGGACAATTCCTAGTGTGTTAATTCATTTATTCTGTCTGTCTTCACAAAGAAGAACCAGAATGCATAAATGAAAGATTCTTTAAGGGATACCTATAAAATTATGGCATGTTTGATTGTTTAATAAAGAATTTAATATTTGCTCTATTTTTGTGTTCAAGATTTCTTCAAGGTTTGAATAATCAAAACTTCTTTTTGTATTTTCACTTATATTTAAAAATACATTTTTAAGATTATAATAAGTGATAATTTATTTTGCTTTTTAGTTAAACAGAATTCAAGATCAGCTTTATCTTCTGAATATTATAGCATTACCAAGATTACTACACTTGAACTGAGATATTTAAAGGTCAAAGCAAAACAATTCATCAAATTGTCCTTTAAAGTGCTTTTAAGACAAAATTACACATTCCCTTTGGTAATTTTTGTCAAGAAATCTGAACTCCCTAGGTCAGAAAATATTTTTTGCTGTATCAGAGACTGTTTTTAGCCATTGTAATTATAAACATAAAATTTTTTTCTTCAAACTTTTATCTAGAACATTGCAGTGGGATTTGACATAGAGTTAGACATGGATAGTTTTCCATTAAAACAAGCAATATGAGAAACGGTGCAATAACCTTAGAATTTGAGATAATTTCATTCAATTATCGTTTTCTTAATCATTACCATATGTGAGTACAAAACTACAGTGAATATTGGAAATGTTTTCTCATCCTTTATTTGGTTGTAGAGGTTAATCACTTAGATGTATTTTTTTTTCTCTCATGCTCATTGAAAGGAGCTTAAGCTTATAGTTTAGTAGATGACTTTATTTATTAGTGAGAGACAAAAGCTGTTTGTCCATAGACCCAAAAGGTTAGTGTGATGCCTTAAATTTTCATTTCATCCTATGTAAAAGAGAAATAATGATATACCTTTCAGTGAACACATTATGTGTCCATTGCATAGAAGAATGCATAGCAGCTGTTGATACCTGATAAAATTTGCCACCCCATTTGGTTTGACATGGATCAATATTGACAACTTACTAATTACATATTTTATTTCTGAATGGTACAGAGGAAAACATTGACTGAATGCAATGTTATCTAACTTTGCAGTTATTGAACTTGAAAAAAGTTTCTATAGAACATGTGTTGAAGTGTTTCTAAGAAAAATAGACCCCATGAGATGAGATGTAGAGCCTGAAGATATTCAGACACTTGCTTCTCTAAAATGAGAGCCCCCACTATCCACTCAATGGGATTCCATATTTGGAGATCTATCAGAATCTGTTTTAAGGTTGTGATCCTTGAAGAATGCACTGGTGGAGACATCTGGAATCAAACTTACCACGTATGTTGATGCTTCCATCTGTTCTAACTTAGAAACATGACATACTATTCAGATATTACTTGCTATAGCTTCAATAAGATACCTATGGTTTCTACAGCTTCGTTTTGTGAGATAAAGTCAGTTTTGAAATACTAATTGATTATTTCATGGCTACTCATTATCCAGTCATATACTGAATATGTTTGAAGAGGATGCTTGTCTAGCTCTTGTTCTTTTTTTAAAAAAATATTTTACTGTAAAGATGCTGTACAGAGGGGTTACAGTTACATGAGTAAGGTAATTAGTACATTTTTTGTCAAACATTGTTACCCCCTCCTTTGCTGTTCTCCCTCTATCCCTTCCTTCCCCCATATCCCTCACTTCTTCCCCCCAAAATTGTAAAGTTCATTTCCAACATAATGTCTTGTGGGTATCATTGTTGCAATGGGTCATCCTGTGTACTTATTTCAGTGTTTTGTTATTCCCTTTCCCCTCTCCAAATTATACAAATGTATATACAAGATGCAGGGAACCAAGATCAAGTACAGTGACAACAAGGGGAAGAAGATACAAAGGAAACAAAGGTTGTTAGGACATGGAAAAAAATCAGAAAAAATCATATTAAGTGAAGTAAGCCAGACCCAAAGAAATATAGGCCCCATGGTTTTCCTTATTTACAATAATTAGTATACAGCTAAGATAATTTTATCAGATGAACAGAAAAACTCAAAAGGTATGTACATAGGATCATAGAAGATGATGCTAAGTGAAATGAACACCAAGCTAGGACCCCAAGTGTTCTTTCTTTGTTGTTGTTGTTGTTTTTAATGTACTAGCTCTTGTTCTTAAAGGGATAAGATCACAAAAATGCAAGTGAAAGCAGATAGAAGGGGAAGGATTAGTGGAGAAAGGTGGGTGTTTACAGGTTCATGCAAGAGTAGGGGAGAAGAGGTCAGTGTTTTCACAGTGATCAAATAGTGGAAATGTTGAGAAGGAAAGCTTCTATCTTGGAAAAGCCAGGGGAAAAATGTACTTCTGAGGGAATGTTCGAATCTGATTAGTTAGTTTCAGAGGTCAAAAGTGGAGAAAACGAAAGCATAATATTAGGAAGCAACCTAGCACCGTATGGACACAAGAAACAATTCAGTATGGAAACTAAGGTATATGCCTGTCAGTGTGTATGCTTGCACATATGTGTATACATATGTTGGGAGAGACAGAGATGTGTGTTTCAGATGATGTGACTTTTGGAAACTGACAAATGAGATGTCCCTCTCAAATGATTTTAATTTTACCCTGTAAGGAATGGAAAACCATGGAAAGGCTTTTAAGGGACAGTGACCTAATAACATTTTACATGATCTGAAAATGTTTCCATCATGCATGTAGTGGATGAGAAAGTCTGGTTACTAATATTCACTAAGAATGCCATGGTAAAATTATATGGGACTCAGGCCAAAGAAATGTTACTGGGCTGGCAGAGAGAAAGCAGAATCCTGGCACAGCGGATAACTGGAGAGAGAGAACTGGCCCTAGTGCAAGGCACCTGGATTCCAACTTGCACAGTTTGTGCACATTTGCAGTTGTGACTTGCTTGTTTTGTACACACATTCTGCATTTATATTACACATGCATTCATACACATGCATAAGTGCATTTGGAGAGATTCACATAAATATTTGTATATGCTATACATGTACTGTTATACACATACATATTTCTATGGATATATAGATCGTGATGTCACTGTGGAGTACATTTGTGAATCTATTTCTTCTGTTATGCTCACTGCTCACTTAGTGGGAGCACAACAGAACCTTAATTAAATGATTTTATTCAGTGTTCTAATTGAGTCTGGTTAAATTGCGAGTCAGTCTTTACTGTTGTATATAATGTTTAGTGACTGAATGTTAAGAAACATACTTTATTTATTTATTTGTTTATTTGTTTATTTATTTATTTATTTATTTATTTATTTATTTATGATACTGAGGATTGAAAGATGATCCTGCTGGCTAGACAAATGTTCTATCACTCGAACCATGTCATACTTATTTTGTCTTGGTTTATTTTTTTAAAGACTTGCATTTTGCTGAACTCAGACAACAATCCCCATACACCTCTACACTTTGATTAAATGTTCTTGTTTTAGTGACTAAATGTTTCTTTGTACTTTTAATTTGCTCTTATGATTATTTCTCCTGTCAGTAATATATTTTGTAATTAATTATTAAGGATTAATAACAATCACTGACATGATTGTGTGTGTGTGTATATATATAGATAGATAAATAGATAGATATAATTATTGCTTGGGTTTTATATTTTAGATTCCTTGGTGCCTAAGCACACTGTGAACACTGGGAAATCTTTTTAACTCAGACAATTTAAGTATTGTAATTTCGAAGGGAAGGATTTTAAGCAAGAATACTTTTTTAAACTGAGTTTCTTTGCTTGGAAGATATGTAATTCTGATTAAGTTTCTTATATGTTTGACACCTCATATTCCTTATGCAAAAAAGGTACAATAATAGTGCCAATTTCTTATTGAAATGATTCATTGAATTAATACATGTATACTTCTCAGAAAAAATAACTAGCACATAGCAGGTGTAACTATATTTAGCCATAATTTTTTGCTAAAACATGCAATTGAAAATAGGTAATATATAGTTTAAAATGTTGCAAGGCATAGCATGATAATAACACATTTATATTCCTACAACACACACAAATGGATTGTCCATCCAACACACACATCATAGATCAGAAAATGGAAAAAAGCATGATAAAATATCTACCAATAAACTATGTCCCTGATTCCTTATCTTGTGCCATGAATGAAAACTAATAAAGTGTTCCCTTGTCTCCTGCCACATTGAAAAGATTTTCAGAGAGAAATGGCTTTGTCACAGTGTTCTAATCAGATCAGAGTACACAGTCTCCCGATACTATTTTTATTTACATTTTCCAATTGACCCAGAAATGAGTGTAACGATGCAAAAGAAGACTATGGGTTGAAATTAAATTACTTCAGACAAACCTCCCCTTTTTGTTGGATGAAGAGCTCTGTATTTAAATCATAAAATAGTATTTTGGTTTGCTGACAAAATAAACCGAGGAGGCATTGGAATAATGAAGTGTGCCTGGGATTTAAATAGTATTGGAATAGTTAAGGACATTAAAAAGAATATTTTCTTCTTCTGCATCTCCATGCATTTTGTATGATTCTGTTTTATTTTAATGAGCTTTAATGATCTTTGCCGATCTGTTCCTTGTTTGTTATATTCATCATTTATCTTTCATGAGGAAGAGAAGAAGAAATGTGTTTTCACATGACACAGTATGAGGAAAGCTTTTGGGTCTATGTCTTGCTGCTACTACTGACATCCTAGATTAACTAACCCATTATAGTGCTTCTTTAATAAACATATAGAAGATAACATATGCAAAACACATTTTAACTACTTCATAAATAATGTGGTTAATTCTTACAAAGCCTGTTTAAAGTAGGCATTATACTTATCCTCATTATATAGATGAGCAATGGAAACCCAACCCAAAGTGACATAGTTAAGAGCTAGGCTCAAATATATACCCAAGTGCAATTGTAAGTTACCTTTTTAACTGCAAGACATAATGTTTTATCTCCATACAGAAACTCATGGTAACTCTTGCTATTGTTCTATGTTTTTGACAATAAAGTTTAACTTCTATATATATTGTGTCTTTATAACACATCTGGATGACTGTTATTATTGACTATGTTACATACAGAAAATAACACTTGAACACATAATGGCACTGATTCATGAGAGAATAATAAAAGAGTGTGGTTCCCTGTGTTTTATACACTTTAAATAAAACCAAATTACCAACTTTTCTTAATGGAAATTAAACTTGAGATTTGCAATACACCACATTTAGGTGTGAAGGTAGATTTTTTTAAGGTATGTCAGTTATTGGGACAAAGATACTTTTTTTTTAATTTAATTTAATTTTATTTGTGAACATACTGTACAGAGGGGTTACAATTACATGGGCAGTATAATGCATACATTTCTTACCAAGCATTGCAGCCTCCTCCTTTGTTTACCCTTCACATCCCTTCCCAGCCTCCCCCCTTGCCCCCAATCCCAATCCTTCTCCTTCCCCCCTCGCCCCCCTCCCACACCGACGTTGTAAAGCTCATTTTGGACATGACAACTTGTACTTCTCATTGTTGCAACAGGTCCACCTGTATCCTTAAACAACTGGTTTTTCCCCATCTCCTCCACAAGTTATACTGACATCAAATATAGTGAAAGCAGGAGTTATCCTGTGGGGGAGGGACATACAAAGCAACAAAGAGATAATCTTATAAATGCATTAGAAACACATGCATGAAAGAAAAAAAACATTAAAATACACATCTAAGGGTTCATTTTCCTGACATCACATTATCTGACCTTTTCCACTTGACTCATACATATACTAGATATTACAAATAAGGGAAACCATGGGACCTATGTTTCTTTGGAGCTGGCTTACTTCACTTAATATAATTTTTTCCAAGTTTTTCCATTTCCTAACAAATGGGGCAATGTCATTCTTTCTGATGGAGGCATAGAATTCCATTGTGTATATATACCACATTTTCTTCATCCATTCATCTACTGAGGGGCATCTGGGTTGGTTCCATATCTTAGCTATGGTAAATAATGTTGCAATAAACATAGTTGTGCTGGTAGCTTTAGTGTGGTCTTGTTTGTAAACATTTGGATCAATGCCCAAAAGTGGGATTGCTGGGTCATAGGGGAGTTCTATGTGAAGTCTTTTGAGGAACCTCCATACTGCTTTCCAAAGTGGTTGAACAAGTTTTCATTCCCACCAACAATGAAGTAAGGTTCCTTTCTGTCCACATCTCCTCCAGCATCTGTTGTTGTTAGAGTTCTTGATTTTTGCCGTTCTAACTGGAGTGAGGTGATATCTCAATGTTGTTTTGATTTGCATTTCTTTTATGGCTAGGGATGTTGAACATTTCTTCATGTGTCTATTGGCCATCCTTCTTTCTTCTTCAGAGAAGTTTCTCTTTACGTCTTTAGCCCACTTATTTATTGGGCAGTTGTTTCTTTGAGGATTTGTTGTTGGGTGGTTTAATTTTTGAGTTCCAAGTATATTTTAGATATGAGACCCTTGTCCATTGTATGGCTAGTAAAGATCTTCTCCCAATCTGTAGGCTTTCTATTGATCTTCCTAGCTATGTCATTTGCCCTGCAGAAGCTCTGCAACTTTATGCAATCCCATTTGTCCAACCTTTCTTTGATTTGTTGTGTTTCCGGGTCTCTATTCAGAAACTTTGGGCCTGAGCCAAGGAGACCTAGGGTTTCTCCTATTCCATCCTGTAATGTTTTCAGAGTGTCTGCTTTGACTTCAAGGTCTTTGATCCATTTGGAGTTGATTCTGGTGCAGGGTGATATATAAGGATCTAGCTTTAGTTTTCTACATGTAGTTAACCAATTTTGCCAGCACCATTTACTGAAGAGGTTGTCTTTCTTCCATTCTATTGTTTTAGCTCCCTTATCGAAGATTAGATGGCTATAGGTCTGTAGGTTCATTTCTGGGTTTTCAATTCTATTCCATTGGTCCTGAGGTCTGTTCTTATGCCAATACCAAGCTGTTTTGATTACTATGGCTTTATAGTAGAGTTTGAAATTTGGTATTGATATTCCTCCAGCAGTGTTCTTTCCATTGAGGAGCGTTTTTGCTATTCGGGGTCTTTTATTGTTCCATATGAATTTTTGGATTGCCTCTTCTATTTCCTTGAAGAATGAGGTTGGAATTTTGATAGTATTGCGTTGAATTTGTAGATAGCCTTGGGAAGTATTGCCATTTTCACGATGTTAATCTTTCCAATCCAGGAGCATGGGAGGTTTTGCCATTTTTTAAGTTCTGTGTTGATTTCCCTTTTTAAGATTTTAAAGTTTTCATCATAGAGGTCCTTCACTTCTTTAGTTAAGTTAATTCCTAGGTATTTTATTTTTTGTGGGGCTATTACAAATGCAGTTGCTTTCCTAATTTCAGCCACACTTTTCTCATTGTGGGCATACAGAAAAGCCCTTGATTTTTGGGGGTTAATTTTATAACCTGCTACTTTGCCAAAGTTTTGAATCAGCTTGAGTAATTTGGGAGTGGAGGCTATGGGATTCTTTAAGATCATGTCATCTGCAAAGAGGGAGAGTTTTATTTCCTCTTTCCCTATTTGGATCCCCTTTATGTCTGCATCTTGTGGGACAAAGATACATTTGACTTGCCAATTTACATTGTTGCCCAAGGATTTTCAAATAATTTTGAGTGTTCAAAATTTATTTTCTATCACAGAAATACTGTTTATATCTATTGTGAAGAACTGGATACAATTTAGATGTGTCTTATATATCTGAGCCAAGAAGATACTGGTGTTTTATAGAGGAGAAGGTACTTTGGATGAAATTTAAACACAAATTTTATTATAAAAATTCCATTTATCCAAGGAGAGTTACTAGGTTAAACTGAAAGACAATTTAACTTTTACACAGTGAGAATGTTGTTTTAAATATCCTGTAACATCCTGGTTAAAGAACATTCCAGGGTTGCCTCGACAACATTGAATTTGTGTCCTAGCTCTGTGACCTTGGCTGAGTCACTTAAGTTCTGTCTGTGGGTTTCCCAGTTAATAGAGAAAGCACATTGTGGACTATACAAAGCATTTAGAAGACCACCTACAGAGTACCATGTACTTAGTAATAAAAGTTTTATTGTGTTACAGTGGTGATGATGGTGGTGTTGGTAGGGAAGAGAAAAAGGAAGAGAAAGGGAAAACGGTTTTACTAAGTTTTGACTTAAATATGCTAAATAAAAAATAAGATAAACAGCAGAATTATGTAAGTGAAATACCTTTTCCAAGTGTGATTACCATCAACTGGGCTCTCATAGGGAATAAATGGGTAAATAAAATGTATAATTTTTGGTAAATGACAAACATGTGTTCTGAACTTGTTGTCTTATTTGATAAGGCTCCCATATATAATCCATACATTTGAGTTGCTTAAACAACAGGAATTTATTTATGAGACTTCTTGTTCAAGATTAAGGTCTTGGCAGATGTGGTTTCCTCTGAGGCATTTCTCCTTTGCATTCAGATGGTCAGCTCTGCTATGTCCTTACATGACCTTTCCATTGTGCACACACACATCCCTGGTGACTCTCCGTGTCTGATTTTTCTTAAGAACACCATTCAAGTTAGAATAGAGCTTGTCCTCAAGCCTTTTTTTAACTTATTAGCTACTTGACAAATGCTATTGACAAATTCAATTATATTTGGATATACTTGGAGTTTGGAGTCCAAACTATAAATTTGGATTGTAAACACAATTAGCCCATATTTGCAGCAAATTGATTCAAATCTGCGACTAAAAATCTGGTCTAACGCCAAAACATTATCAATTTTTTGGCTATGTTTCTGTCTTGAAGTTAAGATACATATCTGTATCTTAGGACTGCAATTAAAACAGGAACTTTATCTCCCAAGGAAATAGATTTAGTGTAAAATATAATCAATATCACAGACTAATTTAAAAATTTTCCCAAATCTGGTAAACTGTTTGGAATAGGTTTTGGCTTCATTTATGCACAACTGAAATTGCCATCAGCTAGGAAAAAACATAGTATTGCATTTATTTTTGCCTCAATTTATTTCTGAGGACTTTTTGTGTCCTTAATTCGAGTGTTTTGGGGAAAAAATGATAAATACTTCCTCTACAGTACTTTGGGAACCAGATGGGCACCAAAGGTCAGGCATTTACTACAAAATAAGAATGAAAATTTTTGTTTTAGCAAAAATAAGTTCACGGACAGCATCCACGCCCTGAGTTCAAATATGCCTCTTTATGAGGATGATAATATTAAAATTATTTTTCAAAACTTTAACATTTTGTGTGATTTTGTGGAGTTTTGAGATGACAAGTGGGAGTACACTAATGAATACTACTAATAAGTCTATTTGTTGGAATTTTCCAGTAAGTATGTCTCTGTTATTAGGAAGAATGTGTCAATTTAAGAATAGTTTAGGCCAGGCGTCAGTGGCTTATACCTGTAATCCTAGCTACTCAGGAGGCTGAAATATGAGAATTATAGTTCAAAGCCAGCCCAGGCACAAAAGTCCATGAGACTCTTGTCTCTAATAAACCATCAGAAAACCAGAAATGCCCTTGTGGTTCAAGTGGTAGAGCACTAGCCTTGAGCTGAAGAGCTGAGGGACAGTGCCTAGGCCCAGAGTTCAAGCCCAGTAATCAGCAACAAAAAAAAAAAAGAAAAGAAAAAATAGTTTAAATATTGGAAAAGGTTATAACTGAGACGTGATGGAAATAACTTATAGTCTGTTGTGGAATTAGGATTGTATTTCATTTTTGTTCATTTCATTCATGTTTTTTGTGCTAGACTTGAGGTATGAACTCAGGGCCTGGGCACTGTCACTGAGCATTTGTGCTCAAGGCTAATGCTCTACCATTTGAGCCACAGCTCCAACTTCTGGATTATTGGTGACTAGTTGGTCTCAGAATTTCCTGCCCAGGCTGGCTTCCAACCATGATCCTCAGACCTTAGTCCCTATGGCTGTTCAGGATCTGATAAAAATGTTACTTCAGTTTGACAAATTAATTAAGAGAGTCACAGATAATTTTTATGGAAGCTTAAAGGAAAAGAGGTGCTTGGATACAGCACCTGAAGAGAAACAATATTTAAGTTAAGGAAAAGAAAGCCATTGGAGGAGACAAGTAGCATATGCAGCATGCATATAAATTCTTTGTTGACACATAGGGAAATGCTGTCCAGATGAGTATGGTTTTCTAAAATGTGTAGTAGATGTAATGGAAATTTTATGAAGAAGCAATAAAGAAACTAACAAGATAATTGCAAATAATCGTATTCCTTTTTTAGGCAGATAAAAAGGTTGACCAAGAGGTAGTCCCAGAAGAACTCAGACTGCTGGTATTTCAGAAGGAAGCTAAGAGATGGCACCTTTGTGTTTGAGAATAATGGTAGTTCCATTTTGCAGAGGACACACTATATGAGACAGTTTTCCTATGGAATTTTTCCTTGTCATTTACATTTTTTCTACTGCTAATTCAAGTAGCCTTTTAGGTAATATTGATGAAACAGTTTCTGATGGTAGTAATTCTTACCATGGGTATGTATTCTGTATGGTTATGCATTCTTACTATTTTTAGATGTTAATGTCTATTATGTTTCCTGATGGTAATATTTATATAGGTTTTTTAATAAAATGTTATTGGTATGTGATTTTGATGCTTTTAAATTCAAGTGTGAGACTAGTCAGTAAAAGGTATTTAAGAAAATAATTTCAAAAAATGAGGTGCATATACTATATAAAAGCTCAAAATTAGCTGGAGAAGAGAGAGACCCAATACTTTCTATAAGTAAGCATGATTGGGCCTGGATTAGGAGCTATGAGAATTCTAAAATATAATGATATTGTCTCATTATGATTACTTTGTGAGCCAAGTTGAATATTAAGGTCGGAAAGAACTTTTCCAGGTGGTTAAGAATTTGTAGGTATGCGTACTAAATGCATTACTGTGTTAGTTGGTTATAACAATTCAACTTTTAATTGGTTGAAAACACAGACATCTCCTTTTTTTGCCAGTCCTGGGATTTGAACTAAGGGCCTAGACACTGTCTCTGAGCTTCTTTTGCTCAAGGCTAGCACTCTACCACTTGAGCCACAACACCACTTCTGGCTTTTTCTGTTTATGTGATACTGAGGAATTGAACCCAGGGTTTCATGCATGCTAGGCAAGCACTCTACCACTAAGCCACATTTCTAGCCCCCCAAACACAGATATCTCATGGCTGATAGCTTTCTTTTTCTTTTAAATTTAAATTTTATGTAAAAGTGATATACAGAGGGGATACAATTGCATGTCAGGTAATGAGTACATTTCTTTTTGAATGGTGTCCTCCCTTCTTCATTTTTTTTTTCATGTGTGAGACTTGAACTCTGGGCTTGAACACTGTCCCTTAGCTCTTCAGCTCCAGGAGAGCACTCTACCACTTGAGCCACAACACCACTTTCAGTTTTTTGAGTGGTTTATTGGAGATAAGAGTCTCACAGACTTTCCTGGTTGGGCTGGCTTTGAACCATGATCCTCAGATCTCAGCCTCCTGAGTAGCTAGGATTACAGGAGTGAGCCACTGATGCCCGGCCCTCCCTCGTTTTCTCTCATTTTCCCCCTTTCCCTCATCCCCCCAAGTTATAAAGTTTATTTCCAACATAGTGTCTACTGAGTTTCACTGTGCATTGGTTCACCCTTTGTCCCACCATTTCTGTGATTCCACTTCCCTTTCCCAAATCAGATTAACTTATGTACAAGACAAAGGGCACAAAAATCAAAACAGTGACAAAAGGGAATACACCAAAGGAGAAAGAAAGAAAGAAAGAAAGAAAGAAAGAAAGAAAGAAAGAAAGAAAGAAAGAAAGAAAGAAAGAAAAACAAATAGTATAATAAACAAACAAACAAACATTTGTTTCCATTTCTTAGAGTTAAAGGAGGATATTCTTAGGAGAGGATCACAGTGGTTGATAGCTTTCGTAGCTGCATAATATTGCAAGGAAAAAAGTACATAACTTTGAGTATTGGATTTCTTCCTAATCAACTAGTCTAGAAGTTACCATGTGCCTAGGGCCTAATAGTAATCAGGCTAAATGTAAAGTAAAGAAGACAGAGGCCACAGGGGAAATTAAACCTACTATCAGTTTGAATTTGCTTTCTTGGCTAGAATATCAAGGGGCTTTTATATGAGGAAAATACTAAGGATATTTACTTTATCTAGGAATCTCAGTTTGTGTAAGCTTGCTTTATGGAGGGCTTTATTAGTGGATCACAGGGAGCTGGAGAACTAGGCTTATTTTCTTTCAAAACTCTACAGGTTGTGCCTTTGATATTCTCAGCAGCACAGAAGTGGACACATACTCAGATTACTATCATATCTCAAGGCAAAGCTCTGTGCAAGTGTCAGACATCATTAGATTATTAACAAACTCTTCCTGGTGAGGACAAATGATAAATCAAAAAAATATATAGGCAAATTCAACTAATTTCCTTTATTTCTGTCCTGAAAACACACACACACACACACACACACACACACACACACACACACACACACACACACACACACACACACACACACACACACACACACACCAAATTGTCATGTTGAATCTAAAGATCTTTATTGAGTTTTAGTGTAGAATTATATACTCTTATATTATCATCAATAAATAGGTAGAGAAAGGAATAATTTGAAGATGATATTTGGGGAAAATAATGATTTGCCACAGAGAGCACTTAGGGAAATTAATTAGAGTTATGAAGGATACTCTAATAGGATGATTGTTAATGATGCTTTGTAATGTTTAAGAAATTCACAGAAATCAAGTTCCATTTAGTTTTATTGATAATAAAAGTGGTTATTAATTCATTTCTGAAAGTAATAAATTAAAGGGTATGCCCAAAGTGTGTTTCTAAAAGGAGGTAAAAGGGGCTCCAGAATTGAAACTAAAATAAATAATCTATTTTCTTTATTTCAGTGGCCTGGTTTTTTGCTCTACCTTACTGATATGATCCACTAGCTCACTTGGTGGCTGCTCTACTACATAAGACATACAGCTCAGTTTTTCTTTCATTTTTTTTCTGGTTGTTTTGGAGACAGAGTCCCATTGATTTTTTTTTAGCCTGGCTTCCAACCACAGTCCTCTAAATGTCAGTTTTTTGAGTAGCTAGGATTACAAGCCTGAGCCACTTGTGTCTGGCTAATAAATCACTTTCTTGTTATTTGTGACCAGCCTATTTGGTATATAGATTGCACTTTACCTCATTAAATCCCCATGAGACACTCCATTCTTCTCACTTGGATGATGTGAATGGCTTTTGAATCAAAACAGATAGACATGAGAAATGGGATGATAGATAGAAGTTCTAGGGTAGAAGTGTTGGGGGTTTCAAACAAGGCTTTGGGAAACCAGAACGGAAAAGCAGAACCTCGGTACTCATCTATGAGGTCAAGCCAACTTCTCATCTAGCCGAAGGCAGTGATGATGCATGAAAAAATCCAGTGATGAGCAGGATTTTAGATGAGACCCTGAGTTTGCATGAGTCAGCAAAGCAGACAAGAGCCCTGTCCTCCCATGGCCTCTTCAGTAGACGGAAAAGTGGGTGGTTTGACTTTTAACTGCTTTTGTATTTCTAGTCCTGAAACCATGATTCCCCAAACTAAGTTATTTTTAGATGTGTGTGGAGGCCGTCATTCTGGTCCCTTTATGCTCCTGCTTATCTTCTTGAGCATGCCCAAATGGCAAGCTGTGACTGTGCCTTTACCTGACTGTACCTAAGATTGTTCGTAGAATAAGGAATTCTTCAAAGTGCCATAGCACATACCTGTGCTACATTCCAGTGTGTCCTTCCTGTTTGCACAGTTTTCTTAGTGATGTGATGCTGTCTTGGAGATCTACCTGGTCCTCTGGATTTCTTTGTGCAATTGGTCCTTTGGAAACCAGCATAACTCTGCTAGTACTTTAGATCTGTCCAATGCCAGAATTGTGTGTCTTTTGTGGAATCCTAGGAGCTGGGGCAGCTGACATGGTAGCTCTATGATTGTTTCATTGTGAATACTCTACTGTTATTTCTTCTTTCCGTACTCATACTTATTCCAGGATGGTGAAATTCCAGCAAAACCCCATTAAAGTGATATTGTGTATTCAATGATTCAATCACTGACATATAGTCTTTCTTACTTTGATCATTTTCAAGGCAAAAGGCATAAACATATGAAATATGAGTCCCCAATGGAGTGGTTTATCTGGTTTCTTTCCATGCATGTACTTATTTATTTATTAAAGGTTTTGGTGCTATCCCTGGGGCTTCCATTCAGGACTTAGGTGCTGTCCCTGAGATTTTATTTTTTTCTTCTTAAGGCTAATGTTCTAACACTTGACAACTTCACTTCTGTTTTTTGGTGGGTAATTTGAGATAAGAGGCTCATGATTTCTCCTGGTTTTGATCCTCAGATCCTGGCCTCTGTTGCTAGTATTACTGGTATCAGCCACCTGTGCCTGGCTGCTTTTATTCTTAATCGTTTGGTTATTTTTTTTCCGGGGGCAGGGTGGGGGAGGTGATGGGGCTTGAACTCTGAGCCTTGATGCTGTCCCTCAGCTCTTCAGCCACTTCCGGTTTTCTGAGTGGTTTATTGGAGGTAGAGTCTCATAAACTTTCCTGCCTTGGCTGGCTTTGAACCATGATCCTCAGGTCTCAACCTCCTGAGTAGCTAGTATTATAGGCATGAGCCACCAGCACCCAGCTTGGTTACTTTTTTTTTTTTTTTACAGAAATGATGATTCTATCTAAAAATATTAACTTAGTTTACCATGTTGTTGGCCATCTTCAATTGCTTAACAAGATGAATATGTTGTCTCTCATGAACAAGTCTCTCTGATCATTTTGTCTTTCTTGATCTTAAATAAGAATCACAGATGTTAGAAAAAAGAAACCTTTACTATAGATCTAGTGCAGCATAATCCTTAGATGTGAGCTAAAAAGAATGTATCTAAAGGAATTTTATTTAAAATGAATAGCCAGAATTGCACTAAACAACAGATGAGAAAGTGTTTCCTGATATGGTTTTATGGGGGATAGCAGAATAAGCCACAGACTGTATGACAATCTGATTTCTGATACCAAAAGAAAGCATTTCAGATAATGAAATTATAAAGAATAAAAAAGAATTCACACATAGTGAGACCAAAGGAGATACACTTAGGAGAAGAATACAAGGTGCAGTGTCTATGTGTATCTGATACAAAATAACATTTATTGAAAGGAATTCCAGGAAATGGAAACAAGATGTTTGTTCTTTGTTGCTGTTTTCATTTTAATTTCTTTTTGTCTTGCTTGTTCCTTTATCAGTCTTTGAGAGGGTAAGGGGGAACATGGAAATGAGAGACAGAGTCACCAAATGTGGCAGTGGTACTCACTAGACATTATGTTGAAAACAGACTATACAACTGATCAGTGGGGATGGAAGGGAAAAACGGAGGGAGAGAGAGGGAAGGGGTGACATTGTCCAAAAAGAAATGTACTCTTGACCTGACTTAGCTAACTATAACCCCTCTGTACATCACCTTTATAATAACAATAAAAACAAAAGTAATTGTCTTAAGTCTAGGTTTAGAGCTTCTGTTCTGTTTAGAGCCAGAGAACAAAGGGAAGAGGATGAGGCTTTATCCTCGTTCTCATCCATTCCCTTCAAGAGCATACTTCTAGTGACCCAAGGACCTACTGCTAGGCCTACTGCATAACGTTTCCACCACTTCTCCACAGTGCCACATGAGGACTAAGCTTTGCATACATGGATATTTGGGGGAACATTCAGTGTCTGAATTACCACAGGTCTTCTTGAGAACTTTTATACAGAATAACTCAGCAGTGTTGAAGATTCATATCATGACTTGAAATAAAAAGACCTCAAGGTGTTAGAAATACAATAAGGTTTTGGTGTGAATCTTCCTTTTTCCATGAAGCTGTCAAATACTTGTAGTGTCCCTTCCTCTACTCCTTTTTCCTCATTGGAAAATTATCCCACAGCAGTGAGTTGTTTTGAGGTATCACACAGAATGACATAGATGGGTGTCTTCTAGGCACACAGATTGATGATGAAAGGTGAAAATGGCAGTTATCTATTCAAACAGATCAAAATGAGTAGCTGCCAAACTGTGGGAGAACTCTGTCTTTTAACAGCTCTATTAAAAAAATTCTGATTTCAGCATCATGTAAGACAACATGATTGCTGATCCAGGACTATCTGGCCATCAAGCTACATAACTTTTTAAGGAAAATATTTTCATAAAAGTTTATTTGCAGTTTCAAACTTATAAGTTTCTAAAATATTGGGGTTTTCAAGTGTAGAGGTTTTGGTCCACACACACACACACACACACACACACACACACACACACACACACACACACATTTTCTGGAAACTGGGGAAAACCCTTTAAAACATGTCTCTGTAAACTCTGTAATCAGTACAGAGAGCTGGAACTTAATAAATATTTGCTGGTTGGGTGAATAAATGAATGACTGGTATCCAAAGAAATGGCTGTAGATTGAATATATGTAATTAGATTTAATGACTTTAGGCACTTATATTGCAGATTCTGAGCCCAAACATTATGATAATTTTTCCCTTGAAGCAAATGCTTTGCTATTTTAAGTGAGCGCTGTGTGTTCACTTTCAGCAATGTAACGTGGAGGTGTCTGGAAACTCCTCAAAGCCAGTCTCTGAGGAAAGTTAGGTTTTGCTGAATTGGAAAATGACATTTGAAATAAAAAATGAAGACTGAGATTAATATATTTTTTCTGTATTACATGCTTTTCTTTTTTATAGATTAATATATTATATAATTTTTATATCTGGGCCTACTGAGTAAGTATTGTTAAGAGGATATGCAGATATTTGTTTCTTGTCAGAAAAAAATGTGATTGCATTTTGTTATTTATCTTAGGTACTTTTAAATTTTCCTGTCATAGAACTGACTGATCTTTAGAAAGTTTTGCTTTTATTTAGTATTTCCTTTCAATGTTCTTTAAAATATATCTGCCAAGAAAAATAATTCACCTTCTTGCAGAATGTTAACATTTTCAATTTTAAATAAAAAGCACCTTGCCAACAGTGTTATTTCAAAACGTTTGATTTGTCATGATATGTTCTATTTCTAAAGTTTTCCAAATTGAATTTTGAGGTTGCTGCTTGTTCCAAATTAGAGCAGTGTGCAATATGTTGAGTATGACTGGGTGGAGGAGAGGAAGGGATCCAGGAATAAATCCAACTAGGGAGTGCAAAGCAGATTCAGCCCTCTTCATTTCTCAGTGAAGGGAATTAACCTGCCAAAGAACATTTTGTCCTCAAAGTCATAATGAATCTCATATATGAGCAAGTGGGAATTTTATTTTGCTAAGTGTTTTCATTTATATAGGCACAAAATATTCTTGAATAATGAATGGTCTGCCTCATTATTTTTAATCAAAAGAGCCTTAGAGCTTAATTACATTGAAATTAGTTCATTACAGTCTTCAGCACATAGTAGGTATTCAGTAAATATTAGTGAATAAAAGAGTGCTAAACTTCCATAGAATGCATCCTGTGACAGTTCCTTTCCTAATACCAAACACTAAATTCAAGGCACCCTGTAATATAAAATGAATATAAGAAAATAAATTGGCATCTTCATAAAGGAAGACAATATTATTAGTGATATTTGTAAGTTTTTGAAATACTTTATATTAAATGCTTCAATTTTGGATAATCAAACTATTAATCAACCATAATTTTCTTTTGTCTCTTATATGAACTTTAAGTTTAGCAAAAAAGTATAGTTTGAACAGTAAATAATTTTGATTTATAGTGTGAAACTTTACTAGATTAAATTCATACTTAGAGTATTAAATACAAGTGTTAATACTTATGTAGACCTGATTTTAATTTAAGTTAATGTTATATCTTAACATTGTTTACACTTAAATGGGCTTAATGATTAATTTTTTGGTGCTTAATTATGATGTATTCTTCCTAGATTTAAAGAAGAAATTATGTATTATAACATTAAACATCTAAACCTTTCATTATTACCTAGGAAAATAGAAATCAAGCTTATTTATATCTTTGAAAGTGAATATATATATATATATGTATATTCAGAAGAACGGTTATATGTACATGTTAGATTGGGCATTCAATGATTTAAATAGTTTTCTATGATTTAATACTCATCTTTATTATACTTTTGTTGCACTTGAGATCAGAGTAAGGAAAGACCTCTATCACTGCCTTCCCTCCCTAGTACTTTATTGTTTTCTTAGCGATATTTCTAATGTTTTAACTGCTAAAAGATTTTTTTACTTTGGAAAATTTCTTCCTGTATAACACTTTGTCCCTCTTTAACAATATTCAAGTGTTTTTAGCTTATTAAAGATATTATTATTCAATATTCTTAAATCCATTTAATAGGGCAATTTGTTTTCTTTTGCATATTTTACCAAAATTGACTTTATTTTCATTTTTTAAAGTACTTTTGTGTTGTAGTTTTAATTGGTTATGGGTCTTGAACTGAGGCTCTGGGCACTTTCCCTGAGCTTTTGTGCTCAAGGTTAGCACTCTACCACTGTTAGTCACAGCTCCACTTCCAGTTTTTTGATGGTTAATTGGAGATAAGAGTCTCATGAACTTTCCTACCCAGATGGCTTTGAATTTCTGTCCTCCAATTACAGATGTGAGCCATCATCAGCTGTCAACATTTTATTTTTAACTGCACATAGCAACAACACATATTTAGTACAGTATTCCAGTGCAAGTATACAATGTGCAATTTTATAATCATTAATTGTCAAATCTATAATGATTTCCATTTGTTGAGAACATTCACAATCTTTTCCATTAGCTCTTCTGAAGCACTCAGTTGTTTTGATGCATAGTTTTCCCCCTGTTCTGTAAACATTAGACTTTATTCTTCCCACCCAACTGCATCCTGTCTTCCCACACATCTTTCTAAGGCTCTGGCAACTACAATTATGTTTTTGACTTCTTTGAGGTCAGCGAGGAGTCTTTCTTTATAATGCTTCATATTGATTTGGCCGCTAATTATGCTGATGAAATGAATTACGAGTGGCATTTTTTTCTCATATGAAAAGCTGGCCTCTTTTGAGTCATACAAAAATACCTGATGTTTTATTTTTGCATGCATTTTTGAAGTGCCTTTCATTCCCCCTGTTAAATCAGTGTGGAGCCCAAAGCATTATTACCGAGTAAGGAAAGATTTAGAGAATTGGATTTCTACCTGGGAAATTGGATTTTGAAGAATTGGATTTCCCCAGTGGACTGTGAATGACAGTGACTTTTACACTAAGAGAAGGGGACTAAAAATTGGAATAAACTCAGACTGGTTCACAAAATCCTGTGCATAGTTAGTACTTTTTTTAACTAAGTTACTGATATTTTCATTGGTCTTTCTTCTACTACACCACAAAATTCATAGATAATAGATTAACAGAAAACAATGACAAGTGTTTTAACAGTGCTGATGCCCTGCGGAGTTTCAGTCATGTGAGTGTACGTAGGAAGTGAAAACACCTGAAGTCTGTCTTGGAGAAACATCATTTATTTGTACAATAGAGTATGAATGACACAGTGGAGATGGAGACGTAGCCAGAAAAGAGAAAATGCCAATCCGCATAGACATTGTTGATTTCTGTGGGCAGAATTCCTTTCTTCATACAAAAGTTAAAAAACAGAGTTTCCAATGATGCTGTCAAGATAGTGTTTAAGTACTTCAAGCACCTGCCTTTATTGTTTTCTAGCAGTGATTTTTACCGATATATTAATACAATTATTTTGTGTGTGTGCCTTTTAAATAGCTTGCTAAGCCAGGTGATACTGTTAGTCATTGCTAAACTGAAGTTCCTTGGTTTGTGTTTCCCTATATGCAGCCCAAGTATCCAGAATCAGAAAAGATAATACAGAAGTCTGTGTTGCACATTAGATTTTCTGTCATTATATTCTAATTGTATTTCAGCATTCCCTTTTGATCGTATTTATGAAAAAGTGACAATACATTAATAGATCTGGATGGCTTGATGTGGACATTCATTCACCTAGATTCTTAGCCTATTACCCAATTAATTGCATAACTGTTTACTACTGTAAATTTAGAAAAGGGTTTAACAGGATACAATTATTAGGAAAAGGAAAATACTCATACAATGCAAAGATAACCTTCTAAGGATAAAAAACAGCCTTTTTAATATTACTTGTTTCAAACTGGGAATTGGAGCTTATAACTGTAATTAATCCTAGTAACTCAAGAAGTTGAAACTTATCCTGGTTCAAAGCTAGGCCAAGCAGAGAAATCTGTGACACTCCACTTCCAATTAACTAACACAAATCTAGGCTGGAAACATGGCTCAATTGGTAGAGCAATAGCCATGAGCAAACAAGCTGAGTTAGAGTGTGACAACCTGAATTCAAATCCCATAACTGGAAAAACAATATAAGAAATAGCAAAAAACAAAACCTTGTTTCACAAACTGTAGCTGGCTTCATCAGTTGATAAAACTTTTCATCTAAGCTTATCCATGCTATTGTAACAATGCTGAATGACAGAAAAATATAAACACCACACACTTACTGCATAATGTACAACAAGGACTTCACTGGTTAAGAAGAATCTCAAATTAAGTGTTATAATACTAGTCTCTGGAAACTATCTGTTATTCACCTCACTGAAAATTTTCTGAGGCAGACATAGTGTCATTTGATGTTCTAGATGCCTGTCACATAAAGGCAGCTATTATAAATTTATTATGCTAAGCACTTTAAATCCATTTTTTGTTATTTGTAAAATTAACACATTAATAGTTCATGGAGTTTTACAAAATTTATGTAAGCTATAAATTAGGTAATGTTTTAATGAAGTGTTTACTACTATGTCACAAATGAAAGTATAGATTCAATTAAGGAATTAACATCATTTAACAGCTTAACAATAACTCACAGCATTCAGATCAAACAGTGAACCAATTCAGCAGTGATATTCACTACACACTATGTTGGAAATTAACTTTGCAACTTGAGGTGTTGGGAAGAGAAAAAGTGGGAGAAAATGAGGGGAGGATAACCGATAACCGTGTTAAAAAAGAAATGTTCTCATTATCTGACTTACGTAACTAACCCCTATGTATATCAACTGTACAATAAAAAGAATTAACATGAATCCTGTTCCTAGTTCCATCTTGAAAATACCTAATAAACAAGATACACATCAAAAATATTGAAATACCCCACCTCAAGCTTTATTATTCACTGATTAGTGTATTATCTAATGAAAACACATTTATTTTTGTTACTATTTTAGTGTGATTATTTAACAAAATGAAAATATGTTCTATGTATGCCATATATACAAATATATATGCACATGTATCCTACTATAACTTGCTTTCTGAATGATAGATTGTACAATCTTCCCTATGTACCACTTTTTACAAAGGACGGGTCTTATAGTATAGCCTAAGACAGCCTTAAACTTGTAAATCTCTCCATTTGCAATGCCAGTTACTGGGACTACAGAATATGCCACCAAGTTCAGCAACCTGTGTACCATATTTTATGGAATTAAACATAATTTATTTAATGAACCATTCTCCTCAGTTTGAATATTGAGGTTTCTTCCATCTTTTATTATTACCAATTTATATAATTATAATAATAGTCTTTGACATGAAATTTTCCTTTAACATGATTTCAAGACAAGAATACAGAATATATAATAAACAATAATTATGTATACGTATATAACATATTATTATATGTAAACACATAATATATAATATATTATATATACATAATACCATATATATGTACACAATTTGCTCCATAGATCTCTGGAACATAATTGTAACTTTCTCCCTGTTACATAGCTCTTTGATCACAATTCATAGTGGCCAGTGTTTAGATGTAAAGCATCCACCAATGAAGGAATGATGAAATATGATCTATACATTCAATAGACGGTTATTAGTTTTTTAAAAAGTGATAATTCTGTAATATGAAACAATATGGTTCCATCTTGATAATGTTTTGCCAGATGCAGTAAGCTAGTCATATTGTTAGCCGGGTGCCGGTGGCTCATACCTGTAATTCTAGCTACTCATGAAGCTGAGATTTGAGGATCACAGTTCAAAGCCTACTGAGGCAGGAAAGTCGATGAGATACTAATGTCCAAGTAACCACCAGAAAACAGGAAGTGGTGCTGTGACTCAAGTGGTAGAATGCTAGCCTTGGGCTGAAGAGCTGAGGGACAGAGCCCAGGCCCAAAGTTCCAGGCCCACAACTGACCAAAAAAAAATGTAGCTAGTTGGTTCACTTAAACAAATGACTATGTTGCAATACTTACAGCATTTATTGTTTTTATTGATATATATCTGTATCAAAGCAATATTAGTTTTTTAAATTTTAATTTAATTTTATTTGTGAAATACTGTACAGAGGGGTTACAATTACATGGGCAGGATAATGCGTACATTTCTTAACAAGCATTGCAGCCTCCTCCTTTGGTTTACACTTCACATCCCTTCCCAGCCTCCCCCCTCCCTCCCAATCCCAATCCTTCTCCTTCCCCCCTCCACCCCCCCCCCACCGACGTTGTAAAGCTCGTTTTGGACATGACAACTTGTACTTCTCATTGTTGCAACAGGTCCACCTGTATCCTTAAACAACTGGTTTTTCCCCATCTCCTCCACAAGTTATACTGACATCAAATATAGTGAAAGCAGGAGTTATCCTGTGGGGGAGGGGCATACAAAGCAACAAAGAGATAATCTTATAAATGCATTAGAAACACATGCATGAAAGAAAAAAAAACATTAAAATACATATCTGAGGGTTCATTTTCCTCCACTTGACTCATACATATACTAGATATTACAAATAAGGGAAACCATGGGACCTATGTTTCTTTGGAGCTGGCTTACTTCACTTAATATAATTTTTTCCAAGTTTTTCCATTTCCTAACAAATGGGGCAGTGTCATTCTTTCTGATAGAAGCACAGAATTCCATTGTGTATATATACCACATTTTCTTCATCCATTCATCTACTGAGGGGCATCTGGGTTGGTTCCATATCTTAGCTATGGTAAATAATGCTGCAATAAACATAGTTGTGCTGGTAGCTTTAGTGTGGTCTTGTTTGTGATCATTTGGGTAAATGCCCAAAAGTGGGATTGCTGGGTCATAGGGGAGCTCTATGTGAAGTCTTTTGAGGAACCTCCATACTGCTTTCCAAAGTGGTTGAACAAGTTTACATTCCCACCAACAATGAAGTAAGGTTCCTTTCTGTCCACATCTCCTCCAGCATCTGTTGTTGTTAGAGTTCTTGATTTTTGCCGTTCTAACTGGGGTGAGGTGATATCTCAATGCTGTTTTGATTTGCATTTCTTTTATGGCTAGGGATGTGGAACATTTCTTCATGTGTCTATTGGCCATCCTTCTTTCTTCTTCAGAGAAGTTTCTCTTTACGTCTTTAGCCCACTTATTTATTGGGCAGTTGTTTCTTTGAGGATTTGCTGTTGGGTGGTTTAATTTTTTGAGTTCCAAGTATATTTTAGATATGAGACCCTTGTCCGTTGTATGGCTAGTAAAGATCTTCTCCCAATCCGTGGGGTTTCTATTGATCTTCCTAGCTATGTCATTTGCCCTGCAGAAGCTCTGCAATCTTATGCAATCCCATTTGTCCAACCTTTCTTTGATTTGTTGTGTTTCTGGGTCTCTATTCAAAAACTTAGGGCCTGAGCCAAGGAGACCTAGGGTTTCTCCTATTCCATCCTGTAATGTTTTCAGAGTGTCTGCTTTGACTTCAAGGTCTTTGCAATATTAGTTTTTAATATGCTTTAATAGTAAGAAAATCTAGTCTTCCCTTATTTTATTTTTGTCAGAAATATCTTGGCTGTTTTTGAACAGCTTTTCTTCCAGATGGGTTTTAGAATCAACCTGACAAGTTCCTCCAAAGTAAAAAAAAAAAAAAGTGTTCAAATTTTTTTAATTAAGATTGCACTGAATTTTATATGTATTTGGGAAGACTTGACATATTTAAAATATTGAACCTTTTGTGTAGGAATCTCAAGTTTAACCATGTGTCATGTTTGGCATTTTGTTGAGCAGGAGTGCTTTACTATGTCTGGAGAACAGATTGTGTGTGTGTGTGTGTGTGTGTGTGTGTGTGTGTGTGTGTGTGTGTGAGAGAGAGAGAGAGAGAGAGAGAGAGAGAGAGAGAGAGAGAGAGAGAGAGAGAGAGAGAGAGAGAGAAGGTGGGGAAGAGGGGGAGAGATAGGATGTGTGTAAGAGAGCGAGAAGGAGGGAAGGAGAGATAGAGAGCAAAAGAATATGGGGTGGGGAGAGAACACATAATACAAAATGTTGTGTCTATGAGGATTTTGTATGTGGTTCTATGAATTTGCCAGAAGTCAGAGTCAAAAGAAATGATAAGCTTTTAGTGCAACTGATGGTGGTAATGTTGAGCAAAGTGGAAAGCCTAGAAGGTTTGAAGCTTGTTGATAGAGGAGCCAATGGTCTAATCAAAATATCCTGGATATTTTTGAAATCTCTATTGTGTTGAACTATTTCATTTACCTTTAATAACTTAAATCTCAACCCATTATCACTAGAACTATCTCCAGACTTTCTCTTTGATTTTACCATTCCAAACACATTTCTGGGTCTTATTTAGGTACAGATATGGAGGTCTTCTATTTGTTTTCCACTGCCTCCTTGGGAACTTCATTCTTGAATTGAATGAAAACTTAGGTACTATAGAGGATTTGTTTCTGACCAGTATTACAAAAAGAGGTCCCATCTCACATCAAACTTATATTTTAGACCGAATATCTAAAAAAACGTTATAGTGCATTAGCAAATGATAAAGCTGAGCAAAAATAAAAGTTAGAGTATATTAGAGGTGGAGTAGAGGAGAGGGTTCTAAAGTGAAATGGGAAGATGGGAAGATCAGGGCAAAATCAAATGAAAGGGTGGTTATTTCTATAGTCTCTTTTTGTTTTATTTTCTCTTTTAACATTGTAGATAAACATGAGGACTTGCACATGTGCTACATGTGCTACCACTTCAGCCATGCCCGCACACCTTTTGTTTTTCATTTATGTTTGAGAAAAGGTCTCACTACATTTTGCATGGACTTTGAGTAACTGGGATTATTGGCGTGTTCCTCATGCTTGGCTTTTGTCAATTCTTAGAAAGGGTTGGGAGGTAATAGTGATTTCAGATTTTTGGTCTCCGGAAAGTTAATTTTCATTATTCTTCAAACTAAAATGTCTGTGTATTTGTTTGTATGCTATTCTGTCTTAGTGTACATGCTACGCTTATCCTTCGCATCTCTTCAAATGCTCTATGTGGAGTCTTTTGAGGAATCTCCATACTGCTTTCCAAAGTGGTTGAACAAGTTTACATTCCCACCAACAATGAGTAGGGTTCCCTTCTGATCACATCCCTCCAGCATCTGTTGTTATTAGAGTTCTTGATTATAGCCATTCTAATTGGGGTGAGGTGGAATCTCAATGTTGTTTTGATTTGCATTTCTTTTAGCTAGAGAAGTTGAGCATTTCTTCATGTGTATATTGGCCATCCTTCTTTCCTCTTCAGAGAAATCTCTCTTTAAGTCTTTAGACCATTGATAAATCAGGAAGTTGTTTCTTTGAGGATTTGTTATTGGGGGGAGTATAATAAAAATGGAGTCAACAATACTGATTAGTTTGTGGTGAATCATGATGTTCTGGCTACAGAAAATTATGACATTTTAATTATTAGTTTGGAAATGAAAGAAAAAAATGAAAGCAGAATTAAAAGGGTATAGAATCTAAATTTGTAATACAGACTGATAGTTTTCCAATGTGTAGTATATTAAGGTGTTTCAGTTTATTAGTTTAAAAGATTTTATGTTAATAACAATGATTTCAGTATTCTGAAGCCTTTTTCAACGTATTTTTGAAGCTAAGTTGTTCCCCGCCTCCTGCCTTTTGGTCAGTAGTGAGACTTGAACTCAGGGCCTGAGCACTGCCTCTGAGCTTTTTGTTCAAGGCTAGCACTCTATCACTTGAGCCACAGCACTGCTTGTGGTATTCTACTGGTTAATTGGAGATAAGCGTCTCAAAAACTTTTCTGCCCCAGCTGGCTTCGAACTGCAAAACTCAGATCTCAGCCTCCTGAGTAGCTGGGATTACAGGCATGAGCCACTGGCATCCAGCTTAAACTTAAATTTGTGTTTTTTTTTAACTTAGAATTTTTATAAGACAGTTTATCTTTTGAGCATCAGTTTTATGAGTAAAATGAGAAAAAACAACATCTATTTCAAAGAGTAGATTTTGTGTCATGGCGAAGGATAATACAAAACAGTGTAGCCTTTGACATAATATAAAAAGTCTCCCAATGAATGTTAGCAAACATCTAATCTAGAGGTGAGGCATTGAGACATTTGTGAGGAAGTTGTGATAAGAATTTCACTTTCAATGAGAAGATGCCAATTTTAGCCAAGAAAAATCCCTCTAATCAAACCTATTCATAGTCAACTTGTTTCTGAAGCTGTTTGTTCTTGTTCATCATATATATTTCCTCCATTGTCCATATTTGCACAAATGTTACATTTCCAGATTGTCTACCAGATTATTTATATTAAAGTGTGGCTGTCACTGCTTTGCCCTGGATATGTCATCACATAAAAGCTCCAACATAACTGGTCACAAGTTAGCACCTAATACTTGAGGAGGTGTTGTTTACATACTCCATGAATTGAGTAAGATGGAAAGAATTCAACAGCTTATTCACATTTATATGCTAAAGAATAATGGTGCTGTTGAAACCTACATTAGTCTTACATATAGCATTCTCCCAACTGGAGGAGGGATATGTGTATGTTTTATATGTTCCTAGATTTTTAAAACATAAACTATTATAAGAAATATTCACACATTGTTGTTTTCTCCATTATTACTGCTATTTGGTATATATGATTTCAATATGAATCTCCCAGTTGCACAGGTAATAAGGTTAGATATATGATGATGTAGGAATAGAAAATGTAATTTAAAATTTGTAAAAGTCAGAAGACAACAAGGTAATAGAACCAGAAAATAAAAGTATGGAATTCCAAAGGAGGACCTTCTTTAGCACTTTGTAAAACAGACTGAAATATTGAGAAGAATGGGCAATTTTTCTATGAAATCCATACATCAATTGGAATATGGTGCAATTGCAAAGCCACAGTCTATACAATAATGTTTAACAACTAGCAAGATGAAACAATAAACAACAATAATGCATAGGGGCATATTTTGCAATAGTATCTTCTATAAACCTTGACCTAATAGACTAAAGAGAAGGAATAAAGAAGAATGGCAAAACTAGGGAAAGCTAACTTCCTTTGGTGTTGATGAGATGAAGCCATTAGCCTGTAATATCTGTGTTGCTGAAGTAGAGTTAGCTTGCTGGGGTGCTAATGGGGAATTATAGAAGGAGTTGATTAATACCATACCAAGGAGAAGTTTTGTGAAGCTGAATTATTTTATATTCTACATAGGGTATGTTGAAGTTGACTTTTTCTTTTTCAAAAAACATTTCAATAACGCTTTGAAGTGATTTTAAATTTGTCTTTCTTTCTTCTTGATTAATTATTGAATGGTATTACAGGGATAATTTCTAAGCCAGCACATCACATGAATTACAACTTGCAAAAAAGAAACTAAATGAATTTATTTTTGCTTCACAAACTCTCAAAGTCTAGATTTTGAAACTTCCCAATTCAAGGTCTGTGTTTCATCTAGATTTAAATTATTTGTAATGTGGAATCACTCTCTCTTAACATTGTTATGCAAATGTAGACTACACTGTATTAATGTACATACCATGGTTTAGAAGTTTTGTAGTGTAAGGATATGTTTATGTGAATACACAGATTAGAAAATAAGGACTAGCTATGATAAATTTATGATTATCACTGTAGGATACAAAATTGAGAATAATGAAGAATAATGTAAAATAGATGTAGGAAATTTAGTAAGAAGCTATGCAAAGTATTTTATCTACAGGTGGACCCGTTGCAACAATGAGAAGTACAAGTTGTCATGTCAAAAATGAACTTCACAACTTTGGTGGGGGGGGAGGGTTGGGTGGGAAGGGATGGGAAGGGTAAACAAAGGAGTAGGCTACAATGCTTGATAAGAAATGTACTCACTATCTTGCCCATGTAATTGTAACCCCTCTGTACAGTATTTTCACAATAAATAAATAAATAAATAAATAAATAAATAAATAAATAAATAAATAAATAAATAAATAAAATATAGAAAAGAATAGTAGCATAGTTTAAATCAAGCAAAATTTAAGTGTAATTCAATTATATCCTATTTAACATTCTTATTTAATGTATATGTTGTTTCCTTCAAGGATTCTGAAGGTTCTGAAATTTTATTTCATCCTTATTACAAGCTGACACATTAGTTTTCTATGGTTACATGGCTGATGACAGAAGATACAAAACTCTTGTATTAGAGAGTATTACTTAACAGCAATAAGCAGCTTGAACAACAGCATGCTTATGTTGTATCCTTTTATCTTTCCCATACCATTGAGAAGAATCGTGGAACTAGACAGATGCTACACAGGGAGGGAGTTTATTTTCTAGCTATAGAATCTAGGAATGGGATGAGCACTTGCGTGTATGTGTGTGTGTGTGTGGGTGTGTGTGTGTGTGTCCATGTGCAAGCACACATAAACACCAATACTAGGCATTGAGCTCAAGGCCTGGTCACTATCTCTTAGATTTTTTTAAAAAAATATTTATTATTATTAAATAGTTGTACAAATAAGTTACAATTCCATGTTAGGTTATGAGTATAATGCTTCTTGGCCAATGCCACCCCTTTGTTCTCCCCCACTTTCCCCATCTTGTCCCTACCCTCAAATTACATCATTCAGGTTTTTACATCATGAACATTGATTATAATGACTGCATTTATTCAACCTTCCTTCTTTCATTCATATGCCCTCCCATTTGACTTCCCCTGCTAATATGTTTCCACTTCCTGGTTTTCATTTTGATAAAGAGTTCATTAATTTTTTAGAGGCGTGACACGTTTGGATCTCTCCCCTAAGTAGACCTTCCTTCAGTCAATTTGCTTTTGTGTAAATGCATAGAGCCCTGTATAAGTTATCATATATATTTTTTATTAGGGATGTAGATTCCACATGTGAGAGATAACATGCCCTGTTTGTCTATCTGAGCCTGATTTACTTGACATGATTTGTTCTAGGCCATCCATTTTCCTGAATGTTACATAATGTTATACTTTCTAATGGATGAATGAAATGTCATGTTTGTATGTACTACATTTTCTTGATTCATTAATCTATTGTAGTGTATCTGAACTATTTCTGTATCTTAGTTTTGGTGAATAGTGTGGGAATTAAACATGGATGTGCAAGTGTCTTTTCTGTATCCTAACTTGTAATGCTGTGGGTAGATGCTCCAGAGAGGTATGGCTTGATCATAGGGCAATTGTCTTTAGGTTTTTGAGGAATCTCTGGACTGCCTTCCAGTGTGATTTACTAGTTGACATTCTCATCAACACTGTTTGAGATTCCTTTATCCCCAATCACTGCCAGCATTGGCTATTGTTCAGATTGTCCATGCTCACTCACCAAACTTAATGGGATGAAACGGAATCTCAATGTTGTTCAGATCTGTATTTCCTTTATGGTCAGGAGTATTGAACATATTATCATGTGTTTATTGGCCATACTTCTTATTCTGAGAAGACTCTATTTAGATCCTTTATCCTTTTATTGATTGGGTTATTAACTTTTTGGGAATGTCTTAGTTGTTTTGCTTAAGGCTGGTACATAGCTCCACTTAAAACTTTTTGCTGGTTAATTAGAGATAAGAGTCTCACAGACTTACTTGAATGGGCTGGTTTCAGATCTTCTGATTTCAGCTTCCTGAATAACTGCAATTAGAGGTGTGAACCACAGGCACCTGGTAACAGCATTTATTTATTTATTTATTTATTTATTTAACAAATCTTAAATGTTGTAGCAAATCTCAAAGAAACATACCTTTTCCATTGGTGGCAAGACTTTAAGTTGTTATCCTCTGGTGAACTTGACCTACTTAGTAGTTTATGTGACCCTCTAGAAAATCTGCTTAATATGAGGAGACAAAGGCCTTTCAGTATAGCACACTCTTCAAAAACTTACAGGATGCTCAAAGCCCTGGAAGTCTGCCTATCAAAATAATTATAGACCGTCTGTATGTTTAAGTAATTCTATGGACCATTTCATTAGTTTTATCAACAGACACTGGATCTCTATGTAAACTTTTCTCATATAACATGTAATTAAAGCCACTGTCATTATGATTCCATGAAACAAGTTGAAGCTAACTGGACTTATTTACCTCTACCATGTTCCCAGAGGAGAGTTAGCCATCTGAATACATCATATAAACATAGGATATATGTTAAAAAGACAAAAGACATATGACTTTCTCCTTGAACCTTTGCTTTTACTTTTCTTGTGGTTTGGAGAAATTAATTTCAATATACTAATACAGATTAGTGATTTTGCAAGTTCTACCTTGGCCTTATAGAAGGACCATTAGAGCAATACTATCTGTTGACTAGCACGTTTGGCTGATCTTAGATAGATGCCTTCAGTGTGTAAAGTGTATCATTGATAAATTCACTAAAGCCAGGAATGCATGTGGTACACTTTCTAGCTGGATGTCTCCCATTTTAGAGATAACCATCTCACATGGTCATAAAAATATCATTCATTTATGCCTCATGGAAGCCCACTTATGTGATCTACCTATTGTGTTTTAGTGGCCTTTATAGAGTTTTAACAGTCACCTCATTATAGGTTATAACATGACTATAAAAATTAATTTAGGCCTGGTTTCTGTAGATACATTTTAGCTCTAGATGTATTTGTAATCCTGGAAAGAAAATGTTAATTGTAATTATTGTTCTTTCTAAGTGTAACCTACCTCAGTCAACAGGCACTCTCAAGCACAGACACTTTCTCTAATGTGGCTTCCCTGCTACCAAGTAAACCTTAGCGTCTGCAACTAAGCTAAGCTCACGGTCTTTGTCTGTACTACCTGAGGACAGTTAGTTTGACTCTTATATTGCATGGATGGCATCCATCCATCCCATGAAATGAATGAGTGATGGAGAAAGAATGGGAGTAGGAGGCTAAATGTGGTGAAGTAGCTACATGAGCTGGAGCTGCCATTGAGTTTCCAACAGATGTATAAGTAAAAAGACAGAGAATGGTGATCAAGTTTGGTCATTACCATTTGATGAGTGATCACAGAGATAATTTATATTTAAGCAATTTGCTGTCCTTTTGAGAGAGTATCCCTGAGATGTTTTACTTTCTGATAAGGGCATTTCCAGAGGTGGCTCTGAATGAGAAGTTGTCATTAATGTACTGCTGTTCTGTCCCTAATAGGGTGTAAGGTATTCTCTCACTCTCTGGGATATAAAGTGGTTGATCTCTCCATCTTTCTACCAGAACAATGTGTCCATTTTTGTAACATTAAACCTTTCTGTAAGGATGATTTATATAAATCCAGACTGTCCATGTGAAGTGGTAGATGAAAGATAAAAACAAGCTTTATTTTGACAAAATTCATTGAGAGATATTATATTCCCTACCTTGTTTCATGTACACCTCTGTCATGAACTCAGAGAGCTGTACAGACAACCAGTGAACAGAGAATGTAGTGGCTGGACAAAAACTACACTTGAATTCTTCAGGCCACATGTTGGCTATGCTGTCACCAGGACTAAGCACATGGTACCAAGATAGCTCAAGGTTAGTGTTAGGGACAATTAAAAAAGAAGGAAAGAAAGGGAAGACGGAAAGGAAGAAAGAAAGAAAGAAATGAAGAAAAAGAAAGAAAAAAGAAAGGAAGGAAGGAAGGAAGGAAGGAAGGAAGGAAGGAAGGAAGGAAGGAAGGAAGGAAGAAAAAAAAGAAGGAAGGAAAAAAGAAAGAAAGAAAGAAACCATGAGACCTATGTTTCTTTGTGCCTGGCTTAATATAATTTTTTCTAAGTCTCTATTTCCTAACAATAGGGCGATGTCATCTTTCTGATCGAGGCATAGAATCCCATTATATATTTATATATTTATATTTATATTATATATTTATATATATTATATATTTTTGATCCATTCACCTACTGAGGGGCATCTGGGTTGGTTCCATATCTTAACTATGGTAAATAATGTTGCAATAAACATAGTTGTGCTGGTAGCTTTAGTGTAGTCTTGTTTGTAAACATTTGGGTAAATGCCCAATAGTGGGATTGCTGGGTCATAGGGGAGTTCTATGTGGAGTCTTTTGAGGAACCTCCAGACTACTTTCCAAAGTGGTTGAATAAGTTTACACTCCCACCAACAATGCAGTAGGGTTCCCTTCTGTCCACATCCCCTCCAGCATCTGTTGTTATTATTTTTCTTGATTATAGCCATTCTAACTGAGGTGAGGTGGAATGTCAATGTTGTTTTGATTTGAGTTTCTTTTATGTCTAGAGAAGTTGAGCATTTCTTTTTTTTAATTTTTTGAACTTTTTTTTATTATAAGAATGTTGTACACAGAGGTTACAGTTACATGAGTAGGGTAGTGAGTACATTTCATAGCGAGCATTGTTACCTCCTCCTTTATTTTCCCCCTACCATCACTTCCCTCCCAACCTCCCCAACTCTTCCCGCCCCCCGTCCCCACCATGAAGTTCGTTTTCAATATAGTATCTGGTACATCTCATCATCACAATGGATCAGCCTGCAACCCATTTAAGCGTTCTGCAATATCCCTTTCCCTTCCCAAATAACCAAAAATATATACAAGGTGCAGAACACCAGCATCAAATCCAGTGAAAACAGACGTTATACCATGGGGGGGGGGGAACATACTATAGAAAAAAAAGAATTACATAGTGTATTGTAAGTACATTAAAAAACACTAGCAAGCAAGAAAGAAAAAACTCTTGTGTCCCTGTCTTGGGGTACATTTTGCTTAACATTATCTCATGGTCGTATGTACATAGCCTTTGACCTACTCTGTTTGTCATAGACATGTACTAGTCACTGCAAACAAGGGAAACCATGGGACCTATGTTTTTGGGAGGGCCTGGCTTACTTCACTTAATATGATTTTTTCCAAGTCTTTCCATTTCCATTTCCTAACGAAAGAGGCAATGTCATTCTTTCTGATGGAGGCATAGAATTTCATTATATATATAGATATATATCTATATATAGATATATATCACATTTTCTTGATCCATTCATCTACTGAGGGGCCTCTGGGTTGGTTCCATATCTTAGCTATGGTAAATAATGCTGCAATAAACATAGTTGTGCTGGTAGCTTTGGTATGATCTTGTTTGTGATTGTTTGGGTAAATGCCCAAAAGTGGGATTACTGGGTCATACGGGAGCTCTATATGGAGTCTTTTGAGGAACCTCCATACTGCTTTTGACAAGATCCAACCCCCCCTTTATGATGAAGGCTCTGGAAAAACTAGGAATCCATGGGACATTCCTCAATATAATAAAGGCTGTATATTACAAACCTACAGCCAGCATTATACTTAATGGCAAAAAGTTAAAGCCATTTCCTCTAAATTCAAGAACCAGACACTCCTCTTCAACCTAGTATTAGGCTATAACAATAAGAAAAGATGCTATAGCAATAAGAGAAGAAGAAGACATAAAGGGGATCTAAATAAGGAAGGATGAAGTAAAACTCTCCCTCTTTATAGATGACGTGATCTTGTATTTAAAGAACCCCATGGACTCCACTCCCAAGTTACTTGAGCTGATTGGAAACTTTGGCAAAGTATCAGGGTACAAAATTAACCCTCAGAAATCAGTGGCTTTCCTGTATGCCAATAAAGAGAAGAGTGTGGCTGAAATTAGGAAAGCAACCCCTTTTGTAATAGCCCTACAAAAAAAAATACTTACGAGTTAAGAAAAGAGGTGAGGGACTGTATAACGAAAACATTAAAAACCTGAAAAAGGAAATTAAAGGAGCATTTCTTCAAGTGTCTATTGGCCATCCTTATTTCCTCTTCAGAGAAATCTCTGTTAAAGTCTTTAATCCATTTATTTATTGGGCAGCTGTTTATTTAAGGATTTGTTGTTGGGGGAGTACATTTTTTGAGTTTTAGGTATATTTTGAATATGAGACCCTGGTCCTTTGTATGACTAGTCAAGATCTTGCTAGCTATGTCCTTTGCCATGCAGAAGCTCTGCAGTTTCATGCAATCCCATTTGTCCAACCTTTCTTTGATTTATAGTGTTTCCTTGTCTCCATTAAGAAAATTCTGGCCTGTGCAAGGAGACCTAGGTTTTCTCCTATTCCATCCTGTATTGTTTTCATGGTGTCTACTTTGACTTCGAGGTCTTTGATCGATTTGGAGTTGATTCTGGTGCAGGTTGATAGAAAAGTATCTAGCTTTAGTTTTCTACAGGTAATTAACCAATTTTGTCAGCACCATTTACTGAAGAGGCTGTCTTTCTTCCATTCTATTTTTTTTTATCTCCCTTATCAAAGATTAGGTGGCTATAGGTCTTTGGGTTCATTTCTAGGTCTTTAGTTCTATTCCATTGGTCCTCAGGTCTGTTCTTGTGCCAGTACCAAGCTCTTTTGATTATTATAGTACAAAGCGGATTTCTATATAAATTATTTTTCTATCCTTGTTTTCTCCTTAAGGAAGATTTTTTTCTCTGCTTCTTCTACCTGTTTCATGTTTGAATTTAGAACATAATTCTCTCAAAATACAACTACCTTAGTTTTAATGCAGCTGTAGGATATACTTAGAAATTTTTAAAAAATCTCAGCAGATAATTATTCCTCCAGAATCTATATTAATTATAGTAATAACAAACAGGATATGCTATTGAATTTTCATTTCTTTATTTTGCCTCTTCTCTCTTAAAACAAACTGCATTAGATACTCATATTGATTGTATGGTCAGCTTTCAGCAGTGCCCTTCTTTGTGATCTATTTATAGGTTTATCATAAATGCTCATGTTCTCTAGAAAGAATCAATGGATAGACTAATGGAAGGTACACAATCTAACCCATTATTGACATGGTGTGTTCTTATGTACGGGTATACAGGAAGTTCTGATGCATTTAATTGAAGAGAAATCTGTTTCCAATCTGGAAATCGCTTTCCAATTTGTACTGTTTTCTTCTATCCACTTACAAGGCATACATGAATCAACTCCCTCCTAGTTCAGTGATTCAATTTTTAATATTCATTGTTTCACTTTTTGTCTACTTGACACACTGGCTCCCCATGACTGCTCACACTTGCAAGTTTATACCCTCCTCAGGGGCTTTCGCATTTGATGTTCCTTTTCTGAAACAATTAAGGAAACAAAGGCAAATACTCTTATTCATCAAAGATTACTCTGCAATTTGAAAAGACCTTGTTAGGATATAAACAAAGCTTTAACAGCTGCATAATAAAAATATTTCCACACTAAAGTGTGTATGTCACTGATTAGAAAAAAGCCTCACATGTTTTTCTTGCTGTCATTTACTTCTTTTTTATATTTTTAACTTATCTTTAAGTAGTTGTACAAAGGAGTTGCCATTTAACAGGCAGTTTATGAATATAACATATCTTGATCAATGTCACCCCTTTCAACATTTTCTCCCTTTTCCACCCCTTCCCTCATTCTTCTTAATTTTGTAGGATGTACACTGAATTAGTGACTACGTTTTTTCCCTCTTCTCCTTTTTATTTTTCTATACCTCTCTCCCCTTGACTCTATACTACTCCTTTCAAGTATTCACTTCTGAAGTTTATTTTGTTGAACACTGACTTTGCCTTTCTAAGGAATTGCACTGTTTGAGTCTACCTTGAATGTGCCATACTTCAGATAATATATTTGTATATATTTGCATATAACTGAAGGTACTTAAAGTTTATAAGCTAAATCTAGATTATGCATAAAGTCCAAATATTCACTTGTCTTTCTGGTTCTGATTTCACTTGACATATTTTTTCCAGGTCTTTCTATTTCTTTACAATGGTACAATATGATTCTTTCTCATGAATGAGTAAAATTCTATTATATGTGTACATATACACACATATACGGGCATGTGTGTATATATATCACATATTCTTGATCTGCTATTTTTTTTCTCTAATGAAATACGCACTTTGGAATACCTCCAGTATGGCACATAGTACACTATAAGCAAAAATGATATCTCAAAGTTGAAAGAGGCTATTATCTAGAATGAAACAAAAACAGCCACGCTATTATTAAAGATGCACTACATACAATGTCATCCAAATAGTATTTAATAAATGTAAATAATTATGCACTAGTGGGCTCTATGAGTAGTGGGGAATTCAGTAGTGGATTCAAAATCCAGACTCCATCAACAAATTCCATTATAAATAGCTTTCACTGCTGAACTTTCTGTAATTCTTGGAAGACATGTTTCCTAAGGATGATATTTTCTTGCAAATGTTAATTATTCAGTAGACATGTTCTGAAATATGTACTTAAAAAGTGTATTTCAGTGCATGAACTTTCATTCTTTCTTCAATTTCTCATTGCCCTGTACACTAATCACTAATACCAGTTGTATATCTCAGAGGTAAAGTTTTGTGTTTGATATTAAACACCAAAACTTTGTTTTTTTCTTTCTTGGCGAGTCATTTGTCCCTCAGGCCTTGTGTCACAGCTATGAACATACTTGGTAATAAAAGTGATGAATGTGAGAAAACAATGTTACAGTGTGCTCATTGTATTCAAAAAACAATCTTTTCTCTTCCTCTTGATAATAAGAATCTATGTTCGATTTTCTTCCAATTATTTCATATTCCTTTTCTAATTCTAATAATAACCTGCAATCTGCTGCCTTAATCATGATAAGCAGTCTCAAATCACTTTATCTCATCACAATGTTGGATAAACACCCCTGATTTAAATTTCAATAATTCTACATTAGTGGTGCTGATATGAGCTTTAAATGTCTGATGGAAATTCTGTATAGAAATTACTTAGTAATAATTGGTTTCATTGAGCTTGATATTAGAGCTGTTATTAGCTTTGGGCCAGAAATTTAAGCCCTGGAAAGCAAGGCAGGCCAAACTTGCATGATCACTGCTGTTCACCTATTACATATGTCATAAAAATGAAATTAAATCTCTGTAGTGGGGGATCAAGCTGTCTACAAACCTCAGAATTTCAGATTCATGGAAATGTAAGGATGAGAGCTCTATTAGATTATCTAATCAATCTCCGACTACTTCTTTCTCATGTGGGATTGTTTGCTTAATGCTACTTTTGATTGGTTTGTCTAGTTATTGAAATGACTTAGTACATAGAATTCTATACTTCCCCCAGGAGAACTTTTCCTGCTCTAATACATTTCATTATTTGGAAACACTTCCTAATTTCTAGATCTTTTCCTGCTGTTCTTTTACTTGAACCTTTGGCTCACTGTCCATTTGTTTCTATTTCTATGTTTCTATGCAGCCTGAATCCTAAGTATTAGAGTTTCCAGACTTCTGAGTGCCTTAATTATAGATAAGTACAAATGATACATTTGATTTCTTGTTGATTTGGATTTCTTTTTTGAGAGGCTTCAATTTTTTCTTTATTCTGTCTGGGAATTTGCATATGGTTTTAAGTAACATTATGAGCATATAAAAATTACTACTCAATGTTTCTCTTAATTGTCCTCATTATCCTGTTTTGTCCTCAAATTCCCTACATCTTACTAGCCAATTTGGTCTAATTTTGTGCCCTTTGCAAATAATTTTGGTCTCATATTATGAATTTCTTGTTCCAGATCTTTAATGGTTTATTTATATTTAAAGTCCAAGTTCTTCTGTTCATTTATTTGAAGTATATTGTTTCATGGGCAGATTAGCAGGCAGATATTTGAAAATAATCTGCAAAAATATGAGAATGTGAAATTTTGTGTAAAATATTTTCTCTATATGCTTTTAAAATGATCTAAAAATTCTGCATAAAATTTAAACAAAATTCTATCAGTTGTACTTTTACCCTTCCTTAGGATGGTTTTCTAGTTTAAAGAACACACATTTTGCCTCAGAAGCATATAGTGAATTAATGAAAATAATAGCACTCAAACTTTTCTGAAAAGTAAGAGAATATACATATATATATATATTTATATATATATATATAATCAGTATGACATTGTCTGAAATAGAATTCAGTAATGCTGTTCTCGTCTTTTTCTAGAATTCCTACACTTAAGCATGGAATTATTATTAATCACTACATAGAATATAATTTTCACACCCAGTGATATTTTCTACATAAACCTTTAAACCAAGGTAGTTATTCATTCTGCTGTATATTTTCAGAGTTCTGCAATTGAACCTGAACAGATTTTTAACCAACCAAGTGAAGTTAATCTTGTGTATGTGATCATTTAAATGGTTTTAACATGTAAAATTAACAATACAGTATTAAATGTGATGTTCATAGTGCTTTCATTTTGGACCTGTGTGTCTCATATTTATCTGAACCTTCAGGGACATTTTGGTAGCTTTAACTGATCTCAGATCTTATTTATATTCATTTATTTCCATTTTCTCTCATCAACAAAAATAAATAGTAGAAAAGTCACATGAAATAAAATCTACACATTGATTATTAAAGAGTAGGCAAGCAAGGAGTGATCACTCATGTGCTTTACTGACAAGATGAACTAACACTAGTTTAACCAAGCAGCTGACAACTTTTACAGTGATCTTTCAACAATTTACTGTAGTATGGAATAATATATTGGAGAAAAACAGAATTATATTACAAGAGTAAAGTAAACTAAAAAGATGAATCTTTTATTTTATTGTAAAGACTCTGTACAGAGAGTTTACAGTTACATGAGTAAGGCAATGAGTACATTACTTGTTAATCATTGTTACCTCTTCCCTTGTTGTTGTTCTGGTATCCCTTCCCCCCCAACCTCCCACACTCCTCTCCACCCCCTTCTTCTTCCTCCCCCACTCCCCCTACCCTCCCGAAGTTGTAAAGTTCTTTTCTAATATACTGTCTTGTATGTCTCATTTTTGCAATGGGTCATCCTGTGTCCTTGTTTCAGTATTTTGTTATTTCCCTTCCCCTCCCTAAATTAGATCAATGTATATACAAGATGCAGGGTACCAAAATCGAGTACAGACAGTGACAACAGGGGATATACCATAGGGGGAAGAACATACAAAGGAAACAAAAAAATCACATAGTACATTAAAAACAACAACAACAAAGAAAGACGTCTTGTGTCCATATCTTGGTCTTGGGGGTCATTTCACTTAACATCATCTTATATGGTCATATGTACGGAGCTTTTGATTTTTTCTGCTCATCTGATAAAATTATCATAGATATATACTAATTATTGCAAATGAGGGAAACCATGGGATCTATATTTCTTTGGATCTGGCTTAAACACCTGTAGGAAACTAACATTTGATCCTTTTATATCACCTTGCCCCAGAATCAACTTCAAATGGATAAAAAACCTTGAAGTAAAATCAGACACCCTGAAAATATTACAGGAAGGAACAGGAGAAACTCTAGGGCTTCTTGGCACAGCTGAAATTCTGTTTATAAAGACTCAGAAACAAAAAAAATCAAAGAAAGGTTAGGCAAATGAGATTTCATAAAACTGTAGAACTTTTGCATGGCCAAAGACATAGCTATTAAGATCAGTAGGAAGCCCACAGACTGCGGAGGTCTTCACCAGCTTCACAGACAAGGGCCTCATATCTAAAATATACTTGGAACTCAAAAAATTAAATCCTCCAAAAACAAATACTCAAAGAAACAACCACCTCATCAACAAATGAGCCAACGACTTAAAGAGAGACTTCTCTGAAGAGGAAATAAGAATGGCCAATAGAAACATGAAGACATGCTCAACTTCTTGTGGCCATAAGAGAAATGCAAATCAAAACAATATTGAGACCTTCCTCATCCCAGTTAGAATGGCTATAATCAAGAAATCTAATAACAGCAAATACTGTAGGGGATGTGGCCAAAAGGAAACCCTACTGCATTTTTGATGGGAGTGTAAACTTATTCAACCACTCTTAAAGGAAGTATAGAAGTTCCACAAAAGACTACACATAGACTTCCCTTAAGACCCAACAAATACTGCTTCTGGGCACTTACCCAAACAATCACAAACAAGGCCATACTAAAGCTACCAGCACAAGTATGCTTATTACATCATCATTCATCATATCTAAGATATGGAACCAACCTAGATGCCCCCAGTAGATGAATGGATCTCATACACACACACACACACACACACACACACACACACACACACACACACACACACACACACACACACACACACACACACACACACACACACACACACAATGGATTTCTATACCTCCATCAGAAAGAATGACACCGCCCCATTTGTTAGGAAATGGAAAGACTTGGAATCCTTATTTTAATATGCTAGTAATATTCTGAAATTTGTATTTTTTAAATGCTTAAATTTACAGAAATGGTGTGACAAAGGGTGAACTAATTTAGCAGTGATAAACACTAGCCACTATGTTGGAAGTGAACCATAAATCTTGGGGGGTACTGGGAAGTTGTGAGGAAAAAATCTGGGAGAAAATGAGACAGGGAGTGGCATTGCTCAAAAAGAAAGGTACTCCATACCTGACTATGTAACTGTAAAATCTCTGTATATGACTTTTACAATAAAAGTTCGACAACAATAATAAAATGTTTTAATTCTTAGAATAGATCATAACCTCCCAAAATGTCATCCATCAATTGAGGGACAAATATAAAAATATATTGAATACAATAATCTGGTAATCTGTTATACTAGACAGAAAGTTTATAATACTAAAATTACAAATGATTTTAGCTTGATTAAATGGCGTTTCAGTACTTTAGTCTTTAACAATGGATATCTTATTAAAACATGTATCTGAGAATACAATTACTATGGATAAATTATGTTATCCATAGAATCTTGTGGATATTTAGTGAATCTACCACAGAGTTCTGTCAACAGCTTGTAGCATTCACTAACTGCTTGCAATCTTAACTGATATTTCTAATAATTTACTTGAAAAACGAATATCAATATTGTACCAGCATACTGCATTTTGTATAAAATCACAGACATGCAATTTTGGGTTGACTTTTAAATGTTTACTACAATAATTAGTGACTTTATATGACCAGCAATTGAAACTTAAAAAATGTAAAGCAATGAACAGTTAATTCTGGTAGAGAATTAGAACATAGAAAAGAATAAAAATGAAAGAAAAAGTAGAAGAGAAAGACTGAATTAAAGAGGATTGAGCTACCATAGAAACTTGTCACTTCCTTTCTCCAACATATAATGACCAAAGTCCATCTGTAACTCATGGTTTTATTTATTTAGTCTTTTTCCCCCAGCCAACAAATATCCAAGCACCATGTCATGTCAAAGCACATACATCCTAAAGCTTATTATCTCTCAAGTGCAATTTCCTGTCATTTTACTGCCTTCATAAATCTTTGAGTATATTAATTCCTTTCCTTTCATTGTCCCTCTCAATTAAATATTTGCTTCTTTATTGAAAGTTCAGTTCATATATTGCCTCCATATATGTTTCCTTGATCTCACCTATCATGCCCAATATTAGTGAGTTTTCTGTCATCCAAGCATTTATACATGCATTTATTATTTTGTCCATGTTGTTTTTATTGATGAGTTATATCTATAGACTTTGTATCTATAGAAGACAATGATTCCCATGGTGTTAGGAGTATTATATTATTTAGTCATCTTACAAGGATTTAGCACAAAGCAATTTCTCTTTTAAAAGAGAAATAAATTTAAAAGGATCTGGTCACTTTTTGGGTGAATGACATATTTAAATTCCTTGCCAACTATTTCTTTAAAAGAAATCACAGAAAATATTCATGCATGTGGTAATTGACCAATGCACTGTTGAGTGTTTAATGACTCATTGTGGAAATAAGGCAGGAAGAATGGGGAAAAAAGTAAATAGAATTAAATAAAAATAAAAACAACTTATAATGTTTGAAACACAACAAAGATTGTGCTTAGAGAAAATCTTATAGGTATGAGTAACTACATTTAAACATAGAGAGAGCTGGGGGTATGACTGTAGTTGAATAGTGCCAGCCTAACAAGAATATGAGTTCAAACTCTAGTACTATATTTTAAAAAATGGTAATGTGGTAGAGAGAGAGAGAGATCTTAAATCTATAGCTTTGCAAAGCACTTCAAGCTTTTAAGCTTTTAGGAAAACAACAATTCAAACCCCAAATAAACAGGTGGAAAAATAAAATATGAAGGCCACAGAAATTAATAAATTGGAAACATAAAAACAACAAGAATCAATGAAACAAAATGTTTATTCTTGCAAAGATATGTGAGATTGGCAAATCCTTACACACACCAACCAAAGAAAATCCAAATCACTAAAATTAGAGATGCAAAAGAGGCCATCACTGCAAGTACGCAAGTACTGATGATATCCAGGGAATATATATATATATATATATATATATATATATATATATATATATATATACACATAGATAGATAGATAGATAGATAGATAGATAGATAGATAGATAGATAGATAGATAGATAGATATCTATATATATATATATATATATATATATTCCCTGGATTCACACACACACACACACACACACACACACACACACACACACACACACACACACACACACACACACACACACACCCTACCAAGAATGAAGGGCACATACACTTTAATAGTTAAAAAATTAGCACTAAAACTTATGTGTGTGCATATATGCACATGCAGATCCTGAGGATTAAAATCAGAGCCTGAATGCTCTGTTTTGTTCAAGACTAGAGCTCTACCACTGAAGCCAAAGCTCCACATAAGGCTTTTTGAAAGTTAATTAGTGGTTAAGATAGGGACATAAGAGGTTTTATCTTTGTTGCTGTTGTTTTTATTTTTTATTTTTTAAATTTACTTTAAATACTTTTTTATTGTAAAAATACTGTACAGAGGGGTTACAGTTACATGAACAAGATAATGAGTACATTTCCTATCAAGCATTGTTACCTCCACCTTTGTTTTTCCATAAAATCCCTTCCTCCCACCTCCACAACTACACTTTCCCCACCCTTCCCTCTCCTCCCTGCCTAAATTGTATAGTTCATTTTTCAACATAGTGTCTTGTACATCTCATTGTTACAATGGGTCAACCTGTATCCCTTCCCCTCCCCAAGTTAGAGAAGTGTATATACAAAATGCAGTACACTGAAATCAAATAACAGTGAAAACAGTAGTTATACTGTAGGGGAGGAACATACAAAGAAGCAAAAAAAATAACATGGTACATTATAAATAAGTTAGAAACAATAGCAAGAAAGAAAATCCGCTGTGTCCCTATCTTGGGGTTCATTTCGCTTACATAATCTTATCTGGTCATATTTTGTTTCTTTTGTATGTTCTTTCCCCATGGTATAACCCCTGTTTTCACTGTATTTGATTCTGGTGTCCTGTATCTTGTATATACATTTCTAATTTGGGGAGAGGAAGGGAAATAACAAAATGCTTAAGTAGGGATACAGGTTGACCCATTGTAACAATGAGATGTCCAAGACACTATGTTGAAAACGAACTTTACAACTTCCAGGGTGGGGGAGGAGTTGGGGAGGTGGGGAAGAAAGTGATGGTAGGGGAAAAACAAAGGAGGTGGTAACAATGCTCAATAGGAAATGTACTTATTACCTTATGTAACTGTAACCCCCCCTGTACAGTATCTTTACAATAAATGTATATATTTTTTAAAAAATCCTTGATATATATAGAAAGCATTTCACAGGCTTTCTTGCTCTGGCTGACTTCAAACCACTGTCCTAGGATCTCAGCCTACTGAGTATATAGCATTACACAAATGAGCGACAGCATGGGACAAACTCTCTGTTGTTTAAACAAGTCCTCAGTAAAAACAGGTCTCCCATTGGCTGGTCTTATTATATCACACATATACTGATTTCTTTAGTTTAATCATTTTTATTTCAAGTAGGTTTTAAAAATCATAAATTGGGTCTTGTCATGTGAAACATTTTTTCTACATCACTTTAGAATCTGCCAAGCAATTAAAGACCATGCTTTCTAAATCCAGCCTTCCACTGTTATTTTGCAGACTTCTGGGACCTAGTATTTAAGCTAATCCCTTCTAAATGTACATAAGCATTGTACACTTCTTGATAATTTTTTTTGAAAAATGTCCATTAAATACAAATAGCTTCTGTTCCAAGATCAGCAGTGAGGGAATACATATCAAGGGCTGGGAAGGTGGCTCAGTGATAGACTGCTTGCCTTCCACGCATGAGGCCCTGGGTTTGATTCCTCAGAACCACATAAGCAGAAAAAGCTGGAAGTGGCCCTGTGATTCAAATGATAGAGCATTAGCCCTAAGCTGAAGAGCTGAGGAATATCACTCAGGCCCAGAGTTCAGGCCCTACGACCATCAAAAAAATTAAAAGTAAAAAAATTAAACACATATTAAGAAATCACTTATTCATTAAAAAAAATAAAAGAACCAGTGCTATTCTCTGCCATGAAAGAGAACATACAAAATTAAATTATTTTCTCAGATTCTGGTGGGATTTTTATTCATTAAATCCAAATGGTATAAAAGATAAATATGATTGAGGCCTATGTAGGACACATATTGATTTCTGAGGAGAAAGGAAAGGAGGGAGACTGATTGGAGGTTTAACTCTCCTTTAAGTCCTTGATCACCGGGCTACTACTCAACACTTACAAAATTGTTTATTGAGGGCCAGATGTGCAAAAGATTTAACTAATAACTAGAAAATTCACTGACTGAAAAATAGACTTTGTCAATGAGCTATTTGGAAATGTTCATAAAATGATATAGAGGATATGGCATTTTTCCAACAAAGGATTTCTTTTTTTCTCAAATGTTTATCTGGTAATCAGAACATTTGGAATTACTCAGAAACTATTTTAAATTTTTATTTTTGTTCTTGTACTGAGGCCTGAACTCAGGGCCTGGTGCTGTCTCTTTACATTTTTGCTCAAGGCTGGCCTTCTAGTGCTTGAGCAGTAGACTCTACTCTATATGCTTTTGGTGGTTAATTAGAGATCAGAGTGTTATGGACTTTCCTGCCCAGCCTGGCTTCAAACCATGATCTTCAAATCTCAGATTCCTGAGTAGCTAGAATTATAGGCATGAACCACTGGCACCTGGCTTATTTAAAGAATTTTAAAGTCTTTATTTTGTTTTATTTTTATTTATATGAAATGGAATTTGGAAAGGATAGTCATTTGAAGTTCACTTTATTAGCATTTCGCTAATAAAGTGAAAAAATGTACTTTTCCACATGGATAAATTATTAAGACTTGTTACTAAAGTTCACTTCAAGGTACATTATTACAGACAATACTTTATTTAATTAGAATATATATGTCTATATATTTTAAAGTCATCACTTTTTTCTTTTAAAAGAACACCTTGAAAATCAGGATACTAAGGATGAATATCATTAGTTTGAGCTACAGTTGTCTCAAAATGACACATAATGAATTTGGTTAACATATTTAGAGTAGAGGTTTTATTTTTAAAATAAACCTATCTGTGTGTATGTGCTTGTGTGTGTGTTGTGTTTTCTAAGGTATTTTTTTCCATTCATCTGAGAGTCTTTTCTGTACGCTCACTTATTCTTTGCCCAATCATAGATTTTAATTCTTCCACATTAATAAATCTGCCCATATTGTCTATTTTTATACTGTAAGTTAAGGATATCTATTAAGTAATTTTACTGTCAATAATATGCTGGAAAATTGTCTTCTATAACCAAAGTGTTGCAAGGATAGATTTTTAAATCTCTTCATTAATTTTTGAACTATAGCAATTTTGTTTTTATTTTGTACTTCAATCATAGAAACACTTGAATAAACTCTTCATTCCTGTTCACAAGAATGTTCAAATCAATCACCATTTTTTGGCTTATTTCTCGAGCTCATAAACTTCTCATGTTTTATTAAGGAAGTGGTGTATGTTAATGAGAGTCTTTCTACTTGACAAGTATGAGGTGAATGTAAGTTCTTCTCACAGATAATCCCTGCTTGAAACAATTCATAGAAGGTTTTTCTAGGAGTCTCAACATAGTGATAATTGAAGAACATAGGATGAAGGGGGAATAAACAATAAATTTAAGATAAGCTTATATAACTATACTCTATAAACATTCTGAAATTTATCTATGTCCTTCAAATATGTGTGCTTGAAAGATTTTCTTTTTAATTAGGTTTGTATTATTATAACACTACCCAGTGTATCTCATTTTACTCTAGAATGTCTTACAGAAATATACACACTTTATTGCCATATGGTTCATTGTAAACATAATAAGTGATTTTGTTCTCTAATATAACTCTGGAAAGAATAGAATATTTTCTTTAACTTTTATTAATTATAAATATAGACTGTTCAATATTTGTTCCTGTGTTAGACATTTTGCTTTTATTTTGTGCACTTGACCTTCATTTTACTTATGTTCACATTAAAAGGCTGACATAAATGACTCTTGACTATAGTCATACAAAAGCTGAGTCAGAAAGCTTGGCTTTACAAATATTACATGGGGAGGTTTTTAATAAGAAGGCTCATCATATGGCTCTTCACATGTAGCTGATCCTTGGAAAAACCTATTGTAATGTTTTCAGTAAAAATTAAAATCTTTAGGTACCCACTGTGATCCCCAAAGCCTTCAATCCTGGCCTTATTCCACAGGCACAGTCAGCCTTGGGTGAACTTCCAAGGTTCTAGGAAGGGGAACTTTTGAATGAGAAAGTTCAGCTACGTTTAGCATCATCAGTTTGCTGGATCATGATAAGTAATATATTTATTCGTGATTTGTCACAAATTATATGGAATTTCACCATCATGATTTAGAGATGTCAGCAGAGGGTGGAAATGAGCTCAGCTGGACTCCTCGCTAAGGGCAATCAGGGCTGCTCTTATGTGGCGACCACGCTCTAGCATTATCTCCATAAACTTGCAGCTTCACAGTTTTATTTATAGCTAGTTTTATGTCATTTTGAAGCAAAATTGTTTTAAAATACTCCATAATGATTGGGATTTCATCTTACCACATTCTTCATTCTGTTCCTTACTTTCTTGCCCTGGTGAATTAGAAGTTAAAATTATATATACATATATTATATATATATATATATATATATATATATATATATATATATATGAAACATCAGAATAGCTGTATCAGTATTAAAACCCAATGTTATTTCTTTCGTTTATTTTTAGTATTTATTTTTTTAGCTGTACTGGGATTTAAACTATAGGCCTTCTACCTGCCATGTGGGTATTCTACCCAGAAATATTATTTTCTAATGACAGTAGAAAATGAGACAGATGTCTGTTCTGTCTGTATATTCTAATAGCAATCTAGCAGCTAATAAAAAATAAGAGATAAGTTAAAATGTTCTTTAAACTTGTTCAGAAAATTAAATTAATTTGGATAACTTAGACATGATCAGAATTCTCTTCCTTTTGAAAGACATAGATTATTACAGATACCCTGGTCATTGAGCTTATGTGCTTGGTTCTCACAACATTTATAAACCAAATTGTGTTACGAAAGTGAAAACAGGTAAGGCTGGGCCATGTAAAGAATACTACATCTTTTGCACTTCAACTTGCCTTTTAGATCAATTTCAGATTTAACTATGTGTTACCCATGGATTCTCTAAGTGCAATCAGTAATTGAGCTTCTCACACATCAGAGCTCTTATTAGAATAAGAGCCCATTTTGTTCTTATATTTTGGGAAAACAGCAAGAGTTATCTTTGCTATATAACAGATTCCTGTTTATGATAGGAAACATGAATGTTTTCATTAAAACTATATTTTAATAAAATTAGTGATACCTGTTTATCCAGGAAAGAGCCTTGGACAAACAATTGCGTTAATATACAGGTCTAGTATTTCAAACTTAATGTATTTAATCTGATTAGTTGGCTCAGATTTGGTGAATGCTCTGTCAGCAGATTGAGAGCAAAACAAAAAGCCTAAAATGAGTGAAACTAATGCCAGATATAGAAACTTGAGACCTGAGGTGACATTTGTGTCATAACATTTCCTTTGAACTTAACGGAATGGAAAAAAGTTTAGGTGAAAGTAATTGTTCTTGATTTAATATTACATCATTAGATGGTGACAATAGCTTTACTCATTTTATCAGTTGCTAAGACTGTTGGTAGATATCATGCTACAAAGCTGTCAGATAAATTTGATTATAGAAAACAAAAGGTATGATTTAATTTACAACTTTATCCTCTCTTTCTTGGGACATAAACAAATAATATTCAGAACATGTCTGTCTCCATTATTCTAATAGGATATTTAGCTAGCCCTCCTCCTTACCTTCAAAATTCATTTGTCAAGTCCTATTAATTTTGTCTTCTAAATACGTTTCTGATATCTTTTCAGTTACTGTTTTGTCACCGTGTTTTACTACAGCTTCCCACTTGGCCCACTGTGTCAGTTATGACAGAATCAGATTTTGTCTCTACAGAGCAGACCAAGTGATCTCTGTAAAACACTATCAGACTCTGTCATAGCCTTTGATAAAACATATCAAGTACTCCCTACCGAGTGGAATAACACATTTCTTCAAGTGATAAGTACAAATTCCCTCTTTTCCTCTTATTCACAGCACTACATACTCCTTAGTCATAGGATTTTCAGCAAGGAAAATGGAGAAATCAAACCTTTTCACTATAGAAATTGTTATATGTAAGAGAACTTTAGTCTCAGAAAGTAAATAACAGTTTAGTATTGAGTAGCTTTGGAAAGAAAAAATATTGAATGTGAGAGTTCTTAAAACAGAATAACTGACCAAGTTTTGGTGTCAAAACTATGAAATGGGGGGAGGGAGGGAGGAGTTGGAGAGGTTGGGAGGGAAGGGATGGTAGAGGAAAAACAAAGAAGGAGGTAATAATGCTCGATAGTAAATGCACTCATTACCTTATTCATGTAACAGTAACCCCACTGTACATTATTTTTACAATTAAAAAACATTAAAAAAGAAAATACAGGCAGGAAACCAGGTCAGGAAATGTACAATGGACAAAAAGCATGGTTGAGATGAGATAGACAATGTCTTTAAAGATGTAAAGAATGTATATAGCCCATTGCTCATAAATATTAAGAACATGGGATTCATGAGATAGGATCACCAAGGAAATGAAACATCATTTTTATTGCACATGCATTGCACATGCAAGTCAGAGTGATTTTCTCTGATTACATGATGCCACTTTGTGAGAGAAAAAAGTAAGGATTCTCTTTAAGAAAAAAATAAATGTATACAAAATCAAGACTTCAAAAATAAGAAAATGGAAAGTGTCTGAGTAAGAGCACTGAAGACTGAAATTCCACTTGTAGTCAATAAAGGCTTTGAATATTTATTTTGTATTTCTCTTCAAAAAATATTCCATGGCCTGGCGCCAGTGGCTCACCACTGTAATCCTAGTTACACAGGAGGCTGAGATCTGAGGATCATGGCTCAAAATCAGATGGGCAGGAAATTCTGTGAGACTCTTATCTCCAAAAAACCACCAGAAAACCAGAAGTGGTGCTGTGGCTCAAGTGGTAGATCACTAGCCATGAGCTGAAGACCTGAGAGACAGCCCCCAGGCCCATGGCTCAAGCAATACACACACACACACACACACACACACACACACACACACACACACACACACACACAAACACACATATATATATACATACATATATATGTGTATATATATATATATATATATATATATATATATATATATATATCTCATGCATGTTTCCTTTGGTCTGAAGGTGATAGAAACTAATTAAGAGTCCTAGAATATTCCCACAGTATTTCTAGACTTGGAACATATGTGATAGCATTTTTAAATATTTTATGTGGTGTTTTCTGATAGAAAACAGTTATTAATTGAGGGAAGAAAAATGAAGAGAGGAAGGGTAGATGCAGTAATAAAACTCAAGGAATGTTCTAGAAAAATAAGAAAATTGAGGGAATGGGTAGAGTTTAGCGCTATGGGGATAATGTGAAAGGGTGACACTGATCAAGATTCATTGTATTCATATATTATTTTGTACATGCTTAAAGATAAAAAATTAAGGAGAATGATAAAAGCATATAAATACTAGGAAGTGTTTAGCATCAAAGGGAACAAGCTTCAAGCAGCAAGGATAGGTTCAATATACAAGGGGAAAAGTTTTTTTTAATATATATTTTAATTGTAAAGATAATGTAGAAAGGGGATGCAGATACATGAGTAAGGTAATGGGTACACTTCCAGTCAAGCATGTTACTCCCTCCTTTGTTTTTCCCCTACTATCCCTTCCCTCCCACCTGCCCAACTTCTCCCCTTCCCCAACCAAGCCGAAAAGTTCATTTTCAACATAGTGTCTTGTACATCTCATTGTTACAATGGGTCAACAATGGTATCCTTGTTTCAGCATTTTGTTTTTTCCCTTCCCCTCCCCAAATTAGAAAAATGTACATACAAGGGCACCAGAATCAAATGCAATGAAAACAGGGGTTATACCATGGGGAAAGAACATACAAAAGAAACAAAAAAATCACTTGGTACATTATAAGTACATTAGAAATAAGAGCAAGAAAGATAAAACCTATTGTGTCTCTACCTTGGGGTTCATTTCGATTACAATCATCTTATATGTTCATATGTACATAGCTTTTGACCTTTTCTGCTTGTCCATGACTTATACTAGTTATTGCAAATAATGGAAACCATGGGACCTATGTTTCTTTGGGCCTGGCTTACTTCACTTACTAGAATTTTTTCCAAGTCTTTCCATTTCCTAAAAAATGAGGTGGTATCATTCTTTATGATGGAGGTATTAAATTCCATTGTATATATCTATCACATTTTCTTGATCCATTCATCTACTGAGGGCCTTCTGGGTTGCTTCCATATCTTAGCTATGGTGAATAATGCTGCAATAAACATAGTTGTGCTGGTAGCTTTAGTATGACTTGTTTGTGATTGTTTGGGCAAATGCCCAAAAGTGTGATTGCTGGGTCATGGTGGGGCTCTATGTGGAGTCTTTTGAGGAATGTCCATACTCCTTTCAGAGTGGTTGAACAAGTTTACACTCCCACCAACAGTGCAGTAGGGTTCCCTTTTGGCCACATCCCCTCCAGCATCTATTGTTATTAGACTTCTTGATTATAGCCATTCTAACTGGGGTGAGGAGGAATCTCAATGTTTTTTTGACTTTCATTTCTTTTATAGCTAGAGAATCGAGCATTTTTTTCATGTGTCTATTGGTCATTCTTATTTCCTCTTGAGAGAAGTTTCTCTTTAAGTCTTTAGCCCACTTATTAATGAGGCAGTTGTTTCTTTAAGGATTTGTTCTTGGGGGAGTTATTTTTTGCGTTCTAAGTATACTTTAGATGTAAGACTCTTGTCCACTGTTTGGCTAGTGGAGATCTTCTGCCAATACATGGGCTTTCTATTCATCTTGCTAGCTATATCTTTTGCCATGCACAAGCTCTGCAATTTTATGCATTCCATTTGTCCAACCTTCCTTTGATTTGTTGTGTTTTTGGATCTCTATTATGAAAATTTCAGCCTGTGTCAAGAAGCTATAGAGTTTCTCCTAATCCTCCCTGTAATGTTTTCATGGTGTCTGCTTTTACTTCAAGGTCTTTGATATATTTGGAATTGATTTTGGTGCAGGATAAGTATCTAGCTTTAATTTTCTACAGGTTATTAACCAATTTTGCAGCACCATTTACTGAAGAGGCTGTCTTTCTTCCATTCTATTTTTTTAGTTCCTTTATTGAAGATTAGGTTGTTAATTACATAGGTCTTTGGGTTCATTTCTGGGTCTTCAGTTCTATTCCATTGGTCCTCATTTCTGTTTCTTGTGCCAGTACCAAGCTGTGCTTCATAGTAGAGTTTGAAATTTGGTATTAATATTGCTCCAGCACTGTTGTTTCTGCTAAGGATTGTTTGTGTTATTCAGGGTCTTTAATTGTTCCATATGAATTTTTGTGTTGCTTCTTTTATTTCACTGAAGAATGAGGCTGGGATATTGATGGGTATTGAATTGAATTTGTAGATAGCCTTTGGCAGTATTGCCATTTTCACAATGTTAATCCTCCCAATCCAGGAGCATGGGAGGATTGTCCACTTCCTTAGGTCTACTTTAGTTTCATTTTTCAGGTTTATAAAGTTTTCATCATAGAGGTCCTTCACCTCTTTAGTCAGTTAATTCTTAGGTATTTTATTTTTTGTGGGACTACTACAAAAGGGGTTGCTTTCCTAATTTCAGCTGCGCTCTTCTTGTTATTGGCATCAGGAAAGCCATTGATTTATGAGGGTTAATTTTATACCCTGCTACTTTGACAAAGTTTCGAATCAGCTCCAGTAATTAGGGAGGGAGTCCCTAGGATTCTTTAAATACAAGATCATGTCATCTGCAAAGAGGGAGAATTTTAATTCATCTTTCTGTATTTAGATCCCCTTTATGTTTGCATCTTGTCTTATTGCTCTAGCTAAGCGTTCTAATACTAAATTGAAGAGAAATGTAGAGTCGACAACGTTGTCTCGTTTCTGAATTTAGAGGAAATGGTTTTAGCTTTTCACCATTAAGTATAATGCTGACTGTAGGTTTGTCTTACAAAGCCTTTATTATGTTGAGGAATGTCCATGGATTTGTGGTTTGTCCAGAGCTTTCATCATAAAGGGGTGTTGGATTTTGTCAGTTGCCTTTTCTGCATCTTTTGCGATAATCATGTGTTCTTATCCTTGTTCTTGTTGATGTGGTGAATTATAATAATTGATTTTCTTATATTGAACCAGTTTTGCATCCCTAAAATAAATTCTGTTTGATCATGGTGTATGATTTTTTTGATGAATTCCTGAAATTAATTAGCCAAAATTTTGTTGAGAAATTTTGCATCGATGTTCATCAAAGAAATGGGTCTATAGTCCTCTTTCTTTGATGAGTCCCTACCTGGTTTTGGGATGAGGGTTTTGATGGCTTCCTAGAAAGATTTTGGCAGTGAACTTTCACTTTCAATTTCATTGAAGAGTTGGAGAAGTATTGGTATGAGTTCTGCTTTGAAGGCCTTTTGTGATAAGTTTTGCTAAGGTTCTGTCTGTTTTGTTAATTTTTTCGAAGAACCAACTCTTTGTTCATTCTTTCTATGTTTTTGGGGACTCTAATTAATTTAATTCTACTTTAATTTTAATTGTTTCTGTCTACTGGATTGGGGTTTAGCTTGTTGCTTTTTTTCAAGGAGGTTCAGGTGTTATCTTAAAATGTTGGTTTTATATCTCTCAAATTTGTTGATGAGGAACTCAGAGTTATATACTTGCCTCTGAGTACTGCCTTTGCTGTGTCCCAGAGGAGCTTGTTATTTGTGTGTTTATTTTTGTTAACTATCCAGAACATTTGGATTTGCTTTCTAATCTTTTCTAAGGACCACTGTTGGTTCTGTAGTGTTTTGTTCAGCCTCCATGTGCTACAAGATTTTCTTTGGTGGCTTTAGTTGTTGAATAATAGTTTTATTCCCTTGTGGTCTGAGAAAATGGAGGACACAATTTCAATGTTTCTGAATTTGGATAAATTTGCTTTGTGACCTAGAATGTGGTGTGTGCTGCTGAGAAAAACATATGTTCTGGTGCTGCTGGCTGAAATATTCTGTCCCTGTCTGTTAAGTCTAGTTATCTATGCAGTTGTTTAGATCTGAGATTTCTCTATGGAGTTTAGCCACTTGATATTTGTATGTTAAAGTCCCCAACAAGTAATATCTTTGGATCTGTGTGATATTTTAAGGAAAGTAATGTTTCTTGGATAAATTTGGGTGCTCCGTTATTTGGTGAGTAGATATTTAGAATTTTAATATCCTCCTGAAGAAGAGACCCCTTAATTAGTATGTACTGACCTTCTTTATCTCTTCTCGCTAATTTTAATTTGGTCTATTTTATCTGATATTAGGTTTGCAACTCACACCTATTTATGGGGGCCATTTGTTTAGTAGATTTTATTCCAGCCTTTCACTTTCAGAATATGTTTGTTTTTGTGAGCAAGGTGAGTCTCTTGAAGGCAGCAGATAGAAGAATCTTGCATTTTGATCCAACTAGACAATTTATGTAGCTAAATTGGAGTGTTAAGTCCATTAATATTGAGGATTAGAACTGAGAGATCTTTGATAGTTCCTGCCATGTTATCCACCTTCTTGGGGGCTGTGCCATCTGGGTTCTTCCTATGGTTCTTGGCTTCTCTGTTTGGGAATGTTTCTAGGCTTTTATCATGCTCTTCTTGGTTTTCTATGTGTAGTACATCTTTAAGTATCTTTTGTAGGGCTGTTTTGGTGGCAATACATTGTTTCAATTTTTCTTTGCTCTGGAAGGTTTTGGTTTGACCTTCCATTATAAAGGAGAGTTTAGCTGGGTACACTATTCTTGGTTGATAGTTGTTTGTCTTTAGGGTGTGGCATACATCATTACAGGCTCTTCTTGCTTTCATTATCTCTCCTGAGAAATCTGAAGTTAGTCTGATTGGTTTCCCTTTATGTGTTTGATCTTTTCTCCCTGACACCTTTAAGTATCTTTTCCCTGGTCTCAATTGAGACTCTGTGGATTACAATTTGACAGTGGGATGTTCTGTTCTGCTCTGGTCTATTTGGAGTTCTAAAGGATTCTTGTATCTGAATGGGCCTATCTTTTTGCATGATTGGGAAATTCTCTGCTAGGATTCAATTAAATAAATTTCCTAGGGCTGGGAAGGTGGCTTAGTGGTAGAGCACTTGCCTTGCATGCATGAGGCCCTGGGTTCGATTCCTTAGCACCACATAAACAGGAAAAAAAGCCAGAAATGGCACTGTGGCTCAAGTGGTAGAGCACTAGCCTTGAGCTGAAGAACTGAGGGACAGTGCACAGGCCCAGAATTCAGGCCCCATGACTGACCAAAAAAAAAAAAAAAGTAAAAAAAAAATTCCTAGATCTTTCTGTTCTTCCTCTAGGCCCTCTTCTACATCCATTAGCCTTAAATTAGGCCTTCTGATGGTTTCTTCTAAATGTTGAATAGTTCACTCATATTTCTTGAATTTGTCTTGAGTACTTGTCTGTTCATTCTCTATAATGTCTAGGCTGTCTTTCATTTCAGATATTAAATCTTCTGTGTGGTCTAACCTACAGTCAAGCCTTTCTATTTTTTTTATTTCCTTTCCTTCTAATTGGTCAGATTTTATGCTTCAAATTGTTAGAGCTTTGTTTTAGGTCTTGTATGGACTTCTTTACCTCCTTAATTTGGTTTTCAGTGTTCATCCTAAAATTCCTTAGCTGATTTGTTATAGTTTCATTGGGCTCCCTTTCCTTCTATTGGGCTTCATTCAGCATTCCCTTTGTGGCCTCCATAGATTTCCCCAGCTTTTTCTTTGTGGATTCTATGAATGCCTCTATTAATCTTTGTTTATTCTCATCCCACTCACACAATACCTCTATTAATCTTTGATTGGGGTGAAGCTGAGCCTGCAGGTCAGGTTCCTTTGACCTGTTGAATGGCTCCTATTGTCTTCTTCCAAGACCTAAGTTATGTGCTAGTTGCTCTGTCTGGACTTTCTCAGTATCAAAGATGGAGTTCTTCTCTGTGGTGGGGGAGGGACTACCTTCCCACTGTTGCTCCATGAAAAGGAGTGAGGATGTGTAGTACTCACATCTTTCCCTTGGTTTTCTGGCCATCCATGGTTTGTGACTATCTGTATGAAGATTTCCACTCCTGTCAGTTCTTGCTGGCCAGTAGTATGAAGATTTCCACTCCTGTCAGTTCTTGCTGGCCGTGAGTAAAATCTGCTCACACACCACTTATGGCGCCTTTGTCCCAAGCTGTCTCTATTGGTATGGTGGCTGCTGCTGCAGCGAGAGCTCAAATCTGTCTCTTTGCCCAATCTACATGAATTTTTCCTCTCTGGCCAAACTCTCTATACTATTATGGAACACTTGGTGTGACTCTCTAGCCTTGGACTTTTCACTGGAACACTAAAACAGGTTTCTACACAAGAGTTTGTTTAGCCCCCAGCTTCTCCTCTCTGCCACCTTGCTCTGGACTCCCCAAAAAGTTCTTCATAGGTTAAAGCACAATTACATGCTTTTTCGTGGACTCTGCAATATGAGATTTAAATTTGGTAAATCCCTATATATTGAACATGTAGTTTCTTTTCCCCTTCATTTATTTTGGGAGCTATAAGTATAGCAAAACAGTTAGGTCTACTTTAAGACTTGAGATTAGGCAAGCTATTGACTAATACAATGGTCAAGGTGTTTAAGTTACATAAATTTACCAATAAAGTAGATCATATAAAATTAAAAACCATGTGACTTCTTGTTTCATAGCTAAAATAATGCATAAAATCTTTTTAACTAAATGTTTTACCTTGTTAATCAACAACTGATATTGATCCATAAAAAATGATTATTTATATATTAAGGGGTACTAGTAAATTTTTGACAAATACATACATTGTATAGTATAAAAATTAGGTTAACATGTCTGTTTCTTCATTTATTATTTCCTCATATTGAACCTACTCAAATTCTTCCCTCCAGCTTATTAACATACACAATACAGTATAATTATATTCTTCCTATTGTGCAGTAGCACATCAGAAATTCTTCTATCTGATTTAGGTTAATACCCACTGGTAGGTCTTTTCCTATTTCTTCCCATATGTCCCCAGCTGCAGTAACTACTACTTTACTCATAATTTCCATGAGGTCAGCTTTATTAGATTCCATGTGTGAGAGATCATGTTTGTACTTATCTTTCTCTACATGGATTGTTCCACATAAAGATATCCAGTTCTATTCATGTTGTGCATATGGCCACATATTTTTAAAACTCATTTATAAGTTTATGAGAAAATGTTATTTCTATCTCTTGATTATTTAGTGTAATGGGAAAGCAAAAAAACACTTTTCAGTCATGGCTTCATGAATTATTCAAAATGGTAACCATTTATATGGAATAATTTTGGTAAATATAATTACTAATTAGCTATCTTGTTCCATACTTTTCATCAGGTTTTGCTCTTTGTATCATATATTCTGAGTTTTGACAACTGCATAACATCTCGAGTCCATCAAAGTATCACACAGGATCACTTTTCTGCTCTAAAAATTACTGATAACCACTTATTAATTCCATCCCCCTAACACTTGGTGATAATTAATGTTTATATCATCACTGCCATTGCTTTTACAAAAACTAATAACACAACATGTATCCTGTTCAGAATGTCTTCTTGAAGTCCTTCATCTTATTTTTAATCACTGAATAATGCTACCACTTTTATGTGTTTTTATCCATTCATTTCCCAAAAAGCATCTTAGTTGATTCAAGTTGGGTTATTATAAACAAACCTACTATGAACATTCTTGTCCAAGTGTCCATGTAGGAATACATTTTTCATTTAGTTGGTTAAATAGAAAGGGGTTTTATTTTGAGGCAATATGGAAAATGTGTATCTGGCTTTACAAGAAACCCCAGTTGTCTATGCCACCTGGTACTTCTTCCAGCAAAGAAGGAGAGTTCCCATTCCTTTGGTACCATTTATGTTGTCGTTGTTTTAGGTTTTGCCCATGCTAATAGAAGCATTTTGGCATGGTGTTATTTAAATTCGCAATTCCTGATGATGGGTGGTGGCACACATACTTTCTTACTTTCTGCGTTTCCTCCATCAAGTTTCTGATCAGATATGTTGCTTTTTTTTTTTTCCTGAGGGAGAGGTAGTTTCTTTACCTTGATAAGAAGATAGTAACTAATAGGAATTCTGAAAATAATTAATTGATTTCATTTAACATAGGATCTGACATGCAATTTGTATGTAAACATTAGTGGTATTATTTGTACTGATTACCATTGTACTTTATGATAGCATATGTGAAACAAAGCTCCCTTACTTCTCTCCACTGTGTCAATTTCTTTTGATTTGGCTTTAAATATTTCTATTAATTTTGTGTCATGATGCAAACAGATAAATTTGTCATTTATATTATTTGTAATTTAAATTCTTTGTCCAACAAAAACATCAATTGGTAAAAGCCTCAGAGTAATTTTAGATACTTTTGACAAACATGTAAAAGAGAAAATAATCACAACATTTTATGTATTTTTTGATCAATTGGCAGATTACCTTGTTAATTTCTGAAATGTTTGTTAACCAGGGCAAAATATTATCTGATAGATAACAAATACATACATGCCACTGACTTATTTTCTCATTCTTATTTTATTTGTTCCAATGTAATAGATTTATGGTAAGCATTATTCATCCTAAATATGGCATTATAAAAAAATGTGGAAAGAACACACACACAAAAAAACAAGAAATCACATAGTACATGAGAAACAACAACTGCAAAGGAAAACCTCTTCACTTCATGTCTTAAAGTTCATTTTGCTTAGATATTTTTTATCCCTTGTTGTCACTGTTTTTGATTTTGGTACCCTGGGTATTGTATACACATTTACTGAATTAGGGAATGGTGAGACAAAGGACAAGAGGGGAACCAATGCAACAGTGATACTCACAAGACAATATGTTGGAAAAGATCTGTAAATTAGGGGGGATGAGGGAAGGGAAAGTGGGAGAAAAATGAGGGAGAAGGTAACAAGTTTGACAAGAAATGTACTTATTACCCTACTTATGTAACTCTAACCCCTCTGTACATCTCCTTGACAATAATATTATATATACTTACATTAAAAATAATGTGGCCTCAGATTCTAAATAACAAAATGATATTAAACTGTGGTTGAGTGTGATAAGGAAATCCTTTTCATAACTAGTTATTATTCTGTGTAGTGAGTCTTCAGTTGAAATATGACTACATTAGTTGATTTCATGTACTCCATAAGCATTCATTCATTTGATATCTTTCCTTTCTCTCTCCCTTCTTCTAAACCTCAGTGAGGTTGGTTTGCAATATTAACAAGCCTTGGAATAAATATTAGGCAAATTTATGTACTACAGGTCTTAGCTTCATTTGATGGTTAAGGTAATTCTTTTAAATGCCAAAATATTTTACAAAGCTATATATAATGAAAATTTTCCCCAAACTTTTCCAGACTCTGAAAATTCTGGATCTCTACTATAGCAGAGTCTTTGTAGACAGATTACTTTTCACTTTGAGAGCTAGTGGAAATCACTTTGAGAGCTAGTGGAAATCAAGTCTTCCTTACTCCTTGAACTTAATTTTACTATTAGCTAGTGAGATTAGTTATCACTTATTTCTGAAAATGCCAGTTTAAAGAAGTAACTGTTTACATCTTGTATTTTATGTGCTATTGACCTCAGATTTTATATCACTTGCTTAGTAATGTGATCTTTTTAAAAAAGTAAATCGCATTAATATCCAAGGATATAAGAAAGCATATAGTTTAGGAAACTCTCGATTGTTTGCTTTTTAAGGACGTGTTCATGACATGGTAGAAAACTAAATTCCTTCATGAGACATGTAGAAACATATTAATTTTCTTTTAAAAAATACTTATGATAAAAGACCATATATTTCTGATTATTCCTGTGATGTGAATTTTCACACCCAAAATAAAAGCCATTAAGAAATAGTTCCGATAAAATTACAGGGAATTTATTTGTCATTTACCCACTATAAGTAGCACACAGAAAAATTAGAATAAAAATTCTCTGACCTTTTCCTGCAGAGCATGGATTCAGAACAACTGCTGAATTGCAAATATTTATTTCAGCTCTGTTCTAAGCCTGCAAGCTAACAAAATGTAGTTGAATTTCTGCCAACGAAGATGTTAAAAAATAGCTATAGTTTGTGATTGAAAAAGATGTGGCAATCTATAGGGGGGAAAAATAAGAGTCATGAGTTAGAGAGCAAGCAAGTTTTAAACTTTCAGGTAAAAATAAATGTACAGAGCTTCACAAGGTGACAAATTTTATTTAGATTATGGATAGAAATTATTTATCAAGATGTATTGTACTCACAAACTGACCTGTAGTATTGAAAGCCTTTTGGACAAGCAAAACAAATAAATAATACTAGATTTAATAGCAATCAAGTACTTAAATGCATCAAAATGTTTGATTAATTCAATTATTCTATGGATAATGGATAATCCAACTTATATATGTGTAATTTCATGTAATGGGTTGTAGCTAAGTGTCATTTACAGTCAAATACATCCTATTCCTTTGTGTTAGTATTCACAATTTATACCGTGAATATACAATTGAATTTATAGGCTTTTACTTCATTCCATTAATCAATATATAATGCTTTTAATATAGATGCTTCAAATTCATTTTATAGTTCATGATTTGGACTAATTAATACATCATCATCCAGGAGGAAGACGTGATTAAGTGCAGAGAATTTGTCTAGTGTATGCTAGGTCTTGAGTTCAATCCTCAACACTGCAAAATACAAAATCAACAAATAAAAACAAATATTTCCAATATAAGCATCATCTTTGTTTTTCTTTTTTGTCAGTCCTGGGGCTTGAAATCTGGACTTGAGCTCTGTCCCTCAGCTCTTCAGCTCAAGGCTATCACTCTACCACTTGAGCCACAGTGCCACTTCTAGTTTTCTGGTGGTTAATTGGAGTTAAGAGTTTCACAGATTTTTCTGCATGGGCTGGCTATGAACCACAATCCTCAGATCTCAGCCTCCTGAGTAGCTAGAATTACAGGCATGAGCCACTGATGCCCAGCTTGTAAGCATCATCTTGATAGCACACAGTCTATATCAACATATTGCATGTATCCACTACATTAATGATTACATTGCTTACTTTTTTAAATGACTGTAGCATTGGTAAAGTAGGTTAGTGATTATGGGCATAGATTTGTTTCTTTCATAAAATTTACTTCTCCATTAATATTTACCACATTCTTTTCCTTTTTCTGTTCTCTCTAGGAAATTATGAGGTATCTAATGCACAATACAATGTTGAGCAATTAGATGGAGTGGATAAGAAGTCCCCTAGGAAACTTACTGTGATTTAGAATGGTTCTGCTGCTGCAGAATTAAAAGCTGTAGACCATACCTTAAATGGGGATGTAGCTGGTTATGCTTTTGTAGGAGCTCTACCCCAAAATGTTGACACTCAGTACATGAACAAGGAATATCTGTCACATGGTAAAAAGTTTTTCAAAAGCAGTTTCAAAACTAAAATAATGGAGTTTGATAGGGTAGATTTTTTAAACTGTGATACAGTGTGAATAAACACCTAGAGGAATAGGTGACAGGATGTAGATGCTTAAAAAATAATCAATCACCTCATTACTGGGTGATGTTATAATGTAGCCACTGAGACCTCTAAAATGACTAGAGAATGAGAAATATGAATGTGTAAATATGCATATGTACATACATATGTGTCCATAGGACCTTTTTAAAAGATGTTAAAGGTCTATCTAAGATGATAAGGCCAAGTAGGTCCCCAGGTAAATAAATTTCCAAACTTAAAAACATATATAATGAAAGCAAAAAAAGTGGGGGAATTTCGAGTCCAGGGTCAAGTGGTAGAGTGTTTGCCTAGCAAGCATGAGTTCCTAAACTCCAGTGTCAAAAAAAATGTACTGTGAGGATAAAAATCAGGAAAGACTATAGAATTAAAGGCATTTGATTTGTTCTTTCAATGCCAAATGTTGATTATAGGTTGAGAAGTGGATGCAATGTGACAAGCATTTGAAGAATGATGGAGCAAGTAATAGGAACAGAAAACAATAGTTTCAACCAATGAGAAGGTGGTCTATTCACAACAAGTTTAATAGAACAGCATGAAGATGAAAAAGCCTATGTCTGGAATTGAACTATTTTAACTGCAGCCATCATATGACATGAGACTTTGGACATGCTACTTTATTCTCTGTACTATAACAAGACTTTACAGGCTATGAACATCCATTTGTAATCATTTTAATAGAAAATACATATGATCCAACATATATTTTTAATTGTATGCTGTGACTATTATTGTTAATAATTTTAAAGAGATGAAGCTACAGTTGTAACTTAAACCAAATTGTAAAGGAAATAGGAGTCAGGCTAGAAAATGTCTAATAATTGTTTTATATTATCATTCTATAATAAGGCCTGATTTTGTAAATCAATGAGGATATCTATCTATCTATCTATCTATCTATCTATCTATCTATCTATCTATCTATCTATCTATCTATCTATCTATCTATCTATCTATCTATCTGTTTTGTCCATCATGGGGCTTGAACTCTGGGCTGGGATGCTGTCCCAGAGCTTTTTTGCTGAAAGCTAGTACTCAACCACTTTGAGTCATAGCTCCACATATGGTTTTCAGGAGGTTAATTAGAGGTAAGAGTCTCATGGACCATCTTTCCTGGAGTTGGTTTGAACTACAGTGCTCAAATCTCAGCCTCCTGGGTAGCATGAGCCACCAATACGGCTTTTGAGGATTCAATATAAGTTCAAGCTAAACTTGTGTGTTATGATTTAACATTTAGAATATGTTATTCTCTATGCTATTACTGCAGCTGGAGTACATATGTGTGTGTTTGTGTGTGTGTTTGTGTGTGTATATATGTAAAAGAGAGAGACAGAGACACAAACACAGAGACAGAAACAGAGACAGAGACAGAGACAGAGACAGAGATAGAGAGAGGGCCCTGAGGTTTGAACTCAAGCCCTAGACACTCACCCTTGACATTTTTACTGAAGGTAACTCTCTTATCACTTGAGCCACAGCTCTACTTCCAGCATTTTCATCATTAATTGTATGTAAGAGTCTCACAAACTTTCCTGCTGGCTGTGTTCGAACCATGATCCTTAGTCTCATTCCTCTGAGTTGCTAGGAATACAGGAATGAGCATCTAGCTTGCAAATGGTATTTTAAAAGCTTTTTTTTTCTCTTTCTCTCTTTATGTGACTGAGGATAATGTTTCCCCAAATGATTTCATGCCACTATTACTGGAAATGTATTTCATGATCTAGGAACTTCATAATTTTTCTTTGGAAAAAATAATCTTTTCTGCTACAAGCTATAAAATGGAGCATCCTCCAATAGTACCTGCGTTACATTATACCTATAAAATTAGGGTATTTTGAAAAATAAAAGGATATCTTTCCAAGAAAGCAATAGCATGCATAAATAATTCAAGTAACATGTTTTAATAGGTAACAGAGGAGAAAAACTAAAGAGGTGAGCCAAGAATGAAATGTTTTCACTGTTAGAGGAAGCAGGTGTTGTCACTTGGAAGAAAGTTTTACAAATTCTTCAGTGCTTCCACCAGAAGTGAGAGAGGAAGGCTGATGGCAGCCTATTATGAAGCCAGCCAAGCAGTTAGATGAACTTTGAGAAGGTATTTGCTTCTACAGCTAAATCACACTGGTTCAGGGCAGCCCACGGTAATCTGGTACTGGAGTTATCTCAGATCATGTATGTATGTGTGATCATGTATGTATGTATGTATGCATGATGTATGATTCCTTAGATCTGAAATCTGAGAATAAGTCCATGTCAAAGTGACAGAAGCTAAAAAGGGCATGGTATTTGTTTTGAATGGTTTCTGATAACTAAGAAGAATATAGTATTTTAAACATACATAATGTGAATTTTAATTAATTGGACTTTTAATTCATTGTAACCTCAGTAATAGTTTCCAGTAATCTTTTATTAACTAATGTGGTAAGCCTACACATTTGTAGTTATTATAAGGTTATAGTATTGATTGTCATATTAGTCTTACAAATTATATATTATTATCCTGTATCACTTTATATAGTCACAATGAATGTTCATATAACTTAAATAACATGTCAACAGAGTTAGCAATAGTGAATGGTTCACCCAAGAACAAGCTTGTTTATATACAATATCTGTATATTTTGCTTACTTTTACACTATATTAAATTTATTTTCAGCATGATTTTCCTGTCATAATTTATCACTTTCCCTTTGTTTCTACATTTAAATGCTGTTTGGAAGCTTGGTATTTGTCTTACTATTCATTGCTTTTTTTTTTTTTTTTTTTACTATTTTCCCAAGAATTGGAAAACTAGACTACTGTTCTAAAAATATTAGTAGTTAAGTTTCTGATTCAAGCTTTGTCTCCTAACCAATAAAATTGGGTTCTTCTTTTTATTTTGGTAGGAGTTCTTTGACCTCACTTGAGCAGTAATGGCAAACTGATGTCTGAGAACATATTGTAAGACCAAGTGCTTGTTAATAATAGAGGACACTGTTGGGTTGAATACCTGCCAGAAACTTCTACTCCTCTCTAAAAGTCTGTCTGAACAGAATAATACATTGAACTTTAAAGAGATTCCATCTATTTGAAAACTATAGCTCCTGGAAGCAATTTATATATTCTTAATGGCTTTGCAACCTATATCCCAGAAGAGTCTGATGCCAGCAACCTTGGTATTATTGAACTCTGTAGTACGCAATGTATTTATGTTTTATAAACAAGACTTTAAAACATTATGAGATTCTTCTGAGTTTATAGTTTAAATTTTAGTTCAGCTCAGAGCAGTACCATAGAGAACACACAGAGAATGCCAAATGTGTCTCAAAGCCAGTATATCTGAGGGAATTGGTGAAATTTTGAAAGTACTTATAGGGAGAAAAACAGACCATGTTCTTATTTAATAATTTCAGAATTATATTTAAGAGAGACCAGGGAAATAATTTATGTTATACAATGGACTCTGAATGCTAACTTTGCTGGTGTCACTATAAAAACAATTATTAATTTGAAAAAAACTAAGATGATTTTGAAAGGAAAGATCATGGGTTTTACTTTTTATTTCAAATTCTCAGCTTGTGAGTTTTTTCAATTGTGAAAATACTGTACAGGGGGGTTACAGTTACACATTAGCAATGTAATGAGTAAATTTCTTATCAAGCATTGTTGCCTCCTCTTTTTTTTCCCTTACCATCCCTTCCCTCCCACCTGCTGAACTAAGGATCCTTCCCTTTCCTCCCCTCCACTCCCCCCCCCCTGCCTGCACCTAAATTGTAAATTTGTTTTTCAACATAGCATCTTGTACATCTCATTGTTGCAATGGGTCAACCTGTATCCCTTTTAAAACAATCTGTTTTTTCCCTTCCCCTCCCCAACTTATACCAATATCAAATACAGTGAAACTTGTAGCCTATAGGATTCTTCTGTCAGAAAATCATCAACATTTTTACTGAATGAAATTTACATATATTACTTAACTGAATTTAATGTATACCATATCTATGTGCAGTCGGCAAGATGGGCCTCAGTGTACAGGTGATAAAACTGAGCTTTAAAGGTATTTTGTAGCTTATTCAAGCTTATTGATAGAGCTACAATTCTGTGTTTGCTACTAGATTGGTCTGGCATCAAAACTACAATATTGCCTCTTGTCAATGGCCTCTAGGGCTGACATGACCTCCTTCTTTCCAACACTAGGATATCAGCTGTTATTGTTCTTTTTTCCCTTCAGATTAGTGCAGTAATATCCTTTCCATATATTAAAGAAGATATTGAGAAATAAGGATTCTGTATACAAATTATTGAATCAGCCCCAATATCCAAAAATTCACATGGATACGTACATACATACATGCATATATATGTGTGTGTATATATATATATATATATATATATATATGTATATATATATCCAGTGTGTCATTACTAAGGGAATCATGAGGTAGTGCTCTGTTGCTTACTTTCTCCTGTTTAAATTTTCTGAAATTTACATGAAAAATGGAACTAATAATGCCTGATCCACAGTATGGCTTTTGATGCTACAATGAAGTGAAATGTATAACATCTCCATATCACAAGGATTGGTACAAGATTACTTATTGGATATATAATTTTTATTTTCACTACTAACAGCTAACACTTTTAACCAGTAGGAAGATATAAAAAGCAACATTTTGTTTTCTGACAAATCAAAAGATGATTTATTCATCACATTATTTCTTAAAGACTTATTGATATGTTAAGGTTCTCAAAATTTACTGCTTCATATAATCTATGGCAATAGCTATAAAAGTTACTGTTTACTCAGGCATTCTAAGCATACCACAAATAACTGAAATTATCCTGATAATCCTAGGATGTAATATTTAAATTTTAGAGATTGAAAGTACTAAGGTTCAGAGGGGCAAAGGAAGTTTTCCAAAGTTAATTGTAGAAGTGGGATGTGACTCCCTCTTTTCCTAGCACAAGCGTAATTACTCCACGGAGCTGTGGAGCATGCCTCCAGTCTTTACTTTTGTAGAAATGGCCATTTTATTTATGTCTTCCTTCTGACGTTATTATGGAAAACTAGGTCATCTGGATCACAAAAATTAGATTCAATATACTTGTATCCAAAACTGATGCTTTGAGTAGTCATTTAACTATATATTTTAAATAAGTTTTTTATTGTGAAAATATCGTACTGAGGGGTTACAATTACATGAGCAAGGTAATGAGTACATTTCTTATCATTGTTGCCTCTTCCTTTCTTTTTCTGCTTCCTTTTCTACCCTCCCATCTCCACAACTACACCCCTCCCCCACCGCCAAAGTTGTAAAGTTGGTTTTTCGACATAGCATCTTGTATTTCTCATTGTTGCATTGGGTCCAACTATATCCCTATTTAAACAATTTGTTTTTTCCCTTCCCCTCCCCAAATTATACCAACATCAAATACAGTGAAAACAGGAGTTATACCCGGGGGGAGGGACATACAAAGCAACAATGAAATCACCTTATAAATACGTTATAAACAATAGTAAGAAAGAAAAGCCACTTATGTCCTTATCTTGGGGTTCATTTCCGTAACATCAACTTATCTGACATTTTCTGCTTGACTCAGACATATACTAGTTATTGCAAATAAGGGAAACCATGGGACCTATGTTTCTTTGGGCCTGGCTTACTTCACTAAATTTTTTCCAAGTCTTTCCATTTCCTAACAAATGGGGCAATGTCATTCTTTCTGATGGAGGCATAGAATTCCATTGTGTATATATACCACATTTTCTTGATCCATTCATCTCCTGAGGGGCATCTGGGTTGGTTCCATATATTAGCTATGGTAAATAATGCTGCAATAAACATAGTTGTGCTGGTAGCTTTAGTGTGGTCTTGTTTGTGATCATTTGGGTAAATGCCCAAAAGTGGGATTGCTGGATCATAGGGGAGGTCTATGTGGAGTCTTTTGAGGAATCTCCATACTATTTTCCAAAGTGGTTGAACAAGTTTACACTCCCACCAACAATGCAGTAAGGTTCCCTTCTGTCCACATCCCCTCCATCATCTGTTGTTATTAGAGTTCCTGAGTATAGCCATTCTAACTTTCTTCTTCCTATTTTTGTCTACAACTTGATAGAGAGGGAAAAGATCATGAATTCCTAAACCCAATTTCTTCAGCTCAGATGACCTGTGTGTGATCTTACTAGTTTGCAACTATCCTGAGGTTCAATTCTTTCTCTAGAAAATGGGGAGGGAAAAATATTATCTTCCTTAAAGTCTGGTGAGGATTACAGGTAACACGAGGAAAATGCTTAGAGAAATACTTGACATGCATAGTATTACCACAGGGCTTCACTAAATATTTACCTTTTGATGTTAGGAAAAATAATTTTAAAATTAAAAAAAATCAAAATCCTGTCCCTGGAATTTTTTTAGAGCAGTAGCTCACACGTTGTTGTTCAATGTTTACGTTCAGTTGTTTCCTACAGGATAGTCAAAAAAAAAAAAATAGAAAAGAACTAGAGACACTTAACTGGAGAGAAAATGGGGGAGAGAGAAAAATCTTTGCAAATTTTAACTTTGTAGAAACAGACCTTTGATAATTGATGTATTTGAGGTGCTATGACATCTACAGTAAAAACAAGTATTCAGATATTTCTTCACATTAAAAATATCTGCATGCATCGTTAGGGATATGCCAGTGCATGAGAAGAAAGAGAAGAATGGTAGGGACTTTACATTACTTTAAGAAATTAACTTATCTTCTTTCCAAAGCGAAATGAAACACAACTTTGCATAATTGAAAACATGAATTTGGTTAACAATCCCAATATTAAGTAGCGTGGTTAAAATTATGTAAATCTCTATGGCTCTTTTTCTCTCTTATAAACTATAAATAATTATATTTTCCAGAAAATCTGTCAAAGTTTGTCAGTCCAGGTTACAAACTGGGTGTGGGGTACTCAAGAATGACTGTTGTCTTCATTGTTCCCTGGGGATCATTTGTATTTCCCATTCCTCCTAAATATTGGTGAAAATAAATAAATGTACAGGGGAAGTATTTACATATTGGAAATTTGACCTAGAATGGTAATATAAAAATAATCTTAAAAGTCATTGGATATAAGTGATTCTTTTTTAACTGTCAAGTTATAAACATTTTATATAATGCTAAAACATGGAAAAATGTGACAGTACTTATAGTCCTACTATTTAGAGTTTTTCAACATTTTCTGTCTCATATTCCCTCTCTATAACAAGAGAGACTAAACATGAGCCTAAGGATTGTAGGAGGAAGCAACAATGCTGGATAAGAAATGTACTCTTTACCTTGCTCTTATAACTGTAACCCTTCTGTATGGTATTGTCATAATAAAAAATTAAAAAAGAGATGTTCACAAATGGAATGATTAAAGTCAACTATAACATTATGTTATTGATTCTAAGAAAATTTTCTAGCACTTTAGTCTTTGTGTGGTTTTCTATTCTTTTCACAGTTTCATTAGATTAGGTGCCAATGGCTAATCCACAGACATCATAAATTTAAATCTGGTTTTACTTCAAGATTTTATTATTTTGAGAGCAATATGTTTAAAATGTTACAGAAGCTATAAAATTAGTTAGAAGAAAAATGTCTGGTATCTGAAATGTGTGTAGATAATGATCTAGGATAAGATGTAATTGAAAGCTTATATTTTATTTTCTGGATAAGTTATCCCAAAATGGTGTTCAAAAATAAAATTTCAATTGAGAAGTTTCAAAGTAGATATAATTATGTTTTCTAAGAATATACATGTTTCTTCTTTTTGAATGTATTATCTTATTACTTCTTTCTCTAATTCAAATTATTCTTAAATAAACCACGCCTAAATTCCTAGATAAAAATGTCACTTAAAGTCAATACAGGTGAATACCATTATTCACAGGGTACAATTTGGTTGCACCTCTTCACTGTCAATACGAGTGTTTGCATGTTTAAACCAGACTCCAGACTGGAGCAAATGTGGGGAAAATCAACACAAGCTCATCTCTGTGGAAACTGGCAAAGCAGCAGATGCTGCTACTGGAAATAGCTAAGACTTCTGAATCTTTAGATGGAAAACATTTTGTGAAAAAAATATTTGTTCCTTGCATTGATTCACAGAGTAAAGAAGGAATGTATTATTGCTTAATGTGCTTTAATCCAGCACCAATATGTCTATTAAAAATGAGGGAGCCCATGTAGTCTAACCTCTGTATTTTTTACATTTTCCTTTCTGGATTGTGTGTTGTCATTAAACTAAGTTCACCTCCTCAGATTAATTCAACAACAAAAACAACAAACAAATGTGAATGGTTTTCAAATGATGACAAAAGGAATCCTTGTTTGACATGTCCTTAATTAAACCTTCAGAATACCTGTAACTTGATTATTGTCCTTTTTTTCCCCCTTTATCCTGGTCAGAGAAATCCTGTCTTTAATCCTATGTTTGTCACTCACACAAGGTGTTCATCACAGACCAAAGGGAATGTCTGGATACTGTGACACAGCAAATACAACTTCTGCACAGTAAAGATTTTATCTGGACCTTTTCCAAGACAGCAGTTATGGGACATGGAATAAGAGAGATTATTGCATGGGAGAGAACTTTGCCCACAATATAGATTGTTGATAAATGTGTTTTCAACACACCCGGAACAAAAACTGAAACGAAAAAAAAAAAGGATTACAATGGTGATAGCCATAAAATCTTTTTTTCAGTCTTTACTCTTATTGTTCATGACCTCGAGTGACTTTAAATCTTAATGTATGGATGTGTTTATATCCATTATAGAACATATCTATCTTGCTTTTTAAAACACCGAATTATGTTGCACATGTGCTCTTACTACAGATCATTTTTGTTGTGATTAACTAACAGTGGTTACAATGAAGTAACTTTTGTTTAAGTTAAAAATGTGGTTGTAAAGAAAATACTAGATATAAGTATAAAAACATGATCTTTTTAAATGGTTAAATGTAGGCAATATATGAATTTATAGACAATGTCTGATTTAAGGAGAAATAAAGAATAATTTAGCCTTTCTTACTTTCTTCATGCATAGGAACATATGATATTTAGTCTTATTCACAATTCTTTTCTCTATTTTTATCTTCTCAAAAAGCCAATTAAATGTATCCAATTTTTTTCTTACATGGTGGTAATATGAAGTGGTAATTTTCTTATAAAATAGAGGTTGAAAATTGTTTGAAAATTAAAAATGCTGATTTGTTCATGTCATTTAAACTTTCAAGTAACATTTAAAATAGTTTCCTCACCTTCATATGAGTTTCTGGAAGCTGTTTGTCTCATAATATCATTATTAAGTCACTGTCAGATTTGTGCCATGGAAGAGTTAAAATTCTATATTGTTTACAATGGAGTTTTTATCTAAAATATTGGAGGTATTATGGCTAAGCTCCTCCTCCATTCCCCCTCACAAATCATGGTGGTATCTTTTCCCTACAGTTTCTCAAATTTGTACCTGAGAAATCAAGATATTTTGAGCTCTCTGAGCACTAATTTCCCAATCTTTTTCATGAGCTGAATATCTTAGCAAGATGTTACTAGGGATCTAAAAGTAAAGAGAAAGCTGAGCATAGTACCTGCCTTCTGCTAGGCATTCATTTTCTATGTAAGTTTTTAAAAGTTGTCTTAGAAAAATGTGTGCAATGACAGCTCATTCCATGGTGATATATTACTAATAATATTCGTAAGACAAAAACTTTATAAAGATTCAATAAAATGTTTTTGTGACTTTTTAACTATCCAATTTAGCTCTACATGTATTGTATATGTGTTTATTATTCAAGAGGCAAAATAGCAGAATATTTGTTAATCCAAACTACACTAGGCCTTCAAAGTATAAAAATCACTTGTGTGTTGGGGAAAATTGAAGTAAATGAAGAAAGGTTGCTATTACCATTGAAAGGATAATTTAAATTCATCTGGCATTTTACATTTTAATAGCCATTAATACAAAATTTTGTATACATTTTAATAACCAGCAATATGTTTTTTCAGGTGTAGCAATGAATTTTATCATGAATGAAAAATTATGTCTTTTGTCTGAAATTTTCTTTATGGTTTTAATATATGTATGCACTTATAGATATAAAGAATAAAGAATGTTCAGAGGCTGATTGATTTGAGTAATTCAATCTGCATACGTGATATTGAACAGAAAAAAATTGAGTAAATTAAGGCACCATGAAGTAAATTATATTCAAGGCTCAGATGACTGTTTTGCTACTAGAGATACCTAAAATCTAAGCTAATTTTAATCCAAAAGGATAGTACCAGTAAGTATGATGGCTTGTTATTATCCAACACAGAAATACCTTCACCATATTCATTTGTCAGTACTTGGGAGAGAGTTGTCTTTGGCTCTCACCTTCTATTATTTGTTACCATTATGTGAGGAATATAAAGTGAACTCTTAATTATTAACAAATATTAAATGACACATTTACCTTTTGTTGTTGCTGGTCATGGGACTTGAACTCAGGGCCTGGGCACTGTTCCTGAACTCTTTTTTGTGTAAGGTTAGCACTCTACCACTTTGAGCCACAGCTCCACTTCCAGTTTTTGAGTGGTTAACTGGGGATAAGAATCTCATGGGTATTTTTCTGCTAGGGCTGGCCTCCAACTGTGATCCTGGGATCTCAACCTACTGAGTAGTTAGGATTACAGTCATGAGCCACCAGCACCTGGCACATTTAACTTTCTATATCACATTGCCTTTCATGCTCAGAGCATAGGAAAATTTGGCATCCTAAGATTGGTAAAGTTTAGATTCAAAGTCAAATGTATTTCACATATTACATTACTTCTTAAATGATTTTTCTGACATAATTTCAACATCAAGCTCGCCACAGAGATACAAATTCTGAAATTATTCTTTTTATTCTTTAGATTTTGTTTATAGATAAATACCAATGCATTTTATTACAAATATCAAAGAGAAGCACTGTCTTATACTTTTCCTTGGAAACAAGTATAGGTAGTTAAGGCTATTACTATGTAGTAAAACTTCTTTTTGCCATTTAGATTATCATTTAGTATATGCAGAGAAGTGAATAAGCAAAATGAATTCTTTAATTTTCCATGTTCTTCCATTATGCCCAGTTCATCAAGGTGCTTTTTTCTCTTCTGTTAATAGGGATGACTTGTCAAGCTCGAACGTCATATACAGAAGATGAAGTTTTGTGGGGTCACCGATTTTTCCCTGTTATTTCTTTAGAAGAAGGATTCTTTAAAGTCGATTACTCCCAGTTTCATGCAACATTTGAAGTCCCTACACCACCTTATAGTGTGAAAGAGCAGGAGGAAATGCTCCTCATGTCATCCCCTTTAATTGCACCAGCCATAACTAACAGCAAAGAGAGACATAATTCTGTGGACTGCTTAGATGGACTTGAAGACATTAGCACAAAGCTACCCTCAAAGCTGCAGAAAATTACTGGAAGAGAAGACTTTCCCAAAAAACTTTTGAGGATGAGTTCAACAACTTCAGAAAAAGCCTATAGTTTGGGAGATTTGCCCATGAAACTTCAACGAATAAGTTCAGTTCCTGGCAACTCAGAAGAAAAACTGGTATCTAAAACTACCAAGATGTTATCTGATCCCATGAGTCAATCTGTGGCTGATTTGCCACCAAAGCTCCAAAAGATGGCTGGAGGAGTAGCCAGGATGGAAGGAAATCTTCCAGCCAAATTGCGAAAAATGAACTCTGATCGATTTACATAACAAAACATCCCCTTAGGCATTATTTAAGTTTGATTTAAGATACTCAGATATTTGGCTGATAAGGCTATTCTCCCTATGGAGTCTGGAAGGTACATTTCCCCCAAAATCCAATAAGCATATTTGACAGCTCTTTATTCCCAAGGATTGTTATTCTGCAGAAAGCAAAAGTTACAGAGGGAGGACATCCTAAGAAAGTTATTAATGGGCATGTATTATCACATCAAGCATGCAATAATGTGCAAATTTTGCATTTAGTTTTATGGCATGATTTATATATGGCATATTTATATTGTATATTCTGGAAATTATATAAATATATATTTAAATGGGTGGTACTATCCCCATCATTTCTAATATATGTATTAAGCCAAACTTGAGTGAATAGTTTTCAGGGCAGTAAACTTACACACACACACACACACACACACACACACACACACACAGACACACACACATACATATCAGCATACATAAATATATCTGGTAAAATTTGTGATGTTTTGTTCAAAGTTGTAATTATCGTGCATGTTTACTTTATTAGACTAGAAAGGCTAATGGCATTAATTATTAATACCAATATTTTAGCCTTAAATTATTTGTCATTTTAAAATCTGATTTGATGTTTTCTGCTGTTTAAAGTCATGGGAAGTTTTCAATTGTATCTTATCATGAAAGAGTCACAGAAGTTTGTGCTACTACAGACCTGCAAAAGTATAACCATTATACATTTAATTTGTAAATTATAGAACATACCAGCATATGGTATATACTTTTTTTATATTTTTGAAAGTTGCTAGATGGGGGATACATCTTGATTAATTTATTACTTAGTCTTTTCCTGGACTAAATAAGGCTAGGAAATTGGCTTTGTATGCAGTCTAATTCAAATACAAGCTCCAAACAAATGATGAATATAGTTATAAAAACCAGGTTATTATTGAAAAAATATCAGAATCTATGTGTTACTATACAGTAAATGGTCCCTGTTTCAAACTGAATTAATTGGATGCATTTCCACTTTGTCTGGAAAATTTTTCCTTTAAAAATATTAGTTTGTCTTTAAGGAAACATGGAAATGCAGTGTAGCATATGATAAATATTTATGCTAAAGTATGTCTAACTGAGTCTCTTTTTAATGCTCTTCTCCTGTTTATAGCATTTATTGTAAAAGGATGTAATTCTTCATCATCCAAGGAACTTATCCAAGGCTTGTTACTCATAGATAAATAGAAATCTTTGGCTAGACCAGAAAGAAATTAAATTAGATCTCAGTTGAACATAGTTTGCACATTAGTATTTTGTGTATGTTTCTATATGTATGTATGTGCGCACTGGTTTTCTTGGTGTCTTGGGTTCCTGGCCTCTAATAATTTTGATGATACTATTTTTTGGACCCCAGATATCTGATATTGTCATTATTAAGCCTTGATTATCAGAAACTAAGCTTCTCATCAGTACAATACCTTCAAAATAAAAATGTGAGATAGATTTTTTCTTCTTTAATGAAAATTTATTAGAATAGAATTGATTTTCCTTTAATACTTCTTTGGGCATTTCAATCTAAGTCTGCCTAGCATTAGTCCCCTTCACATTAATTAACATGTACATCGCTAATGGCTGGTTTTGCTCACTTCATTTCTTATATTTTAGCAATCCTGTCATGATTTTATTATTGGTAAGTTACTGCATTCAAAACTCTAAAAATAATACTTTCTGGCTACCTCTGTATTAACCAAATTCTGTAGGTGCAAATATATAGCAGGGAATTGTTACTGGCAAAATGATCAACATTGAAAACCCATCCACTGTGAATAGAGCAGTTGCCCTATCCCTTGACCACCAAACATTCTTAGTTGCTGGATATAGGAAAGAAAATAGTAGCAAGCATGGAAAGGGGACCATGGGGCATAGATCGTTTCTCAGCAGTGGAAGAAACTATATAGATCATTTAATCCAAAACCTTAAAATTAACAGAGCCATAGTTTACTTTGGAGAGTCATTTTAATTTGTTTTTGGTGCCAAGGAGGAGAACCAAAAACAGACTCTCTGAATGTATTCATTAATTTAGAAATATTTTTGCGTGACTTCTGTGTCCTAGGCATTTTTTTTTGGTTCCTAGGAATTTGAACATAACTAAGAAAATGTTCGCTGTAAATCAGTACCAGTAGGAGAGGAAGAAGAATAGACAAAAAAATTGGGACAATTTCCAATGGCCAACATAACAGTTGGAAGAATGGAGTGTAACATAATTGAAAATGACCTTATAGAGTATGAATCAATTATTTAGAGGAGGTGACTAACTTAGGGAGGTGGATAATATTTAGACAGAGAACTGAATTATGAGAAAGAGCTACTCCTGTCAAAATTAATTAAACTAAGTGAATGGTATTCTTTTATCTTTTCCACCTATGTGTGGGAAAGGTGGTATTTCTGCATGTTATTGCAGTTTACCCCCTATTTCTAGACTGACCACAGGTCTTGGCTAACCAGGAAGATTCCAGTTTATATATGTTGTGCGTGTGTAATTATCGGCAGCACTCTTTTTCTCTCTATAATGTTCTGATTTGGATGACATGTGGTAAAGTTTTTGTTGAAACTATATTACGAAGTCTGATATATTTGGATAAAAATAAAGAATTGCTTTTATTCACCTTTCCCTGATTTATTTTTTTGGTGACATGGACCATTCTAAGTGAAATCATCTTAATTTCATCTATCTCAGCCAGAAAGACTTCTTGATTTCATGTAACATTTTAAAAAAGTTGTACGTGGTATGTCTTTCAACCATGAGGATTATATGCATTTTATTGAATGATTTAAAAAAACTCATTTTCATTTTAGGAATGGTTAAGAGCTCAAATAAAAGACAATAAAAGATAATTAAATCCAATATAAATTTTAGCTCTCCAATGTAGAAGCTATTATTCTCCTTGGAAAAAGTAGACCAATGTGATCTTGGAACTGATTATCTATGCCATGATCACAAGCAATTATTTCTCTGTATTGTGACCTGAATAACATTAATGACCAGAATCTAGATCCTTTTTTGTAGTATTTTCATGGTATAGCTCTTGTTATAGCAAAATATTTCATTCTATTTATGAAGATGTTGTAAATAAAAGAAATATAATTATTTTGATAATGCTTACCTTCAATTTAAATATTTATTCTTTGCAGCAATATGTAAATATATTTTGTAAATATATAAATATAAAAGTTAAGGGTATTTTCGCATTAATTATTTCTGCAAAAATTTTCCTATGCTGTTTTAAACTCATCTGTACATGGCTTTAAATATTAATGAAAAATATCCATTTATGCTCAAAGTATTTGGTTTAGTACACCTTTTTGTCTGCACAAGGAAAGGTTCACATAATGTAATATTTCTGCTGGCGGGAGACTGAGGTTATGGAAGATCTGCCTTCCAATCTACTTGTATCATGAAAATTTCCACCATTCTTCCTTACTTGTGAAGAGTTCCGATGGACTGCACAACACATCTTAGCATTCTGCTTCAGAATTTATTCTTGATTAACATTGTATATACTCAAATTACTATTAAACTAATGCATTTTCTGGCATGAAATCTATCATTATTTAAATGTACAAGGTCATTTTGCTTACAAAAGTATGAACTCATGTATTCCATACTGCAAGTTCAGTTTTATAAAAGTTACATTAAACTTTTAAAACTATTGGGTTTAGCTTTACAGTGTGCTTATCATTTTTCTACTTTCTTACAGTCAGTTATTAACATTTTTTCCTCTGATTCAGTTTATTAGAAGACTTAATTCATGAAAGGTATTACTTGGTATTACTTGATTTTTTTTGACAGTCCTGGACAGTCACTGGCTCTTAGCTTTTTGCCCAAGGTTAGTATTTTCCCACTTGAGCCACAGCTCCACACCTGAACGTTTTCTGGTTAGATGGAAGCAAGTGTCTCTTGGACTTTCCTGTGGAGGCTGACTTTGAACTGTGATCTTTAGATTTAGCTTCCTGAGTAGAGGCATGAACCAAAATGTCAACTGAACAAGCTATTACTTGAAATTACTTTTATCATCTGCCACCTGCATTTTGTGGAAGAATCTTCATAAACTTCTCACGCTTTAGTGAGCCAGTCACAGTAAGTAAAGCAGCAAAATAAACAGGTTTCATGATTTTACTTAAATATTTATCATCTTTTAATTAAGTATTCAGTTATTTCAGCTGGATGTATTCAATAGAAACAGTTTCCTAATCCTGCACTAGTTATAGGATATATCATGTTCCCCAGTCTCAATGGCTTCATAAAACTAAAAGCAGTTAACTTGAAAAATTACTACTGTTTCTGATCTAGTCGATTTAGAGAGGATGATCATCAGACTTGTTATTTGTTTATTCAAATTATTATTATCTTAGTTATAATGTTTGTTTCTTTGGTTTTTTATATTTTATTTTGAGACAAGCTAGCCTTCTGAGTCTTCTGAGATCTCTGTCTCTCCCTCAGTTTCTCTCCCTCACCTTCTCCCTCTTCCTCTGTCTCTCTGCCTCCATCTAAGTCTCTTTCTCTGTCTCTGCCTCTCTGTCTCTGTCTGTCTCTGTCTATCTCTGTCTGACTGTATCTGTCTCTCTGTCTCTGTTTCTCTGTCTCTGTTTCTGTCTCTCTCTGTCTCTGTCTCTATCTGTCTGTCTGTCTGTCTCTCTTTTCCCTCCCCTCCTCTTTCACCTTCTGCTTTGGTCCTAGAGACTAAACCCAGGAACTTCTATTCCACTGAGCTATATCACCAGCTCACATTCCTTGAAATCATGGCTGTTTTAGATTATCTTGGCTCTGTGGTAAGAACAAATATTTTCAGATCCACTACATTCTCATTATTTATGAAGAATCACAGCTCTACTTCTGTCCTTTCTCAATACAGAATCTTAATCACTTGTGTGGTGACTTGGGAATATTATTTCAAGCCTTCAGATATCTATTCATGATAGAAATGTTCTAACATGGCAGGAAATTTCTACTACATTATCCATTTTATAACTGGATAAAGTGGATTCCTCAATGATCTCTGTGGACATGAGATGTAGTTTCTACATCTAGAAGTATAAAGTCTATGAAGAATCTTTGTCAACAACTGAATATCCAAGATAATTGGAATGCATGAACATAAAAATTCAGTTAACTATGGCAATGGTTGGAAACCTGGAGGATTCTCTGTGTAATGGATTTTAATTTTTTTTGCTGTGACTTGGATTATTGGTTGGTAAAAGGTGATAAGACCATAAGTAACAGACATGGTCAGGATTGCATAACACCTTTAAAAAAAAGTAGAGAATAATGTAAACACAAATGAAATGTGGAGAAAGGAGGAAATTTCAAGTGGTGCACAGAAAAATACATAAATGGAAAAAAATAAAATGAGAATTCAGCTAAATATCAGGAGTCCCTTAGATGCTTGAACCGTAATTATAAAATATTTACATGAAGCATAAAATTTCTTCATTTCCAAATACATCAGCTCTGTGTTTTAAAAACAATGACCCAGTAACATATTACCATATTTTTCACATAATTTTAAAGACATGTAATGGGATAGAAACAGTTAAAACAGCTACCACTTTACTCTTAAATTTTACAGTTTTATTTATCTCCCTCTTGTCAGAAGTCATCACTAAGTGGAAATTCCTGAGCATGCTTTTTTGTGATTCAATGTGTATGTTCCTGTATGTGTCCATGCATGTATGTACATGTGTAAATAAATGCATTTGCATGTATGTACATGTGTAATAAATGCATTTACATGTACATACCATAATGTATATGTATTATGGTCACTATATTTGCATATCAGATACATTGGTATATGACTATTGACTGTAATTCAATTAGCTAAATGTTTACTTAATAATACCTTTATGTTAGGCATTTCTGCTTTCTCTTGGATTTGATAGAAAAATAGATAGATGTATAGATAGATGTATAGATAGATAGATAGATAGATAGATAGATAGATAGATAGATTCTGTATTTGATCTTTCCTTCTCTTTTTCATTATTTTCATATAATTGTATAAAAGGGATTCACTTTCACCTGCACATTACTAAGTACAATGAATCTTACTCAGAACCATGCCTACCATCATTGTCACTCCTTTTGTCTTTGTCCTTTGTTTATACAGTCCATATCAATTAAGAGAGAAGACTTTAAATTTGCATGCATAATCGAATCTAGATTTAATTGACAACTCTATCCTTCTTGAAACAACCCAAGGATCTCAGAACATGTTAGGCTGAGCTCTATTTAATTTTTTGTCATATTTATAGCATATTATGTTTATTTTTAACATTCTGTCCACATTATTTGTGAATTTTAGCACAAAGCATATTATTGTTACCTACTATATTTCTTGATTGCTTTGCTTACTGTAACTTTGTGCATCTCACACTATTTTTATCTTTCTCCTTTTAAAACATTACATAAATATTTTTTAAAATATTTTGGTGAACGTCTATCATGAAAATAAGTTGTTAATCACCAGTATTTTTATTTGGTTTTAAAGATGTCATTGACTCTCTTTTTGATGAAAATTATATCTTATATCTAATAGCCAGGGTATTTGTATGTTTACTTTAACTTGTATATTTTTCAGTTTTGCTATGTTTTCATTAGTCTGGAAACAGGTAATAAAATTTTCTTAACTTGAGAAGATATATGTAACATTTAATATCCTTAAATTGGAGATTTCAACTACTTCCAGGTCATCTTTCTCCATGTCCAGATCCCCATTCACAGCCACTCTTTCTGTCCCTATACCATTGGTATGATGTTAGGGCCTTGATAAGATTTTTACAGAGCTCTAAAATTAGTCAGGATTTCCACTTCCAGCTTCTTGTGTGAAAAGCCAAGTGTCTAAGGCTGCATATTCATATTATGGATATACAAGAGTCTGAGTTTTCAGTAAATATATGACCCTCACTCTCATCAATGGAAGAAATTAATTTCTTTCTGTATTTTTGAATTTTAAAGCTATTTCACATATAAACATATATAAATACTATATATATGCCTCTATACTAGAAAGTATATATCTATATATACATATATACGATGTAAATCTATACATAATAAACCATACATATAAAGTTATAAAGTTAATAGATGACTTGTTACAATAACAAGTCTCTATTCTTTGCTTTCTCTCTTCTCATTCTGTCCATAAACAGCATACTTTCAATCTTCTCTATTAACAAATTCTGATTTGTTCTACTTGTAATTTTTATTAATATTATTGTTACTATTATTTTAAGTCTACCACAGAGCTGGTGTTCTGGGCCTTCTCTAGGGGATCTCATCCACCTCAATGGTCTCATGTCCTTGTTTCATGAGGGATATATGTATATATGTATTATATACACACATATATATGTCATTCTGAGTTTACACTTTGTTTTAATAAAGAAATTTTTGTGGTGTAAATATTTTGAGATATTTTACAGAGTTTATTAAAATGTATATTTTAATAGTTTAATTCTCATCAATTTTATTTTTCCTTGAGTTTCAATAGCAACATTATTTTCTAGTTTTCAATATTGCTGTCAAAATATCTGATGTACTTCTGATTTTTAAACTTGTGTTACAGTATATTTTTTATATGTGTGTGCTTGAACTCAGAGCCACAGTATTGTCTTTTAGCTTTGGCAATCAAGACTGCTACTGTACCACTTGAGCTACATCTCTACTTCTGGCTTTTTTGGAAATCAATAGGAAATAAGGGTCTCACATGTTTTCTGGAGAAGGTTGACTTTAAACTGATGAACTCAGATCTCAGCCTCCTGAGGATTACATGCATGAGCCACTGGAACCTAGCCAAAATGCATTTTATGTTTATGACTCTAGAATACTCTTCTTTCCCAGCATTCTAAAATTTCTGCTTTAATTGCCAAAACATAGACTATGTTGATCACATTATCTGAGTGTTTTCAATTGGGTTCTCATATACTTCAGGAAACTTTCTTAGGTTATTTATTTAGTTTCACCTATTATCTTCTATTCCTTCTTTCTGAGGTTTTCATTACAATATTAGACTTTTGGGACTAATTCTTTAATTTCTACATTTTTCTTGTATTTGAAAAGTCTGTATATTTGTTTAAAATTTTTGAGAGTTTCTTTGCTTTATGCTTTGTGACTACTATTTATTTCTATTTATTAAATTTCATTTTATCTTTCAAGATTTCACTTTTGATAAGCTACTTTTGTGTTTCAAGAACTTTTTGAATTTAGGATTAGTTTTTATTTTTTATCATCACCATTATGAAAAATAATGCAGCATAGTGAGCATTATCTGTGTAAGTATTTCTATATGATATTTCCATATCTGTATAGGTATTTCCATAAGGAAATAAAATTTAAGAAAATAATTTTTTCAAGATTTTTCAGGTTAATGGGTATTTAGCCTAGAAATCTATACCATGTCTAATATTTTCCAAACATTGCACATGCTTACTGAAATAATGTCCCTGACAAACTGTATTATTTTTAATCTTTATTGAACAGGTAATGAACAGTGTGTTACAGTTGCTCTGTGGAAGGGAAAGGGAATCACAGAAACTCTACCTCTTTTAGTATAATTTTTATTTTAGAGATACTGTACAAAGGAGTTACAGTTACCTGAGTAAGGTAATGACTACATTTCTTATCGAGCATTGTTAACCCTCCTTTGTTTTTCCCCTACCATCTCTTCCTTCCCTACCTCCCCAACACTTCCCTTCCCCCAAAGCTGTAAAGTTTGTTTTCAGCATAGTGTCTTATACATCTCATTGTTACAATGGTCAACCCATATCCTTATTTCAGCATTTTTTTTATACCTTCCCCTCCCCAAATTAGAAAAATGTATATACAAGATTTAGGGCACTGGAATCAAATACAGTGAAAACAGAGGTTATACCATGAGGAAAGAACATACAAAAGAAAAAATTACACAATGCATTATAAGTACATCAAAAACAATAGCAACAAAGATAAAAACCTCTCATGTCCCTATCTTGGGTTCGTTTCAATTAGCATCCTCCTACATGGTCATATGTACATTGGTTTTTAAATTTTTTATTTTATATTGTAAAGGTGATGTACAGAGAGGTTACAGTTACATACATAAGGTAATGAATGGGTACATTTCTTTGTTTCTTAATGTTTTTTATTGTGAAAATACTGTACAGAGGGGTTACAATCACATGAGCAAGGTAATGAGTAAATTTCTTATCAAGCATTGTTGCCTCCTTCTTTGTTTTTCCCCTACCATCTCTTCCCTCCCACCTCCTCAACTATGCTACCCCCAATCGGGGCTAAATTGTGAAGTTCGTTTTTCGACATCGCTAGCGTCTTGTACATTTCATTGTTGCAATGGGTTAGCCTGTATCCCTATTTAAACAATTTGTTTTTTCCCTTCCGTTCTCCAAATTATTCCCACATCAAATACAGTGAAAATGCCTACATTTTTTGTTGAACAGTGTTACACTCTACCTTGTTTTCTCCCACTTTCTCTTTCCACCCACCCCAGGACGCCCCTCTCTGACAAGTTATAAAATTCATTTCCAACATAGCATCTTGTGAGTATCACTGTTGCATTGGTTCATCCTTTGTCCTATGTCTCACTATTTTGTGATTCTCCTTCTGAAATTAGATAAACGTATCTACAAGACAGAGGGTACCAAATCAAAAATAGTAACAACAGCAGACAAACCACAGACATATAACTAGACATATATTAATTATTACAAATGCCTTGGAGCCTATGTTTCTTTGAATATGGTTCACTTCACGTAATATTTTCCCAAGTCCTTCCATTTTCTTACAAATGGGACAATGTTATTATTTTTATGGAAGCATAAAATTCCATTGTATTTATCTACCACATTTTTTGATCCATTTATCCACTGAGGGGCATCTGAGTTGGTTCCATATCTGAGCTATGGTAAATAATGCTGCAATGAACATGGTTGTGTTGGTAGTATTAGTGTGGCCTTTTTTGTGGTCATTTGTGTAAATGCCCAGGAGTGGGATTGCTAGATCATAGGGGATCTCTATGTTTAGTCTTTTGAGGAACCTCCATACTACTATCCAGAATGTTTGAAAAACTTTACATTCCCAACAGCAGTGTAGTAGCTCAGCCTTTTGGCCATATTCCCACCAGCATCTATTACTGTTTTTTTCCTTGATAATGGCCATTGTAACTGGGGTGAGGTGGGGTAGAATTTCAATGTAGTTTTGATTTGCATTTATGACCAGAGATGTTGAATATTTCTTCATGTGTATATTGGATGTTCTTATTTCCTCTCCAGAGAAGTTTCTTTTTAATTCTTTATCCCACTTATTAATAAAGTGGTGGTTTCTTCAAGGACTTTTTTTGGGAGAGGGTTCAATTTTTTGAGTTCTAGGTATATTTTGATAGGAGGCCCTTGTCTGTTGTATAGCTACTGAAGATCTTTTCACAATCTGTGGGCTATTTATTTTCCCATGCAGAAGTTCAGCAGATTGATGTCGACTGATGCCATTTATCCAGTCTTCCTGTTTTCTGTGACTCCGCATGCTTACTTAGGAAGCTTCAACCTGTGCCAAGGAGCCCTAGAATATCCCCCATCCTTTCCTGTAATATTTCCAAGGTACCTGCTCTTACCTCGAGGTCTTTTATCCATTTGGAGTTGATTCTGGTGCAGAGTGATGTGTAAGGATCTAACTTCAGTTTTCTACGTAAGTATAGCCAATTCTGCCAGCACCATTTGTTGAAGAGCTTTGAGCAATATTGTCATTTTCACCATGTTAATCCTCCTAATCCAGGTGCATGTTGGGTTTTTACCACTTCCTTAAATCTGCTTTAATTTCCTTTTTCAGGCTTTTAAAGTTTGCATGTTAGAGGTCCTTTACCTCTTTGGTTAAGTTAATTGCTAGGCTTTTTTAAAATTTCTTGAAGCTATTATAAATGCAGTTGATTTTCTGATTTCAACATTGTCCTTCTCGTTGTTGGCATACAGAAAAGCTACTGATTTTATACCCTGCTACTTTGTCAACATTTTGGATAAGCTCGAGTAACCTGGAGAGTAGTCTAGTAGGTTCTTTAAATACAGCATCATGTCATCTGCAAATAGGGGGAAGTTTTATTTCTTCTTTCCTTATTTGGATTCCCTTTATGTTTGTCTCTTGTCTTATTGCTCTGGCTAGGATTTCCAATATCTATGAAGAGGAGGAGAGAGAGCAGACATCATTGTTTTGTTCCTGATTTTAGAGGAAATAGTTTTAACTTTTAACCATTAAGTATATGTTAGTTGTGTTTGCCATATACTTCCTTAATTTGGTTTTCTCAAACCCTTTAACTGAGTGGCCATATTTTCACTCAACTCCCTTTCCTTCTGTTACAATTCATTCAGCTTTCTATTTGTGGATTCCATGAGTTCCTCTATTAATCTTCATGAGAGGTATTGTGATTTTCAGGAGTGGGGATTATACATAGTTGTAATCAGTGAACAAATCTGTCATGAGCTTTAAAGCAATCTGAAATGAAAGGATAATGATGAGCCACTTTGACACCATCAAAACTGATACAGATACAGTCGAGCTGAATGACAAACCAATGGTCTAAAGAAAACCAAGAAGTGAAGGGCCAAAAATAAAGGAAAATAGTTTTAGTTGAAATTATAAGAAAGATTAAGAGATATAATTAAAAATAGAAGGAAGAGAAAGTAAGAGTAATGAAGAGAAGGAAGGGACCAGAAGGAAGAAAACTAAGACCTAAATTCAGAGAAAGAAAAAAATAAACAAGAAAAAAATTAATACAGAAAAAATTTAAAACCTAAATATTATATATGTATAAAGTAACAACACTAAAATTAAAGAGACTAAGATTGAGAAATTGAAAATCAAATAATCAAAACATAGCCTGAATTAAGTATGCATACAATTAATAGGAAGATCATTGTAGGCTGCATCTCTAGGAATAAACAAAATAACAATGAAGAAAAAAGCAAAAATAAAAACCAGGAAGGAAAAAAAACAGTAAAATAAAAATTACACAGGAAAAAAAAACAAACTCTTCAATTTATTTGGGGGAATCTTGTGTCTCCCTTATGTCACTATCCAGTCTCTTGATGGAGCCTTTGATTTCCTTGCAGTGGTCAGTTTTCCTTTTAGCTTAGTCTGTTTCTCAAATCAGTTTGCTTGAGCGGACAGAGAAAAAGTCTTGCCTTACAAATGTGTAGTCTTTGTGTCCCTGCTCCCACACTAACTTAGTGGGAGAGCGATCTACTTTGTGTGTAACACTGGAATGAGATGTCTTGTTTTTTGTGGGTTGGAGTCTCTGAAAGTGAGCTTGGGAGCTGGTCGGCTGGTGGCTGTCTGGAATCAGTGGCTTTTCCCAGAGGGTCTAGCTCCTGAAACTCTTGTAGCTTCTCCCAGAAGGAAGCTCTTGAGCCTCTTCTGGCCCAGACTGGAGCTGCTCTCAGCTTTTACAGACTATTCAATTTTTTTGTTTTTTTTGCTTTTGTTTTTTTTCTTCCAGTGAGAGTTTACAGACTTTTGGCTGCAGCTGGCTAATCTGCAGGTTCAGCTGCTATATGAGTAGAATGTCTTTGTTCACTGTCAGCGGTGGCAGGGCCACCTCTCACTGTGCCTAATCTGGTAATGTCTCTCTCCGGGAGGACCTTTTTCCTCCTGCATGGGGCAAACTTCCCCTGGGCGGAGCTGACTCTCACTGGTCAGATTCTTTGACCGTTTGAAAAATGGTGCCAAAGTCGCTGCTTCCCTAGCCTGAATCATCTGGTAGCTGCTCTAGCAGGCTCTGTGACAGTATCAAAGATGATATTCTTAGGTGGGAGGGAGGGTTACTTTCCAGGAACTGCTCTGTGAAGAGGAGTGCAGACGTCTTTTGTGGGGTACTCATGCTCCATGGTTTTTCTGACTGTCCATGATCTGTGTCTGTCTATGCATATGTCTAGGATGTGGATTTCCACCGCTAGTCATTCAGTTCATACTGGAGATGAGTGAAAAGCCATGGACACTCTCTCGTTGGTGCCTTTGCCGCCACAGCAGCTGTGGCATCCACCATGTGCTCCAATTTATCTCCTCAAGCAGGATGCCTGAATTCTTACTCTCTGGTCAGAATCTCTGTACTATTATGGCTCACTTGGTGTGACTCTCTAGCCATGGACTTTTCACTGGGATGCTAAAGCAGGTTTCTTGGAGAAAGTTCGGTTAGACGCTACCTTGCACTTTTGCAATCTTCCCTCAAGAACTTTTCTTTAAAAAAATTCTTTTTAAAGAAATGTTTTCTTTGACCCTAATTGCATGATTTCAACTGTCCTGAGTTATTAATAATAGTGTGTTATAATTTATTATTCTGAGTTACATCTGTTTCTCAGAGTATGATTTTCTGGTTTATATTTCATATTTGATATATTTCTCATCTTCCCAAAGATCCCTGTCTTTGCACAGGTTGGCCCATTGCAACCATGAGACATATAAGACACTATGTTGAAAACGAACTTTACATTGGGGGGGAGGAGTTGGGGAGGTGAGGAGAGAAAGGGTGGTAGGGGAAAACAAAGGAGAGGGTAACAATGTTTGATAGGAAATGCACTTACTCAACCCTCCTTACTCATGTAACTGTAAACCCTCTGTAGCTTTATAATACAAATATATATTAAAAATAAAAATGGAGCAATTTTAAAGAAGATCATCCAAATTTGAGATGAAGTCATGTTTTCTGTTGGATGACATGGTCAATTCATGGAACTGAAATTAGCATCTGTAGGCTTCTTCTTTAAGATCAGAATCACTGCCCAGATAAGTTTCTTAATATTCTTCTTACAGACCATTCAGAATGTGAATCTGGCTACCTGTGTTTTGAGAAAAGAATGAAATCACTTTTCTCTATTACTACTTTAGGACACACTATTTTATTTGTATCTAAAATTAAAGTTGTTTTCTCTCAAGATGTATGAGGGTCAATCAGCATTTTGAGTTGGTTTTAACAAACAAATATTTTTTTAATATTTTTTATTGAGAGTAAGTGATTACATAAATTTCATGTTATTGTGAGATAGTGATGCTTAAAGTCACAAACATATTTTAACCTTCCCTAGGCAAATTGTCATTAACATGGTCTATGTTTGTGAATTTTATGAACTTTGACAATACAACTATTTCTTCCATATTGAGTAATATGTATATATTTTCTTTTTGCTAAGTGTAAGCTGTTCCCTCTTTCCCTCTCATTCCTTCCCTCCCATTGCTGTCCTTGAATTTCTTAGTTTGTTTTTTATCAATGTCAAGTGCAACTGATGGGACCCTCTGTGGGATATTTTCTCCTGTTTCCCTCTGATTCTGTGCCCTCTTCCTAGTTTCCATCATATGGGCACACACACACACACACACACACACACACACACACACACATATTATACCATATATGTGGTTTCTTGTGTTCTGTTTACTCTGTCATATCTCCTTGCATTTTGGATTTAATATCCACATATATGGGAGACCATATGCTGGCAAATGAACATTTCTAAGAGATCCATTTTTTAAATGGGATTTCAATGATTTTTATTTGTGCTCTACAGTTCTAAAATATTCTCTAATTGCATAGCAGTTTCAGGAAACAGTGGGTATAATTTAATACTTGTATTTCATATTCCACTTTGAATAGAAAGACAATTGCAATAAATTATCCTATATTTAGCAGCTAAGCAATACAAGTTAACTATCTTAGAGTTCTGTAGAAGTTTATTTTGGGTATCACTGTGGGGAAATCAATGGGTCACTACGCATGATTTTCTTTCTGGAATCTACATATTCCACCCTCTAGAGATAACTTACATGCTGTGGTTTGATGTTATTTCATTTCATCATCAAAGCTAGGGTAATAGTTACTTACTACGCTTTTCCTCCATGGTCACAGTTTGATCTGGTTTTCTTCTACCACCTTCTTACATTCTCGTTATATTGTGGGTCTCATGGGGCAGATCATCAAGGATAAGTTCTGATCTTAAAGATCCTGAACTTAATAACTACTGACAAAACTCCCTTTCCAAAGTAAAATAAAGACCAGACATCAAGATGTACTTTTATTTGGTGAGGGGTAAGTAGCATTATTCTGCCTATCTCCTTGATCTTTCTCATTTCCATCTTTTTATAAAAGAGATATAATTTTTAAAATGTTATCCCCAAATCTAAGTAATTTTATGTGATTTATATAAATTGAAAACAAGAGCAGGCACTTGTTTTTATGAATGACATCCTTCCATATGAAGAAACATATTTAATGGATTATTTAGTTATTATCTTAGAAGTCTATTTTTGTCAGTCTATAAGAAATTTCTAATGAGATTTATATCCTTACAGGAGGGTAAAAACAAAAACAAAATAGGTTAAAATAAGCTGAAAATTACGGCCAGAAATCTGATGCTCTGAATTTCAGCTTATATATAATATCCATCTTCTTTACATTCTCTACTGGTATTAAGACAATGGATTGCAGTTTTAGTAAACTTAAACCAGAGAGCTTGTATCAATATTTTTGTGGGCAGGAAAACATCACTGTTTCACATAGATACTCAATATGTGACCTAGGATATAATTTTAGAAAACTTGTGACCTAGAATATAATTTTAGAAACAGATTCTAATGTATTTTATCCAGATGATCAATAAGCTATATACAGAGACTTTCTGTGCACCCTGGGGATTGGGTGCTTTGATGAAGATTTAAATTTCAGTGGTTGACTGAATGAGGACAATCTGAAAGTCACGGTGCAATGTGACTATTATAAATGGAAGTTGCTAGCAATCTTCTAATAGTATCCATTATTAAAAGACAGAATGCATATATCCAGGTACTGGTTAATCAAGCTTGCCTTCCTGGCTCTTCAAGATACTGAGATATGGAGGACTGAAGGTCAAATAAAGCTAGCCTAAGCAGAAAATTCTATGTGATCCATCTCCAAAATAACCAACAAAAAGTGAGGCTTGAGTTAGTTATGTCTCAAGTGGTATATCACCAGTTGAACAAACAAGCTGATCAAGCTCAAATGCCTGAACCCATTCCCAACAGGAGGACTAACCGATTCTGATGAAATATATGGCTTCTTTTCCCAATAAAATTTCTAAATATTTTATTACCAAATTTTATCTTCCTGTCTTCATTGTTAAAATACTTCACTCCTTTATTTCAGAAATCAAGCTCTATTAAGAGGGATCAGGGTCTCATATCTAAAATATACTTAGAACTCAAAAAATTAAATCCCCCAACAAATCCTCTAAGAAACAACAGCCCTGTTAATAAGTGGGCTAAAGACATAAAGAAAGACTTCTCTGAAGAAGAAATAAGAATGGCCCATAGACATGAAGAAATGCTCAACATCTCTAGCCATAAAAGATATGCAAATCAAAACATTGAGATTCCACCTCACCCCAGTTAGAATGCCTATAATCAAGAAAACTAGTAACAACAGATGCTGGAGGGGATGTGGTTAAAAGGGAACCCTCCTGCATTGTTGGTGGGAGTGTAAACTTGTACAGCCACTCTGGAAAGAAGTATGAAGGCTCTTCAAAAGATTACACATAGTGCTCCCCCAGCTATCCCACTTTTAGGCATTTACTCAGAGGATTACAAACAAGGCTTTACTAAAGCTACCAGCAAAACTATTTTTATCACAGCATTATTCACCATAGCTAAGATATGGAATGAACCCAGATGCCCCTCAGTAGATGCATGGATCAAGAAAATGTGATACACACACACACACACACACACACACACACACACACACACACACACACACACACACACACACACACACACACACACTAGAATTCTATGCCTCCATCAGAAAGAATGACATCATGCCATTTGTTAGGAAATGGAAAGATTTGGAAAAATTATACTAAATGAAATAAGCCAGGCCCAAAGAAACATAGGTACTATGGTTTCCCTTAATTGCAATAACTAGTATAAGTCTACGAGAAGCAGAAAGGTCAAAAGCTATGTGCATATGACCCTATAAGGTGATGCTAAATGAAATGAACCCCAAGATAGGGACATAGGGGTTTTATCTTTTTTGCTGTTGTTTTTAATGTACTTATAATGTACTGTGTGATTTTTTTGTTTCTTTCGTATGTTCTTCCTTCATGGTATAACCCCTGTTTTCACTGTATTTGATTCCAGGGCCCTGCCTCCTGTATATACATTTTTTCTAATGGAGAGGAAGGGAAATAATAAAATGCTGAAATAAGGATACAGGTTGGCCTACTGTAACAATGAGATGTACAAGATATTATGTTGAAAACGAACTTTCCCACTTAGGGTGGGGGGAGAAATTGGGGAAGTGGGGGGAGAAGGGATGACAGGGGAAAAACAAAGGAGGGGTAACAATGCTTGATTGGAAGTGTACTCATTACCTTACTCATGTAAATGTAACCCCTTTGTAGAGTATATATAAAAATATATTTCAAGAGGAATAATAAATCAGAGTAAAACAATTATTTTAGGGAGTCATATTTTTATAACCCTATATAGAATTTACTTGGTTAGCTCTACTTTAATTATTTAAAATTGATTAGATGAAATTATATTTCCTTTGAGATTCATAGTCACATTATCCACAAATTTCTTTAAAATGCACAGTCATGGCCATCTCAATTAGCACTCTTATTAAACCATAGAGTTTTGATTATAAATAGAATCTTATTTATATCAACCATCATCTCTTCTATCTGTCTTAAACATTGGTACTTACTATACATGGACATTATGTGGCAGAAATTTAGTAAATTGATATATTACCTATAGTAGAAATCTTCAGTGTTTTAATGTAAAGGCTAGTTGTAGGCCTTAGGCTTGGGTACAGAAAAAATAATTGTTATACATGAAATAGAGGAAAAGTTGTTTTGAAGAACAGAATTTGTCTTTGTAGATGAGAACCAAAATTTTGATTGCAAAGAGGATGAGAAACAAACTACATGATTAGCATGCAAATAAATATTTCAGTATGCTGAACAAACCAATAAGTTTAGGTCACTTTGTATCCTGTAATTTCACAGCTAATTTTAATTCCAAACAATTCCAGTCATGTAATCCCCTGGAATAAAAAAGTTATTCAAATGTTTATTCGCTTTTTTCCTTCTTCTCATATTAGTCAAAATATAAATTTGATTTAAAGAAAGGCAATAATTGCAGAATAAAATAATTAATGATATTTTAAAAATGGCAATTCAACTATTTCATGCTAGTTTATCAAGAGTTAATTTTGTATCAATTGTAACAATCCAAGTTGATTATTTGTCAAAAAGAAATACCCAATATTGACAATACAGAAAATGAGAAGAAATATCAAACACAGTTTATTATTTGAAATTAAATGAATTCTCTCATTTAATTACTAGATTTTGTTGGTTTAATGAAATTTTATTTTATTTTCTTTTATGTTTTTAATAAAATTTTTATTGTTGAGTCTTGCACATGCTAAGCAAGTGGCTCTACACTAAGCGACCTCCTAAATCTTAATTACTAGATTTAAAATACATGCAAAAATGTTGATATTTTCATAACTGTTTGCATCAAAATAAATGATGTGTTTGCATAAAAATAAACGATGCTTAGACAACTCCACCAGAGGCAATATGTGCTCAATTATTGACTTTCTCTTCTACACTAGAATTCAGGTAGTGATGGACATCAGAAACCATCTGCAGGGTGATATTTATATGTAAGTCACATATATTCACCTCTCTGTATCCAGACTTAAAAATTTTTAATTTGTAGTTAATCCCCACATCTTGGGAAATATATATGGGAGTATGCTCCATCCAATGCATTAACTTGGTGTCCGTAAAGTCAAACCACATTTTGAACTGTTCATAGAAATTTAACTGAATTGATTGTTCAGTTCTGGGAAAATGGGTACACACACATGGTCTTCTCAAAGGAGGTGGCTTGGCTTAGACAAAATTATGTCTCACAATGACACTCCAGCTTAATGGAAATTTAATGAAAAATTACATCAATATGACAGATAGTTTTGGAAAGGTTATTCTCATAGATGTCTATTTTTTGTCACAGTCTATGAAAAATGCCCAGGCTTATTTTCAGTTATGACTCAGAACAACCCCTTAAAAAAAGTTTCTTTGAGTGGATTTCTGGAATCATGAAAGTGTATAAAATGGTAAAAGTCAACAATGAGTGAGTGTTGCTAAATCTGAGAATAAAAAGAAACAAATAAGTTTTTTAATATGAAGTTGTATTAGCAAAATATTTTCTTTTATCATTATTAGAATTTCTGTCTATTTAATATGTAAAAAATTAGATTATGGTTTTACAAAAAATATGTACATTTTATGTACATATTAAAATATACCTAGTACATTTTAATGTGGATGTATTTGTACATATTTTTAGAAATTCAGGCAGAAAAATTGTGCTACTTTTGTTACAGAAGAGGGTAGGTTTTTTATTTAAAAATCACATATGATATATAATATACATATAAGAGATTTCAACATGAATATACAAATAGTAAGTGAACATGGAAAACTTGGTAAACTTTCTGTACTTCAGAGGGTTTCCTGTGGCTGTAAATCATAACTCAAGTCTCAAACAATTCTAATAACCTTCAGCACAGAATTCATTTAATGAAGACATTGCAGAGCATCTTCCTAGGATAAGGCACTCCTGCATACAATCTATATGGTTCAAAATGTTTGCTGAATATTGTGGCCAGATTGTCAGTAATTATTTTTAGTACCAAATAATACCTTAGTTGTCAAACCATAGAAATTCCATGCCAGAAAAGATAAGCTTGGTACTTATTTATATCATGTTCTCTTGGCTATTTATGGCACCATTATGACATATTCCTCATCAAATATTGGGCAAACAATTACCACTACAACTGTCCTCAAAAAAAGCTAAAGGTACAAGTATATCTAACTCCTGTTTAATCTTCATTACTTCCACATTCAAACCAATGGTAACAACTAATACAGTTTTGATGTGATGGTTTCCCTATTAGTCAGGAAAATTTTGTACCTTCTTATGTCTGATAGTTTTGTGATGCATCTAATGAATAGAATTTACATGAGTAATGATAACAAAAGAATTATCTTTTCAATATGATTATAGAATTCATGGCAAGGTGGTTCATAAAACCAGAAAGGGAGAATACATAGTAAGACTGGTGCTATTCTTTTATCTGACTCCTACATGTAACCATCTAAATCTCATTATCAGTAAGATGTGATTGCATATCATAGCAAAAAAAAATTAAAATTGTAAAACAGATGAGTTAGATTCTGAGAACTGATCTTAGAAATTGCTTTGGTGAACAATTTATTACATTTTGTTATACTGAGCAGTTTAAACCTATTTTGACACAACTAGTATTTTCATACTGCAGGTATTGTATGACAGGTGTTCTAATATCATTGCCACTAAAAATGCTACCTATAAAATATCATATATTTTGCCAAACAATTCTGCTGAATGAGTGGTTATTAAAATCTAATTATATTTGTTGTAAGAGTTACAATACAATTATGTGAATAAATATAAAATTTTAAGATTGTAGTCCAAATAAAACTGGTATAGCTATATTAATAGTAGGTAAAATAGAGTTTATACCAAAAAATGTTACTAGAGATGATGAAAAGCGTTCAGAACCAAAATAATTGTACCATGGAAGAACAAAGGACAAATTCCAATCAAAGTGACCTTAAAATATAAACACAAGATAGTTACATAGAAACTAGTAAATTATTATTGAACAATTCACAATTATAATGAGCTGTTTTCAAACGCTTCTTTCAGAAATTGATAGGATAATCATATAAAATTTTTAGGGTCAGTGGAAAACCAAGATTCATAAATTTGTCAGTTTTTTTTATCTCTATTACAAATGTATTTTTAACAAATTTATCAAAAGGAAGACAGAGGTATTTTTTCTCAAAGTTACAAGAAAGAGGTTCCTGAGGTTTTAGTCTATGCAGGCTGGCTGCATTGCTCTCAGGCTTTTGGTGAAGGAGAACATCATAGCAGAAGGATGTGGCAGAAGAACAGGCAGCAAAGAAAGCAAGGTAAAAACTAGACAAATTATATCCTTCAAAAGCATGTTGTCTTATTGCTCTAGCAAGTTCTTATCTTTTAGTAGCTACAATAGGTATAATGCTCATCAAAATACCCATCCATCCCATGAGTTTTCAGTAGTGTCACTATGTAGCAACCAGATATTCAACTTACAAACTTTTGGGAACATTTCAGATCCAAATGATATTTAAAGTCTTTGTTTTCAAAATTCATGGTATCCACACTTTTAAATACATACGGAAAGTTCACAAAAATTCACCATGCTTGCATCTTGAAGGAAGGGTCAACTGACTTCAAATTCAAACAATTGTAGAATCTGATGACTAAAGCACATCTTAGCTGTCATTTGATATAACTATTTAGATAAAAATCTATACACTTAAAAATCAGCAAACCAACATTTACTATTGCATAGTTCAAGATTTACATATCAATAGGCACTAGTGAAATGATGTAAAATTATTGAAATTTAATAAAATGTAGTTTAATGCATTTTAGTCATTAAATATAAATATTAAAGTGAATATTAGAAGAATGAGAATCAGCCAGACACTGGTGATTCACTCCTGAAATCTTAGCTGCTTAAGAAGCTGAGATCAGGGGATCACAGTTCAAAACTAGCTCAGTCAGGAAATGTGGGGCACATGGGCAGCAAAGATGGCTGCTGAGAGGAAGTTGAGTGGTAGAGCCCGAGTTGTTTATGTTAAAATCTGAGTGGATACCACAATCAGGCGAAGTGACAGCAGTGCTTGAAGAGCTCGTGGACAGCAGGGAAAGTATAGAAAGCTTAGGCGCATGATAGGGTGACTTCTACAGTGATTGGTTGGTTGGTTTTCTCCCCTTCCATGTCTGGCGGTTTTTTGCTTTAAAAAGTGCTTGCTGTGTGGTAATAAACTACTTCCTGCTTGACTTGACCCCTCGACCCTGCTTCTGACTGTCTCAGAGGCTAAGGGCCTTCTTCTGCTGACAGCTGAAGACCCAACAAGGAAAAGTCAATAGGACTTTTATCTCTAATCTCCAGAGAGGGAGAGAAAGACAGAGAGACAGAGAGAGAGGGGGGGGGGAAGCTGGAAGTGGAACTCTGGCTCAAGTGATAGAGCACTACCTGGCCTTGAACACAAAGCCAGCAGGCACTCACGTACACACACACTCACACACACACAAACAGAATGAAAATCATTGTGCTAAACTCTCAAGAGAATATTATTTCAGAATGGAGAAGAATGATAGAAGTCAAAAGAAAAATATAACTGAAATAATATATTCACAAGACCTAATGAATAAAACACAAATGAAAAAATAGAGATGATGAAGAAATTTAAGCCTTACAAAACCTCTAAAAAGATGGAGAAAAAGCAAAATAGCAGGCACCAAAACAATGTCCATAATTTAAAAGATGGCATTAATGTAAATGATGCAGTGAGTAAATCATAAAACTAAGATATGACAAACTATTATGTTATTCGCTTTGAAAATTGGATGAAATACACATATTCCCTATAAAGATGCTGATTACACAAACAGGAATATAGAGAGCTCATAAAAGTACTACAATCATTATAGAAATAGAATCAATAGAAACAATATTTTTGGTAAAGAAAACACCATGCATACACAGTTGTTTAGTAATTTTATAAAATAAATGATTAATGTTTTAAAGCTTTGAAAAAAGAAACAGGTACATATCTCAAATTAATTTTGAAGGCTTTTTGTATCTTTCTTTCTTTCTTATTTATTTATTTATAATGTATAGGTGTACAGAGGGGTTACAGTTACTTAAGTTGGGAACTGAGTACATTTCTTTTTGAACAGTGTCATTTCTTCCCTTGTTTTCTCTGTTTTCTCTCAGTTTTTCCCTCGGCCATCCTCTTCAATAAGTTGTATTGTTGATTTTTAAAATGTCTTGGATCATTGCCGCATTTGTTCATTCTTTGTCTTGCCATTTCTGTGCTCACCTTTACCATCCTCAAAACAGATAAGTTGGTGTACAACAAAAGATGCAGAAATAAAAAAAGCGACAAAAGATAAAAAGCCAAAGCTAAAAGCAAAAAAAAACAAAAAGCCTTTTGTTTCCATTTCAACAAACAAAGGCTACCTGCACAACCATGTTTATTGCATCATTGTTTACTCTAGCCAAGATATGGAATCAATCCCTCAGTGGATGCATGGGTAAGAAAATGCTATATATATTATACATAGTGGAATTCTACTCTTCCATCAGAAAGAATAATATTGAACTATTCCTAAGAAAATGGAAAGAAAATGATATAAAGTGTAGTAAACCAGACCCAAAGAAGCATAGGTTGCATGGGTTCCTCCATTTATAGTTATTAGAATGTGCCTATAAACCTACAAATAAACCCAATGGATGGTAAAAGACAAAAAAATTACACTTAGACTTGATAAATGAAACAGGACTCTAAGCATTCATATAGTGAGACCAAAGGAGGATATTGTCTCTTTTTAAATTACTTTTTAAAGTGATTTCATAAACTCTATAAGAAGTTATGTTGAAAAACGAACTTTACAACTTTGGGGGGGGGAGATGGGAAGGGGAAACAAAGGAGGAGGCAACAATGCTTGATAAGAAATGTACTCATTTCCTTGCCCATGTAATTGTAACCCCTCTGTACAGTATTTTCACAATACAAAACAAAAACCACTTCACAATATTGTGGGATAGTGATACTTAGCTAAAGTCACAAACACATTTTAACCTTGATAATTTTCATTATCATGGCCTACAAAGCTTGTGAAATCTACAAACTTTGACAATACAACTATTTCTTCCAAATAGGGTGATATGTACATTTTTTTCTTTTGCTTAGTGTAAGCTGTTCCCTCTTTCCCTCTCATTTCCTCCCTTCTATCGCTGCCTGCGAGTTACTTAGTTCACTTTCATCAATATCCAGTGAAGCTGATATACTCCTCTGCTGTATTTTTTCACCTGTTTCCCCTGATTCTGTGCCCTCCTCCTAGCTTTCCTCAGATGTGCACATATATATATCATATGTGAGATCAGAAACAGAGTCATCTAAAAACAATATGACAAATAAAAAAGAGGTCCTTTGTTTCTTGAGTCCTGTTTTCTTTATCATATTTCATTGTATTTTGAATTTAACATCCAGATATCAGAGAGATCATGTGCCATTTGTCTCTCTGATCTTGGCTTATTTTGCTCAACATGATTTTTCTAGTTTCATCCATTTCCCTGTGAATGCCATTATTTTGTTCTTTCTAATGGCTGCATAATATTCCATTGAATATTAGTACCACAATTTATGGATCCATTCATCTGTAGTGGGGCATCTGGGTTGTTTCCATATCTTGGCTATTGTGAACAGCGCTTGAACAGTGCATGAATATTGAGGTGGTGCATTTGTCCTTGTATCCTGGTTCCTGTTGCTCAGGATAGATGCTTAGAAGTAATATTGCTGGGTTGTATGGAAGGTCTATGTTTAGTTTTCTGAGGAACCTCCAGACTGCTTTCCAGAGGGATTGTATTAGTGTACATTCCCACCAGAAGGGAAGTAAGGTGCCTCTTTCTCTGTATCCCTGCCAGCATTTGTTATTATTTGAATTTAGGATATAGGCCATTCAGACTAGGTTAAGGTGGTATCTCAGGGCTGTCTTTATTTTCATTTACTTTACAACCAGGGAGGATGAGCATTTCCTCATGTGTTGCTTGGCCATTTTTATCTGAGAAGTCTCTCTTTAGCTCCCTTGCCCATTAAATGATTAGTTTGTTAGATTGGTGGGGGGTAGGGAGATTGGTTTCTTGAGTTCCCCATATATAATGGATATTAGACCTTTGTCTGATATGTTGTTGGTAAATATATTTTCCCAAGTTGTTGGTTGTCTTTCTAGTTTGGCAGTTAGGTCTTTAGCTGTGTAGAAACTTTTTATTTTAAGGTAGTCCCATTTGTTGAGTCTTTCTCTAATTTGTGTGGCCCAGGGACTCTGTTCAGGAAGTTCTTGCCTGTGCCTTCAAATTCTAGTGTCTATCCTACTCTGTACAGCAGTGGTTTCAGATTTTCAGGTCTGATGTTGAAGTCTTTCCATTTTGAGTTGATGTTAGTACATGGTGACAAGTTGGGATCCACTTTTAGTTCTCTATATGTGGCTGCCCAGTTTTCCCAGCACCAATAGTTGAAAAGGCTATGCTTATTTCCATTGTATGTCTTAGGCTCTTTTGTCAAATATCAGCTGACTGTAAGTATGTGGTTTTATTTCTGTGTCTTCTAATCTATTCCATTGGTCTTCAGGTCTATTTTTGTGCCAGTACCAAGCTGATTTTTTTTTTATTATGAAACTGTAGTAGAGCTTGAAATCTGGTATTGTGATACCTCTTGCATTGCATCTTTTGCCTAGCATTGCTTTGGCTATTTTAGGTTTTCTGCTGTTCTGTATGAATGTTTTTGTTGTTTTCTCTAGTTAAGTAAAGAACATCAATGGGATTTTGATGAGAATTGCGTTGAATTTGTATATCACTTTTGATAGTATGGCCATTTTCACAATATTGATTCTGCCTACCCAAGAACATGGAAGGTCTTCCCATTTCCTGGTGCCCTTCTTTGATTTATTTCTTTATGTTTTTATAATTTTCACGAAATAGGTTTTTTACTTCTTTGGTTAGGTTAATTCCTAGATTTTTTTTAGGTTATTTCGAATGGTATTGTTTACTTGATTTCCCTTTCTGCTTGTACATTGTTGGTGTACAGAAAGGTAACTAATATTTTGGGTTAATTCTGTAGCCTGCTCCTTTGCCAAAGTGGTTTATTAGTTATAGGAGTTTGGGAGTGGAGTTTTGGGGATGGTTTAGGTATAAGATAATGTAATCTGCAAATGGGGATAGTTTATTTTTTTTCCTTCCCCATGTGGATACTTTTGATGTCCTTTACTTGCCTTATTGCTTTGGCTAAATATTCCAGAACTATATTGAAGGGGAGAACAGAGAGTGGGCATCCTTGCCTTGTTCTGATTTTAGGGGAATTGGTTTTAGTTTTTCCCATTTAGTTTGATATTGGTTGTTGGTCTGTCATATGTGGCTTTTATTGTTTTAAAGACTGTGTCTTCTGTGTCTCTTTTCACCAGAGCTTTTAATGTGGATATTTTGTGAAAAGCCTTTTCTGCATCAATAGAGATAAACATGCGGTTCTTGACCTTGGCTCTGTTGATTTGATGAATTACTTGTATTGATTTATGTACATTAAAACAGCTTTGCATCTATGGGATGAAGCCTACTTGATCATAATATATGATTTTTGTGATATGCTTCTGTATTCTGTTGTTTAAAATTTTATTTAGGTGCTTTGCATCAAAATGATTGGTCTCTAGTTCTCTCTCTCTTTTTTTTTGGTGTGGCTTGGGGATGAGTGTGATATTAGCTTTAGAGCATGAGTTTGATATTGCTCCCTCTGCTTCTATTTCACAGAAGACTTTGAGGCGTATGGGTATGAGTTTCTCTTTGAAAGTCTTACAGAATTCCCTGGTTGAATCCATCTTGGCCTGGGCTTTTCCTTATTGGAAAGCGCATTGTGAATAAGAACTTTTACACTAATATTTCAACATTCAAAAATTAATAGTCTCAAACCATACCAAAGTCATTTCCAAAAGTGCAATACATCCTCAAGTAGATTTCTCTCACATATCCTTGATTATATTGGGGATAGAAAATTAATCAACATAAGGCATATAACAGTAGAGTAAAAAGAAAATAGTAAATGTAGACCCAAACTTTGGATACAGTTAATAGTAGAGAAAAACCTAAAAGATTTTTACCACCTTATGGACTTAATAAAAATTCTGAAGTAAAAGATGAAAGATTTATACAATCTGAAGAGAAACCATAGTATTACATTTATTTATTATTATTTTAGGTGACACTGAGGAATTGAACCTAGGGCTTTGTGAATAGTAGGCAAGCACTCTACCACTAAGCCATACTCCCAATCCCTCAGCATTATTTACCATAGTCAAGATATGAAATAAATCCAGGTGCCTGTCAAAGGATGAACTTATCAAGAAAATGTACATATACACAATGGAATTCTATGCTTCCATCAGAAAGAAGACATCACCCCATTCATAAGATAATGGAAAGATGGGGGGAAAATCATATTAAGTGAAGTATTCCAGATCCAAATAAACATAGCCTACATGGTTTCCCTCGTTTGCAATAACAAGCTAGCAGAGGATCACAATAGCTCAATAATTATGTAAATATGACATTATTAAATGATAATAATTGGAATGAACTCCAAGATATGGAAAGAAGAGGTGTTTTATTTTTGTTTCTGTAGTGTATTGTCTGCAGTTATTTCTTTTTTCTTTCTTTTTTTCTTTCATTTTTTAAAATTTGGTTTACTGCCTTTTGTTTTTTATTTTCCTACCTTTTATTTTGTATATAAGTTTATCTTATTTGAGGATAGGAAGGGCAATCACAAAAATGGTGAGACAAAGGACAAAGGGTGAATCTATGCAACAGTGATACTCACAAGATACTTCGTTGGAAATGAACTTTATAATTTGGGGGAGAAGGAAGATGGGAAGGGAAAGCAGGAGAAAATGGAGGAGGGCTAACAATGTTCAACAAGCATTGTATTCATTTCCTTACTTATGCAATTGTAACTCCTCCTTACAATAAAAAATACTACCATGATTTAAAACACTCAAAGATTAAGTTATAAAAGCATTCTTTTTTACTTCTATTTAACATTGTAAAAACTATACTGATGCACAAGGAAATCATAAAGGAAATTTGGGAAAATGCCTAAATAAGTAAATATTCATAGACTAAGTACTTGCAGAAAATTCAAACAATTCAAAAGATCAATTTGAAAATTTAGCAAAAGTGGTCATGGGTATGTCAGAATTAGGGTAAATGTACACTAGTTAAACGAATAAATGTACATATACTTACCAGAAGTACCATTTCTAATCTCATGAAGAACATTAAATAAATAAAACTAAATCTGATAAAGTTAGTAATTTATAAAATATTACTAACATCCAAGAAGATCTACACAAACAGAATTTTAAACATTATAATGAATTTGTAGAGTGAATATTGTAAAGATGGCAAGTATCAAATATAGAATGTTCTCATTATATATATACACTAATGTATATATACCTATCATATACACATCATATACACATAATATACATACACTATATACAATTATATATGCATTAAATACATTATATCTACATTATATATAACTATATATACTTCATATACATATATGAACATATATTTGTGTTTATATATGTATGTATATGTACAGTATTATTATACATTTATGTATGTATGTAGGGTTATATCATTATGTACATACTATATATATATATATATATATATATATATATATGAGGTAATGAACACAAATTGCTAATAATCACTTTTCTTCTATAGTGCTAGTGTTTCTTTTCTTTTCTTTTCTTTTCTTTTTTTGTTTTTTTGCCGGTTGTGGGGCCTGAACTCTGGGCCTAGGGCCTGGGCACTGTCCCTCAGCTCTTCAGCTCAAAGCTAGCATTCTACCACTTGAGCCACAGCGCCACTTCTGGCTTTTTTTTTCTGCTTATGTCGTGCTGAGGAATCGAGCCCAGGGCCTCATGAATGCAAGGCAAGTGCTCTACCACTGAGCCACCTTCCCAGCCCAGTACTAGTGCTTCATCTCAGCACCTTGCATTTTCCAGGCAGGGGCAATACCATTTAAGTGATGACTCCTATTTTACTTTTGTTATTTTTTAAATGTGACCTTACATTTATACCCTGGCCAGCTGACTCTGATTCTCCTACTTACACTTCTTGCACAGTGGTATGACAAGTCTGAATCACTGAACTCTACATTTTATTGTCTGGTGAGATTTTGCTTAGGCTAGCCAGAAACTATGAAATACCTCCCAGAATAGCTTGCTCCATGCTTGTGAGACAGGCACTTATACTGAGCCATGCCTCTAGCTTGCTTTTTTCCTCACTACTTTTGAGATAAGGTCTTACTTCATACAGCAGTGCATGGCTGGGCCAGATTCACCTATGTAAGGTGTCCTAAGTAAGGTGACACCTTACACTAGTTAGCTAGTAAGCTAACAGGTTCACATCACCGGATCCAGCTCTTTCTTGAGAAGAGATCATGTGATTTTTCTTTTTCTGTGCAGAATACCCTTGAAAAAATAGCTAGGATTAAAAGTGTGAGCCACTGATATACATGTGTGCACACACACACACAAACACACACACAAACACATCTAGCTTCACATCATTCTTAAAGAAGGAACTCTACTCTTTTGAAAGAGAACCACATCTTTCTTGGGAAATACAGATAAAATTTTTATTTTTTAAACTCTATCCATAGTTGTTTCTAAAGGATTCCAAAAATATGGCTATTATATGAGTACTTAGCACCAGAGAATACCTCACACACCTAGATATTGTTTGTTGAGCAAATAAAATGTTTGTTTCAAAATTATAAACAAAAAATGAAAGAAAACTTCCACAAATGTTAGAATATTAAAATCACAAATCACAACTATATAGCAGTAAAACAATAGCTATTAGCCGGGCACAGGTGACTAAGCCTGTAAATCATAATCAGGAGGCTAAGATCTGAGGATTGCAGTTCATAGCCACCTCAGGCAGCAAAATCCGTGAGATTCTTATCTCCAACAAATCAGCAGAAAACCACAAATGGCACTGTGGCTCAAGTTTTAGAGCACTAGCCTTGAACTGAAGAGCCCAGGTTCAGGGCCCAGGCCGAGAGTTCAGGGACAGACAGCGCCCAGGCCCAAAGTTCAAACCCTAGGACTGGCAAACACACACACACACACACACACACACACACACACACACACACACACACACACACACACACACATATACACTAAATATTACAAAGATATAGTCACTTACATTGAAAAGACTTATGGAAGGCAATACAGATAAATGGAAGATTTAATTTTCAGAAATGTTGTGTTGGATAAAGGACAATTTTCATCTGTTTAGATAGATAGATAGATAGATAGATAGATAGATAGATAGATAGATAGATAGATAGATAGATATTCCTATTTGGGACTTCATTCTTTCCCCTTTCATGATGGTTAGGATCAGATTTTAAATTCCATGAGGAACTCTGTTGGAGTTTTGATTGATTTAGCATATTTGAATAGAATTAAGAGTGCTCTACCATCTAACTCTCTACATTGAAAATAATATTTTTCTATGTATATTTTTAACATGCTTCAAATATTTTTGTTAAGTTTTCTTATGTATGCTTTATATCTAACTTATTAAGTTTGTTACTTGATAGTTCTAGAAATTGTTGGTTTTGTGAATGATATATTAAAATGTGTTTTATTTGATAATACTTTTGAATAGAAATACTCTGAATTTCACATAAAGCTCAAATGAGTTTATGTATATGGATAATAATATCAGAAATTAAATTTTCATTATTAATTTTAAATTTCTGCTTTTTTGTCTCCACATCAAATAATGAGTCAAAAATTTATTTTCTTGGACTAAAAAAGTCAAACTTTTAAAGAACATAGCTAATATAATTCCTTCAGAGTATAGAAAACAAGAGAAAATTTTTGAATTGTATAAATTTAAACTTTTGAAAGAAAGAATTTTGACAAGTTCAGAATAGAATGTGTAAAAATATGGTCTAATAGCACTTTCTTGGTGGAACTAATAATTCTAAATAAATTAAAACCAAAGAATGTCCATCAGTAGATGAAAGAAATAATAAAATTTTAACCAAGTTGGTTTTAACTAGGCAACTAATTTTGGTTTTAATTAGCCAATAAATTATTGCAAACCTTAATTACTGCAATTATTTTAAGTATGATCTTTAACAGATTTTATAATGATCCCTCTGGTTAGTAATACAATTGGCATAATTCACACCTATTAATTTTAAGACACCTCAGGCCAAAAGTAAACAGGTATCAATAAATAACTTAGTTTTAATTTTTTAACCTTTATCAACCAAATCATTTTATTTTATTTTGTTTTGTATATGTGAAAGATTATTATTTTTTATTGTGAAAATACTGTACAGAGGGGTCACAATTACATAGGCAAGATAATGAGTACATTTCTTATCAAGCATTGTAGCCTCCTCCTTTGTTTCCCCTTCCCATCACTTCCCATACTCTCCCCGCCCCCCCATCCTCCTCCCCCGCTCCCCCCACCAAAGTTGTAAAGTTCATTTTTCGACATAACGACTTGTACATCTCATTGTTGCAATGGGTCCACCTGTATCCCTATTCAAACGATTTTTTTCCCCTTCCCCTCCACAAATTATACCGACATCAAAGATATGGAACCAACCCAGATGCCCCTCAGTAGATGAATGGATCAAGAAGATGTGGTATATATACACAATGGAATTCTATGCCTCCATCAGAAAGAATGACATTGCCCATTTGTTAGGAAATGGAAAGGCTTGGAAAAAATTATATTAAGTGAAGTAAGTTTTAATTTTTATACTGCAAAAATTTTTGGTATTTTCTCTAATAATCACTGTATATCATCACTTCTAGTAAGATAATAAGATAGTAGATAGTAAGAAAGAACAAATGAACATAAGGTACAAGGATCAAAAGATGAAAATTCTTTTAATCCTCCTCCATGTCACCCAACACCAGTCAGAATTCTGTTATCTAACCTTTCAACTCCTTCTACACTCATTTATTGATATGCATCACCATTCCCAATGTGTTTTCTCCCTGGCTTCAATGACTAATAAAACACCTTATTCAACTAAAGGCATGTTCATGGTGATGTTTTAGTTGAAAAACAAAATTGATCAATATGATCAATGAGATTTGCAGAGTGGTACCTGTAGATAAAATCAGTCTTTGTTACCTGAATCATTATAAGAAGTTTTGTAGACATTGTAAATGGCAACCAACATAAGTAAGAAGCAGCTAAAATTATGCTATGTAATTAGACTATCTAGTATATGAAGAATTTAATTGGATGTAAACAATAAAGTCTGAAAGGAATTTTAGGTGTTGTAACAAAGGAATAGCAATTATGTAAATAAATAAATTGAATGTATTTCTTTAGTTGTCTGAGGCAGATGTTTTTATGATTGTTCAGAAATTGGAGAATATTAGGATAAGAGAAAGGAGACTGATGTTATGCAATCTATTATTTAATTGTGTTTTAATCTTGGTAAGTTTCTGTTTCCAACATAATGAAATGAAATATGATGGATGTTAAAATCAATTGTTATAGAAACACAGTACTTCTTGTGGAATCAATTCAAAAGTGAGAACAGGATTTTAAATGTGGAGAAAATTGATCATATTGTTTTTGGTTTTTCTAAAATTCTCCCCTCCTAGTTCATGTTATAATTCTATTTTAGGGATAATACTTTCAACTTAATGAAAGAGATGTTCTCTAGTTTTCTCAGAAGTTGATAGCTTTATAATTTGGGGCCGGACTAAGGCAGATTTTTGTCTTTGAGTTTTATCAACTTTTTACATACCTCAAGCAATGTACAATCTTCACATAGAAGTTATATTGCATCTTAGGAAAGAACTGTGTTTCTGAACATATTTAGAAACAAAATACAATGAAAGAAAGGCAGAAAGACTGATAGAAGTATGGTCTCTTTGAACTAATGCTGCCTTTTAAGTTTTCTGTGTTTGGGCAACTTTATGATCTATGTTTCATAAATGTATCACCTAATATCAAAAGTAGTAGATAGCAGAGACCAAATGCCATATTTGATATTTCATTTATCTGGATGAGATTTAGAAAAACAAAACATTTGGTATCAATAATGATAAAATACATATGTACATGGATTAATTGCTTGCATATTGCTTACAAAGAGTGTTTGTAGCACATGCCAAATTTAAAAGACATATTTTAAAATGTGAATAAAGAAATATCCACATGTATAAGAGAAAAATATGCAAGATCAACTTGTATGAGAGTGGTTTTCTTTTCAACTGACTGAATGAAGTACAAAGGTTATATTAGTGGCCAAATTAACCAAGGAAATCATTTTCCACATATTTTGATGCCATATTTCATCTACATCCATGTTTTTCCTTATATAATTTATGTGTCCTTTATCACATTTTTGAGGTCAAAATATGAATTTCCAAATATATAGTAGTTATAAATTGATTGGGAAAATTGAGCTCTTTAATTCCGCTTAATGGTATTGTAAGAAACTCAAACCAAACTTATAGAATGTATTAATATTTTGTTGCTTTTTTCCAGATATATAAGCAAATTACTTTAAGTAGCTTTGAGGAATTATTAATTCCTTTTCTACATTCTTTTATATTCTCCTGATGATATGTGATCAAGGTTACAAAAAAATTAATGCCATCTGGAATAGTAATCCCAGTAAGTAAAATTCATTATAGATATACAAGTACTCCCATTCAATTGTACTTCTCTGGTAGCACTGTCCTTATTGAATTGAATTGGGTTAATCTTGTATTTTTCAATTTCTCCCACATTCAACCAGCAGACTATCACACTGTATTTTTTAATGTAAATAAGTTTCAAGGTAAGGACAATATGAATAAAAAAACATAGGTATGATTTTTTTGCAGGGTGAGGTTTTACACAAATATATAACATCAAGAGTATTGTATGAGTTATTCGTTGCTGTGAAAAAACACTGATCTAATTAACTTAAGAAAGGGAAGACTTATTTTGTCAGTCCATTGTAGTAGGAAGAGTAGTGCAGTTCACATCAAGGCATCCATATAGGAAGCAGCAGCAGAGAGATAAAGAGAAGATAGAGAGAGGCAGGGAGAGAGAATGAGAGGAGTAGGGAGAAGAAGAGAAAAATAGAAGTTGAGAGAGAAATAGAGGGAGACAGACAGAAAGTGACAGATTCCTATGAAGACATAAATGAGTTCCATTACAATAGTGATACTTAAGTGTTTTAAATGTGGAACAGTCAGAAAGTATGTACATTAAAAATGAGACAGAGAGAGAGAGTGAAGAAAGAAAGAGCAAGAAAAGAATCATGTTATCTTTGGGCTCTTTGAATTTACCCCTTTTATTCTATTGATCCCTCTTTTAAGAAATAATGATACCATATTCAAAAGACTTCCCTCCTTAGTTAATTGCCTCTGTAAGTAACTTCATAGATACTCCCAGATGTTTACTAATCTCCTAGGTCTTTCTAAATTCAATCAAGTTGACAATCACAATCATCAAACGAACACTGATATTCTGTATACTTCAATCATGTAAAGTACTGATTGTAAGGTAGTTACAAAATCAATATATCACACAACACACTTGATTTCTACTCATTTGATAGTGTTTTTATTATACATAAAACTTGGTTGTTAACAATTTTGTTGAAATATAATTCATATGTATGAAACTTGCCCATTTCAAACATATAGTAACTGTCATATAAAATTTTATTTTGAGCTAACATGTATTTTTAATATGAGGTTACAGTGTGGTATTTCCATTCATGAAGAGTATACTTTGATCAAATTTACTCCCTCTGCTGTTCCCTATTCTTTCTTTATCACACAGCATTTTGTGAGATTCAATATGATACATATACATATATATATACATACCTACACATGTGTATGCATATATATATATAATATATACAAATAGGTATGATATCCTTTGATCTTGTTTACCTTTAATACTTTCCACCTTTCAGTATCCTTAACCATAAAGAAAACACAGCCACTGATTTTAAGAAATCTACTTTGGGTAACAATCACCACATATAATAATTTTTAAATGTAGAAACCATTTTATGAATAACTCTCCTTTTTCTTTAGTTCTATGCATGTGTGTATATACACATGTATAGTCGACACCACGAAATTGTAGGTGATACAAACAATACAGCAAAATTTCCTAATCTTATTAAATAACAAGACTACAAACTTCATTTATGAAACAAAAGTTGGAGATCAAAAGCTTGGATCTCAGATAATAGCTTAGATTTTTAAAAACCAAAAGAGAAATCTGTAATCTCAAAATTTTGAAGAATTTTTCCTCCAGAAAACCTTACATTGCAATGGTCTTAGTATGTATAAATTTCCCATTTATTGCACTTGCATTTTATTTTCTTACCTTTCAATTTCTTGTAATCTATCGTGTAACCCTCCAATCATCACAGCTATTACATTCAATCTCTCCTTCTCACATCCCTCTTATAGTTTGCAGATGATAAATATTTGGAGTCAATTTGTTTTCAAAGGGGAAGATGTTACCAAACAGTGGGATCTCAGTATTGTTAACCAACCACTGGTAAGAAACTCAGAGATTAAGTGACAAATAAATGGCATATCATTTCTCTCTTCATAATGGCAATGACAATAATATCTGTGACATTTTCTTCATTCTATGCAAAGAACTGAGACCTGACACAGAGATGTTTAGATAAACATGTCTAGACAAACTCGCTTGCACTTAAATATATCACCACATATCACATTCTGTCATGATCTATACAGCTGTCTAGCTGTTTTGATATTAAGACCTTTCAAAGGTAAGAACTGACATATATATATTTAATATGATGAGCTTTTACTGATCAAGATGAGTATATGTCATTTTTCATTCTACTAATAATGCATCCATGTTCTGAGAATCTGAGTAGTAATATTTATTTCATTTATGAGATCATTACATTTAAATTTTTGCCTAATATGTTGTGATTTCACCTTAGTGGATATGATGTATTTTCCAATTTCTGGTTTTTTTCCTTCTATGATGATGCTCATTCCTATTGTTTTGACATAGTCTACTGGATTTCTCTGTCACTGAATGTCACCAATGTTCCTTCTACATTTATTTCATGGAGATGAATTAACATTGTTGCTACTGAGCTATTAACGATAGTGTGTAGAGCAATGCTTTTGCATTAAATCATAATGCATTTAACTCACAATGCTTATAGACAGTGTTAGCATTGTAGTAAATTTGTAACTGCAGGAGTGGAACTTCCATCTTTGTTTAGCAAAACCAACAGTTGTTGATTCATTTTATTATGTCAATAAAAAAGACTCACTTCATAAATCAATAAAAAGGCAAATGCATAAAAATGCTTCCAAATACAGGCTTCACTTCACAGTTTTAAATAACTTGATTTCTAAATCAGTACCTCTGTCTGAGAGGAACCACTACTTCATTCTGCAAATAAACCTAATGAGAGGAAATTTATTGTAATTAAAGCTTTCTGAGTATTATTGTGAATGGTGATTTGACATCTTAAAAAACAGCATGGTGGAAAGAGACTGCTTAACCTCTAGGGCAGCTTATTTTTAGAAATGCCAAAAGGATAGCCAAGCACTGGTAACCCATGTGTATAATCTTAGCTACTCAGGAGACCAAGATCAGAGGATTATGGATTTAAGCCAGACCAGGCAAAAACAATCTGCAAATTTCATTGCTGAGAAATAACCAGCAAAAACTGGGTCAGAGGCATAATGCAAGGTACAGGGTATCAGCTCTGAGCAGGTAAGAAAAGCAAGAATGCTAAGTCCTGAGTTCAAGCGATGTTTAAAGAAATAGCAAACGGCCATCCTGGACATAATATTACTATTAAGATTAAATATTGTGAGCTCACAATATTTCTACCTGTCTCCTAAATCCCAGGAAACAAGATGTGTCTGCCTTAAATAATTTGACCAAGGAAATCTATGAATGAATGAATGAATGAAGCAGTGGCCTAACCCTTTTCCTCACTCCTGTCTCCTTATGACTCCTGGTGCCTTCTTCACTTGACCATGCAGGGAATCTTGTGTCTAGAACACAACTGAAACAAACTATGCTTCTTCACACCTCTCCTGTCTTTCATTTTTTACTGAACCTGAATGACAACATTACAAAGAAAAGATGGGAAGGGATGGGAAGGGGAAACAAAGGAGGAAGCAACAATGCTTGATAAGAAATGTACTCATTACCTTGCCCATGTAATTGTAATCCCTCTGTATGGTATTTTCACAATAATAAAAAAGAAATGCAAGCTATACATTAAATAAACTCATGCAAAAATATTTCTGAAATAAGGCATGTATTAAATCTATAGGATACACTCAAACACAAAGAAGAGGGTGAGTGATACAGTGACAGCTAATCATTCCAGTATTAGAGAGGGTGAAGTATGAGAATTATGAATTTGAGTCTAAGTGGACTGCTTAGTAAGATTTATGTTGGAAAACAAACAAACATTAACAACAATAAAAGATGACAAAAGCATCCTTTTAATACAGGGTGGGGGTGTGTGGCTCAAGTGATAGAGTGATTGCCAAGAAAGTGCCAGTCCTTGAGTTCAAATCCAAACACCAATTTAAATAAATAAATTACACAATTTACTTTGTAGATAAAGGAAAGCTTAAATGGGCTGCAAGTAAACCAATACAATGGAACTGAACACCATTTGTCATCAGAGAAGTGCAATTTAAACCTAATTTGGTGCACCTATTAGAATGCTAAAATAAAAAGATACTGAAGATTCCAAATTATAGTATGGATTGAGGGTGCCGAGCAAAGGGACCTACCCTGTGGTGTTTGGGGACTGCAGTATAGTAGCATTTTGCCAACAGTTTGGTAGTGTCTTGGAGAGCTAACTACGCACTAAACAAATGGCACAACAATTTCACATTGAATCATTAATCCAAGAGAAGTGACAGCAGTCTACACACAAAGACCAAATGCATGCACACAAATAATTGTGACAATTTAAAATTGCTCCAAACTGGAAAAAAAACAAGTGTTCATCAACATGAAAATACATATATAAATCATGTATTATAGAATATTTGGCACTTAAAAAAATTTACCACTCACATAAAATGATCCAAATAGGTTACTAATGCATCTTGTTAAATTAAAGAGCCATATTAACAGGGCAATGTTTTATGATGGCATCTATATGACATTTTGGAAAAGGATAAAAATCAGTGCAAATTAATATTTGTTTATAGCATATTTTCACTATCTTATTTGTCTGAGAAAACACATTAAACTTCAGAATGAAATTAAAATTTTAGAGCATAATAATGCTTTAGAAAAAAAGGTGATTGCGTTTATTGTGTAAACTATATCCCAAAATATGTTTTGAAATACATTAAACAACAATATCCTCTTTAAAAATCAGAAAGGTGTTTACATTCAAGTTGAGGTATAGTTGAGTCAGATTTCTTCTTTATTAGTCTACTATCAAAAAAACACTTTCTATTTTTTTACCCTAAAATTTAACGGAATTATTATTTTAAAACTGGGGTCAGTGCTATTGTTTCATATTTGTAATCTCATCTACTCTGGGGAGGAAATTAGGAGCACTGATTCCAGGTTATCCATACTTTTAAAAAAGAGAGAAAAAAAAAGAGAGAGGGAGGAAGATAACCTCAACAAGAAAATTTGTGTGTGGTAGCATGTATGGCATGAATCTGTCATTTTAGCTAAATTGATGCACACTGACTTGAGCAAAAAGGTGAGAACCTATCTCAAAAATAACCAGAATAAATGAACTGGAAGAATGTCTCAATCAGTTCAGCAGCATCTGCCCAGAGAAGGAGAAATATTAAATTCAAATACCAGCACTGCCAAGAGAAAATAAATGGATATATCTTTATTCTAAAATCAAATTAAATTTGAAATTATGTTCTAATTTTGCATTTAACTTCAGTATTTTGTCTCTTTATACATTAGAACTTACATCAGACCAGGTAAATAATAATGAACTATTTATTAAAAGAGACACAAATGGTTGGGGTAAGAATTCTGTTTCTATCCACACAAAATTCATATCCAAACTGAGGTACTTCAATTAGAAACAACACATCTAGAGCTTTGCTTTGTTAGAGCCAAAATTCTATAGAGAATATTTTGATTACCAATGCAAATGAGAAAGTAGGAAGAAAAAATAAGGAATTTGAGAGTGTTATTTCAGACTATTAGGACTTCTTAATGCTAAGAATCTAGGGAAATGGAAAGAGAAGGAGAATAAAGCTTTTTCTGTGATTCCGCTTCACCTATGATTCCACATTCTACTATCTTGAAATAACCTCCACCCCTTTAGTCAGGGAACTTATTAAGCATACATAGAAATAAAGGTTGTATTTTTCAGAGAATGGGGTTGGGGAAATAGAACAGCAAGTTGGATTGGTCTCACTAAAATGTGGAGGCATTGCTTCTATTCTAGACCAGTGACATGTATCTATCCATGAAACAGCTTAGGGCCAAGATGGCATCTGGATAGCCTTCCCTGAAAGATAATCACACACATTAATGTAGGAACAGCAAAATAAAATCTGATCGCAATGGTTAAATTTAGTTCATAAAATAATACATACATCAACTCCTAAAATTAGTAACTCAGTAACTGCCTAGTTTCCAAGGCCAATCAGAATGGAATGCTGATTTCTAAATTCCTTCATATCCCTCTCTCAGACCTAGAGTATATAATCTACAGCACGTAGATCAGCCTCCTTGTTTACCTTGCAACAGTTGTCCTAGTAACCGCCTGTCTAATTTCCACTCTAGTAACACACTTTTTCCTCTACAATTTCCCTCATTTTGGTGGCTGATTTGAGTTCAAATATCCTTACATTAATATAACTTTCACTATGTCCTTACTTCTCTTAATACATTTATAATTCAGATGATGTCAGTTACCACAAAATTATATTATATCGATTCATAATAAAAGCATTTTGAGGGTAATTTTTGTTCTTTTCAAATGAATTGTACAGCAGACCTTTTGTAAGTGACTCTTGGTCAAAATGGCAACTATTAATAGGTAAAAGTATATAAATTATGAGAGGTGGCATATCTTTCAAATAATTTCTTTTAATAGTTTGTAAACTAATAATAAGAAATCATTATAACTTACTGAGACAAAAGTGTTAATAAATAATAACATGTAGAATTAAATAGAAGTGCATGTATTCTGACATGAAATGATTATCACCTTGACAACAAAAATTTTTAAAACCTTTAATTTCTGTCATTCAGCATTTTATCTAGGAGAGTATTTGTGTATGTTGCTTGTAAAATAGTTCTTTTGAAAACTTATTTTCAATTGCTATGCAATTTTTCATTCATTGAATTTAATCTACTATTCAATCCATTAGGGATAAGTATTTTATTAACTTTCAGTTTTATATTATTATAAGTAATCCTGCTGCAAGAAGTCTTATAGCAGACACATGAATTCATTCATCTCATATATTTACTTAAAATTACCACCATAGATTACACATATGATCAGCTATAGAAGCATTTTAGGAACTGCCAACTTTTCAGTTGGGTTAGTTTAAACTCTTGCCAAAATCAGATGGCAATGATAAATATTGATATGCTTATAATACACATGGCATCCTTAGTGCTTTCAATTAGTCTTTCTGATGAGGTCAGGAGGGTCACCTTGATTACTTTGTATTTCATTTGTAACTAAATTTGAATTATATTCACAGGCATACTGGCTAATATATTTACTTCAACTATGTAATTTTATTTTAGTTATTTGATGGTCAGAAATGTTCTTTTTATGGTTGGCATCTCTTGTATTTTGTTCAGAACAATTTTAGTGACTTGTTTCTGTTAGTGTATTTTTTGTTAATGCATTTTGTTACTTTAGGTTTTCTTCTACTAATTCTTTGCTTTACCTTTTGCAAGTAGGCCTGACATATTTTTGTACATGTTTTAAAGACTACATCTTAACAGTATCTATTTAAATTCACACTACAACCATTCTTTGGTAAGTCCTACTTTTTTTCTCCAATAAATTGAAATGTTGCTTTATGGTCATTAACAAAGTCACTGTATATGCTTAGGTCAATGATTCTAATATGATCTAAGTTTTTTGTTTGTTTTTTCCTAAACATGTCAAAGTCATTGTCCTAGATAAATAACCCTGTATACATGAGATATCTAATGTTGTAACTATACACTACTCGTATTCCTAACTTTCTTTAATCATTTTGGTTTCTCGGTTTATTAATTAATTTAAAAACAAGGTTTGGTCCTCCTGGCTGTTTTCAAAGTACTATCTCCCTTGGGGTATTTTGTGATTATTATAGCTATTTTCCTTTTTTACTTAATTTTATCTAAAATTATTGTGATTTTTCCTTCTTTTTCTTGCTTTCTATTGTTTCTATAAAAACTTGGTGATTTAAAATCAATTATATTTTCTCATAGTATGTGAAACAGAAGTCGGAGTAAGACTGAATATTTATACTGTCCTAGGTCCACAAGTAAAACTTGAGATAGGAGCTCACCTGGAAAATAATCTGCCACTAAGGTCATTAGTGTATTAGTAGAATTGTTTTTTTGTGTGTGTGACTGTAAGATGGATTTTTGCCCATCTCCTGGTTGTCTATGAATGGAGCTTCTCTCCAGCTAATAATATACTGCTGCAATTTTGTCCATTTATCTTCAAGTGGAAGAGCAAATCAAATCTGTCTGAAACTGTAGGAAAACCATCAGTGTTGCTTGGGCCATAGCTGGAAGTTAAAATTGATTGGACAAGCAAGGTTAATGAAGAACATTTTGATTTGATAGAAATTTCTCTGTCTTAGTTTTGCTAGGACTTAAAAACAGTATATAGAGCTGGGAATGTGGCTTAGTAGTAGAGTGCTTGCCTTGTGTGCATGAAGCCCTGGGTTTGATTTCATGGTACCTATAAATAAAAAAATAAATAAAAATTTAAAAAAGTATACAGATTCAGGCTTGGTGGTACATGCCTGTACTCATAGCTGTGTGTGAGGAGATGAAAGAGCCATGCCTCAAGAGCAGCCTTGGTAAACCTGTGACCTTATCTAAGAAACAGCGTGTAGTTGCTCATACCTATAACCCTAGGTGGACAAGTGGTGAAGATAGATGGGTCAAGTCTCACGTAGGGCAAAGTAAAATTATAAGGACCTATATGAGAAACTAAACAAAAACAAATAAAGGGGTGTAGGTAGTCAAACGGTAGTGCCTTGTACAAGACCTTGAGTAACAATCCTAGCATGCTTCTCCCAAAGGAAAGTAGATATTTAATGAAACTGATTAATTGTGCTTTTAAAACTGGTTCAGTCTATAACATGCAAATCAACTTTACCAGAATAAAGCATTGTGAAGATAAGCAATGTTAATTTTGGTAAAGTATTTCAAGAAACGTATCTGAATGTACTAGAAAACAAAGGTAGATGAATAATATTTTCTAACTTTGTTATGTCCAGATGTAAGTTGGATATTTTAGTAAGAAATGCTGCAAGCAGAACAGAGCTTTTATGTACTTTAAAATAGGGTTTTTCACAGAAAAAGAAAAATTATATTTGAGGCCTTAACCTGAGTCCCAGTAGAGAACAAAGGAATATGACAGCCATCCTAGAAGTTTGGAATTCTAAGAATAACAAATGCACATACGTATGTTTGTGCTATGCTTTAAAAAAATCTCTTTTGTTATTGTAGAGGTGATGTACAGAGGGGTTGCAGTTATGTAAGTCAGATTTTTATTTTTTAACAATATCGCTTTTTCCCTTGTTCTCTCCCAGTTTTTCCTTCCTGTCCTTTCCCACAAGTCATATAGCTCATTTGCATATGTAATAATATAGTTATCCATGACATAGATATTCTCAGATCTATAATCGTATAAAATTTTAAAAATTAAAAATGGACTCAGAGGTGGTCAATGTAGACTCTTCTTATTTATTCTACATTAAGCCACTCATTGTGTGCTAACTGCTAAAACCAACAGCGGAGTTCAAACAAATATTAAAACTTTGTTTTATGATGTAATTATCTCGGTAGAATTATATTGATTTAATGATTTAATAATGGAGCATTATTAAAATGAAGCATCATTTTCAATCTTCAATTTAAATTTCTAAAATTGAGGTAACAAAAACATGACATATATCATTTTAATCACTGTGAATGTACAGTCAAGTGCATTGACTTTCATGGTTGTGCAGTCACCACTACTATCCTTCCATCTCCAGAACTTTTAATCTTTCAAAATTTCAATGTATATCCATTAAGCAATAATGTGGCATTCTTACCCAGCCTCCAGATTCCACCATTCAAATGTATACCTTTGCCATCTTGTTTATTCAATGCCATACATGAAGGTGGAACCATATAGGGTCTGTTCTTTTAAAACTAGTTTCATGGGACAAAATACCTTGATGACACTGTAAGAATTTCCTTTCTTTTTGAAACTGGACATTTTTCCATTGTATGTATTCATGCTTTGCATTTAATCTGTTCATTAACTGGTGTTCATGGGGACTATTCTACAGTGTGTTGTATGACCACTGTGAACAATGCAGCTATGGCCATGACTGTACAAATCTCCAGCCAATTTCTACTTTCAGTTCTTTTAAATATTCTGCAAATACCCAGAAGAATTGTTTATTCTTGGGACTTTTACATTTAATTATTTGAGGAAAAACCACAAGCTTTTCAGGAGTTGTACTAAAATTCTTATAGCAGTGTAAAAGAGATCAAATTTCTCTATATCTTTTGTCAATTCTTACTGTTTTCTACCTATTCTATTAATACTTTTCAATCTTTTGAGAATAAAGTATTGTTTTATGGTGGGTTTGATTTTAATTTTCTAGATGATCAGTGGTATTGAGAAAATATAAACATATTTATTACTCATTTATATGTCTTTTTTAGAGCTGTCTATTAAAGTCCTTTCACCATTTTTATTAGGTTTGTTGTTGATTATTTCAATATATCCCATATATTCTGAATATTAAGCACTATTCACATATATTTTCTTTTTTAAGACTAGAAATAGTTTAATTATACATTTTAAATTTTTTGTTATTACAAAGGTGATATATAGAGGGGTTATAGTTATGTGTCAGGTAAAGAATACGTTTGTTTTGGACAATGTCACCCCTTCCCTCATTCTGAGTTTTTCTCTTATCACCCTCTACAAGTTCATATTCAGCATAATGTTTAGTGAGTGCAACTGCTGTATTTGTTCAACCTTTTCCCCTCCATTTCAGTGCTTCCTGTACCCTCCAAAAGACAGATAAACAAACATACGAGACAGAAAAGAAAAGAACAACAGCAAAGAGAAACCTCTTGCATTTTGTGGGAGTCTTTCAATGTGCTTCTGTTATTTTAATGTGTATTTTTATAATTTTGATGAAGCTATTTTTTATTTTTAGAATCACTTGTATTTTTTCTGTCACATCTTAGAAATCTTAAACAGTTTAATAGTACTGAAAATATTGCTAAACTATTTTCATTTCATTTGGCATCAATGTAAAGCCTAGAAGGTAAATATTTTCAGTCCTTATCCTGACAACCAAGGACTAGAAAACAGTGTTATCTGATATCCTAAATTATGTACAAGAATTAAAGCATTAGTAACTAATGCCTTGGAATTCATTCATAATCTTTGTGCTTGTATTGATATCCCTGAAATGTCTACTTTTGCATAAGTCACCTTTATCATGCATATATGATACTTATTAATGGCAATCAAGTTCCAAAAATATATTTGAAAAATTATCAGAATTGTTAATCAATTCCACAATGTGTTATTGCCTACTTAAGGAGAATGGCTATTATCAAAATGACCAAAGATAACAAGAATTGGTGAGGATGGAGAGGAAAAGAACTTCTGTACTCTATTTTTGTGAATTCAAATTTCTACAGTTATTATAGAAAATACACCAGATATTCAACTAACTCTAAAAATAAAATCACTAAATGATCCATTAATTTTATTCTGGTACATATCCAAAAAGATAAAAACAACATGCTAAAGAGACATCTGCACGACCATGATTATTGTTTCACTGTTCACAGTAGAGAAGAAATATATAGATATTTTATAAGTAGATAGATATGAAATAATAGACAAAAACCTAAATGTTCAAAAATGTGGTGTATATATAATGTTTTTGTATAATATATGATATTTTATGATAATATAATATGATAAATATTTAATTATCATTATATAATTATAATTATGCTTATATTATGCAAATATTATATTGTTTATATACAATATTATTCACTTTAATATAATTATAAATATGTAATTACAGTCATATAATTGTAAGTATACTTGTATAATGTATACATATCATATTGTTTATATAATATATTATACATGTATAAATGAACATTGGAATACTCTTCAATCAGAGGAAAAAAATAAAATCTCATCACTTAGAATTTCATGAATGGAATGGAGAAAGTTAAGTGAAATAAGCCACGCACAGAAAGACAATTACTCTGTGATCTCACACATGTGTATGAAAAATGATTGAGCTCAGCAGCTGAGACTAGAACTGTGGTTGTCAGAGTTTCAGGACAGATGAGGAAGGTACTCAGCTATGCTGAGAGGTTGATCAACAGCACTACGTTATTCTTAGAAAGGAATAAAAAATTCTGTCCTATTGTACATTAGAGTGACTTGCATTACGCTAATGACCCATTCTTTTTAAGACCTATGAAAAAATATTTTAAACTTTTTCACCACAAGGAAATAATATTTGAGGAGACATATATGTTTAGCCTGGTTTAAACATTACATATTTATGCAAATATGAAAACCTCACATGTTCTTTCACTAATATATGCATTTTTGTGTTTTATGCACTAGTTAAAATAAAATATTTATATCTTCAAATTTTAAAATAAAATGAGATATAGTATGTGTAATTTACAAATGATCACTGAGTAGACATTGTCATTCTCCTCTGGGTGTTTTTCTTTCAACTGATGACTCAATGTATCTTGTTATCATCCATCTGTTAAATTAACTTTACTTATAATTAATGCCATTTCAAATGAAAACCACCCACATTTAAGTAGAACAATATATTAAAAAACCAAAAGTTTTGTTTTTTATATATTGGAAACTCTTCAAATTAAAATGAAGCAATTGAGAGAGCACCATTCCCTGATAGTCAGTTATGTAAACATTAAAAAAAAAAACAGAAAGTATTGAGTCATCATTATCTACAACATGTTGGAAACTATTGGGGTCCCCTAGTTCTGCTACTCCATGTTAGTGCCCGCTTGCACAACATGCATTGCTTTGGCAATCCAAACAGCCCTCTTGGTTTATGTCAGGAAGAGAAATCCTAAGACAGGCTGCACAGATTTCTCTGAAAGGAAATCCTCTGCTTCTTAGTTTCTAATTTCCTGGATTTAATTAAAGGAAATGTATATTAAAAACAACAACAACAACAGTGTGATTTGTTACTAAACATGGATTCTTTTCTACCAAGCACTCTGCCTTCAAGAAAATAAAGGCTATGTCAATGAAAACAAATCATCAATATGAATGTAGTATTAATTCATCTTTCATTACATATTCATTAGGTAAGAGGTATTATACTAAGCAACTTTTCCTCTCCCAATTCTAAACAATGATTAAAAATGAAAGATATAATTATAATCAGACTTACATTTAAGAATCAAATCTGATTTTCTTAGTCTGTCACAAAAAATATAGTACCAAATGTTAGAGACAACTTTGTGATTAAAAATCATTCCTTAAACTGGGCAATGGTGACTCATTCTTGTAAATCTAGCTACTTAGGAGACTGAAATTTGTGGACCCTGTTTCAAAGTCAGCCTAGGGAGGAAAGTCTCTGAGACTCTTATCTCCAAGTAACCACCAAAAGGCCAGAAGTGGAGCTGTGTCTCAAATGGTAGAGAGCTAGCCTTCAGCAAAATTGCTCAGGGAAATCCACAGAACTTGAGGTCAGGCCCCAAAACTGCCACTTAAAAAAAAACAAAACAAAAAACCTAAAATAAAATAAATCATTTTTAACACTACATTTCAAAACTTCAAGGATCTTAGCTTGAAACAAAATCCTAAAGAGTTGTTTTAGTGTCTCAAATTATTTCTCCCAGAATTATTAATTTTTTTGTCTCATTTTTAATTCATTAACATTTACTCTCTTTTACATAATATGAGCTAGCTTATTTTACCTCTCTTAGTCTTCTTATCATCTCAATATTTAATAGTTAACAGTCTTACATTATTATTTCTTAAAATTAATTTAAACATGTAATCAGTTTTATTTATTTTCTTCAGCATTTTTAAAGATATTCATTGTTTCTATTGTTAAATAGGCATAATAATTATGCTTATAATATCCTTCTGTTTTATTTTTACATCTCAAATCAGTATTAGTTTCCATTTTACATTGTTGACGTAATTAGTATTATATACTTGATTTTAACTAAAGTTTGTCTACACTCTGCTCTAAAATTTTAGGATAACTTTTTTATTTTATTTTATTTTATTTTTTATTGTGAAAATACTATACAGAGGCGTTAAAATTACATGGGCAAGCATTGTTGCCTCCTCTTTGTTTCCCCTTTTCATCACTTCCCATACACCCCCCCAACCCGATCCTCCCCCCCCCAAAGTTGTAAAGTTCGCTTTTCGACATAACGACTTGTACATCTCATTGTTGCAATGGGTCTACCTGTATCCCTAGTTAAACCATTTGTTTTTTCCCTTCCCCTCCACAAATTATACCAACATCAAAACCAGTGAAAGCAGGGGTTATACCGTGGGGGAGGGACATACAACATTTTAAGTATATAATAACTAGAGTTCATTAATAGTGCTAAGACTGAATTTGGGTCATCCTAATATTACTTTCCCTGAGGATTTTTATTATGCATGGCTAGATCATTAATTCCCTGCCTTTCTCAACAATTCTGTATGCCTTATGGTTAGAATCTAGGCCTTTCCAGAGTTTCAACAAAGGGTTACACTCCCTCACCTCTTCAGCTTCATGCAGTGGCTGCCATTTTACATCACCTAAAAGTTTTACAGGTGTTATCCTAGAACAACTACTCCCTTCTATTTGTCCTTACACACTTATTACTTCTTTGTAGATATGCTTTCATTTAAGGATAAGTTTTGGCTAGGACAAAAGAAGTAACTGAAAATCATAACTGCTCATCTTGCTCTGTGGTCCAAGCTTTCATTCTGTAAATGAAGAAAGTGTGATGGAGTTGATACATCATGTCTGGATGTCCGTGAATCTTTTCCTAGGCCTTTCTTCCAGGAAAAGTCAATGAGACTGGATCAAATCAACCTTGTAGGTATGGTGGACATGTGTAAGACCTGTATCAAAATTAGTCCCTCATGGACTCTAAATCATTAATCACACATAATTCCTTCTACTTATTTTTTCATATCTGCCTACCCTGGTCCACTTCAACCTAGATAGGAGGCTTATTTCTAATGATTATCTTTCTAACTAGGAGTAATATAAAGAGTATTGGGCTTGATAAAAATTATGTACATTTACTCATATGTGGAATCTAGATCTAAAATTAAATAATAATTCAAAAAGTATGAGATTATTGTATAAAATGTGAGCAATGGGGAGTTAATTATGAGAAGGGAGAGAGAAGATAGAAAGGGTGATTGAAAATGAATATGATCAAATTACATTTATTTATGCATGAAAAAAACATAGTGAAGTCTAATAATACAGTTGTTGAAGGAGGGGGAGAAGAAAGAAAGGCTAAGAGGGAGTAATAAAGGGATTTATTTTCACCAAAGTACCTTACATGTATGAATAGAAATATTATAATAAAATCATTTTGTACACTCAGTTTTGAGGTAAAAAAATGACCACTATGTTTTCCATTATTGCTAATTATTTTCTTTTGCATAAACACACTCAGTAAAAATTAAAGCTCCATACAATTTTATTCTTCAATTATATCTGACCCCTACAAGCATCTAATTGTTACTTGTGATTGATTATAAGAAATGAAGGTAAGATGATATCCTTTACTAACATCTAGGAACAAAGCATAACCAGATTCTATAGTCTCTTTCTCACAGTAGGTAAACATATTGTCAACCATATACTAAGCTCCATGAAACAAAAGTATCTCCGAGAAAACTATGTGAAGAAAAGAGCAGGAAGTAACAGCAGGAATGATGATGTCTTTTTTTTCTGGAAACTAAAAAATAATAAAATAAAAAAATAAGGAAACTAAAACAAAACACAAATTCTAAATGTGCTGGTTTCAATAATTTAAATTGTCTCTTTGAAAGGTGAAAATTCTTGGTTAAGCCAGGCACCCAGTGATTCATACATATATTATAATGCTACCTACTTGGGATGTTTAGAACAAAAGCAATCAGAAGTTTGAGGCCAGCACAGACAGACAAGTTGGAAAGAGCAGACAGTCTAGCAAGTGTGAGGCCCTAAATTAAAACCTAGTTACACATACACAGACACACAGACACAGACATACAGATACAGACATACAGACACAGACACACACATCAAATATGAGCAAAGGACAAAAGAAATTTGTCTTAGGCAGTTGGGTAGTTTTAATTAGAACAAAATGTCAGTCTGTGTTGATTTTTTAAAAACCAACCATCCAACAAACAAACAAAACAATCAATCCCAATAATATGAATCCGAGGGCTGGTTACTCACACCTGTCATTCTAGCTACTCATAAGGCTGAGATCTGAGGATCACAATTCAAAACCAGCCTAGGTAGGAAAGTTTTGAGACTTATTTCCAGTTAATCACTAAAGGCTGGAAGTGTAGCTATGTCTCAAGTAATACAGTGTTAGCCTTGAGAAAAAAAATAGACACCAATAATCCACTAATGTAAAAAATCAAGACTATGATTTAGCACTAAACAATACATCTAGTGATAATAGAAGAAATACATTGAGTATGCTTTTTCTCTAATATAAAGGTTCCTGAACATAAACCAAGACCATTGGGTAGCTCTTGAAGAATCTCTGGATCTCAGCTTGATATTTCCATTGGCATGGGCACTGTGAAGCTGCAGATATAGAAGCAAACTGCTTCTATATCCCACTTGTTCATGGTAATAGCTTTTCTAATACTTTTCAGTCCCATCTTTTTTTTTGTTTAGGCAATGATGCTGGGAGAGATGCATATGGTAATTTGCACTGAGCTCTTACAAAGCTTACAAACATTCTTACATGTGATTGTGAAATTCTTCTTGAAATTTTATTTAAAATATATCTTGCTACCACATAGCAATTCTTCCTTTGTAACTACTCTATTGTACATTCAAAAACCCAATCTTCTACCTCACAGGGATTCATGGGTCATGTCAGATGTACTATGGACACTTCATAAAGGTGCATGCAAAGGTGAACTTTCAAGAAACAGCTGTGTTCCTATTAGTGTACTCTCTTGTTTCCTCACCCCCTACATATTAAATTAATAAACACCAGGAAACATCCTTAGATAATTTCTGACACTAAATAGTATCTGTTTGGTTAATGGCATGAAAATCATGTTCTAAAAAGCTAAACTTCACTGCAATCAGCACTCAAGTGACCATCAAGTAGTCTTCAAAGCCAAATCAACCTCAGAGGTAACCACGCATCACATCAGTACAAGTCATGATTGCAACCCAGTTTATTGGGTGGTGTTATCATCCCACTTCTTAAAGCAACTCCTGAGAGCAGATGTAGTTATGACAAATGAAGTTATCAAATCTATGTGTCAGATGTAAGCTAAAATTGAAAACAATTCTGTATAGAAAACAAATTATAGAACAAAAATACTTCATGTAATAAAATTTGATAAACATATAAATTTGATTGTTTCCACTTAAATGTAGTAGCATATGCTTAGGGGAAAAATGGAAAATGTAGGCAGAAAAACTTTCAGAACACTTAAAGCTCGTATCAGTGATAAGACCAGTCAGCATACCCAGGAGAAGATTTGCATTGTAAAAATTTGAAGAGTTCCACTTCTGGAAGGCAATGTACACCCAGGCTGATGTTTAAGAACAGCTTGAATTTTATAGGCAAAGGGTGATGGAAACTACTTTAATAAAGCTCCTGCCAGCTGTGCTTGCTGTTGGTGCCTCCTGCGATGCATTAAACCTTCTCTTTGTATCAAACCACTATGGTTTTAATCTCCAATCATTATAATACTAGCTTTCAAAATCCTGGAGACACAAAGCTCATAACTAAAGAATATTTGAGAAGAATGGAAGTGCTCCAACTGAGAATTCAGTTATCTCCATGTTCTTCCTGTAATGATGCCTAATTGGCCCACATATAGAGTAACTTGTTCCTATCCAATAGTATTTCAACAATAGATGTATCTGAGTTGAGACTTTTATTTTAATAAACATTAGTAGCATGTACTTAGCCGAGTATAAAATTCACAGATTTGTCCTGTTAGCAAACTAGGAGAAAATTTTAAACAAACCAATGGAATTGTAATTTAACCAAGGTAGAGGGAAATACAAAACTAAGGACTTGTATTTTATAGTCCCCTGGACATTTTGAATTAAGTCATTCTTGACAACATATGATTTTTAAAAAAATATTTCAACTTATATTATTTCATTACCCATTTCAGTAAAAAATTTGTTTTATGTTTAATTTTTACTAATGCTCTATTTAGATGTAGGAAGATATTGATTTCAATATAAGATACTAATATTATCCAATATGTGTTTTGATGTCTCCAAATATATATAAGAAAAGCAATTTTTCTAGACTCAATATTTATGATTATTCAAAATATAAGAATTGCATATGAATTGTTACTCTCAATTCAGGTAGAGGTGGCTTAGGCCTGTAATCCTAGAAACTCAGGAGGCCTGAGGTCTGAGGATTGTGGTTTGAAGCCATCTTGGGCATGAAAGTCCATAAGAAACCCTAATTAACCACCAAAATTCTGGATGTGGAGCTGTGGCTCCAATGGTAGAGCACTAACTTTGAGCAAAATAGCTCCGAGACAATGCCCAGGTCTTGAGTTCAAGTCTCCCAGAATAGTACACACAAAAAGTTATTGTCATTTACCTTAACTTACAATTTATTAGTTATGCTGAAATGTTTGCATTATAATCTTGGACTTTTTCTCCTTTTCTGGAAATTATGATTTGAACTTAAAGTATTATTTGCTTCTGTTGGTTTAGTAGAAAATGCATTGCCGTTTCAGACTGAAATGGATCTGTCTCTCAGCATAAAAATAGCAAGCTACACTGAAGTGAATTTCATTTGTCACATCAAGTTACATTTGTAGAACTAGGATTTCAGCTACAGGTTTTGGTTCTATTACTCAGCCTCTATGAAATACTCAGTAAGTCTTAGAAGAAAAACACTTATGTCTGAATTGAGATGTTTCAATAAAAGACAACTACTATTAATTCTTTGAGGAAAATAACAATGATAGCTAAAATTAGTAAGTTCAGGTAAATGTGAGCTCTGCTTCCCTTTAGTCATCTGGGAGAGGATGTCAAACTACGACTAATAATGGCTATGACACTTTGGATCAATGATTCATCTATTCTAGTCCTCATCAGTTAAGATGATGATGGAATACCCAAGTGGAACATGTGGAATTACTCTACAAGTTAAATTAAGTTATAAAGACTTTGAAATATCCTTGTTGTAAGTTATCATTGCAATAGTAATCTCTTTATTTATTTAAATTACTATATAAGATGAACCTTCAATTCCTGTACAGTGAGATACATTTTATTCAAGGTATTACACTTTATTATTTGCATATACCATAATCTAAATATTCCTGACATCAATTTTTAATTTACGATGTGATAACAATAGAAAGAACTTCTGAGAAATACATATCATGACATGTCAAGAAGAACTTTAATGTCTTTATAAGTAAAGGAGCTTTCAAACAGTATTTCTCCTCTCCTGAACGATGCTCTAACTTTCTCACTCTTCTTGAGAATGTCTATCAGATGTCGTACTGGCGTGGTACTACACTTATTTTTTTTTTGATTGAGCAGTGTGTGCTTTTTGTAAAAAAATACATGTGATAATAACTTGTTAGCTTATTTTTCTATGTTATGTTCAGATGAGTGTCTTATATCATAGACCTCACATTACACTTTACTTACCTGCATTTTATTTCTATGCTTTATTTCATATTTTATACATTATATTTTACTTATCTCTATTTTATTTAGGTACTTTATTTCATATTCTAACATATTTCAAGGGCTATTTCAGCATATTAAAATGCATGTTTTTAAATATTTTAATAATATTAAAACTACATAAAATGCTACGTTAAAATATCTGGTTTATTATCTACCATATTACTTCAGAGGAGAATTTTTAAGAAACAACAATCAATTTTCTTCCAAATTAACTAGCAAAATAATGGTGATTTTATTTTTATTTTTATTAGAGGTTTTTGTTTGGAAGACATAACCCAAAAAATCCACTTCAGTTAATTCATCTGACAATGCTGTTCATATTCCTGATGCTATGTTTTTGTTGGTATATGGTGAGGTGGAGATGAGGGGGGCAGTTATGTATCAGCCTAAGAACCCTATGTTTCTTTTAGGAAAGCAAATAATGATGATTTTAACAATATCTCTGCCTCCCAAGTAGTTGAAATTACAGGTGTGTACTACTATACCTGAATAAAATAGATATATTATTATTAAATAATTTATATCCTGAAATTATAAACTTGCAAATGGTCCAAACATTATTTGAGCTAAATTTTGTATTAAAGATATCTGAGGCTAGCTCATTTTAACCAATTTTCTTGGTTTATGTTGTCTTGCTTTTCTGTTTATGTTTAGTGAAGAAGTAAGTGGGGAAAAAAGTGCTTTTGACAGTCCGTTCTCTATTTATCTAGGACCCGAAGTTGATAATTTCGCTGAGAATTTCATCACAAATCAGTTGTATATAAAATAAAGCACATCAGGCTTCTATTGACTTGCAGTCTTATTGTTCTTTGGCATGTGGGTCTCTTTCTTCTACAGCTGCTCCTTGAAATAATAGCTCTAAAGTAAAGCTTACTCCAAAGAGTAAAGAACAAACTTTACCTCTCTCAGATTCAAGGTACAGATTAGCAAAACAAAAATCTCTATGACTTGATCTTATTGCTTCCAAATGTAGTCAACATTTTTTCTTGTGGACTAATAATCAGATTAAAAAGTATTTATAATCATGAGGATGTTAAAAAATTCTGGTACGTTAGGCTATCAAAATACTAACAAGAAGACTTCATTATTCTGCTATGGAGTGTTCAGTCATTAACTCTTGGCATCTATTTAACATCTTTCCACATATTGGTGAAACTGAAGGCCAGAAGACAGTGAGGGTTGCGCAAGTGCCACAATCCTCCAGATCTAGAACTGAAAACAAATTCTGCAGGCGCCAGTAGGAAAGACAGAGGGACCGTAACATGAAAAGGACTCATGTTCCACAGGGTTTATTATAACCAGTGTAATAGGTAACCCATGACTTGCGGACTTGAGAATAAAAATAGATGAAGACTAAGATATTGTTTTAAATTATTTTTCATTGAAACTTAAATTGAAGAGACTATACAGAGACAGTAGTCAATGACAACAGCATTATCAACAACAACAAATCAGAGATTAGTATCTCATTCAGAAAATGCTCCATCAGAAAATGTGTGTTTACTTCTTAGTTCTTACACATTAGCTGGAAGCTATGGAAGTTCTTTCTCATATCAATACTTCACTATTCTCACCTGTATTGGGATGTGATGATGATGATGATGATAGATGATAGATTTAAAAAATAATAGTATAAGCCAGGCGCATGTGGCTCACCCCTATAATCCTAGCTACTCAGGAAGCTGGGATCTGAGGATCGCAGTTCAAAGTCAGCCGGGGCAGGAACATCGTTGAGACTCTTATTCCCAATAAACCACCAGAAAACCGGAAGTGGTGCTGTGGCTTAAGTAGGAGAGAGATCACCTTGAGCTGAAGAGCTGATGGTTAATGCCTAGGCCCAGAGTTCAAGCACCATGATGGACAGAACAAAGCAAAGCAAAACATAAATGATAACAAAAACAAAAAATAATAATGTTCTTCAAAAGGTCATTTGAAGGCCAATAGAGTTAATATATTCAAAATGCTCACATATCTTGTCCTGATGAGCATACAATGCCTCACTGTTATTGATGATGGAGAAAATTTAGTGAACGAAAATAGAAGGCATATGCAAAGCTTAGGGAATCAGCATAATCAAAGCGTGGTCATAGATTCTGTTACATTTACTGCTTGATTTGTTCCATTACAAGAATTTGTATGTAGATAAGGTTGAGGTTTTGTCAAGAAGTCTATTAATTTCAACTTTCTATTATGTCCATATTAGAGTTATAGGAATCTTAATTTCAAATGTTTTCATGATTTCTCAGAGGTTATGTATATATTTTTCATGTGCTCTATCCCTTAAACTTATTTGACCTTCATTATTTGTGAGAATTAAAAAAAATAAACATGCTTATTGCAGCATCTGGAACTCAATGTTTTTTCCTACAAGTTGCTCAGAAGATGTTTAGCATTATTTAATTATTGGCTATGTGTTTGGTTTTGTTTTAGATGATATCAAAAGTTATCTCTATGTTGTTATCTCTATGTTGTTACATAGTCTCAAAGAAGGTCCAATCTTGTGGGACCTGGTAGGTTATGGTGTTTTCTTAGAAGCTCTATTTGCACCAACATTCATTAGTTTTCACACAATATTGCAAATTCCCTGGAACAATTTTTGATAAAATTATTTTCTTATTTTCTTTTATGATTTCACTTTATGATCTGCATCATTTAAACCAAGTATAAATAAAGCAACTGTTCTGAACAAAGCAGACAAAGGAAGTGGTTGCCTAGCAACAGAAATCACAGAACAGATCTTAAACTCCTACTCAGATGGAAGCTTCATATCCCCAGCTCAGTGGTGAAAGCATTTTGAGTATCCATTCTCTCACAGTGCTTGCTCCTCACACTGAGAGCAGAGTCAGCTTTTGATCCTGCTATTAAATGGAATTGGAAACTAATAGGCCTCTGTAGAGTTTGTACCATTTCTTTGAGATTCATGAAGATGATGAATTAGTTACATGCCTGATATGCTGCTCCTGTTTTTGTTTTAGAGCTGAGTGACTATGTACCTGAGAGTTATTCTGAATGCTCATGGGTGACCATATGGGCTGAGCTGGAGATGAAAATTCATTTTAATCTGTGTGTGAACAAATCCAAAGCAACACTGGGACATCCTAGAAATCAAATCAGCTTAATTCTCCCATCCTGGGAATGCTGTTGAAGGCAATTCTGGAAATTGCACAAAAGAATTTGTGAACTCATGCAAATCACAGCTAATAGAGATTTTAATTCATATCATGATTTCCTGTATTCAATTAGAAGAATCTTCATAAATGATGCCAGACATACTTTTTTCTCTTTTCTTTGTGCTCATTTTTTTAATTTTGTCTGGCTACTATAAAATTGCTAGTATATTTACTATTATAATTATCTTGTAATTTTTAAATAAAAATGTATTTTATAGGATGTCCTGCACAAATAATAGGATGAATCTTAATTTCTCTTTCTTATATAATATATATATAATATATGTTGCTAGTCCTTGAAAAAATCTTGTTCTTTAAATATTTACTTACTTAGCATTGTTTTTTGCTGATTGTCTCTCATGGACATTGCTGCCTTATTATTGACAGTAATTCAGTGGGTTACCTTATATATAGAATCCAGGATTGATCAAGTTGGAATGCCTTCCTGAGTGAACAAATTAAACCTAATTGATGTCATAAAAACTTAGCTAAATGGAATTTAACAAAAATGTATAGTTATTGAAGCAACATAAACTGTTTACAAAGACAGGATATGTAAGAACCTGGTCAAACAATATATAACAGGGATCACTATTTTTTTTTTACCTTTTCACTGTAGCTTTATTCTTTTTTTTCATTTTATTTTATTTTATTTTATTTGTGAACATACTGTACAGAGGGGTTACAATTACATGGGCAGGATAATGCGAACATTTCTTATCAAGCATTGCAGCCTCCTCCTTTGTTTACCCTTCACATCCCTTCCTTGCCTCCCCCCTCCCCAAACCTCCCCCCCTCCCCACACCACCGTTGTAAAGCTCGTTTTCAACATGACAACTTGTACTTCTCATTGGGATCACCATTTTCTGTAGGATTCACATTCTAGTGAAGGGTTACAGTTAATAAAGTGTGGCTAAGTGAAAGAGGGCAGATCGAGTTGTTCATAGCATATATTGCACAATGAGAGGGAATGGGACTAATGAAACATAGAAAAAAGCTAGTTAGAATACACTTTGCTTAGACAGCATTTCCAAGTGTAGCTTGGACTTGAAGCTGCTTTTGCTAAGAAGCAATGATTCCTCATTTGCTAAATAGAGTTAAGCAAGGTAAAAAGAAGATTAAACATTTGATATTTCTGTCATTAATTTGCATTTGTTTCCTTTGTTTTAAGTCAGACGCTGATAAGCTGTACATGCAGACATATTAATCATTCAATAATTTGTAAATTGTACTCCCTTCTTATATTGTAACCACTACTTCCATTCATTTTCTCTGGGGTGAATGACAGGCCTGACCTGTTGAAACACGAGTCCAGTCTGTGTCCTAGGACTTCAAGTATTCTACCAGTTCCAGAAAAAATTCAATTTATCATGCAGTTAAGCGATTTTCACATACATCTTCAGCAGAATCTGCTTTCTAAAAATGGCTTCACACATTTCCTCGAGTTCTGTCTGTGCCTTTTCTCATCTGCCTAAACAGAGTTAGTTTAGGACTGGTCCTCTATAAACCAGGGCCTCTCTCCCTCTCTTACACCAATGCATAAATTCTTTCCCAGAATTCTCTTTCATTGAAATAAAATAGATTATTTCTCAAAATACCGACAATAATTACACAATCATAACACAATGTGAATGGCATTCAACTAAAATGTTCAGTTAGTTCTGTGGTTATTTTCACATTTCATACTTGCTGTGAAATGAAAACACAGAGCTATCTACATCTTGGGGAACTGGCCCAGAGCTCATCAATCATTTTCCTTTCAGCTCTCTAATTTGTTCTGATGAGATTAATATGATCAACATCACAATTCATGGGATGTGAGTGTCCCTACACAAGATTGTTACAAACTGTGTCAAATCTACAGATTTCATACACATAATTCAGCTTCTATTTTCAACTTCCATGTTGTTTAGAAGGCAAAGATCACCTTACTATATAGTTTGTTAAATAGTCGAGACAGCAGTTTCATTATCTGTGGAAAAATTCACATAATATATAATTGATGAAGACAAACAAAACTAAAGGGCCCAGTAGATAGCAAAGCCTGAAGAGATGCTAGCCCACACACACATTAGTTTCCTCATTACTTCTGTTCTGATATTATCAGTTTCATTTCCTGATAGAGTTTTGGTGGTTTGGACTTATTTGTTCATTAATACTAATTTGTGAATTTAAGCATTCAGTGCTTTCACACCTGTGCTCTAGTGAAAAACTACCTGCTAAATGATTTGCATTTTATCCTTTAAATATGCATCCATTCCATAGCTCTTTTCTACTGTAGACCTGAAATTCAGAACATCTTCTCATTCCTTAAGCCTTATTCATATGGATGGCAAATGTAATTTATTGGGGAAATTTGTGAAAGTCATCAGTCTGTGCTATAACATTCAGTCATAGCTGTATTTGTTTTATTTTTAAGTAAATTTTGTTGTCAAGGTGATGTACAGATGGGTGACAGTTACATATACAAGGTAGTGAGTACATTTCTTGTCAAACATTGTTACCTTCCCTTGTTTTTTCTCCCAATTTCCCTGTTCCACATCTGCATACCCAAGTTGTAAAGTTCATCTCCACATGTTATCTTGTGAGTACTGCTGTTGCATTAGTTTTCCCTTTGTCCTTTGTCTCAACATTTTGTTGTTCCCTTTCCTTGCCTAATTCATATAAACATATATACAATACAAAGGAATTCTATGCTTCCATCAGAAAGAATGACATTGCCTCACAACTCTATTTATGATGATTAAACTTAATATTTAGAATTCTTTTTGTAATGCAGAGAGGCTGGTCACATCTGTGGAGAAATATTTCACATACACTGTAGTTAGGCAAGTGTCTTCTCCTGAATTTCACCAAACTCTTTTGTTGCATTTGTATTTGTTCATGCTTATTCGATAATGTATTGATTACATATTTTTCAGTTGTATACTATATGCAGATTATATTCTACACAGCCTTTGATTTGACAGACTTTCTGTTATCTAGAATAGATCATGACTTTTTGCCATTCCCATACCTCATAGATTGTTGTCACTCAATTGAAAAGAATTCTTGGGAAAGAATTACCATAGTACAATTATTTTAATGGTTTTCTACTGGGTAAACTAGGGAAAAGGGAAGTGTGGGTATATTTTATTAACATAAAGGCACTAATTTTTTATGTTATCTGGTCTAATCTTTTAAAGAATGTAGCCACAAACTTTGCAATATACTTATGACATATCATTTTTCAGTTAGTGAACTTTTGCTATTTATTTTTTAATATGTGTAAAATGTCTTCGCTATTTATTCTTTAATAATTGGCAATGTTTATTAATAACTCCAGAGTACAAAAGTCTGTTTCACAAAAGGCAGCTGATTTTTTTTTTTGCACAGTCTCTATTGAAGGCTAAGTAGTGGGTCTTACCAGATCTTTATCTAATTAAAATGTACTTGATGAATAAAGCTTTAAAATTATAATAATATTTTACAATACTTTAAAATAAACTGTGTGATACTGTTGTAAAGTAGGTAATTGATGTCATTTCACTTTACAGATTATGAAGATAGAATGTGAGAAATTGAGAATGCTTTCTTTTCAATTTTTTAATTATTTTTAGAAAGTTGTATAAAAGGCTTTCAATTCAATGTATCAATTTATGAGTAGAATACATTGATCAATGTGATCTAATCCATTGTTCTCACCCCTCTACCCTTTTTCTCACAAGCCCACCTCTCCCTTTAATTTACCTGGTTCCATTTCCCCATATGTACATAGTATAGTATGATGGTATTTGCCTATCGGTTCTTTCTACACTCATTTGTACCTTTTCCCTTGACCTCTCTCAGACCTCTTTGTAACACTTTTCAGCTCTTAGTATTTATTGTTAAGTTAGTTGTTCAAAGGAGTAACAACATTGAAAACCTGTCTATATCATATTTAATATAATTTTTTGTGTATATACATATGTGATCCTGTATATGATTTCATATGTGTTTATAATTTAGATCTAAATTCCATATATGGGAGAAAATCTACACCTTTGTCTCTCTGAACCTGACTTGAATCAGTAACACAAATCCATTCATTTCTCCACAATTACATAATTTTGAGAATGTTTTGTCTTTTATAATCTCAAAGCTTTCAAAGCTCTGTAAACCTACCATAATCATTTTGTTTCTGATTGATTTCTATGTACTAGATGTTGATTCATGGTAGGTTATATAAAATATTACATAGATTGCAACTTGTATTCTGTTGGCATTTGTATACTCTCACCTTCCAAATGTACAGAAAAATGATTCTCTATGGGAACATTTTATGAAGAGTGGTCAGAATCACAGGAAGTCTGATAGAATTGTAATGAGGGGAGTATTAATAGCGAGACCACGTAATCTACAAATAAAACTTAGATTTTATTGAGCGATGGAGCACTGAGGTCGGGGGCTCACCTTGACCTATTAAACTTCACTCGGCCGGTGACTGGGGAGAGGGAGGAGAAGGAGAGGTAAAATCAAACGTCATAAGGCTGTCCTTCAGATTCCAACCAATGGCTGCGGCAGTTTTAAGTATGAGCTTCCCACCCAAGGATTTCATTGGCTTCCCGCTGGAGCTGGGAGCGTCTTGGATTCCCTGGGAAGGTCAAGGAATAGAACAAAGGATGTTAATGGCCCAGCCAGGTTGGGGAACACGTGGCTCAGGAAAAGGCAGAGGTAGGGTTACAAAAGCTAACTAGTTAGGTACCAAGAAAGTCTCACCCACAAGAAGCTTAGTTACATTCATATTTTAAATCCATTCATCAATTACTTCACAGTTTAAGTCAAACACTACAGCTCATTTTTAATTCCCCATCATATTAGATTCATTTATTGTTCTCCCTTATACAGTTTAAGTCAAATGCTATAATTAATCTCTAATTCTCCATCATATTAACATGATCGATATTGACTAAAAGTATTTTAGTAGAATTCCATAAAACTGGAATTTGTTCCTTCCGAAATCCCCCTTCAACACTGTTGCAGGCAGAAATGTGAAACAGCTGCTAAACGACTGTGTCCTTCCGCCAGTATGCGAATGTAATTCCAGACACTTTTGATTATCTAGAGAACTGTCCAACAATGCGCAGAATCTAAGTCTTGAGAGTTATACTGCTCAAATAATCTTCACAATAACAGATGATTCTTGATAGCATAGCATAATGAACTTATTTTGGAGAAAATCAAATCCATAGGGCATGAGACTGTATTTCAAGTTTGATATTAGGAAACATGGTTTTCATAAATATGAATGGTCTTCAAATGTAATAGCATTGCAGACAAATGTAAATTATATATATATATATATATATATATATTTATCAGCTGAGGTGATTTTTACCAACGTTTCTATTTCTTTTAAATATCCAGTACGTTAATCAGCTGAGACTTTCTCAGAGAAATTTGGAATGCTTTACTGTCATGCACTGCTGCACTGGTTTAATGAATCCCACATGTGGAAGTTCAATTTCCCAAGTAGCCACCTTATAAAGAAGGGATAAAGAGCTAGTCATATAAATTTTATGCTGTATTTTACTTAACTTACTACATCCAAAGTAGCATTATTTTGAACACAAAAATATGGGGGGGAGGGGGAAGGAGGAGGTGGAAGATGGGAAGGGATGGGAAGCGGAAACAAAGGAGGAGGCAACAATGCTTGATAAGAAATGTACTCATTATCTTGCCCATGTAATTGCAATCCCTCTGTACGGCATTTTTACAATAAATATTTTTTAAAAGAATATACAAATTATTTCTGACATAATTCATATTCCTTATTGCATCTCATGTTTTCAAAACAACTAGATGCTGATTTTGCACTTCTTACACATCTCAATTGAGAGTTTTATTGCCACATCCAGTTACTATTTTGAGATGTGCAGGAGTAATAGGTCTAAAAGATAGGGAATAGTTGTGTTGAAACCCTGTACTCACTACTTAAATGCAATTAACTAGCCATTGACTATGACTCTGAGTCAAAGGTTTATAATTCTAAAATACCAATCTGGAATAACAGATAACATATAAGTTATGTATTACAAGTCTTACAAGTCCACTATATCTTTTACTCTGAAATATGTAAAATACTAGTCATATCTATATATGCTTATATTCTTAAGCCAAAAAAAGAAAAAAATGCCTTGTATTCAAATTGAGTTACAAAGTTGCGTTTATGTTAACATTGTTCAAGTAGTCAGTCCAGAGGCAAAAAACACGCACTGCATAGTACAGAGATAATAGATATAAGCCTATGGAACACAATTACAATTTTATTTTGGGTTTCATGAAGATCTTTAATTTTTATAGAATACAAACTTTAAATAACAGAAAAACAATATATGTCACAATCCCACTCACACACAAACCTGTGTTTTTTGTTCACAAGGCAAGGTGGGGACAATCAAGGAGAGCCTTGCTTGTAGTGACTTACTGGGCAGTGTAGTGATATATTAGCATACCGGATCTATAAACTGTAATGTTTACCTGCTAACTGATCACCTTCTCTAGAAAACGTGTATGTAAAGTTTACCTTCATAATGCTGTAGCTCCCCAACTAGGTTTGGAATTGTGAAACCAATATGGTAAGTGGTGGCTTTCTGGAGCATATTTTGGAAAATTACATTTCTCCGCTTTAAAAGACAAGTCATCTTAGAATACTAAGGTATTGGCAAGACTTTAATGTGTTCTGTGATTATATCACGCTTAGCACAATGTATGACCCCAAACGAAATGCCAGCTTTGTTCTTATCTGTTCTTCAGATCGCTCAGGTAAATAGAGAAGAATAAATTCGAGTAGTGGTTTATTGATTTGACATGTGTGCACTAAAGCAAAAACTGTACTATTGAAAGCAGTTTTAATAGCCATTTATTGGTTTAATTATTTGAGATTGTAAAGGGAAAGATAAATGAGGAGCTGTGAGCATGCAGTTTGCTCAAATGGATAACATCTAAGTTGAGAACTTTCTCCTTATTTTATTTAACGGCCATTGCAGAGTACATCCGTTTGTGGGTTTTTATTGTTTTGGTTGTGACTTTTTTTTACACTGTCCAGAGGTTTGAATTTTCTGAACTTTTTTTTTTCTTCTAGGATTGAATATACAGGAAGGCCAATAATAAAAGAGCTTGTGTTTTCGTGGCTTATTTATTTTTGCTTGCTTATATACTATTTGATATTACTTTTCTGGTTTTGGATATCCAAAATAGTAAAACCAGATTAGTGTATCTTTTGTTTTTAGCTGAACTGTCTCCAGGAGTCATTGCGATGAAGCAATTATTGAGGTTATTCCTCCCACACTTGCTATGTGCCATGGCTTGGCATGCTCTCACTTGCTCTTTTCAGAGTGTGAGACCAAGACAGCATGTACAATATTCACAGTGGGGATTAAAGACACCTTGTTGAAAGCAAAACAAAGAGCTGAAAATAAAAAAGACCACATCCCACAGTTTTTTTCACTTCTTTTTCTCATTAGCACAGATTATTTTCCAGAAATGGCTCCTTACCAGATGATTCTCTGCCGAACATCTTTTTTAAAGTTCACTTTCTCTTTCTTTAGCTAGCTCTAATTTAGGATGGTTAGAAATGTTAATTATTACCACTAGCCCATTCAGGTACCTCAGCAAGTATTGCCTCCACATCAAAAGCCATTTGGTGTCACCATGAGATGTGAAAACAAAAGAATTCACCTTAAGTGACTGCCTTCCCCGTGAAGTTTATAACAATACAAAATTCAAATTTAAGAATGCATAGAAACTTAAGATTCAAGGGATAATTCAATCAACACATATGGCTCATAAAATATGAGTCTTAGCTTGAAAAACTACCTTAAGTTTGTGCAGACCCTCTCTATTCCCTTCAGCAAATAGTTCTGGCATTCTTACTGTGGAAGAAGCACTATATTAAAATCAGGGAATTCATGCAGAGTATAACACAGTCCTTGAATTAATATTAACAGACTTTTGTGGAGAGAATTCTACAGATGAGTGATTTGAGTAATACCTAAGAATTCTGTAACAGATCATGCCCTTAATTCTTGGGACTCTAAGGAATGAAATTCTTTTGCCCACTGATGTAAATGCAAGAAGCTATATGTGAGATGAATCTTGAAGAATTAGCAGCTGTTTGGTAAATGAAGAAGATAAAAGGATGTACTCCAAGCACAAGAGCCAGAAAGTGAAAACATAGCTCATCAGAATGATAATGGAATGTTAAGAACCGGATATTTACAAGAACCGGATTTTAGGATTTTTATATTTGGAGCTCATTTAAAGTAAAGGATTAACAGCATTCATGTTATACCTGGCACAAACATTCATATTTTGAAATTCTTTCCTTCAATGTGATTAATATTTGGAGGTGCAGCCTTTGAGAATTTGGCATATCATGGGAATAGATTCCTCATTTAGTGTCCCTATACAAAAAAGGCCCCAAGAGAGATACCTCATCTTTTCCATTATGTGAGGTATCAGTCAGAAAGCCGTGTCCAAGATGATGAAATTCTCAAGAATTTACAAGGGATTATAGGACTATGGATTTACCTTGCAATCTGTTTTTTATTTACTAGATTCACCAGCCTTTCTCTGTGGTATTGCTTAGAAGATTTCCAAATTGTTATCTATTCAAGACCACCCTTCTAGTTTATAAGGATTTTTACATCTTCATTTTTGTCAGAATTGAAAATATGTTGGGCTGAGACAGGTATCCCAGTGAAAGTTAGAAAATTGGAATCCCTGTAGGTAATTTTACAGAACTTAGAGAAGGTTACTGTGACAATGGACTTACTCATAACTCATTCTAGCAATCCTCTGTGCACTACCAGAATCTATTGCAGCATGTGAGTCAAAGTTGGAACTTGATTTTAAAACAAAGTCTCTAGATAGGAATTACTTAAGCTAATAAAACCACAGATTGCCAAATCACTGTCTAACTGCTGTGGGTAGCACTTTACCTGTTCCTTTCTCCTGGATTGAGACATGAATTAGCACATTTACTTTATGTTACTCTACGTAGCTGAGCAAATATTATGCATCTACAATAGTATTGTAATCTTAAACCTCTACATGAAATCATGGTCAGAAATTTAATGTTATACTTGTGATTTAGCCATACTGCATAACTTAGAACAGGGCCTAGTGATGTCTCAATTAAGGAGCCTACAGCTCCCTAGAATAGATAGACAAAACAAATATAAAATAAGCAAAATGCTTTCTGAACTCTGCTGTGTAGGAATCCTTTGTGTTTCTGGTCTTAAGGTCATCAGATGTTGCATTGATTTGTGATGTGCTTTTTTTCCCATGTCACTGTAGGCAAAATTAGAAAAATGTCATGCTTTTCTTTGGCATCCAATTTGCATTTTTACTGACATGTCTCCTGAGCCATACTCTTTACCCTAGTATTCAAATCCTCCGGACATTCGAAATTGTACTTCTTTCTGTTTTATCTATCTTGTCTTTCAAAGTCTTTTTTTAAAAGAAGACACTACATAATGTAATTCACACTTTGGCTTTATTTCTGGGAAGGCTTAAACTATTAATCTTTTCCATTAGAACAAATTTTTTCTTCAGGCATGGGAACTAAGTGTTCTCAAGAGTGGAAGTTGCCTGCAACAAGGCTGGTCATGAGGAGACAGTTCTAATCATCTCTCTTGGGTTTCACCATTAATCATCAGTATTACAAGACAACACTCTTTGCCTCAAAAGTGATTCCGATCTGCATACTGGCTTCCTCACTCCTGCCTTGATACTGGAGTCCTGGGACCCGTGAAGTTGTCCTAAATCAACTCTTATCCCTGGACTTTTGGTAGCTGCTCAATTTTTATTTGCTTCCATGTTTTATTTTTGCAGCATAGCTAGCAATTCAAAATATTGTTTTCCATTCTATTACTTAAGGCATTTTTTCCCACTGAAGTCAGTTTTCTTCTTTTTCCATGGAAGCCAAGCTCCCTTTATTAAAAAGCAAACTACAAAATATAATGTGATTTAACGTGATTTAACCAGAATGCACAGTGAAACCTAAACATTTCTTTGTGAGAGGATACAAGTGTGCTCTGTCAGAGCCCATAGTGAGCAGAATTGTTTGTCACAGGCTCCAATTATCTCAGGAAAGGTCCCAGAGTTCAGGCTGTGGCATCGTCGTTGTTAGTTTATATTCGATTAATTGAAAGTATTATTTATGGTAGCATTGGGAGGTTGACAGATACCATCCAAGGATAGTGAAAATCCCAAGGCATAGGGAGAGCACTCGTTATTTTTCCAAAGCCGGCAAGGGCAAGACTGTTGAGAGCAGCGAAATCTGCACATTTGGGAGAGGGCTTGTTCTAAGGAATTTTGGACATTAAAGGATGGAATCAGTGTCATTACACTTGATGTTGAGCAGAGCTGGGCAAATGCAGCCCAATCAGAACAATGCCGTGCTCTCTCTTTTGTCCAATTTCCTATCCGTGCTTCAGATTCTTTGACTTCTTCTGCAGCTATGAAAGGACAAAGGTGACCCCGACCACAAGGTCAGCCAAACAGGCATGGAAAAGAAAATCTGAATAGGGCTGGTGGCACACGTGTGTAATCCTAGCTCCTCAGGAGGCCAAGAGCTGAGGATGAAGGTTAGGAGCCAGCCCTGGAAGGAGAGTCCCTGAGACTCTTACCACCTGTAACTCCAGAAACGCTGGAAGTGGTGCTGTGGCACAAGTGTTAGAACGCTAGGGTTCAGCACAAAGATCAGGAAGAGCACCCAGGTTCTGAGTTCAAGCCCTAGTACTAGGAGAGGAAAATGGCTGTTCTATTAGTTGTATTTTCCAGCAGCTTGAAATAAACTTAAAAGTTGAGAACAGAGTGTTTAGTCCAAAAGGGAACTGAAAACTGGGCAAACCATTTTAGGCCATTTACCTTCTTTCCCACTAGAAAAAAAACCCAAGATTCCTTATATCTATTAATACTAAAATTGCTTTTGTTAAGTCTTGGGAAATTACCGAAGAAATTATTTTTGTGAAAATTGAGGAAGTGAGTGTGCAAATGAAAGTTCCTTCTGATCATGCTCTTACTTCATTTTCATACATTAATTCATGACTTTATTCCCACAACCAATTCAGCAATATAATGAAGATGATGATGATAGCTAATATCTACAAATATGTTCCAAACAGACTTCAAAGTGTTTTGCATGTGTTGATTCATAGCAGCTATCAAATGAGACATCTTGTCTGGGCCAGCAATCCTCATCCTGAAATTCCTGGTAGAATTTCCTAATTAGGAATATGAGTGACATTGAGTGCTTGGTTACAGGAAGTTAATGAAAATTAAATTGCTCAAAGCTGCAAAGCTTCTAAATAGAAAGAGTAGGAAGAGTTTAAGGAGTTCTTAACTTCTGTGCATTGTTCTGATGACCAGATATGTATTGGATACCTATAATGTAATTTTTTTTTTTGGGTCCGGTCGTGGGGCAACAGGGAGGGAGTGGGTCCCAGCAGAGCCCCCAGTCGGCGGGGTGGTGGTCCCTTGGGGCTAGGGATTGGCTGTGGCTGTGGTGTCCTGGGGGTCGTGTGTGGAAGTGGCCGGGGTCCACAGAGATCTCTCCAGCGCTGCCTGCACAGGACCTAGCTTTGGCTCCAGCCGCGACTTTGGGGTGCTTACCCCGGTGGAGCCGATTTCTGGCAGTTGCAGTTGCGGTGGTAGCTGAGTCCCTTCCTCCTCCTCAGCCATCCAGTGGGTGGTTTGGAGCCGGGTCTGCTTTGCCATTCCAGGGTTAAATATACTAAAATTCTTAGGCGAGTTCTTCGAGAAAGAATTTGGACATGAAATGAAGTACTGTGGTTGAGTTATCATTGAGATTTCAGGACTTAGCACTTCTGCTTCCATGGAGAGTGTCTTGTCAGTCATTCCACTTCAGATAGAAGTGGCTCATAATTGTCATGTTTAGCTGCTTTGAGAATACAGAGCTACATTTAATTTGACTGCATCTCAGGATTTTCAAGATTTTTCATTGTTTGAGAATTTTATTTCGATATTATCCTTATTTTCCTTTTCTAATCATTTAAAAATGCTTTCTGGAGACTTCTGCTTTGAGTAGGATGTTTTTCTGTTCTTTGAGTAGCTTTTGCTCCCAGCATAGTTATCCAGTTTGCACCTGGATGCCCTAAAGTTCTTCTGGTTTGGTGTTTATTGTGTGCTTCTATGACATTCCTTGGGTAAATTCCTATGAATTGGAGAAGATGAAAGAGGCTGCTGAATTTCATCCCTCTTTCTAAGTGGTATTCTTTATCTCTCTTTGCCATCAGTAACACATTCTACTTGCTATTTTTGTTCAACTGTGATATTGAAAGGGGTATTAATTCTATCGTTTATTTATTTTTCTTGTATTTATAGTAGAGTTCCCTTTGGGGCACATCCCCACTAGCATCTGTTAGTTTTCTTGATACTGGCCATTCTAGTTGGAAAGAGGTGGTATTTAAATTGGAGTGAGGTGGTTTTGATTTGCATTTCTTTTATGGCCAGAGTTGTTGAACAATTCTTAAGATTTCTTTATGTGTCTATTGGCCATTCTTACTTTTTCTTCTGAGAAGTCTCTTTAAATCTTTAGCCCATTTATTAATTGGGCTTTTGTTTTTTTGACAGATTATTTTGTGGACATTTAAGTTTTGGAGCTCTAAATATATTTTAGATATGAGGCCCTTGTCTGATGTATAGCTGTAAAGATCTCCCATTTGGTGTGCTTTCTATTTACCTTGCTACCTACATCCTTTTCCATGCAGAATCTCTTCAGTTTGGTGCAGTCCCATTTATACTACCATTCTTCACTGTGATTATTTAGTAGGAAGTTTTGATCCTTGCCTAGGATTCCTAGTGTTTTCTCCTACCCCTTCTTGTCATATTTTTATGGTATCTGTCCTTACATTGAAGTATTTGATCCATTTAGAATGGATTCTAATACAAGGTGATATACAAGCATCTAGCATTAGTTTTCTGCACATCTGATGCCAATTCTGCCAGCAGCATTTGTGGAAGAGGTTGTCTTCTTTCCATCCTGTGTTTTTGGCTTCCTTATCAAATATTAGGTGGCTATTGGTCTATGAATTCTTTTCTAGGCTTTCAATTCTATGCCATTGGTCCTCAGTCCTATTCTTGTGCCAGTGCCAACCTGTTCCCTCATTTGTTATCAATATAATGTTCCTATAAATCTATACTGGATGATAAAAGACTAAAACCACATTTAGACAATATAAATTATACAAGTCTCTAGAAATTCACACAGACCAAAGGAGAATATTCTTAGGGGAGGATCACATGGCTCAATAGCTGTGTGCATAAAATCATATAAAATAATGTTCATCGAAATGAACTCCAATGAATGGAAACAAGATGTGTTCTGTTATTTTGGGGTTTTTTTGTTTTTCCTTTTTAAAAAAATGTACATTTTGTCTTGTATCTTAGTTTATTTACTTTTGGATGGGGAGGAGGAGAACAAAGGGTGAACACATTCAGCAGTGATATGCACTAGACACTTTGTTGAACTATACAACTTGGGGGGGGCAGGGGAAAACTGGGGGAAATGAGGGAAAGAGAAGTCTCATACCTGTAATCCTACGTATTCAAGAGGCTGGGATCTGAGGAAATGGTTCCAATCAAAGCCAGGCAGGAAAGTCCTTGCGACTCTTTTCTCGAACTAATTACATATAAAGCCGGAAGTGGTCCTGTGGCTCAAGAGGTAGGGTACTAACCTTGTGCTAAAGAAGCCCAAGGACAGGAATCAGGCCCAGAGTTCAAGCCCCAAGTCCAGAAAAAAAAATAACACTAGAGCCTGGTTAACATTTCAAAGTAAAAATATACCCCCTTTTTAGTGTAAAAAATAGAATATATGTTAGAGTTTTCAAAAAAATTCTTCCATACCGGGCACCATTATGTAAATATATTTGTATACCACAATAAATCCCACTTACGAAGAGGTCCTTCCCAAATGAATTTTACCATATTAAATAGATTACACTGAATGATTGTATGATATTCTACACTTGATTTCTTAGTTACTAGGCATACTTCCTTTTCTTGTTTTTTATATATTTAGACAGGGATCAAATACATTATAACACAGGGACAATTTGTTCTCCAAGGCAAATATAGTTTTCCCCTGTAAGGTTATAAATGTGTGTGTGTGTGTGTGTGTGTGTGTGTGTGTGTGTGTGTGTGTGTATCAATGTCATAAACGTTTATATGTATACACACACACACATACACACACACACACACACACACACACACACACATATATATATATATATATATATATATAAACATCAATGCCCCAAACAGAGCCTCGCACCATCCCTACCTACCCATACACACTCACATACTTTATTTCATTCTTGTTGCCATTTTAAATGTTCTTTATATATAAAATTCTACCATTATTTAGCATAGAGTAAGAATCCTACTTTACCCTGTGTTCTAGAGCAGAAAGTATACTGAATAAATTTATTTGAAAGGTCCTTGGAAAACTTTTCAGAGGTGATTAGTATTTTATTATTTCAATTGTATGAACAGTTTTATTGGTGCATATATTTTAAATCTTTTTTCTTTTTATTATTATCTTTAAGTAGTTGTATGAAGGAGTTGTGATTTAAAAAAGCAGTTTATGAATACATTATACCTGGATCAGTGTCAATGTTTTCCCCCATTCCTCCCTTGTCCACCCCTACCTTCAGTCTTCTTAATTTTGTAGGATATATACTGGTTTCTCCTTCTCTTCTCCTCTTCATTTACCTAATCCTTTTCCCCTTGAGCCCTTTCAAGTACTCCCTTTATGGTGTTTTATTTTTCTGAACTTTGAGTTTGCCTTTCTAAGGAAACTCTACTGTATTTCAGCTTACACACTTGTATGTACTTGCATAGAACTTATCAAACCATATTGTTAAGTACACCTGATTCACTATATGTCTGATATACCACAATAATGCTAAGGAAGAGGTAGGAGTTCACGATAATCTTAGAAAGCCATCTTGAAACATTTACACACACATACACACAAATACAAACATATACATAACACCAGTTTCATAGCAATGGAAATTTGATCCAATTATTGATAAATTTGGTTGTAGTTATTAGGAAAGTTTTACATTTTTTAAAAATTTTACTGTAAGGGTTACATACTGTAGCTTTACATAAGTAAGTTAATAAGTACATTTCTTGTCAAACATTGATACCCCTTCTTACATTTTCTCCCACTTTCTCTCCCCCCTCACTCCCTTCTCTCAAGTTGTAAAGTTTATTTGCAACATAGTATCTTGTGAATATCACACCTGCATTGGTTAACCCTTTATCCTTTGTCTCACCATTTTGTTATTCCTCTCGCTTCCTCAAATCAAATAAACACACCTGCGTGCATGAGTGCATGTGTGCACACACATGTATATATTTATATATGTGTATATATGACACACACATATATACGCATATACGTGTGTGTGCATATGAAACAGGGTACCAAAATGAAAAACAGTGACAATGGGGGTGGTGGTGGGGAATAAAGAATAAAAGAAAAAACTTCACACAGTTCATTAAAAATAAACTAAAAAACTGCAAACAAAAACAAAAAATTCTCATTTCCATATCTACTTCATTTTGATCAGCATCATTTTATATGGTCATATGTACATAGTTATTGAGCTATTTTGGTCCTCTGCTAAATACATAAATATCTAGATTTATAGAATAGTATTGTTGACAGCTGGAAAGAAGAAAGGGGCAATTGGAAAAGCATAGCCTAAAAAGTCTTACTGACTTATGGGAAATCAACTCATTAGTGTAGACCTGTTTTCATTTTTATCCTATTTTCTTATGTATTTGAAGTTTCTATTTTAAATGATCATCATATTAGCAAACCAAAAATGTTGCTAATTAAATTAACAGAACTTTGCAGAAACTATGGCTGTCAAATACTATTGAAAGATGTCATCAGCTTGAGTACATGTTTGGGAAAGTATTCATCTCGTTAAGCCTTTAAAATATTATCTTCCTGAAAATATATATACAAATGTAAAAATGTGTATGAAAATATCCAGAAATTGAACAAATTTCTTATACTCATGCTATTTTCTTATGAATTATTAATTCAGTAATCTTTTTCACCAAGCACAATGTAGATGCTAACACTGATATTTAACTGTCATTTAACTCTTACTGTCATTTGTTTGTTGTTGACAAATGTAGATGCTTGATTTAGTGGTACTCCATCATTTCAACAAATGTCTGCACTGGTCTCACTCCTCTCAAGATGTGGACCTCAGGAGCTTAATCTAAACCTTGGTGTTAGGGATGCATTCTTGAATAAAATGGTCATGCTTGATGAACTTAGATAAATGATAGCCCCATAAACAAATGCAAAAATGACATATTCACTAATGATATCTTGAGAGAAAGGGAAAGGTGTGCCAGAAGAAAGAATAATACAAGAATGTACATAGTGTTTGAAACCCTACCCTGAGAAGGTGAGCACCTGAGAAGGTGCTGGAGGAAAGGGATTCCAGATTTCAGCAATTAATTTGGGGATGTCCTGACATCTACCATCTAGTTAAATAAAAGAGCTAAAATTGAGGTGAGATTTCTGAAAAAAAATTGGAGAATGTTTGTCTAATTCTTTCCAGTGTTTATCTGCGTATAATTTCATTTTATAATCATGTTATGAGGTAAGAAATAAGGAGAATGATTGATAGGTAGAAAATTTAGCATCTTCTTTTACTTTCATTTGCTTTCGTTAACTGTATTAGAAAATTCTAAGCTTAAGTAAAAGACATTCTGAGTGACATATGATTTGATTTTAGGTGAAAATATTCTCTAGGATATTTCCTACTTGACATTGAGAATGAAAACATTCCTCCAATATTCAGATTAGATGATAACCATTTACTTTTAGTGATACTACACCATTTTGAGCTTTGTGCGACATTCGTGTGTGTGTGTGTGTGTGTGTGTGTGTGTGTGTGTGTGTGTGTGTGTGTGTGTGTGTGTGTGTGTGTGTATGCTAATACTGGCTCTTGAACTCAGGGACTGGGTACTATCTTTTAGCATTTTATACTCAAGGCTGGTGATGCTGTACCATTTACGCCATAGCTGCACTTCTGTTTTTTGTTGGTTAATTTAAGATAAGATCTCATAGACTTTTCTGCTTTGTCTGCCTTTGAACTTCAATCCATAGACCTCATCCTCCTGTGTAGCTAGGATTACAAGGACTAAGCCACTGGCTTCCAATAATGTGAGATAAGGGAAAATCAAAAGACTGCATAGAGTAATAAGTAAAACTGTAAAATCTTCCAAAAATCCTTCCATGGGAACTTAATATACATACACACATGTAAACATCTTTAAATGATGTATATGTATGTGAGCATATCAATGTGTATACACACACTCATATTTAAATTCTTCTGAGCAAAAAGTACTGCATGTAGGCAAATGTATGGAAATATATGCCCACTCTCACAGTTATTTTTAAATGCACGTGTAACGGGTTGGCTGTATTGGAATATAATATATATATATATATATATATATATATATATATATATATATATTTCGATTTCAACTCACACAGCCAACAAGCTTCTATTTAAAATGATCATCGTATAAGCAAACCAAAATGTTGCTAATTAAATTAACAGAACTTTGCAGAAACTATGGTTGTCAAATACCACTGGAAGATGAATATTTATATTCAGCTTGTGTACATGTTTGGAAAAGTATTCATCTAGTTAAAACCTTTAAAATATTATCTTCCTGAAAATACATATACAAATGTAAAAATGTGTATGAAAATGTCTAGAAATGGAACAAATTTCATCTAGTCATCTGATGTAACCTCCTTTGCTGTACCTTTGAGGCAACATGTTCTTCAACCACTTAGCAACTGCAATGGTCCTTTTGAAACATAAAGAATACATTACTAAATAGTGCTAAACAATTTTTTCCCAGTCCTGGGGCTTGAAAACACAGCCTGCGCTCTGTCCCTGAGCCTCTCTGTGCTCAAGGGTATCTGTCTACTGCACCTCTTCTGGCTTTTTCTGTTTATATGGTATTGAGGAATTGAACCCAGGGCTTCATGCATGCTAGGCAAGAAATCTACCACTAAGCCACCTCCTCACCCCTAAATAATTCTTTTATGGATATATGAAGTAATGATGAAATGATTGGCTGATTTCAATTGTCACTATGCTCTGTAATTCTAAAGCTCAAAAGACTCAACTGCACCCCATCTCACAGTAAAAGCTGAAGTGTGTAAGGTCCCAAATCCACATGATTTGTTCCCTGGTACTTCTAATTTTATCTCCAAATACTTTCTATTCTCACTATGCTACAGCTATACTGGCGTAAGTAGAGCCCAACAAAAACTCTCCTAAGTCTTCAAGCTTGCTCTCTCTGTTGAAGATACTTCCTCATCAACACAACTGACCACCAGACTCATTTTCATAAAGACATTAAAATTTTTAATTAGATATTTTAATTAATATTTTAAATTGTTAATGTATACTCTATTTTTACATAGCATCAGCCTTTCATTATAGTTGATAATTTTACTGTTTTGGAATCATTAATTTTGATTGTACTTGTAATTTCCACCTGCTTTCCCTTATATTCATTTCTTTTTTATTTTCTAACCCTTTTAGATGAATGATTCATTTATTTTTTATATTTTACATGAGAATGTATTCGTAGTTATGAATTACTTTTAAAAATAATTTTAACTATTATATATGGCTAGATATACTGCATTTTCATATTGTTATTTTCTTGTTAATTAACGATTTTTGATGTGCTTTTTCCTCTGAAATGGTATGGGTGGATTTTCTGAACTTACCCCATTTTAATTTTCTTGGGTTGATAAACATAAACTTTCTCATTTCACACAGGAAGTTAAGGATCTAAGGTATCTATAGGTACCAACACCCACAATTCAATGGTGGAGTCAATCCTGCCTTTTAGAAAATATTACCTTATCAGATTTGTGTTTCTTTCATCACTCTTTGAAAAAACAAATACAGGCTTTTCAATATTCCTTTGTTCTCTGATTCTGATTTCATTCTCTGTGACACTTTTTCAGTACTAAAGATGAACCCAAGCACTCATACATACACATACACACATACACACGCACACATACACACACACGTGCGCGCACACACACACACACACGCACACACATATACATATGAGACATGATATATAAATATTATGTCTCAAAAACAAAAAAGCTAGTGGCATCGTTCTAGTGGAAGAGCAACATGATCCTTCTACCTTTGTACACATTGATCTCAAATTGTAATCATCTAGCCTCTCTTTCCTGAGTAAGTGGGATTTTAGGTTTGCTATTGCACCCAGCTTCTTCATGGTATTTATCACCATCTGACAGTTTAATTAGTAGCAGTCTATTTTTCAGTTCTTCTGAAGTAATACCAATGCATAAAGGTATGGATTGTCATTTTGCTTTGGTGTAATCAACAGTCTGGAGAAAGTGAGGTGTTCAATAGTTGAATGCATGCATTACAACAATGTGCTATAATAAAATTAAATATTGATTAATGTCTTCTATCACAGTTGTTAACTCCTTATATATATAGGCTTTCATATAGAAATAAGAATATACTGACCATTTTTTTCCTGGAGAATAATCATGTAATAATTATTCATAACATAGCTCCAAACAGAAAAGTAAAGAGAATTTTATTTATGTATTTATTTTTGGTAAGTTGGCTCTACAGTGTTGTTTTTTGGAAATGTCTCAATAATTTTCTACAGAGACAATCATTGTTGGCCTCTCTATACTTTATTCAAATTAAAATAATACATAATAAGATTTCAAGTGGTGCAGAATAAATATAAGATACTAACCTAGAGCAAGAGTGAAACAGATTCATTTGCACATGATCAAGATCACTATTTAAACATCATTCATGTCCCAAAACAAGAAGCAAATATAATGAATGCAATTTTAAAAGCAACCTACGTTCAAATTCATATATACTTTTACTTCATGTTACCTATTTTTCATCCTTTTGCTTCATTTTACCTAGTTTTCATCCAGGATTATATATCTATTATCATTGTTTTATTTACTTTTTATTTAATTAAATTTTCTTTTACAAACTACATAAAACATGTAAATATTGTGAATATTTATGAAGTGTGTGACACTTCCGCAAACATATACAGAGTATAATTTTAAGTAAGATTAAGTGCATCAATTTTATCAAACATTTTTTATTTCTTCATTTTGAAAAAAGTAGTTTCTTCTAGATTTTTCAAGTATATAGTTCATTACCATTATTTACACTCACCCTACAATGCAAAATATACCAGAATTTGTTACTACAATCTACATATAATTTATTCACCACTGATGAATGGGGGAAAGCCCCATCTCTACCTAGTCCCCTACCACTGGCAACCACCATTCCACTTTTTTTTTTTTTTTTTGATCATGGGGCTTGAACTCTGGCCTTGGATGATGTCCCTGAGCTCTCCGGCTCAGGGTTAGCACTCTATGGCTTGAGCCACAGTGCCATTTCCGGTTTCCTAGTGGGTTATTGGAGACAAGAGTCTCAGGGACTTTCCTGCCTGGACTAGTTTTGAACTGTTATCCTCAGATCTCAGCCTCCAGAGTAGCTAGGATTACAGGCTTGAGCCACTGGCACCTGGCTCTATTATTCATTTATGTGTATATGTGTCAGATGGAAGTATGTTAGGATTTGAGGAAAGTGGAACTGACTTTGAATGACATTGACTGAAACAATGGCTGATACATTGCTGCCAAGAAGCAAATTCCCAGTAGGACACACACACACACACACACACACACACACACACACACACACACACACACACGCACACACACACGCACACACTACTTAAATTTTTATATAGTGGGGTATACACAGTTATGAATATTTAGATTTCATATATTTTAGAAATTGGTATCAAGAACAGAAAAACGTTCTAATTTTCAGCAGATCTTTTAGGAATAAGGTAAATAATGAACTTCTTGCAAGACATTCATATCACTTTTATACTGGATTTCAGCAGAAAGGTTGAGACTAGATAGTCATATGGAGTCAATTATTTCAATTTTAAAATATGGACTAGAGATCCAAATTCTGTTTTTGTATATGAGAGTTGTTTGACCTCAGTCAGGTTAGATAACCTCTTTGTATGTACCTCTTCAAATTTGAAATACAGATAATGTAACTTGACTGATTCAGTGCATATAAAACACAACAAGCCAGGTGTTTATGGTTCATGCCTGTAATACTAGGTACTAAGGAGGCTGAGTTCTGAAGAGATTGAGGTTCAAAGGCAGCATGGGCAGAAAAGTCTGTGAGACTCCTTTTGTAATAAAAAAACTTTTATTTGTTTAACTTTATTTTATTGTAAAGATGCTGTACAGAGGGGTTACAGTTACGTGAGTAAGGTAATGAGTGCATTTCTTGTCAAGCATTCTTACCCCCTCTTTGTTGTTCTCCCACTATCCCTTCCCTCCCCCACTTCCCTCACTCCTTCTGTGAGACTCTTGTCTCCACTTAACTACAAAAGGAAGAAGAAAGAAGGGAAGGAAAGAAGGAAGGAAGGAAGGAGGAAGGAAGGAAGGAAGGAAGGAAGGAAGGAAGGAAGGAAGGAAGGAAGGAAGGAAGGAAGGAAGGAAGGAAGGAAGGAAGGAAGGAAGGAATTTCAGAAGTGAGCTCAAATGGTAGAGCATTAGCCTTGAGCACAAAGCTCAGGAATAGCACTAAGGCCCTGAGTTCAAGCCTTAGGACTGGTAAACACATGTGTGTGTGTGTGCGCACGCGCACCTACATACACACACACACACACACACACACACACACACACACACACACACAAACACAAACACAGAACCCAGGATGGGTATCATTAAAAGGCATTCTGCTTTATGACCACTTCATCTCTATTTTAACAATTGTAGAATGTCCTTTCAGAGAATCACAGGGCTACAAGACATTTAATGTTTGTGCAAAACTTAATCTAATTTGATTTTCTTCTAATCCTAAATTCATTCTTATTAGCTATGAAAATGAACTAGAAAATAGAAAAACAAGGCTGTAAGAGAAGATGAATGGGAGGAGGAAGGGGGGAAGAAGGAAGAGAGGGAAAACTAGCAAATGAGATTAAAGAAAGACGGGTGTGAAGGTGAAGGACAGAGAAGTACACATGAACATTGAAGATAAGATTCAGATAGAACACACAAGAGGCAGGATTTGGTGATTTTGTGGTGAAAGAAAAGGACAGGTTTTTACCCCTCAGTTTGAGTTAAAGTTTCTTTTCAAATGTAACTTTCCTATTTTAGCTTGCTTATGATCCATATGAGCTGACTTGACTAGTTTTAAGCAATGACCTGATGAATTCTCCACGATCCCATTGCAAGAGCAAATGACAGTAAACTTAATTCTCAGGACAGCTTCTGGGGCTGTAAACTACTTTGTCTCCCATGTCTTCTACAAGCATCAGTCTAAACCAAGCTCATTATGTAAGCAGTACCAATGCATACTAGCTGTATACTTACAGATAGTGATTGCAGTGGATATAAATGTATGTATGAACATTCTAAATTACCTTGCCAAATGACTGTTAAAATTCAGAAGTTACACAAAATTTACAATATGGGAAAAGAACATCACAGTCTGCTAGGGTGCTTTAAAAATCTGATGTTATTATTCAAGGAGTTACAAGGAAAGCAAATTTAGGAATTACTTGAAAAAGCACCTGAAACACCATATAATTTTGAAATAATTCTATTTAGTCTAAAATATAAAAACATACCATTATAAAATAAAAAGAAATGTTTGCATATCTTGGAAACAGATAGGGAAAGTAATAAATCTAATAAAAGGAGCAATACTGAAAGTTATTATTCAGAAATCATGAGAAAAGCATAGACATACCAGAAGCTAAGATTCTGAGTTATACATACATTTGTAGAAGCTGACATATGATGCATTTAGAACTATTTACTTCTGAATTAAATTCTACTTTGACACAATTTTGGAAGTTAATATTCAAAAGACCCATGGAAAGAAATACCATGTGAAATTTAGAACATTTTATTCTTTAAACATTTATTTTTATGTTTTACAGCTGAGAGTAGCAAAGAAAATTTTAGTGCACTCTTAATTATAAGGTTGCAAAAGCAGCATTGTAATTAGAGCTGTGAAAATTGTCTGGCAACAAATTTTCTTTGTAGTTTGAAAGAGCGAAAAGTCCTATTGATAGTATTTGATTTAAGTTTCATCACAGAACACCAAAGGGATACAGTAACTTCTTAATATTTCTCTGACACTTTGAATATGAAAAGTGTTCATTGTAAGCATTTTAGTATGTGGTGGCCATTTTTAAATATCCAGGCTTGTCTTTCTAGTATTTCTGTCATTTTTATTTCTTATCTGGAAATTTACATTTAGTAGACAAGTGATTTCTTTAATATGAGGTCTTAACACATAATCAACAACAAATTAAGCATTCATTAAACTAAAAAAATAGAGAAAATATATAGATGTGGAATCCAAATGTGTTCCACAATATCTTGGGACTATTTTGTTTCATTCTAGTTTGAGTTTAAAATCCGTTCCAGGTGCAAGATCTTTGGGGCTTTTGACCCAAAGCCATGATCAGACCAAGTGGTTTCTAATTCTGCTGTGTCTAAGAATTAAAACTCCTGTAAAAGGGCTTTTCCTTTTCTTCTCTGTTGAGTGACATTTAAGTAACAGCAAAGAAGCAATTAAATCATATTTATTTACTATTAAATTAACTCATGCTCTATTGAAGAGGATACCTAACTTAATTGCTGTCATTATCTTAGTGAAAGATTACATGAAATTTTAAATAAAAACCTCATTGTCTTAATAGACACTCAGGCTAGAGAAATACTGTAGTTTTTCTTTCAAAGATTAACTTACAAAATGATTATATAAAGACAGATAAAACTAATTTGATGGGGCTGGGAAGGTGGCTCAGTGGTAGAGCGCTTGCCTTGCATGCTTGAGGCCCTGTGTTCGATTCCTCAGCACCACATAAGCAAAAAGAAAAAAGCCGGAAGTGGCGCTGTGGCTCAAGTGGTAGAGCGCTAGCCTTGAGCTGAAGAGCTGAGGGACAGCGCCCAGGCCCAGAGTTCAGGCCCCACGACCGACCCCCCCCCAAAAAATAAACTAATTTGATTATTTTATTCCACACTGTTGAACATACACCCAAAATTATACTTTATAAATGTTTATTCATGCCCTATGCTTAAATATGGTCATGGAACATCTGTACTAGAAAGAACATTCATGGTGCTGTGTGCTAATTAGAAACTTTAACATGGATAAAACTTACCAATTTTACAATTGTAACATACATTTTTCCTGTATGCTTGTTATGCTTCAATGATTAATTTATTTGGAAAGTCTTAATGATCATCTACTCTGTACTCAAAATGTTTTCCAAAATGTAAATAACACCAACAAACATATCTTATAGATTTTAAACCCATTTTTTTCATTTATTTCTTTTATTTCGTTACTTTTCTCTTTCTTTCATTCTTTTTTTTTTTTTTTTCCTTTGCTAGAACTCTGGGTCTGAGCACTGTCTCTCAGCTCTTCAGCCCAAGGCTAGCGCTCTATCACTTGAGCCAGAGGGCCACTTCCGGCTTTTTTCTACTTATGAGGTGCTGAGGAATTGAACTTGTGGCCTCATGCTTGCAAGGCAAGCACTCTACCACTGAGCCACCTTCCCAGCCCCAACTTTTCTCTTTCTGCTTAGTGACGGCTACCTGGAAACCATTTGAAATTATACAATTGACTGGAAAAGTCATCATAGGATTTTTTTCGCTATGAAGCTGAAAACCTTTTTTTATTTTTAATAGCTTATTTGTGAACTTGTGTTGCCCGGCCTTTTGGGGGTTTCATTTGACTAGGATCCCCAAAATTTTAATTCTTTTATTTTTTTTAATGTAAAAGTGATGTACAGAGGGATTACAGTTACGTAAGTCAGGTATTGAATAATTGTCTTTGTGAACAACGTCAACCTCTCCCTCATTTTCTCCCAGTTTTGTTTGTATAGTACATTTCCAACATAGTGTCTAGAGAGTACCACCGCTTGGATACTCTTTTGTTCACCCTTCGCAAGAACTCTTAAAAGTTGTTCAGGGATTTGTTTTTGTCACATTAATCTACTGTTTAGACTACTATATTAATTAGCTTTTGTGCTCTAGGACAAGCTTAATTCTTTATTTCCTGTCTTCAATACGTTGTTCTAGCTAGCACATTCTTTCACCTAACTGCTTTCTACAATACCTTTTTAGTAGCAGCAAGGAGAAACCAATATGCTGGCACACTGACATTTTTCTATCCACTTCTCCTGGAGTTATACTCAGTAGCATCTTTGTTGGCCTGCCAATTTATCATAGGCTGCTGTTTTCCCAAATGTTTGCTAAGGTATAACAAGGACTTTTAGCTCCCCTGTTGACTAAATCTGTTTCCTTATTGTTCAGTACCTGACAACAGAGCCAAAGTCATGATTTGTTTATTTATTCATCTATAGCCCTGTAATTTAGCATGGTTTTACACTTAAATTTCTCATGTAACCCATTAATATTATTTACCAATGCAAGCTAAATAGAATATATATTCTTATAGATTTTTACATGCATTTGAAATATGACCTACAAAACATTTTCAAAGATGCCATTTTCCATTTTAAGTCTTAGTACTAAACATCCTACTCAAAATAGCTTAGAAATATGCCTATGAAGATAATTTGAAACATGGATAATTCCATAAGTCTTTAACACTTTTGAAAGCATTTAATTCCTCCTTAATGTTTTTGTAATTTATCTTGAACAAGCTAGCAACAGATATTTGTCACATCACATAAATTTGGAATTTTTCAGAACCATCTAGTGGCACAGTGTGTGTTCATGTAAAGTTCTCTGTGGCACTTTTTGTAAAGTAGTTAAGTCAATGAAAATAATTTTGCAAAACCTATCCCATAGAGAAGCATATGCAACTTCAAAAGTAAATGGCAGGGATAGCTGACCAAACAGAAGATTGCATAAAAGTGATTTTATTTCACTTCTGTTCTGTTATCACAAAGTGTCCACAGTTATTGAACAAATTATGTGCAATATAGGGTTTAAATATTCTAGAGATAGGTAAGAGGTTCATGAATTTGAGGCCAGCTTATCTCACAATGCACTTCAGTGGCAATACACTAGTATATATTTGCATTCAGCACTGCAAGAAAAAATTATTCTGAATTTTATATACATCCTTGGCCTCATGGTTCACATCCATCAGTTCATTTGATATCAGCTTCCATGGCATCTCCAACACATTTTCCAGAGCTACAACCTGCACCCTGAAGTATCAAGTGTTTTCCCAGGTCAACTTGGGCTTTGTCAGCATTTTAACTTTCCTAATGAAGATGCTATGTGGAAGATAAATAGTTAGAAATGTTTTCTATGTCTTCCCTAAATGCTGGGAGTTTTCTTGTTAGCTTTGTTCTTATTGTTGTTTAAGGTGCTGTATCGATTTGTTTGAATAACTACTACAGCACACAAAAACTACATAAAGTTTTGATTTCTTCCCAGTAGTTGGCCTGTTATAGTGTCATGATAAAAAATATTTTAAAATTGAGAAAATGATCATTGCTAAATCGTTGAGAAGCAAAAATCACCATGAGAAGAGCTCAACTTAGCCAAGGCCACACACACCACCTAGAGAAACACATTTCCAAGTGACATGAACATGTCAAAAATACAGCAGGAACATGGGTGCATGGGGTGCTCCTAGTGACAGGATTGAGGCAGGGGCAAAGGGAGTTGGTGATAAACAGATGGTTCTCTTCTCTTCTTCCTTCATTTCCTCTAATACACTCTCTTGAGCCTTGGGCAATGCTGTTTAGAATCAATTTATTGCTCATTTTCAAACTATTCAAACCTCTCAGGTCATGACTTTAATCATCATTTTCTAGAGATAGTTGGCTTACTGGTGCTGTCCATAAGAGGTCTTTTGTATCTGACTGTTGTATTTTTTTAAGTCAAATCCAAACAGATGGAAAAATAACTTTTCATTGTCTGGATGTCACAATGAGCTTCAGTCATGGTGTATCCACTCTTTGACCATGGAGCATGTGAGTCATGGATAACATCCAGGCCCTAGAAGTTAGTGGGGCAGCATGGGCCCTGACCACTTCAATAAACAGCTTAAACTTTGTGCAATTTTATCACTGTACATTAACAGGCTTATTTTAAACACACCACCAGATGCAGTTGTGATCCCTAAATCCTTTTGACTAGCATTTTCCCAATAGTTCATAATTATACATAGCTAGTACTTTCATATAATACAGATCTTTCTTCTTGTCTCTCTTGTGCTGTCTAGAAAGCCAAAGACTGGACACTAATTCCTTAAGAAAAGGTTTCTTCTATTTAAATTATCTTTACCACAACTAATTTGATAAAGACATTTAAAGAAGTATTTAGACTGTATTCAGTGACAGGAAATTTTGCCACAAAAGACACTCTAGCTATAAAGTACATAAAATTTTTATAGTCTTAATATGAGAATCACATTATGTTATGTGATTACATTGTATTATGTATATTGAATATTTTTATAAAAAGAAAGGCCTAATGAAGTATAAAATTATACACACCCAACAAATAGGATGATGTTTTCAAAACTAAAGCAAAATTCAATAATAGAAATTGAGTTGGTCTAAAACAGGAAAAAAGTATAATATTCCAGCCCCAGTATTTAAGAAAAAATACAAATACTGTTTTTTACTTTTAGTTTTAACTTACTAATTAAGTTTTCTATACCTAGATTATTATTTTTTTTCTTTTTTTGTCAGTCATGGGGCTTGAACTCTGGGCCTGGGCCCTGTCCCTCAGCTCTTCAAGGCGAGCACGCTACCACTTGAGCCACAGCGCCACTTCTGGTTTCCTAGTGGTTTATTGGAGATAAGAGTCTCATGGACTTTCCTACCGGGGCTGGCTTTGAACCGAAATTCTCATATCTCAGCCTCCTGAGTAGCCAGGATTACAGACATGAGCCACCGGCACCCAGCTTCTATACTTAGATTCTAAGGGTTTATATACTAAAATATCAAGAATTATAGAGTTGACAAAATAGTATTTATTATAGTAAGCTTCTTAAGTACAAATAGACTTATTAAAAATGAAACAATTGCAACCATCTCTTTTCTCTCTAATGCTCAAAAAGGATCTGTCAGAAATCACAGCTAATGAGCAGCCTTATATGATTCTGAAGGCACTCTAGGACTGTGCCTTTGCTATCCTCTAACTATATAACTTTGACCATTAAATTCTCATTCTTGTTTTTCTCAATAAAACTATAATGACTTCATTACTGAATTTTACTGAGAACCACATGAGCAACATTATTCCTAGCACATACTGTTACCACAGTTAAAACAAGTTGGACTCATAGTCCTATTTCTCTGCCCACAGCACTTCAGTTTCTCCTGACCTTGGGTAAGATCTAAGGCAATTCTTTTCTGGTCTTCTTCAAATAGTGAAACTATTCCTTTTTGGAGATTTCCGAAGGCAGAAGTACTCTCATTCTTATAATTTAAATGTATACTCTACATAATAACTAAATTATATGAAAAGTAAGTTAGAATCTTCTTTCTCTGATAGCTCAGAATTGCTGACAGCACAACTTCAGGTGAAATTTCACATGGAAATGGATTTGAGGAATAAAGAGGAGGATGTATTGGGTTTCAACTCTATTTAATCTGTTAGAATCTCTTTAATCACTTTCATCTTCCATTAACTATGATTCCTCATTATTGCAAGTACTAAGTGGATACAATTGGCTACTATGGAAGAACTATATAGATCTTATTTGCTGAGATACTACCCAGGGTTGGGAGACATTTATGAGATGCTAATCTTTCTTAGTAATTCTATCTCCATCTATTTTCTGTCTTCCTTTTTACCCTCCTTCTCCATAGATACCAGTCATAGGAACCCCAGTATTTCACTTCCTGTTGTGAGAGAACAATTGCAACCCTTACATATCCTTCATACTTTTGCTACATTCCATGTCATAGAAGTCTCTTGACCTTCAGAGATTTTGCTCAGAGTTAAGTTAGACACATGGAATTCCTGTTGATGCTTTCCCTATCCCCTTCTTCACTAGGTTCCTGAGAATACATCAACAAGGGCAACTCTTTAAAATTTGTTGTCTGAGGTCACCATTTTCTGTGTGGGGAACAGATAACTGTTTTGTCTTTTCCCTATCAATTCCTTAAATAAATATTTGCTAGAATTTTCAAAAGTTCATTCTTTAATTTCCTAACTCTTTGACTTTTGCTTTTTGGTAGAAGTGGGAAGTTGCTGATAGATTATTAAATAAGTTGAATGGATCGTTGAGTCTTACTTTGGAGTAAGAAAGTACGTTTAAAATTTGTGTTCAGACCACCATCATACTGCTAATGTATGGCACTAAGAATTTATCACTGTCTCTTTGGGTTCTTTGATTTATTTGGCTTAGCTGGATAATCTTTATGTGGAGTCTCTTGTGAGTTTGTGTCAAGTAGCAGCTAAAGATTCAGTTATCTAAATAGATAGGAAGCTGAAGTTTCCAGCTTACTTAGCACACTTTTGTATAAGTGGTAAAATTTATTATTATATTCTTTTGGATAGCATGACAGAACCTATTCCAATTTGAATGACGTTGAACAGATAGCTGTTATGTTTTGATTGGCATGAGGCAAGGATATTAATAGAAATGAAATATTATTGTAGCAATTAATGAAAAAAAGCTGCTAGGTATAGAATTCTTCACTATATTCATGGCACATTACTCAAAATGGAGGAGTATTTTTATTTAAAGTTCATGTTGTGTAGGCATTCACTGTATGCCAGTGAACTGTCCATTCCAACCCTAACTCTCCATGTTACTAGGCTAAAATGATTTGCTTAATTTTTGTTTTTTTTTTTGTCATGGGCTTGACTCTCGGCCTGGGTGCTGTCCCTTAGCATTTCAGTTCAATATGAGCTCTCTACCACTTGAGCCACAGCGCCACTTTCAGTTTTCTGGTGGTTAATTGGAGATAACAGTTTCCTGCCTGGGCTGGCTTTGAACACGATCCTCAGATCTCAGCCTCCTGAGTAGTTAGGATTACATGTGTGAACCATTGTCACCCAGCTTGCTTATACTCTTAACTTCTAATATTATGAGTGCATTAAAGTAGCAAAATCAAATTATACTCAGTATTTGAAAGAAGCATCCCAAGAGAAAGCCTTTCAAGACAGAGAAAAAAGAATTTGTTTTCTTTCTTCTTATGACTTATTTTAATTAGTATTTTTAATAAATATGCATTTTAAATCAACATGAATTTTACCTCTTCATTGACTTATATAGTTATAAATAACACAGTGAAAACAGAATGACTCTATCTCCAAAAAAAAAAAAAAAAAACGCATGTAGTTATTTTGCATACTTTTTTTGGGTCAGTTATGGGGCTTGAACTCAGAGTCTAGGCACTATACCTGAGCAACTTTGCTCAAGGCTGGTGCTTTGCCACTTTAAGCTACAACACCACTTCTAGTTTCTGGTGTTTAATTGGAGATAAGAGTCTCAAGGACTTTCCTACCCAGGCTGGCTTTGAACCTCAATCCTCATATCTCAGTCTCCTGAGTAGTTAGGATTACAGGCATGAGCCACCAGCACCCAACTGCAGTCACACTTTCCATTAATCTCTAGAACACTCACTGTATCTATAATTTTTTTCAGGATGTCAAATGAATGGAATCACATAGTGTGTATTCATTAGAGACTGGATTTATCATACTCAGCATAATGCCTTGGTATCTAGCAAAGTGGTTACATGAGAAATTTGTATTGTAGGAGACAGACTATTGTATATATGTACTGGAGTTCATTTACATATTCAGTTGTTGATGGCCTTTTATCCAAGTTTTGGTAATTGTTAATGGAGCTATTCCAAAATTAATATACAGGGTTTTTTTGTGTGTGTACATAAATTCCCATTTCTTTGAAATAAATAATTAGGACTAAGATTCCTGGATATAGGGTAAGTATAAATTTATATTATTGCTACCTTTTCCACTGTAACTACATCATTTTGCATTCAATCAACAAGATTTGAGACAGCATTGTTTGCAGTACTTATCAACATTTCTTATTTTCACTAATTTAATTTTTAATGATACTATTAATTGAAGAAAAGTATCTCATTTTGATTTGAATTACTTTCTCAACCATTGAATGATGATGACTATATTTTTTTTGACATTTTATATTCACATAATCTTTTTTTTTATCTTTAAGTAGTTCTAAATGAATTTTCAATTCAGTTTATAATACAATGCATCTGTGTCACCCCTTCCATAGATGTTCTCCATTTTTACTCTTATATAATCTTGAGTGAAGTTTCTGCTCAAGGTTTTAGCTATTTTTTAAAAATTGAAGTAACTTTTCTTATTGTTTGTATTGAAAGATTTTTCTACATGTTAGATAAAAATCAATATTTTAAAAGTGAACCATATAAAAGACATTTTATATTCAACAGTAGAGAACATATAAAATATTTTGGGTCACCTGAAAGAGTACTGTCCCTCAGAATCATCTTTTCTTTGCCAAATTTGAAACAACTATGATGTCCTCCCCTAAACAGATAAACTGAGACACACCGAAATAATAGAGTATCATTTCACAGTAAAAGTCAGTGATGTAACAGACAGTGAAAAAGCATGGAATCTCAAAAAACTGTTTACTACATAATTTTAATATGACATTCTAGAAGATTATGGAAAGAGAAAAGAGCTGTAGTCACCAGGGATTATGAAGCTTGATAAGAAATGTATTCACTAACTTACATATGTAACTGAAACCCCTGTATATATCACCTGGCTAATAAAATTAAATTAGAAAAAGCGGACCAAGCAGACCAGAGGTTATATATAGGTCAACAAACAAATATATGATACTATAAGGGAATCACATCATTACGTATTTATGAAGAGTAAAAGCAATGTGGAAAACGAAGAATGAATCCTAATGTAAATATTGGTTGACAAGGTCTCAATGCAGGTTCATTGATGACAGAAATATTTTGCCCTGATGAAGAGTCTTGAGTGTGGGAAGGCAGTGCATGTGTGAGAAGTGAGGGCATCTGAGAATTGTCTGTATTTTCTCTTCAGTTTTGCTAGGAAGTTAAATCCTAATAAGGAAATTTGTATTAGTCTGTGCACTAATTTAGCACTAAATTACACTAGAGAATTTGACAATATGAAGAATACTTATTATACATTAAAAGCTTTGATACTCTGGGCTGAGTGTTTTCTGTTTGTTTGATTTTGCATCACTCAACAGGAGTCCAATCTGAGAAAACCACCCCTTCTAAATCTTTGAAGCTTTTCAAGATGCTTTGAAGTTGGCCTTTTAAGTGCATGTGATTTAAACTGAGTTTTCTTCAGGGTAAATTTCTAAGGTCATCACTGTGGATTGGGAATTTCTCCACTAACTCCTGGATAAAAACAGGTAATCTTGATTTTTGATAGGTAGAAGGTTTCACTTAAAAATGTATTGAGTGGTATGATGGTGAGACCCTATGAAATAATAAAATGCAAACCAAAGCTCTAAGGGTGTAGTTTAAGGGGTAATACAAAGCCAGGCAAGCTTCAAACTTCATCTTCAGAAATAAACATGCTAATATTTTAGTATTCAAGTAATTATTATCACTTCAAATTGGGGAAAACAAATAGAAGCACACCGTCATGCTACATGAACCAGAGAGTGTCCAAAGAAAATAGGATGCACAGAACTTGTGTATGTACAGCCCAAGAAAAGGAATATCCCATTACAGAAAAATGAGTCAAAGCTTCTCTAAGTAGAGTAGGGTATTGGCACTGTCTTAAGAATGGTGACTGATCTCTGACTATTGAATTATACTCATTTCCCAGAACAGCTACAGGAGAATTTACCACACTCATATCACTGCTCATCTATTACTAAATATTGACAATTCTTCCATTAATTCTCCCATGGAAAGGTTACAGAAGATTAAACCCTTCATTCAGAAACTTGCACTCAGGTAAAAAGGAAAAATAATATCAAGATATGTAGTGGCTCTGTGGGAAAATAAACATAAAGGAACTTACTGATCCTACCAAACTCATTCTTTGAAGCCACCAGAACCCTCATCTCAAAACCAGACAGAGACTCATCAAACAAAGAGAACTATAGATCCATTTCTCTAATGAACATTGATGTAAAACTTCTTAATAAGATTCTGTCCAATCAAACTCAACAATTCATCAAAAAAATTATACACTATGATCAAACAGTATTCATCCCAAGGGTACAAAGCCAGTTCAATATATGCAAATCAATTAATATAATTCATCATCAATAGAAGCAATGACAAAACCACATGATTATCTCTATAGATGAAGAAAAAGCATTAGATCGAACACCTCTTCATGATGAAAGCTCTAGAGAAACTAGGAATCCATGGAGTATTCCTCAATATAATCAAGGCTGTATATGACAAGCCTACAGCCAGTATAATATGCAATGATGAAAAGTTAAAGCCATTTTCTTCCAAACTCAGGAACCAAGACCAGGCTGTCTGCTCTTTCTACTCCTCTTCAATATAGTATTAGTATTCCTAGCTAGAGCATTAAGGCAAGAGGCAAATATGAAGGGGATCCAAATGGGAAAGGAAGTAAAACTCTCTCTTAGCAATGACATGATCCTGTGTCTAGAGAATCCCATAGACTCCACTCCCAAGTTCCTTGACCTGATCCAAAACTTAGGCAAAGTAGCAGGGTATAAAATCAATCCACAAAAATCAGTAGCTTTTCTCTATGCCAACAATGAAAAGAGAGAGTCTGAAATTAGGAAAACAACTCTATTTGTAACAGCCTCAAAAAATTAAAATACTTGGGAATCAACTTAGCCAAAGAAATGAAGGAACTCTACAATGAAAACTTCAAAAATCTGAAAAAGGAAATTAAAGTAGACTTCAGGAAATGGAATAAATTCCATGTACCTGGATTGGGAAGATTATCATTTTGAAAATGGCTATATTTTCAAAGGCATATACAAATTCAATTCAATACCCATATATACCAATTTCTTCTTTAATGAAATAGAAGAAGCAATTCAAAAATTCATATGAAACAATAAAAGACTCTGAATAGCAAAATCAGTTCTTAACAGGAAGAAAAATGCTGGAGGAATTTCAATACTGAGCCTCAAACTCTATCACCAAGCCATAGGTAATTACTTGCACAAGAACATGCCCGAGGACCAAGAGAAGAGATTTGAAGACCTAGAGTTTATAAACTGCTACTTTGCCCAAAATTTGGATCAGCTCAAGTAACTTGGGAGTAGCTTATGGGGTTCTCTAGGTATAGGATTATGTCATCTGCAAAGAGGGGGAGTTTTACTTCTTCTTTTCCCATTTGGATCCCCTTCATATTTGCCTCTTGCCTTATTACTCCAGCTAGGAATTCTAATATTATATTGAAGAAGAGTGGAAAGAGCAGACAGCCTGGTCTCGTTCCTGATTTTGGAAGAAAATGGCTTTAACTTTTCATCATTGCATATTATACTGGCTGTAGGCTTGTCATATATAGCCTTGATTATATTGAGGAATACTCCATGGATTCCTAGTTTTTCTAGAGCTTTCATCATGAAGAGGTGCTGGATCTTGTCAAATGCTTTTTCTGCATCTATAGAGATAATCATGTGGTTTTTGTCATCGCTTCTATTGATGATGAATTACATTAATTGATTTGCATATATTGAATCAGCTTTGCATCCCTGGAAAGAATTCTTTTTAATCATAATGTATAATTTTATTGATGAATTGTTAAAGTTGATTGGCCAGAATCCTTTTGTATATTATATATATTTTTTAATTGTAAAAATATTGTACAGAGGGGTTGCAGTTACATAAGTATGGTAATGAGTACATTTTGTGGCAAGAATTGTTACCTCTTCCTTTGTTTTCCCCCTACCATCACTTCCCTCCCCACCTCCCCAACTCTTCCTGTCCCCCCACCCCAACATTGTGAAGTTCGCTTTCAACACAGTGTTCTGTACATATCGTAGTCACAATGGGTCAACCTGCATCCCCATTTAAGCATTCCGCTATATCCCTTCCCCTCCATAAATTACAAAAATATATATACAAGATGCAGAACACTGGCATCAAATCCACTGCAAACAAGGGTTATACTGTGGGGGAAGACATCCAAAAGAAACAAAAAGAATCAAATAGTGCATTATAAGTACATTAAAAAACAATAGTAAGAAAAAAAAAACCACTTGTGTCTCTGTCTTGTGGTACATTTTGCTTAACATTATATCATGTGGTCATATGTACATAACCTTTGACCTTCTCTGTTTGTCCTAGACATGTACTAGTCATTGCAAACAAGGAAAACCATGGGACCTATGTTTCTTTGGGCCTTGGCCAGAATCTTATTAAGAAGTTTTGCATCAATGTTCATCAGAAAAATGGGTCTATAGTTCTCTTTGTTTGATGAGTCTCTTTCTGGTTTTGGGATGGTGGCTTCATAGAATAAGTTTGGTTGTGAGCTTTCATTTCCAATTTCATTGAAGAGTTTGAGGGGAATAGGAGTTTGTTCTCTTTCGGAGGCTGTACAGAATTTGGCTCTGATCCATCTGGTCCTGGGCTTTTCATGGAAGGGAGGTCTCTTATTGCTGTTTCTATTTCATTTCTTGATATGGGTCTATTTAGTTTGAATCTTATTGCTTTAACTTGGGAATATTAATTTTTGCTAGAAATTCATCCATTTCTTCCATATTCTTGAATTTATTAGTACAAAGTTTTAAGTAATATTCCCTTATGATGTTCTGAATCTTGTTAGTTTCTGTGATGATGTTTCTGTTCTCATCTGTGATATTGTTTATTTTCATGTGTTCTCTTTTTTTTTGGGGGGGAGGTTTGTTAAGGGTCTGTCAATTTTGTTGATTTTTTTGAAGAACTAACTTTTTGTCTTTTTGATTCTTCTTATTTTTTTGTTTCTAATTCATTTAACTCTGATTTAATTTTAACCATTTCCTTCCATCTGCTGGGTTGGGGTAAAGCTTGTTGCTCTTTTGAGTTTTCTCCAATTTGTTGACATAGGTACTCAGAGCTATAAATTTTCCTCTGAGAACTACCATTGCTGTATCCCAGAGGAGCTGGTATTTTGTGTGCTCCTTTTTGTTAAATATCATAAATGCTTGAATTTTGTATCCAATTTCTTCCATGACCCAATGGTGATTCAACAATGTGTTGTGGGGTCTCCATGTGTTACAGGTTTTTCTATTGTGGATTTTGGCATTGAGCTCTACTTTTATTCCATTATGGTCTGAGAGAATGCATGGAATAATTCCAATCTTTCTGAATCTGCATAAACTTACTTTGTGCCCCAAAACAAGGCCTATTTTAGAGAATGACCCTTAGTTTCTATTGATCCTGTACATATTATAATGTGATGGTGGGATGTCCTATTCTTCTCTGGTCTACTTGGGGTCTAAAAGCTTCTTGTATCTGGATGGACCTGTCCCTTTGTATATTTGGGAAGTTCTCTGCTAGGATTCTCCTGAATATATTTTCTAATCCATTGGCTTCCTTCTCGAGGCCTTCCTCAATATCTCAAATTAGGCTTTCCGATTGTATCCTGTAGCTTCTGCAATGATCTATCATGCTTCTTGGTTTTGTTATGAATATCTGTGCTCTCTTTCTCAGTGGAGTCTAACCTGTCTTCTGCCTCAAAGATTCTGTCTTCTACCCATTCGCCGACTGTGGGGTCTTCATTGTTTTCCCTCCTAAGTTTCAGTGGGTCTGGTGTTGAGCACCTTCTTCAGCTTTTGGATGCTTCTCTACCTTGCATGCACAAGGTCCTGGGTTCAATTCCTCAGCACCACATAAACAGAAAAAGCCGGAAGTGGTGCTGTGGCTCAAGTTGTGGAGCACTAGCCTTGAGCTGAAGAGCTGAGGGACAGTGCCCAGGCCTAGAGTTCAAGCCCCACAACTGCCAAAAAAAAAAATTAAAAAAAAAAAAAAATATATATATATATATATATATATATATATATATATATATATGCAGAAAGTCTTGGGCAAGGCTCTCTGCTGCTCAGCACGGCTCCCACTTATTGTTTCTCTTTTTTGCTATCCTTGTTGGCCTTTTAAGTTATTCCTCTTGTAGTAGGAAAAGTCTTTAGATATTTAGAGTTTGATTGGAGTGGGTCTCTTGAGGTAAAGTGTGGGCTGTGACCCTAGATCTTAGTTTGGTCAGAGACATGTAGTGGGACTACCTGTGAGAACAGCGCCATCTTGAATCTGACTTCAGTACTTTTTTTTCAGTAAGACAATTACATCACTTTAAGACAGGATCAGTTGCACTCCCTTACCCTCCCCCCCCCAAAAAAAATTGTCGTTTTAATTTCTTTTCCTTCTTTTACTGTATGGGCTGGGATATCTAAAACTATATTCAGTAAGTGTGGTAATATGTAACCTCCTAGCTTTATTGTGTATCTTAAGAGGGAATAATCTATTCTATTAACTTAAATATTTTAGTCACATTCTATATATTTATGTTTTATAATGTTGTAGGAATTATTTTGTAGTCCTAAATTTTCTAAGCATTTTTATTAAACCGGAGTGATAGATTTTTCTTCAAATTAGTTCATTTATTGGTTTGTGTGATCCCATATTTTTTCTTTTCATTAATATGGTGGATTATATAATTAGCATGTAAATATTGAACTGGCTTTTTAACCCTGGAATAAAGTCTTATGCGTATGATGGAATAAATAATAATAGTATTTAATTTAAAAAAGAAACTTACTGAATGCTGTTAAGCACAGAGTAGAAGAATAGAGAAAAGCAAAAGCGGTGTTAAAGTGCATGTGTGAAGTATGCACGTGTGAAGTACCATTGTAAAACCTTATAGAATGAATGTGAACTAGAAGATCCCAGAAAAGTAAAATAGACTCTTTGAGGTGATAGGTACGAGTAGAAGAGTACAAGGCTATTTGAGAGGAGAAATAAGTGTGAGTATGCTTAAAGTGTATTTTACATGTATCAAAATAGAACAATGGAAGCCACTGAAGTTGTTTCAAAAAGAGGGATAGATTCAAGCCCCACGACCGACAAAAAAAAAAAAAAAAAGAGGGATAGAAGATGAGAGAGATTGATTGAGGTAGGATTTGAACTGTATGCATTTCAATATGAAATCCCCATATGCAACAAATCTATGCTAATAAAATGATAATAAAAGAGTAATAGAAGCCATTCTCAGCTATACACTAAACACATAGATAATAGTATGCATAGAAAACAATGGCCTAAAAGAAAATGTGAGTGAAATTTTACTTTTTGTTAATGATAAGAATAAAATAGCCCAGGTGCATTGTATTGCACCTGTAATCTCAAGTATGCAGAGAGGGGATTGTAGTTCAAGGTTTACCCACACCAAAGAAAAAGTCAATGAGATCATGAGATACTAATGCACAAATAAACTTGTGTGTTAGCACATGCTTATAATCCCGTCTACATAAAGAGGACTGTATTATGAGGTCATACTATGCAAAAATAATATCTACCTGAAAGATTAAAGCAAAATGGGTTAAAGGTATGGCCCATTTGGTCAAATGCTTGCCTAAAAGAGAAATACAAACCAGTGTAGAAACTTACTTTCGACTATGTCCTTGTGTGTCTGTGTTATGAAAACACCCCTAAGTATATATTAATAATATATTAATACCATCTGCATCAATTGATGAATGAATATTTATATTGATCCTTACATATATCCTTTTCAGTCTTGTTTATGTTAATGAAAAAAGAAAATAATCTATGATATTTTGGTAAAATCATAATAAGTAAATAGTGAAATACTATATAGTACTTTAAGAAAATACTATTTTGTTGATTAGAGTAAAAAACAGTTACATAAAATACAACCAAAGTGAAGCTATATGTACACATACATTTATGTATATGGGTATAAATATGCATAGATATATGTTAGATACGCATATGTCTATAGTAGTATTTGCATATGCATAGAGAAGAGTAAGGAGAGAGTTGCAGCTGAATCTATTAACATGTGAGAGAAAGGGAAGATGGATGGTCACTTTTTCATTGCTATCTAGATGTCTGATTATTTGAATATTTTATAATCAGTATGTAATAATATGTATATTTTTCATAGTACAAAAATTAAGAAAAATTAAAAGCAATATCCTAACAGGAACTGGCATTAAGGTGTTACCCTTTCTTCTATTAGGCCCAAGTTTTTTATGTTTTATTTTATTTTATTTTATTTGCTGGTTGTGGGGTCTGAACTCTGAGCCTGGGTGCTGTTCCTCGCTCCTCAGCTCAAGGCTAGTGCTCTACCAGTTAAGCCACAACTCCACTTCTGGATTTTTCTGGCTAATGTGGTGCTGAGGAATCAAACCCAGGGCCTCATTCATGCAATACAAACACTCCACCACTGAACTACCTTCCCAGCCCCAACGCCTAAATTTTCTAAAATATATATATATATATATATATATTGACTATAATTTTTTCCAAGTCTTTCCATTTCCTAATAAATGGGGCAATGTCATTCTTTCTGATGGAGGCATAGAATTACATTGTGTATATATACCACATTTTCTTCATCCATTCATCTACTGAGGAGCATCTAGGTTGGTTCCATATCTTAGCTATGGTAAACAATGCTGTAATAAACATAGTTGTGCTGGTAGCTTCAGTATGGTCTTGTTTGTGATCATTCTGGTAAGTGCCCGAAAGTGGGATTGCTAGGTCATAAGTAAGCCAGGCCCAAAGAAACATAGGTCCCATAGTTTCCCCTATTCGCAATAACCAGTATATGTCTGAGATAAGCAGAAACAGTCAGATAACATGATGTTAGGCGAAATGAACCCCAAGGTAAGGACTCAAATGGTTTTCTTTCTTGCTATTGTTTCTTTTGTGGGGGAAGGAGGTCTGGTGATGTGGCCTGAACTCTGGGCCTGGGCACTATCTCTCAGCTCTTTAGCTGAAGGCTAGCACTCTACCACTTGAGCCACAGTGCCACCTCCAGCTTTTCTCTTTTTGCTTATGTGGTGCTGAGGAATCGAACCCAGGGCCTCATGCATGCAAGGCAAGCGCTCTACTACTGAGCCACCTTCCTAACCCGTTTCTAACATATTTATAAGATCATTTCTTTGTTGCTTTGTATGTCCCTCCCCCAAGGTATAACCCCTGTTTTCACTGTATTTGATGTTGGTATAATTTGTGGAGGGGAAGGGAAAAAACAAATTGTTTAAATAGGGATACAGGTGGACCGATTGCAACAATGAGATATACAAGACATTGTGTCGAAAAACGAATTTTACAACTTTGGTGCTGGGGCAGGTGGGGTACTGGGGGTAGGTGGGAAGGGATGGTAGGGAAACAAAGGAGGAGGCAACAACGCTTGATAAGAATGTACTCATTACCTTGCTCATGTAATTGTAACCCCTCTGTATGGTATTTTTATAATAAAAAATAAATAGCTAGATAGCTAGATAATCTGACTTTTTTTGCATCTTTCCTGTAAAAAAGATAATGGACATGATTATGCTTACTCATATAAATTTTGAAACAAGATTACTGTGAAATATTTCTTAGATTCAATCATCAGATTCTGGTAGTTAGTGTGAGTCTCTGACCTCTACAACCACCTCATCATGAAAAATTGTGACTGGTAAAAAGAAGCAGGCTGAACAGCCTTCATTTTAATTTCAGTTCTGATCCTTTATAATATTCTCTCATCCTGTCAGGCAGGTGGAATGAATAACAGCCCCATCTCTGACATTCAACGTCTTGTCAAATTCTAAGGCTGATTTAAGAGTGGAGTTCTTGGCCTACAGCCCATATGTTATTGTGTGAATCCCAGTAATAACACTGGCTTATCAGTTTTCATCCAGTATAGGATTTAATAATACCAGGACTGTGCCATATGGAATATATAATTACTCACGTTTCCATTTTTAATTTCAATTGGAAGTCATATTTTAAAATGAGCATTATATAGTACCCTTCCAATCTGCATGAGGGTCCTAAATATTGGTAAAGCTATGTTGAAGGTATATTTAATAATGCTACCAGACTCCTATCTTTAATGATGTCTCAGGTAGGACTATTTGGATAAAGCTAGCATGCTTTCACTGCAGAGAAACTACTAAATAGTTAGCAAGTAGATGGATCAGTTTATGGCTCCTGACATTTTTTGATCTATGAAGTGAGCATGCGATGTTTATCTTGAAAATCTCCTGGGGACTGAGATCCGTACTCATGGATGAAGCATTCTGGTGGAAAGAAAAAATAAAACAGTATGGGAAATGACAAACCTAGTCAATGGTGACCCAATGGGGAGGGTTACTCTCTAATGATTAACAAAAAAATTAATAAAGAGAAATAGCCATATACCTGTGTCCCTTAATAACCACATTTTGCTCATTTTTAACTAAACAGTATTGAAAGAGTTCCTTCCTTCCTTCCTTCTTTCCCCTATAGATATGTTGAACATAAATAAACAAATGCACTTGAAGGTTTAATTAATGAAGGATTTTAGCATGCCTGGTAAGGCCAACTAACAAACTGAACTAAGTAGGTCAGATTGTAGTGAATATACACGAACCATTGTTTCTTGTTTTAGGATTTTAAAATTAATTCTATCTTTGATCCTTAAGGGTCATAAAGTCTATAAAATATCCTTTGGGTATTGGCAGGCTTGGGAAGCTGATACAGGGTGCATTTTCACAGATTTCTTTGATGGCTTTTATGTCTGAGTTCACAAAATGTTCTCTTTCAACCTTTTTCTTGAGAGAAGTTTCGGGGTTTTTTTCTTCAGATTTTGAACACAGGCACTATCTATAGAAAGAAAAAAGGTACTTAAAAAGTTTTAGCCTTTGTTCTAAGTAAATTATCATAGTTTAAAGCTCTATAATTTTCAAACTTTTGCTTTGTTGATTGATTTTTTTACTTATTTTTTCCTTTTATTTTGTGGTACAGATGTTAGGAACCCAGCCTTCCACTCACTAGGAAATCTGTACTACTCTTCTAGATTATACTCTCTTACACTTCCTTTTATTTGATTTCCATAGTGCTGCTATTCTGACTACTGTACTAAGAAAATTTTCATTTTATCCATCCATTAACTTAAGCATACATGCCTCACATGAAGGAATATCTGGAAATTAAACTTTAGCTAGTATAAATTTTATGTGAGAGTCATAGAATATCTACTTATATAATTTATAACTTGTGTGAATTAATTAGTTATTGATACCAATGAATTAATTCCAATATCTCATAGCTGTAGTTAGTTAGGGGTTCATGCACTTGTGAGTGGATGGAGAGAAATCTAAAATCTAGACATTTCTGGGAGACTCTGATTCATCAAAAACACATTGTGAAAAAAAGTACATTAAGGGATTAATCAGTAAAGAATACATTCATAGAAAACTGAAGGAGTGTTTCTAAAAACTTTAGATAAACTAAGATCTAAACATGACACTGAAATATATTCTTAGTTTTCTAGAAACGAAGAGAGAAGAAACAATTGGAGGATAACCTTTCATCTTACAGCATATGTGCACATGTACAAAAATAAAATATACCTAGACCAAAAGCTTAGGGAAGACAATGTCCATTCAAAAGTATTTGTTGAGAGTCTATATTTAGAAGTTGTATTTGAACAAAGTTTAAAATATCACTTTATTAAAAATAGCTATATTCATATAATCATATAAAATGATATTTATAGAAATGAACTCCAAGACGTAGAAACAAGAGGATTGTGGTTACTTGGGGGGGGGGTTGTTTTTATTTTTGTTTTATCTTTTGTTGATATTTTTGTTTTATGTATCTTTTGTCTTGTATGTAAGTTTTTCTGTTTTGGGCTAGGGTAAGGGAGACACAGAAATTATGGGACAAATGGTGAACAAATGCAGCAGGAATATTCACTAGACACTGTTGAACATAAACAATATGCCTTGGTGTGGGGGAGGGAAAAGGAAAGGAATGGGTGACACTAGTGGCTCAAAAAGAAATGTTTGTTATTTAAAATACATTTACTATAACAATACATCATTTTTACAGTAACAATTTTTTTAAAAGTTTATAAAAAACTAAAAACTATCAAAACACTTATTTTAAAATCACAGGGGTCCCATTGAGAAAGATATTACTAATCATGGCTTTAAACATATAACAATTAAAAATAAAATAGGAGGGGCTGGGAAGGTGGCTCAGTGGTAGAGTGCTTGCCTTGCATGCATGAGGCCCTGGGCTCAATTCCTCAGCACCACATAAGCAAAAAGCTGAAAGTGGCGCTCTGGCTCAGGTGGTAGAGCGCTAGCCTTGACCTGAAGAGCTGAGGGACAGTGCCCAGGCCCAGAGTTCAGGCCCCACGACCAGTCCCAAAAAATAAAAAATAAATAAATAAATAAAATAAAATGGGAAACAAAGCAGTTTAAAAAATGACTACAAAATTAGAGGTAGTAGTTCATTTAATTTTGTAGAATGCAATGCATGTTGATTAAAAGTGAGAGAACTCATTTTAGAGAGTTGAAGCATACAGACAACAACTAAACAGACATTTTCAAACATTCCCAATGACATTCTTTAAATCCTGCTGATGTAAAAGATACATCTTTGCAAATGTGGTTGAAAGAGAGAGTACAATTTTTAAGATACTATCCCTCCAAACTTCTAGAATCAAGCAGAACTTATAGAATACTGAATAAAGGTCAAGACAGATAAAGTGGAAAGGTCTTCAGAGACTACTAGTGCCTCCAACGCAAAGCCTCCTCTGTCCAATCACCAAAAGAGAAGGTATTTCCTAAAGAAAATTAAACCAGAAAGAAGACAATGTAAATATGATGGTTATTATCACAGGAGGAACAGAATGGGAATAAAGGAAGCTAAGATAAGTTGAAATATTGTTAAAACTGTAAAATAATTCTTCATGTCTGATATTATATGTTCTCTGCCTTAGTTGTTCCTTAAGACTGTCATGACTACTCTTGGTGTTATTTTCCAGTAAATTTCCTAAAATTTGTTATTTTTTCTGAAAAATATGATACCAGGTTGAGTTTGCATCAATAGTTTGAATCAATAAGATTATCAGTAATTTTGTGGAGTATAGATTGCTTTTTTACACCAGTTAATCCTTTACTTCATGATCATCAATAATACAAAGAACAGATACTGGTATGGATGTTGGGGGAAAAGAAATCTAATACCCTGTTGGTGGGAATGTAAACTTGTTCAACCCCTCTGCAAAGCAATTTTTTAGATTCCCCCAAAAAACTAAATACGTAACTGCTTTATTATCTAGTAATATCAATCTTGGGCATTTACTCAAAAGATTACAATTCAGAAGACAGTGAAGCCACTTCTACAGTCATGTTATTTGCTGCTTTATTCCTATAGCTAAGTGATGGAAGCAGCCCAGCTATCAATGGATGAGTGCATCAGAAAATAGTGTATGTATACACAATGCAATGTTACTCATCCATTAGCAAGCATAATGTCACATTTTTGTAACAAATGGATAGAACTAGAAAAAAGTTATATTAAATGAAGAAAGTCAGACCCAGAGAGACAAAGGACACACTTTTTCTCATATGTAAAGTCTAGAACTAATTTAGGGAGGTACACGTAAAACACATGAGATTGTATATAAGTGCACAAAAACTTATGGTATTTGGAGGGGAGAATTCAAATGGTGTAATTCTTTCGAAAAACCAACTCACGGTCCGACAAAATGAATACCAAGAAACCTGCACCGGAAGGTGTATGTGGGAGGTGAAGGAGAGTGTTCTGGAATGAAGAGAGTAAGTGGGGAGAATGTATTCAGTGCATACCCTATGAAACCAAGAAAACTGAGAGCAGGGGTTAGGTTGGGAGAGAAGGAGGAGAAAGATGACAAACATAACATCAATCAAGATGCATTGTACTTATTAACTAATTTGTTGGATTGTAATTCCTTTGAACCATTACTTAAATAATAAATAAAATCTAATTAAAAAAACAAATCTACTCTGTATTTTAATTCTTACTTTTTATTTGTGTTTTGCATTTTGCAATTATTTTTGATTCTTTCAACCTCTTTTTCTTCTACCAAGGCTTCAGTTTTTTGTCATATTTTTCTTTGATCAATCTCAGCATTATTAGTTATATTAAATGTATATATGCTGTTGTTTAACTCCATTAAAGTATGAGTGTGTTTAATGCTTTTTTTCTGTAGATCAATATTGTGTCTATTATAGAAGCATATGTGGTCAATTTGCTTTACTCAAGTTTAGGTTTCATTCTTTATTCTTCATATGTTGTATAATTTTTATTGTATTTTGGGCACCATGAATGTTAGATTATGAAAAGAAATAATTCCTTTCTGTTTATAAATCAAGGTAATTTATTAAGTTATTCTACTTTTTTTGTTTTTTGTTTATAATCTTGATCTTCCATATGAGAGAAAACATGATATAACTTTTTTCTGAGTCTTGCAAGGTTCCCTTAACATGATAATATCTAGTTCTAGCTACTTTCCTATAAGGAAAATATTGTATTCTTTATGGCTGAACAATACTCGAATATGTATATATGTCATATTTTTATCAACTCACACTTTGATGAACAACTATACAGATTCTATAACTTTATGATTGTGTATGTGTATGCTGTTATAACAAATATGGACATGTAGGTATCTAAATTGTACACTGCCTTTCATTCTCTAAATATGTATCTAGGGTAGATATGGCTTGATCATATTGAAATTCTATTTTCATCATTTTTGAGAGATCTCTATGCTGATATTCATACAGAATGGAGAAATTTCCATGTATACATTCATGTTTATATGCACCATGCTTACCTTAGTATAAAAAAAAAACAGTTGAAATTTTAGTACAGGAAAAATGTTGGTTTTATGGTTTCTGTATTTATTTTACTAGCATGGTATTTGTGCAAGATAATTGATTTCATTATGACATTTCCATGCATGTATACAATGTATTTTGATTACATTCATTCCTTTCATTGAACTTGCTAACTTCCCTATTCATAGTGGTTTCCTTCTATCTATCTATCTATCTATCTATCTATCTATCTATCTATCTATCTATCTATCTATCTATCTATCTTCAGCACTCTTCATTTTTTTCAGATTTCATATATGAGAGAAAACACAGAACACTTGTCTTTCTGATTTTGATTAATTTTGTTTGAAATGATTGTCTCCTATTCCATCCATTTTCCCCCAAATGATATTTTCTTTTTCTTCATGGCATAATAACACCCAGTTAAATGTATGTACTAATTTCCTTTATGCATTTGTCTACTAATAGTCTGATTCCATAATTTCAGTATTGCAAGTATTGCTGAAGTTTGTGTGTGCAAGTATTTTCAACATGTAGGCAGACTTTACTTTCTTTTTTTTAATTTTAATTTTAATTTTTTGTGAACATACTGTACAGAGGGGTTACAATTACATGGGCAAGATAGTGCATACATTTCTTATCAAACATTGCAGCCTCCTCCTTTGTTTACCCTTCACATCCCTTCCCATCCTCCTCCCAACCAACGTTGTAAAGTTCGTTTTCAACATGACAACTTGTACTTCTCGTTGTTGCTACAGGTCCACCTAGACTTTACTTTCTTTAACGAGATCATATGGAAGTTCTTTTCTCTATTTGTCAAGAATTCTCCATTCTTATTTCCTTAATACCTGGGTTAGTTGGTATGTTTTTGTATCTATAATATCCTTACCAACATTAATGTTTGAGTATTACCTTGATTTAGCCATTCTGATTTGGATGAGAAAGATTCTAAATGTAGGATTTTGTTTGGATTTTCATGATTTTAAATAAATTGAATTTTATATATTGATTGACCATTTGCACTTCTTTTGGATACTATCTCCTCAGTTTACAGTTACATTAACTGTATTATTTGTTTAGTGTTTAATACATTGAATTTTGTACAAATTCTGGATATTAATACCCTATCAGATTCATAACTACCAAAGGTAGTTTCTCATTCTGTTGTTTGTCTCTTCACTCTGGTAATTGTTTCCTTTGCTTTACAGAGCTTTTTAATTTGATGCATTCCCAAATGTCAATTCTTGTTACTGTTTCCTGAGTTATGAAAGTCTTAATCAGAATTATGTACTTTCTATAAATTGATATGCTTCTTCTATTTTATTTTATTTTATTTATGTAGTAGTTTCAAAGTTTTATGTCTTCCATTAACATCTTTCATTAACTTTTAATTTAAGTTTTTCTTTTTTTTTCTTTTTTTGGGGGGGATCCTGTCGTGGGGTCTGAACTCTGGGCCTGGGCTCTGTCTTTCAGCTCGTCAACTCAAGGCTAGTGCCCTACCACTTGAGCCACAGCGCCATTTCCGGCTTTTTTTTCTTTTTGCTTATGTGGTGCGGAGGAATCAAACCCAGGGCCTCAGGCATGCAAGGCAAGTGCTCTACCACTGAGCCACCTTCCCAGACTTGAATTTAAGTTTTTAAAAGGGTGAAGTTAGTATCTCATTTAAGTCTTCTATATATAGATATCCATTTTTTATGCAAAGTTTGTGAAATAAGCCAGTCTGTCTTCTTAAACATAATATTTTTCTTCTTCATTAAAAGTTAAGTTGTGGGGCTGTGAATGTGGCTCAGTGGTAGAGTGCTTGCCTTACGTGCATGAGGCCTTGGGTTTGATTCCTCAGCACCATATAAGCAGAAAGCTGGAAGTGGCACTGTGGTTCAAGTGGTAGAGTGTTAGCCTTGAACTGAAGAGCTGAGGGACAGCGCCCAAGCCCAGAGTTCAGGCTCCACACCTGACAAAAAAGAGAGGGGGGGAGGAATTATAATGCAGATTATTATCAAAGTATAAAAGTCATTATGTAATAGCATCTGCCTGTTAATTTCAGTGTGTGAGCACTTGTGTACATAACACAATTTAGTATGAGAAAAATCTTCATTTTTATTCATGTATAACCATTTGTGACTTTTCAAAAGTCCTTAGCAAAGCATTAAAACTATTATCTTAGGGATTTTAATGTTAAATGTGAAAAATCAGAATGAATAATGCAACAAAGGGAAAAGTTGAAGGCCAAAAAATGAAAGAAAGAAAAATCTAAATGCATAGTGTCAGCTTTTCTATATTACAGCCAAATTATGGACCAATGAGTTTGAAACAAAACATATGAATTTCCTGAACCAAAATAACTACAAAATAACACACTGGTTTTTGTCTTCACTCATAATCTCTAGAGCAAGTGATTGCCACATTTAACATTAAAATTTTAATGCTTTTGAATAATTCTGTCCAGAAGAGTTTTAACATGTATGCCATATCTGAGGTTAGTAACATTGCTTGCTTTGCCTCTGGGCACTGTAGTTTTCTGCCATTTTTTATTACAGTTTTATGTGACTTAAACATTTTATAGAGGGCATCCCTTGTAGGACAATACAAGAGATGTAGATTGTCTTTTGTAGACCTCAACTGACAGTATTTTATGTCATATTATGATCATTAATTTATTCCAGAGGTCTTTTACTATTAGGATTTGGTTCAATGTAGAAGAGTTTATTTGTGTTTAAGATATGGTGGTGTTATGGTTTTTCTACATTAATTCCAATTTTCAAAATGATTTGGAGATAGCTTATGTTTGTAGAGATTTAATTTTTTCCTCTATATGTATTCCTATATATATCTGTATATATTCTAAGCTCTAACTTTTTTATTTACTCTACAAGAATAATTTGTACATATTTTAGGAAAAATCCCTTTAGAACTCTACTGTCACCTGCTCCTTAATACTGCTACTTTATTGGTGAAGTTGAAGAGCATAGTCTATTACTATGGTTAAGTTTCAATGTCATGTAGTCATTGTAGTCTACACCTTATTAATATGATTAATACAGTCAAAAGTGACACAGTCAAAAGCAAAACCCAGAGTTCTGGGCTTTTCATATATTTTTATTCTTTTTTATTTAGACACATGTTTGTTTTTCTCAAATGTAATAGAATAATACCAGTGCCTTAGGAGGAAAAAAAATAGTTCCCTCAGCTCCTAGATTTTTGCTTATTTTCTCTATGGGAAAATAAAATGAAGGGCAGATGGTATCTTACCACAGAAGCACTCATTTCTCTTCTAAGATTTGAAATGCTAAACATTTTTCAGTACTAGCACCATTATGGTGTGTGTGTATGGTATGTCTGTGTGTCTGTGTCTAATAGACACATGAGGTGTATACAGTAGAGCCTCTGACTAGATGTGTGTTCTTCTTTTAGCTGTGGTCTCCAGGGACCATAGATTCATGTTAGCCTAAATTTTAGCTTTACCAATTCATTATTGTATTTTTTTTCCTGAATTAGTATCATTATTGTTTGGTTGCATTTGTAAAGCATTAATTGATTCTGTTGTATCTTTCATTGAACATACTTGTCTTTACATTTCAGATTCATTGTTTGCTCTATGATCTTCATCTGTAATTGTTTACACAACAGTTCTGATGATGAAAATTGGTCTAGTTTGTTGATCAATTTTTTTTAAGAATGAATGCTATTAGCTTTGAAGACTCCAAAAATAGAAGCATTAATTGAATGAAAAGGATAAATATCAATTTATTAACTAATAATACTCAAAATGTTTTACTAATGTTTTAAGAAGCACAATGACACAACCAATATAATAGGAGTGAATACATACATTTAGACTATAAAGCAAAATTATCAGAAGACAATATTGAAAATCTATAATTAACATGGCCAATGATTTAAAGAAAAATATGTGCATAATAAATGAGCCCATATTAAACCAATGTCCCCAAATGTAAATATAAATAAAGGGATTTGAATTTAAACCACTGTACTGACAATTAAAATTCCTTGAATGGCCTAAACACCATATTGAGGCTTGAAAAGAAGGAAAATGTGAAAATACATGTATATCGGTCTAGCCAATAGTGGTGAGTTATAGCTGTTAGGTATTAATTTTGCTTTCATAACTTGATCAATTAATAAAAATGGGGGTCCAGTGTTTTACTATAGGCATAGAAATTTAAATTTAAAATTAAAACTTAAATTCTTTTTCTTGTATCTCTAGTGATAAATGTATGACACAATTAGAAAATCAAAATGCAAGTATGCAGTATTTTCAAAATGCATCACAAATTTGTAGGAAGTAAAAAGTTAAATGTACTATAATCCCTACATAAGATTATAGGTCTAATTGGCATTTAAACAAATAATTAAAGACATACTCACATAGCACTTACCCTTTTCCAGGCTTGTTTTTTTATCTTTTACTTTTCACAAATATATTTAATTTTCATCTAAACATTATATCATTCAATAGCCATGGAAACAGAGCCTCAAAGTAGGTAACTACTGACTGTAGTAAGTGGCATCCTAAAACCTGAATCTAGTTTGTCTGTGTCCAGGACAAAGCTGTTAAATCTTTCATTATGTTGCCTTTGCACACAGCAACTCATTCAAAATATGATAGTGTAAGCAAGTACTGGGATGGGAACACACCAAACTTTTGGAGGACAACAAAGAAATTGCTTTCATAAGTGATTTGAGTTGTGTTACTTAGAAAGTAAGAGCTAGGAAGAGTAAGGTCAGGATTCAAAGGCCTTCTCTCTTGTTGGAAGAAACTGCTAAGGGGTTTGTGTGGGGACAAATTGAAGCCCCTGTCCTTTCAATCATTTTGACTGATTTCTACACTAAGAAAGAGAATGGATACTGCCCTGGTTTAAGTGATGGATGATTGCCTTTAAGTTATGGTCTCAGCTGAAATATCAGCAGAAAAATTCACTTTGTAAAGTATTACTTCACATGACACAGAATAAGCTAATGCTTGATTGGTGTTTATTTTTCATAGAGTTCCACAGTTTTATTCCATTACTGCTTCTCAGAGTCACTGCCTGAAGATTCTGAGATTATTCAGTTAGCAAGAATGGAAAACCTACCATTGAGAAAGTCAGTTCTCCTTATGGAAAGGGCATTGTTTTGGTATGTGATGGCCAACTAAAACCACCACTGGCCTTAGTTTGGTGACCGGAAAACATCATGATAAAAAGCACTTATAATATTTATGACTGATTTACTTCTGGTTAATATATATCTACAATCTGTTTTATTTTGTCTACTAATGATTCTTCTTGACACACTGAGATCTGTCATCTTATTTAAAAGTATTATTTACTCTGCAGGTGTGTGATATGTGAATAGACTGTAGAATATACTTAAGTGGCATAATTCCTACAGAGTATCTTAACACTGTGAGTTTCTCAAGGAAATGATTTTCTGAAATTATTTTTTGAGTAGTTGTAATATATAATCATGACTTGCTAATTTGCCCAGTAACCCACTGTGTTCAAAAACAAGCATTTGTATTAATGCCAATTACTTGAAATGGTGTGAGGAAAAATGAAAAACCATCCAACTGTTTCTACGTACTAGTTTTGAGTAAATTAAAAGATAAATATTATTTCAATACATTGAGTTTGAAAACTGAGAAAAGTAGCTAAATATTGTGTCATAAAAAACTGTTAAGTGGGCTGGGAAGGTAGCCTAGTGGTAGAGTGCTTGCCTAGCATGCATGAAGCCCTGGGTTCGATTCCTCAGTACCACATACACAGAAAATGCTGGAAGTGGTGTTGTGGCTCAAGTGGTAGAGTGCTAGCCTTGAGCAAAAGAAGCTCAGGGACAGTGCCCAGGCCCTGAGTTCAAGCCCCACGACTGGCAAAAAAAAAACAACAAAAAACAAAAAAAACTGTTAAGTGACTTGTCTACCCTTGTGAAAAGCATGAAATCTTTCACTCTATGTTATAAAACTAAGATGTCTTTTAAGTGTTTCTATAATATCAGACATAGCATAGAACCTCAATAAGTAGTTACTGAATACACTGGTCAATAGAAAAGAACATGTGAAACTGGGATTTTATTTATTAAAGATCACACTATCAATATGTAATGCTTCTTTGGTCTCAGGGTTAGGAAAATTAACTGATTAGTAATGATAAGAGACACAAGCTCTAACAGTACCAAATTATCATTGAAAATGATAATCATGATTTTATCAAGGCTTTGTAGAATTTTGAGTAATTCTGTATTGTGCAGTTCTGTGTTTCTGTCTCTATTTCTCTGTTTCTGTCTGTCTTGTCTGTCTGTCTGTCTCTCTCTCTCTCTTGATCAATGAAAACACTCTACCCCTTGATCTACATTAACACTTCCTAATTTTTGGTAATTAATTGCAGGTATGAGTGTCATGGACCAGCTTTGAACCACTATCCTCAGATCTAAGCCTCCCGAGTAGTTAATGGTGCCTTTGGTGGCCAGCTCAATTCTACTCTTTCTCAATAAATTTCAGGAAAATACCTTTATCGAAACTAAGATGTATGTTTTTCTTAAAGAATAGGAATTATGTAAACTATATATTTTATTTTTCCTTTTCCAAAATATGAGCTCTTTCAGGGAGCATTATGATCATATTTATATATCAGGCTTGTATATAATCAGAAAAAACATTCATAGCATGACTTTATTAAATTTAATAGTTGTCCATTGTGCTAGGTGTTTTGGGAAAGCCTTTCAACATCAAAGAATATCATAATGTCTTACAATATTAAGTAAATGATTAAACTAAATTCAATCTTGTAGTGTTGGACATCTTGGTTTAATTATTTTTGCTGTTTCTATGACAAATATTCACGATTGGTATACATGTTGATAATAATGCTTTCTCTGCTAAAACCATGATTTTGTTTACTTTTCTTAGTATTCTCGTTTCATGTAAATGATGTTGTGTTGTTGCTTTCAGTTCTCTTAGGAATTTCATTTTTAGGAACAAAGTAATTACTGCATTTCCATAATTCAAGAGCTTTTCTTATAGTTAAATGAAAATCTTGGAGAATCAAATAATGAATAACTTGTAAAAACTAATATAATAAAAGATTCAGATTAAGTATAAACTCCATAATATGTTACTTTGCTTTTTTACACTGCATTTAGTAAAATCACATAGTACACTAAAGATTGAATTATGTAATTTCTAATTTTGCTTCTAGATTAATTCTCTTATGTGTGTCTGTAATTCCAATATGGTTTCAATAGAATATAAAAGTAAACAGAAATGATTAGACTATCAGAAAAATGTTGATTTTTTAACTAATTGACCAATACAGTTATTAAAATATATTCAGGTAGATTAAGTAAATAAGGTTAATAGTTGCATTTACTGTATATTACATGGGTAAATTTGTCAGAAATGTAATAGAGTTCCTTTCACTAATAAGATTTTCTTTGTGTGCTTATTTTTTGATGTAATAATACATTTGTTTTTGCTTTCCTGGTATGATGCTTCATTTCTCATATAACACATGTTTGATTTTCTTATGAAACTCTTTGCAAGAATGCTTTTTATATGAAAATGAATATTTTGGTAACTACCATGAAATTAAATTCAACTTCAATTCTTATAAGCACATATGACAAATTAGGTTTGGATAATTTTGGCTTTCATCCCACTATCATTTAAAATTCTTTCTTTCCAATTTCTGTACCTTTTTTCATAATGTAGTTTATAAACAGAATAATCACTCATGCTCCCGTATAGTCCTATGAGTTTTGACAAATGATTACTATCATGTAAACACTACACCAATTAAAATATAAATCAATTATATTGATCAACAACTTCCCCTTGTATTTCTTGGTAGAAATCCCTCTTCTGAATTGTCAATTATCATGATTTATTACAAATCTGTGCACGCTTTTTCTATTCATCAGTAGTCCACTGGATATTTTGATAGAAGTGGTATTTCAAGCATAGATGATACATTCTGTTTGGGTAGCCAGTCACATGTTAGAGGACCTTTCTCTTGTTCCTGTATTATAATCACTATGAAAATGTGTTGTTGTGTTTAATATATGTCCATAGGCTAGATCATATAGTAAATTCATGATTCATTTTGTCAAAATCTACCAATATTATTAAAAAAATAACTATACAGAATGCTTTGGGAGAGGGAAGGAGAGCATGATAGTATGTGATACAGGATGAGATTGATTGAATACCATATATAGAAATGTGGCGATGTAAGAATGAAATCTTCCTTGAATAGCTAGTATAAGCTGATAAAAATAGATAAATAAAATAAAACAATCTTCTAACATTTTCTATTCTTTTGGGGGGATGAGTGTCCGGTTGTGGGGCCGGAACTCTGGGCCTTGGCACTGTCCCTCAGCTCTTCAGTTCAAGTCTAGCGCTATACCACTTAAGCCACAGCGCCACTTCTGGCTTTTTTTTCTGCTTATGAGGTGCTGAGGAATTGAACCTAGGGCAAGCGCTCTACCAATGAGCCACCTTCCCAGCCCACATTTTCTGTTCTTAACATGAATGTACAAGAAGCCTAGTCATTCCTTCAACTCACCAATGTTGTTATCATCAGCTTCATCTTATTGTAGTCAGACCAGGAATTTTATCTAAGTACTTTTCCCAATGAATAATGATTTATTAGTAGCTTCGGTTAAATGAATGACTAGGAACTTGGCAAGTAAGGAAGGGAGAAGGTTCTACTGAATCAGTGGATGTAGACCATTTTAAAGAGAGGTGATAGCAAATACTGTTTTGCAAAGTGGCGGATAGAAAATTGTACCACATGGAAATCAGAATTTACATAAAGGATAAAGAGCACAGAACATAGTGAATACATTGGTGGTAAAACTATTTTTAATATTTGGATAATTTAAGATATATATTTTAAAACTAAACAGAAAAATGATGTATTATGGCTGTTATAATAAATTCAGAAGTAATAGTTAAATAGTAGCACAAAATACTGGAAATAGAAATATTCAACTGCCAGCTATTTAGAATGCATATATTAGTAGTATGATAGCACTTAATGGTAAAGTAAGATGCATCAATGCATTAATCTTATAAACAAAATCACTACAAGTATTTAACCAATTTTTCCAGCACCATTTACTGAAGAGGCTGTTTTTCATCCATTCTATTTTTTTAGCTCCCTTATCAAAGATTGGGTAGCTATAGGTCCTTGGGTTCATTTCTAGGTCTTCAGTTCTATTCCATTGGTCTTCAGGTCTGTTCTTGTGCCAGTACCAAACTGTTATGATTACTATGGCTTTGTAGTAGAGTTTGAAATTTGGTATTGATAGTCCTCTAGCCCTGTTCTTTCTGCTAAGGATTGTTTCTGATGTTCAGGGTCTTTTATTGTTCCATATGAATTTTTGGATTGCTTCTTCTATTTCATTGAAGAATGAAATTGATAGTTATCATATTGAATTTGTAGAAAACCTTGGAAAGTATTGCCATTTTCACGATATTAATCCTCCCAATCCAGGAGCATGGGAGCTTTTTCAGCTTCCTAAGTTCTGCCTTAATTTCCTTTTTTAGGCTTTTAAAGTTTTCTTCATAGAGGTCCTTCACTTCTTAACTCCTAGGTATTTTATTTTTTGTTAGGCTATTACAAAAGGAGTTGCTTTCCTGATTTCAGCCATGCTCTTCTCATTGTTGGCAAACAGAAAAACCATTGATTTTTGAGGGTTAATTTTATACCCTGCTACTTTGTCAAAATTTTGAAAGCTCAAGTAATTTAGAAGTGGAGTCCACAAGATTCTTTAAATGCAAGATCATGTCATCTGCAAAGAGGGTTTTATTTCATCTTTCCCTGTTTGGACCCCCTTTATGTTTGCATCTTGTCTTATTGTTGTGTCTAGGCATTCTAATACTAAATTTAAGAGAAGTGCAGAGAGTAGACATCCTTGTCTTTTTTCTGAGTTTAGAAGAAATGGTGTTAACTTTTCACCATTAAGTGTAAGGCTGGCTGTAGGTTTGTCATACATAGCCTTTATTGTATTGAGGAATGTTCCATGGATTCCTAGTTTTTCCAGAGCCTTCATCATAAAGGGGTGTTGGATCTAGTCAAATGTTTTTTCTGCATCTATTGAGATAATCATGGGGTTCTTATCCTTGCTCTTGTTCATGCGATGAATTATATTGATTGATTTGTGTATATTGAACCAGCTTTGCATCCCTGAAATGAATCCTGTTTGATCGTGGTGTATGATTTTTTTGATGAGTTGTTGAAGTTGCAAATTGGTTAAACACCTAGAAAACTAAAGCGAGATCCCTATATATCACCCTGCACCAGAATCAACTCCAAATGGATCAAAGACCTCGATGTCAAAGCACACACCCTGAAAACATTATAGGAAAGAATAGGAAAGATTCTAGGGCTCCTTGGCACAGGCTGAAATTATCTTAATAAAGACCCAAGAAACAGAACAAATAAAAGAAAGATTGGACCAATGGAATTGTATGAAATTGCATAGTTTCTGCATGGCAAAGGACATAGCTAGCAAGATCAGTAAAAAACCAACCAATAGAGATATCTTCATTAGTCATACATCAGACAAGGGACTCATGTCTAAAATATACTTAAAACTCAAAAAACTAAATAGCACCACAACAACTTCTCAAAGAAAGAACTGCCCAATAAATAAGTGGGCTAAAGACTTAAAGAGACATTTTTCTGAAGAGGAAATAAGAATGGCCAATAGACACATGAAGAAATGCTCACTTCTCTAGCCATAAAAGAAATGCAAATCAAAACAACATTGAGATTCCACCTCACACCAATTAGAATGGCTATAATCAAGAAATCTAATAACATTTGCTGGAGGGAATGGGCCAAAAGAGAACCCTATTGCATTTTTGGTGGGAGTGTAAACTTTTCCACCACTTTGGAAAACAGTATAGAGATTCCTCAAAAGACTCCACATAGAGCTCCCCTATGACCCAGCAATCCCACTTTTGGGCATTTACCCAAATGTTCACAATCAAGACCACACTAATGCTACCAGCATGACTATGTTTATTGCAGCATTATTTACCATAGCTAAGATATGGAACTAACCCAGATGCTCCTCAGTAAATGAATGGATCAAGAAAATGTGATATATATATATATATATATATATATATATATATATGTATATATATTCATACATATGCATACACACACACACACACACACACACACACACACACACACACACACACATAATTTGGAATTCTATGCCTCCATCAGAAAGAATGACATTGTCCCATTTGTTAGGAAATGGAAAAACTTGGAAAAAATTATATTAAGTGAAGTAAGCCAGGCCCAAAGAAACATAGGTCCCATGGTTTCCCTTATTTGCAATATCTAGTATATGTCTGAGTCAAGCAGAAAAGGTCAAATAAAGTGATATTAAGGAAATGAACCCTAAGATATGTACTCAAATGATTTTTTTCTTTCATGCGATTGTTTCTAACATAAGATTATTTCGTCGTTGCTTTGAAAGTCCCTCCCCCACAGGATAACCCCTGCTTTCACTGTATTTGATGTCGGTATAATTTGTGGAGGGGAAGGGGAAAACCAAATCGTTTAAATAGGGATACAGGTGGACCCATTGCAACAATGAGATGTACAAGTCGTTCTGTTGAAAACGATCTTTACAACTTTGGTGGGGTGGGGGAGCGGGGAGGATTGGGTGGGGGTCAGGGAGAGGATGGGAAGGGATGGGAAGGGGAAACAAAGGAGGAGTCTTCAATGACTGATAAGAAATGTACTCATTATCTTGGCCATGTAATTGTAACCCCTCTGTACAATATTTTCACAATAAAAAAATATAAAAAAAGAAAATGTGGTGTATACACACACACACACACACACACACACACATATATATATATATATATATATATATATATATATATACACACACACACATACATAAGTTGGAATTCTATTCCTCCATCAGAAAGAATGACATTGCCCCATTGGTTAGGAAATGGAAAGACTTGGAAAAAAATTATACTAAGTGAAGTAAGCCAGGCGCAAAGAAACATAGGTCCCATGGTTTCTCTTATTTACAATAACTAGTATAAGTCTAGGACAAGCAGTAAGGTCATAAGCTATGTGCATATGACCTTATAAGATGACGTTAAGTGAAATGAACTCCATGATAGGGACACAACTTGTTTCTTCTTTCTTGCTATGGTTTTTAATGTATCCAAAATGTACTAGTGATTTTTTTTGTTTCTCTTGTATCTTCTTCCCCCACCGTATAGCCCCTGTTTTCACTCTTTTTAATTCTGTTGACCTGCAGCTTGTATATACATTTTTCTAACTTGGGGAGAGGAAGTGAAATAACAAAATGCTGAAACAAGGATACAGGATGACCCATTGCAACAATGAGATGTACAACACAATATGTAGGAAACGAACTTTACAACTTGGATGGAGCAGGGGGAGTTGGGGAGGTGAGGAAAGAAGAGATGGAGGGGAAAATCAAAGAAAGAGGTAACAATGCTTGATAGGAAATATACTCATTACCTTACTCATGTAAATGTAACCACTCTGTACAATATTTTTACAATAAAAACACTTTTAAAAATCACGATACAACGATAATACAATGATAATAGCAAAGGAATGTGCAGGGAAGATAAAATAAGATTCCAAAAGTCATTAGCGGAAATGAAGACATAAGCACAGGCAAAAGAGACAACCAATAAATGGTAAAATAGAAAAAAAAATAATAGTGACACAGAGGACTTAAGCCTAAACCTATAATTTTGGTAATCACATATATAGACCTGTAATAAATCTTGACAGTTGATGATTCAAATAGGAATTTCGACCAAGGAACTCAAGGAGAACTTTGTGGTCAACCGAATTAATTTCTAATTTAATTATTATAGTGGTTATATGATGGTGATCATTTGTCAAAACTTGTAGGACTACACACCACCATGAGTCGATTTTAGATTTTTAGTTCTTTTTAATCCTTTTTGACATTTGAATCCCTTTAAAAAATACCATTAAATGTCAGTTTATAAGAACAAAGCATTTTGATAGATATCATCCCTTTCCTAATTCTTTCCCATATTTCCTAACACAACCCCTTCCTCCCTTTTCCTATTTTCAAAGGGCATGCAGTGAATATTTTGACTAAATTCTCCACTATCTCTATTCATCTACCACCTCATTTCGTCTATACATCTTATTAACCAGTTTCCTGATACTGAATTCTTATTTTCCTTGCTTTGTATATAAACAGTAAGCAAATAACAATAGAAATTTGAAATATATTTACAATTTCAGAAAATTGAGAAATTAGAATATATTGGCTAAAATGTATCAAAAGCATATTCAGTGAAATCATAAAAGTATTTTTGAAAGAAATTGAAAACCAACTTAAGTAAATTAAGAAGTAAACCATTGTAAATTGGAAGACTACAGGAAAATTTTATGTTTTCCCAATTAATTCATTGATTGTTTTACCAGCAAAAGGTCCTGTAGGAATTGTTTTGTTGAAACAAAAATATTATTAATGCCCTTATATCTTTGATCACATACTAAATTTAAAAATAACAAAAATTTAAACCTGCCTTGCCACTACTTTCCAAGGAAGAATAGGGATAATCTTTGTGACATTAATTTAGGTGAATATATCTTAGATACAATCTCAAAGTTATGAACTGTTAACATAAAATAATCATAAAATTGTTTTCATAACTTAAGAATAGAAAGACAAAAAGAAAAATGGGAAAAGCTTGAGAATTATATGTAATAAATGTAATAATATGAAAGTTAATGATTTCACTGACCAAATGGGTAATTCAAATAGACAATATACAAATAAGATTTATAGATAGTGAATGAAAACAATGAAAGAATGAAACATCACTAGTCCTTGGTGGAATGTGAATTTAATATACAATATCATTTTAAACATATTTGAATATCTAATTCTAATAATACTGACTAAATCTTAGGATTTAGAAGAAGTAGAAGTAGGACTTTATATACTTTGTGGGACATCAAAATGATATGTGCTGTTTATTAAACTGGCAATTTCTTTAAATGTTAAATATTCAAACATGTGACTTTTCAATTTTACTGGTGATGTTTATACAAAAGAAATAAAAGCATACATTATACTTGACGATGTTTATAAAGGAAGGGGAACAACAAAATGGTGAGACAAAGGACAAGGAGTGAACCAATCCAAGAGCAATACTCACAAGATTATATGTTGGAAATGAACCTTACAACTTGGGAAGGTGAGCATTGTGGGAGATAAATTAGGAGAACAATGGGGGAGGGGTTAACAATGTTCAAAAAGAAATGACTCACTACCTTACATATGTCACTGCAACCCCTCTGTACATCACCTTGACAATAAGATTAAATTTTAAAAAATGAAATACAAAAGAAAAGAAGAAATACACAAATGAGTATAGTAGTTTTTTGTATCATACACAGACCAACAGTGGAAATAAAAAACAAAAAAGCCCATGACTTTTTGAATTCACAAATAGACAAATGAATAAAAATAATTATAGTATATCAATACAATAAAAGTATTAATTGGCCATAAAAATGAATGAGGCACTGATATATGTTACAGCATTATAGTATACATAGTGAATCTACAAAGTATGTACTATTAATGACAGATATAAGACATTATATATCTAAAAATATTCAAGCTAAATATAAAAGTCTGAGAACATACTGTACTGCAGAATAGTCAAAATATGACATAAAGTAAATATGGGCTTGCCTATGGATGGTTGTAATAAGTATATCAGTTTTCAAGATTGCCAGTAATCATGAGGAAGAATCTAGGAGTTATGGATATTTCATCATCCACTGGTGATACACGTATGCATGTCAATTGGTATGCATGTAAATGATGCCTCAATTAACTCCATATGAAAACGCACACAAAAATTAACAATAAACTAATTATACCACTATCTATATTGATCTATCATTCTCACACACAAAATTGAGGGAAGAGAGAAATGAAAGATAAGGCAAAGACAGAGAGAACAACAGATAAATTAGAAGTGTCAAAGCTTTTTTTGCTAAAAAGGTTGACTGATCCAAATAAATTAGTTTCAAAGTTTATTGAAGTTATAATAGTCTGTAATATATAATATTACTGAAAAAAGACGAACTATTTAAAGAGTTTTTTATTGTGAAAATACCGTACAGAGGGGTTACAATTACATGAGCAAAGTAATGAGTACATTTCTTATCAAGCATTGTTGCCTCCTCCTTTGTTTCCCCTTACCATCCCTCCCCATCTCCCTCTCACACTCCCTCCCTCCCCACCACTTGAAAAAATTATATTAAATGAAGTATATCAGGCCTAAAGAAACATAGGTCCCATGATTTGCTTATTTGCAATAACTAGTATATGTCAGAGTTTTTTTAATTATAGTGTTCTATTTATCTACATACAGTATATTTGTGCATTGGTTATATACAATAGATTTTTTGCTCTCTTCATCAGTGTATAGAGTTTCATCATGGCATTCAATATATAATGTATCTTGTCATAATCATCTCTACTAAGTTCTGTTGATCCTTTCCCAATAGTTGCCTTCCTTTCTCCAAATAATCTCCCCTCTACCTTCCTAGGCTTTAACCTACATTTCTGAAAGGAGAAAAAAAACCTTAATATTTGTCATTCTGAATCTGACTTTTTTACCTAACATAAAAATGGTATAATTGTTTTCCTCCATATTTTTCTGAGAAATAATACTTATGTGAACCCTTAATGTTTGCCTATGATTGGAGTGAGCACTCATAATGTATGGAGTTTAATACAAGTATTACAATGGTACTACACAGTAACATTATATACTATACTGTACTATAATGTGACTGCTTCCTTTTGTACACTTATTTTTTTCCACTGGAGTGAAGAATCAGTCTTTTGGCCAATTGGAAATTTACCACACATAGGCTGGATTTTTTTTTTTTTTTAATACGGAGCAGTCAGCCTGTAGACATTACCTTTTCTGACCAGGTTTTACAGAAAATCTCATCCTGAGAGGTCTGAACCTATAGTGTATTATTTAGTATGGGGGATGTCTCTGGTTATCCTGGAAATAACCAGATCTGATAGCTGGCTTTTTACTAACACGGGTCACAGATGTGTATTACTTATTGCTTACAGAACTGAGATCAGAAAGCAGAATTCTATTTTAGAAGCTTTTCATAGGACCTACAAAATCTTCTCTAACATCAGGGCCATGAAAAAATAGGTAATTTAAGTTCATATTCTTAGAGGCAACCTGATTAGTGTAAATACATAAGATAAAAAACCTAAGAAGTTAGGTTTTGTTTCCATAGGAAGCCCTTTTTGATATTTCACATTGTGTTCCTCTTGGATTTTGTAGCACCAGCTACAGTACTGCTTCAAGTATTTCTAGATTCATCAGTGATGCAAGTTTGTATCAGTCTTGCAATGTGACTTTTCCTCTTCCTGACCTTCCTCTCTTTCTCCCACTGCTTCTTAATTTCAAAGAGAAGATCACTATACAGGTTAGACAAGCTTCACAACTGTCTGCTTGAAGTTTCAGAATTACCAGGAGGCTTGACAAAACATTTTTATTTTCATTTTTACATGCAAATTCATTTCACATGCCTCTTACTATAGGGCAACTAATCTCACAAATTTTAATTAATTGGTCTAGATATGGAAAATTGCTCAAGCTGGAGAAGCAAAATTGTTTCTAAGAAGGAACTTAGATTATACTACATTTGCATTTTCCTAATACAATAGAAAATGTGTCTCAGACTTATCACAGAAATGGATATACAACAGATTTAAAAACTCTCTATCAGCATTAAAATTATTAGAAAGAGTCCAGAGTAAGATGGCAGAGAAGAAGCTGAGGGCTAAACAAGCTCTCGCATAGAAAGTAGTTTTAGTGTTCCAGTGAAAAGACCTATGCTAGAGAGTCACATCAAGTGTGCAATCATAATACAGAGAGTTTGGCCAGAGAGGAAAAATCCAGGTAGCTTGGTTAAGGAGACAGATTCGAGCACTTGCCTGTGTTCATGGTAGCCGCTGCTGCCATGGCCACCATGTCAACAGAGAACTTGGGAGAAAGGTTCCAGAGGTGGTGTGTGAGCAGATTCTATTCACTGCCAGGAAGAACTGACAAGGAGCAGGAATCTTCATCCTGTTGACCACAGACAGTCACAGATCATGTACAGCCTGGAAACCAAGGGATAGGCATGAGTAACCCAAGATATCCTCACTCCTTCTCATGGAGCAGAGATGGGAAGGTAGCCCTGCCCCCACTGCCAGAGAAGAGCTTTGCTATTCACAAAGACCAGGCCAGAGCAGCAAGCATGCAACTCAGGCCCTGGAAGAAGACAATAGGAGCCATTCAACAGGTCACAGGAACCTGACCTGCCTGGCTCACCAATGCAGAGTGAATTCCTCCCATGGAAGAGTGACTTCTTCACTGGGTAAACAGAGCCAGAAGCTGTCCCTCCCCACTGCAGCCTAGGCAGCAGACCCAGCAGCAGGAGGGGTAAAAGAAAAACAATGGAAACTCGCTAAACATAAATCCTGAGAATGGCTCCAGGATGGACTCTTTGACTGTCTCAGGAGCTAGCCCCTCAGGGAAAAGCTTCTGATTGCTGACAGGCCTCAACTCTACCCACCAACTAGTCCTATCACAGTTACTGAAAGCTACAGGAAACAGCCATCTCCCTCTTTTGTGATACTCAAAGCAGATCGCCCTCCCACTGAACTAGCCTGGGAGGAGGATCATAAAGTCCTGGGTAAGGTAGAACTTCTTTCTGCCTTCTCAAACAAACTGTCTTAAGAAACCAATCAAGCCACAGGAAAACCAAACACCATAAGCAAGCCAGAAACTCCACCAATAGACTGGTTACAGACAGGGTAGATACAAGACCCTTCACCCCGAAAAAAAAAATCAAAGAACACTTTTTTTGACTATTTTTTAAGTTAAAAAATAGTTTTCCATTTTTTCATCATTTTTATTTTAGGGGTGTGTGTGTGTGTGTGTGTGTGTGTGTGTGTGTGTGTGTGTGTGTGTGTGTGTGTGTGTGTGTGTGTGTGTGTGTGTGTGAAATTCTTTTTACTCTTTTCCCTTTTGGGTTTTTTTTTTTGGCATGACTTAATTGCTGTTCTGCTCATCCCCAAATATACAGCCATCAGTGATTATTAGACCCTATCCTTCCTTGTGTACATACTTAATTCAGAAATTGATTACTCAATTCACAAACTCATAGCTGTAACTCCTTTAGTAGTATTATTTCTTTATACTTATGTAATTTTTAAGTGTTTCGTTTTTAATTTTTAATTTTTAATTTTTTTTATTTTTCCTTTTTTATCTCACGCCTCCTTTCCTTCTATCCCTTTCCTCTCTAAGTATTATTTCTTTTTACTTGATTATTTTTAATTTTTAATTTTTCTTTGTTTTTTTTATCACTCTCATCCTTTCCTTATAAACATTTCCTCTCTGAAATTAGGGTTTGGTTAAATTTCCTCTCTCAGGGTTGGGAAGGTTCCTCAATGGTAAAGTTCTTGCCTTGCATGCCTGAGGCCCTGGGTTTGATTCCTCAGCACCTCATAAGCAAAAGAAAAAAGCCAGAAGTGGTGCTGTGGCTCAAGTGGTAGAGTGCTAGCTTTGAGCTGAAGAGCTGAGGGACAGCGCCCAGGCCCAGAGTTCAGGCCCCACGACTGGATCCCCCCAAAAAATGTCCTCTATCCTTTTCCCTCTCCACATTCCTCTAATCTGACTTTCTACCCACATTTCTACCTAAACCTATTAATTTCTGGTCTGCTGACTCCCTCTTTGATGTTCTCAGTCCATTAACCCATAGTTATTTGAATTAGATTGTATCTGTTGAACTAGATTATATCTGTACTCATTTTGACTGTGTCAATCAATCTGTGCAACTACGAGTTCTGGTTGATGCTTGCCTTACAATAGCATTCTAGCATGAAATTGGATTTGCATTCATACCAAATGGGCAGAACAAGCCAGAGAAACAAGAAAAATGAGAAGTCCAGATATCTCAAAACTCACTCATGATAATCAGGTGATAGAGCTATTAAGAATCCAGAGGAGAGTTCCCAAAATACTCTTCAAACACTACTGGTAAACATGCTGAAAGAAAAGACTAAAAGCCTGCAAAGGGCTGTCTGTGAGCATGATAGGGAAATGTGAGTGGGATAGAGAAAAACATGAGCATGATGAGGCTAACCAAAGATTAATACAGGAATTTCATGAGTGTGAGGAAGCTAATCAAGGATTAAGACAGGAATTTTAGGAATAGGATGAGAATAGACAAAGATCAATGGAGGCACCCATGGAATCCACAAACAGTTGAAGAAAGCCAGGGAGGCCACAAAGGGAATGCTGAATGGATGGAAGAAAAAGGAGTCCAATGAAACCATAACCAATCAATTAAGGGATTTGAGAATGAACACTGAAAAGCAAATTAAGAAAGCAAAGAAATCCATACAAGATCTAAAGCAAAGCTCAAAAAAAGAATTTGAAACCATCAAAGCTGATCAATTAGAAGGATAGGAAATAAAAAACAAAATAGAAAGTCTTGACAGTAGGTTTGACCATGCAGAAGATGGCATCTCTGGGATTGAAAACAGCCTAGATATAATAGAGAAAGAACAGACAACTATCCAAGACAAATCTAAGAAATATGATAGACTAGTCAACATTTAGAAGACACATCAGAAGGCCTAATCTGAGGATAATGAGTGTAGAGGACCACCTAGAGACAGAAGTTAATGGTCTAGGAAATTTATTTAACAGGATCCTTGCAGAGAACATCCCAAACATGCAAAAATATAGGCCTATTCACATACAAGAAGCTTTTAGAACCCCAAATAGACCAGACCAGAACAGAACATCCCACTGTCACACCATAATCCACACAGGATCAATTCAGAGGAAGGATAACTGTCAAGGAGAAAAGATCAATCACCTATAAAGGGATACCAATCAGAATAACTTCAGATTTCTCAGCAGAAACAATTAAAGCAAGAAGAGACTGAAATGAGGTATGCCACTGACTAAATAAAAACAACTATCAACCAAGAGTACTATACCCAGCTAAACTCTCCTTCATAATGGAAGGTCAAATTTAAACCTTACATACCAAAGAAAAACTGAAACAAAATATCTACACCAAACCAACCCTACAAAAGATACTTAAATATGTCCTACACATAGAAAACCAACAAGAGAACAATAAAGGCCAAGAAACACCCCCAAAACAGAGAATCCAAGAAGAAAAGGAAGGAACACTTTGGCGCAGTGCCCAAGAAGGTGGATAACATGAGAGGAACTACCAAACACCTCTCAGTACTAACTCAATATTAATGGGCAACTCTCCAATTAAGTGACATAGACTATCTAGTTGGATCAAAAAGAAAAATCCTTCTACTTGCTGCCTACAAGAGAAACACTTTGCCCACAAAAACAAACATATTCTGAAAGTGAAATGCTGGAATAAAATCTACCAAGAAAACAGCTCCCATAACAGGCAGGAGTTGCAATCCTAATATCAATTAAAATAGACTTCAAATTAAAATTAGCAAGAAGAGATAAAGGAAGTCACCAAATTTTTCCAAGAAACACTACTTTCCCTCATATCTCACATAGGTCCAAAGACATTAATTGTTGGGGACTTTAACACACCACTATCCCCACTAGATATATCAACCCAGCAAAAACTCAACAGAGAAACCACAGATCTAAACAACTGCATAGATCAACTAGATTTAACAGATATCTACCGAATATTTCACCCAGCAGCATCAGAATAAACGTTTTTCTCAGCAGCACACAGAACATTTTCCAAAACAGAACAAATTTTAGGTCACAAAGCAAACTTGTTCAAATTCAAAAACATTGAAATTATGCCCTGCATCCTCTCATACCACAAGGGAATAAAACTAGAACTCTACACCAAAAGTCGCCAAAGAATGTCCTGTAACACATGGAAGCTGAACAACACACTGTTGAACCACCAGTGGGTCATGGAAAAGATTAGAAAAGAAATTCAAATGTTCATGATATTCAACAAAAATGAACACAAAAATTACCAGCTCCTCTGGGACACAGCAAAGGCAGTACTCAGAGGCAAGTTTACAGCTCTGAGTTCTTACATCAACAAGTTGGAGAGACCTGAAATCAACAATTTAATGAGACATCTGAAGCTCCTTGAAGAAGAGCAGCAAGCTAAACCCCAATCCAGCTGATGGAAATAAATAATTAAAATCAAATCCGAATAAAATGAATTAGAATACAAAAACACCATAGAAAGAATCAACAAAACAAAGAGTTGTTTCTTCAAAAGAATTAACAAAATTAACAGACCCATAGCAAATCTTATCAGAGAAAGAAGAGAACACATCCAAATAAGCAAACTCAGAGATGAAAATAGAAACATCACCACAGAAACAACCAAGATTTGGAACATTATAAGGATATACTACTCATATAAGGATATACTACTTATGCTAATAAGTTGGAGAATCTGGATGAGATGGACAATTTTATAGCAAATATTAATATACTAAAACTAAACCAATATGAGTTAAACCAACTTAACAGACCCATATCAAACATCAAATAGAAGCAGCACTAAGAGCCTTCCCACAGAAAAAAGTAAAGAACCACATGGATTTAGAACAGAATCCTACAAGGTCTTTTTTTAAAAATTAATTTATTTTATTTTATTGTGAACATACTGTACAGAGGGGTTACAATTACATGGGCAGGATAATGCGTACTTTCTTACCAAGCATTGCAGCCTCCTCCTTTGTTTACCCTTCACATCCCTTCCCAGCCTCCCCCCTCCCCCCACAGTCCCAATCCTTCTACCCCCCACCCCGCACCGACATTGTAAAGCTCGTTTTGGACATGACAACTTGTACTTCTCATTGTTGCAACAGGTCCACCTGTATCCTTAAACGACTTGTTTTTCCCCATCCCTCCCCAAGTTATACTGACATCAAATATAGTGAAAGCAGGGGTTATACTGTGGGGGAGGGACATACAAAGTAACAAAGAAATAATCTTATAAATGTGTTAGAAACACATGCATGAAAGAAAAAAAAACATTAAAATACATATCTAAGGGTTCATTTTCCTAACATCACATTATCTGACCTTTTCTACTTGACTCATACATATACTAGATATTGCAAATAAGGGAAACCATGGGGCCTATGTTTCTTTGGGCCTGGCTTACTTCGCTTAATATAATTTTATCCAAGTCTTTCCATTTCCTAACAAATGGGGCAATGTCATTCTTTCTGATGGAGGCATAGAATTCCATTCCTACAAGGTCTTCAAAGCAGAACTCACACCAATACTCCTCCAACTCTTCAATGAAATGAAAGTTCACTACCAAACACTTTCTATGAAGCCATCATAACCTTCATCCCAAAACCAGGCAGGGACTCATCAAAAAGGAGAACTATAGACCCATTTCTTTGATGAACATGAATGCAAAACTTGTCAACAAAATTTTGGCCTATCGATTTCAACAGCTCATCAAAGAAATCATACACCACGATCAAACAGGATTCATTTCAGGGATGAAAAGCTGGTACAATATATGCAAGTCAATTAATATATCAAGAAGAATAAGAACCACATTATTATTTCAATAGATGCAAGAAAGGCATTTGACAAAATTCAACACCCATTTATGATGAAGGCTCTGGATAAACTGGGAATCCATGGAGCATTCTTCAATATAATTAAAGCTTTGTATGACAAACCTACAGCCAGCATTATACTCAATGGCGAAAAGCTAAAGCCATTTCCTCTAAATTCAGGAACTAGACAAGGATGTCAGCTCTCTGCACTTCTCTTAAATTTAGTATTAGAATGCCTAGCTACAGCAATAAGACAAGAAGCAAACATAAAGGGGGTCAAAATAGGGAAAGATGAAGTGAAACTCTCCCTCTTTGCAGATAACATGATCTTGCATTTGAAGAATCCCATGGAATCCACTCCCAAATTACTTGAGCTATTTTGAAACTTTGGCAAAGTAGCAGCTTATCAAATTAACCCTCAAAAATCAATGGCTTTTCTGTATGCCAACAATGAGAAGAGCACGGATGAAATCAGGAACACAACTTCTTTTTAATACCCCCCCAAAAATAAAATTATTAGTACTTAACATAAGTAAGGAAGAGAAGGACCTCTATGATAAAAACTTCAAAAGCCTAAAAAAGAAAATTTAAGCAGAACTTAGGAAGTTGAAAAGGCTCCCATGCTCCTGGATTGGGAGGATTAACATCGCGAAAATGGCAATAGTGTTAAAGGCTAGCTACATATTCAGTGAGATACCTATCAATATTCCAACCTCATTCTTCAATGAAATAGAAGAAGTAATCCAAAATTTCATATGGAACAATAAAAGACCCCAAAGAGCAAAAACGATCATTAGCAGAAAGGACAGTGCTGGAGGAATATCAATACCAAATTTCAAACTCTAATACAAAGCCATAGTAATCAAAATAGCTTGGTTCTGGCAAAAGAACAGACCTGAGGACGAAGGGAATAGAACTTAAGACCCAGAAATGAACCCACAGACCTACAGCAAACTAATCTTTGATAAGGAATTTAAACAAATAGAATGGAAGAAAGATAGCCTCTTCAGTAAGTGATGCTGGCAAATTGGTTAAACACCTGTAGAAAACTAAAATGAGAACCTCATCTATCACCTTGTACCAGAATCAACTCCAAATGGATGAAAGACATCAAAGTCAAATAGACATCCTGAAAACATTACAGGAAAGAACAGGAGAAACCCTAGGGCTGCTTGGCTGAAATTTTCTTAATAGAGACCCAGAAGCACAACTAATCAAAAAAGGTTGGACAAATGGGATTGCATGAAATTGCAGAGCTTCTGTATGGCAAGGGACATAGCTAAGAAGTTCAATAGAAAGCCCACTGTTTGGGAGAAATTCTTCACTAGCCATACAACAGACAAGGGTCTCATATCTAAAATATACTCGAAAAATTAAATTCCCCAACAAATCCTCGAAGAAACAACTTCCTGATAAATAAGTGGGCTAAAGACTTAAAGAGAGACTTCTCTGAAGAGGAAATAAAAATGGCCAATAGACACATGAAGAAATGCTCAACTTCTCTAGCCATAAAAGAAATGCAAACAAAAACAACATTGAGATTCCACCGTACCCCTGTTAAAATGGCTATCATCAAGAAATCGAATAACAACAGATTCTGGAGGGGATATGGCCAAAAGAGAACCTACTGCATTGTTTGTGAGAGTGTAAACTTTTCAACCACTTTGGAAAGCAGTATGGAGGTTCCTCAAAAGACTCCACATAGAGCTCCCCTATGACCCAGCAATTCCACTTTTGAGCATTTATGTCAAAGATTACAAACAAGGCCCTACTGAAGGTACTAGCACAACTATCTTTATCACAGCAACCCAGATGACCCTCAGTAGATGAATGGATCATGAAAATATGACATACATACATATATGACATATATACATATATATATATATATATATATATATATATATATATATATATATATATATATGGGAATTCTATGCCTCCATCCGAAAGAATGACATCACACTATTTGTTAGGAAATGGAAAGACATGGATAAAATTATACTAAGTGTAGTAAGCCAACCCAAAGAAACATAGGTCTCATGCTTTCCCTGATTTGCAATAATAGTATAGATCTAGGATAACCTTACCAGACAAGTATTAAAGGTCAAAAGCTGTGCATATGTGACCATATAAGATGGTGCTAAGCGAAATGAACCCCAGGCTAAGGGCACAAGTGATTTTGTCTTTGTTGCTGTTGTTTTTAATGCACTTTTAATGTACTATTTGATTTCTTTCTTTTTCTTTCATATGTTCTTCCCCCTGGTATAACCCCTGTTTTCACTATATTTGATTCCAGTACCCTGCATGTTGTATATATATTTTTCTATTTTGGGGAGGGAAAGGGAAATAACAAATTGCTGAAACAGGATACAGGCTGATCCATTGTAACAAGGAGATGTACAAGATACTATGATAAAAATAAATTTTACAACTTGTGGGGAGTTAGGGAGGTGTGGAGGGAAGGGATGGTCTGGGGAAAAACAAAGGGAGGGGGTGTAAACAATGCTTAAGAGGAAATGTACTCATTAACTTACTCATGTAACTGTAACTATCTGTACAGCATTTTTTTAAAAAAAGAAAAAATAGGATAAAATTTTAAAAAATAAAATTATTAGTAAGTAATTATCATGAAAGGATTGAATAGAATTGATTATTAAGAAATCCAAATATATAATATATATAAAATTCACTTGAATTTGGGTTAGGTATAAATATATCTAGGAGTTTGAACAGGTTTTAAAATGAGCAGGCTTTAAAATGGTTTGTAGTAATTGTTATAGTAGATTGGAAAATAGTTTTGGGTAAAATTCATATATATACATACTGCACACAGAAACAACAGAAATGGTGAGAAAGTTTTTTTCTCTTTTTCATATGTAGTTTACAATTGAGAAGGTAACAACTGAAATAAGAAATTGAGAAATGCACTTCTTGAAAAAATTACAATATCATCTTGAATGGTACATCATATCCTGCAATAACACACCTAGTTATGATTCTGTTATTGTTGGTCTTCTTATTACATATCTTTTCACTTCTTCCCATGAGATGAATGTGAAATATAGTTCACATTGTATCATTTTGCCTAAACTTCTATTTATTTTCCTACTGTGTTCCCATAAAATGTGGTATGTATACACAATGGAATTCTATACTTCCATCAGAAAGAATGACACTGCTCCATTTGTAAGGAAATAGAAACACTTGTGAAAAGCCATAATAAATGATGTGAGCCAGAACCAAAGAAACATAGCTCCATGCATTCCCTCATTTGTAATAATTAGTATATGTCTATGATAGTCCTCCCAGAGGATCATGATAGCTCAATAGCTATCTACATATACCCATAAAAGATGATGCTAATCAAAATTAACTCCAAGATATGAAAAGAGATTTTTCTTTGCTGTTGTTGTTTTTAATATATAGTGTGAAGTTATTTCTTTCATTCTTTTCCCTTTAATTTATTCCCTGTTGTCACTGAATTTGATTTTGGTACCCCGTGTCTTGTCTATATGTTTATCTGATTTGGGGAAGGAAAGGGGAACAACAAAATGGTGAAACAAAGGGCAAAGGGTGAACCAATGCCACAGTGATACTCACAAGACATTATGTTGGAAATGAACTGTACAACTTGGGGGAGATTGGGAGGGAGGAAAAGTGGGAAAAAACAAGGGAGGGTGTAACAATGTTCAATAAGAAATGTACTTATTATAGGCTGGGAAGGTGGCTCAGTGGTAGAGTGCTTGCCTTGCATACCTGAGGCTTTGGGTTCGATTCCTCAGCACCACATAAGCAAAAAGAAAAAAAAGCTGGAAGTGCACTGTGGCTCAAGTGGTAGAGCTCTAGCCTTGAGCTGAAGAGCTGAGGGACAGCACTCAGGCCCAGAGTTCAGGCCCCACGACGGGACCTCCCCCCAAAAAAATGTACTTATTACCTTATGTATGTATCTGTAAACCCTCTATACATCACCTTGACAATAAAATTAAATTTAAAAAAAAACAAAGTGGAATTTCATATGTTTCAAAGGGGGGGGGTGATCTCAGAAATCACAAGCTTCTTTTTTTCCAATTCACAGAAAGAAATCTATCAGATTTTTTTTCTCTCTCACTATCTAAATCTATCAGTTATCTCTCCTTATATATTGTCTCTGAGTTTTGCCTATTGAATATTTTTATTATTGTTAAGTAGCTGCTCAAATGACAACAAAGCAGTTTAGAAATACAGAGTGTCTTGACCAATGTCATGGAAAGGTTTTAAACTCCAAATGTAAGTGTGGATTCTTGCTTAGATATTTCTGTCCTCAACAAATGATTTGTTGTAGCTATTGTGTCTCAATTAGCTAATGGGTCTTCCTAGGGGACACTGTTTATTATTTGGGGATTAAATTAGTCTGGAAGTTGGTCTATTATAAATTGAACAAAACTTGAGAAAAGCTTTTAGTTCTTTTAATAGCATTCGTCTTGCCTGTTTTTCCTAAAGACACTTAGGTGTCTATGCCACATCATACATTCAATAAAATGCCTTCTTAAAGTGGAAAGGTTTTCTCCACTCTTGGTTGAGGTTCTTAATAGTGTGGGAATGGAAACATAAAAGAGTTCCTTCTTTGTTAAATCTACACATTTTCAGCCAGGTACAGTGTCTCATTCTCTTCAAATCCCAACAAATAAGAGGCAGAATTAGGAGAATATTTTAGTTCAAAGTCAGCATAAATTATATTAGACCCCATTTTCATAAAATAAAAGTAAAAATAACCTATGCAATTTTAAATATGTGTCACAATACCCAAATGAATGCTTCATAATTTTTTCGCATTTTCTTTATACCTCAACTCTCTAAAAAGAGCTGATTCACCCATAATATTTGAATGACTCAACCTCTAGAACAAGAGGCAAACAATTAAGCCATTTTGCCACAATTGGGGGAGTAATAATCCACAATGCTCTTGTGGAAATACATGTGGTATGGATAGGATGCGGGATGAGGCTGCGTGGGGGACAACGGCAAAAAATAAACCTTTGGTGAGTAAATTTGAAGTCTTCAGACCACTGCTCTTTCATTTCTGTTCTTCACAAAAAACTAAACTAAACCCTGTTTTCACCGTATTTGATGTTGGTATCCTTTGTGGAGGGTAAGGGAAAAAACAAATTGTTTAAATAGGGATACAGGTATCTCTATTGCAGCAATGAGATGTACAAGACGTTATGTCGAAAAACGAACTTTACAACTTTGGCCGGCGGTGGGGGCGGTGCGGGGGGCGGGGGTGAAGATGGGAAGGGATGGGAAAGAGAAACAAAGGAGGAGGCACCAAAGCTTGATAAGAAATGTGCTCATTACCTTGCCCATGTAATTGTAACCCCTCTGCACGGTATTTTCACAATAAAAAAAAAAGGAGGGGTAGACAGGAATTCTAGTGCTCGAGTATTTTCTAGTGCTCGAGGATCTTCCCTTTAGAATTCTTGTTGTATAATTATAAAAGTTAAATGAAATAAATCCTTTGGACATATTGAGAGACATTCCTTAAACAAAGCTCTTTCTTAAATACTGTTCCTTCCTTTGATTTCATTAGAAATAAATGATATCTACTAGTTGTTTTAAGAGCTCATACAACCACCTTCAGTTCTGCAACTGAAAATGTCTCCTGACAGTACCACACACATACATGGAGTTGTTCGGTATTTGTGAGAAAACTGATGCCTAAGAGCCTCTTGTTGCTATTTTGGGCATTGCCTGCTGTCTCAGAATTAGTGCCAGCCCGAATCTACTAGCAAATAATGAAATCTTTTGAGGCAGAAACTCTATTTTTGTTTGGATTTTTCTCATTATGCATTTTCACTAATAATTTTGAAATATTTACATCAGTATTTTGGATGTAATTACCTGAGGGGAAAATATTTCTGCCAGGGTTATTTCTGTAATGAAAGCATCACTTTTCACAAGACAAACAAATAAACAAACAAAAAATGCTGGAAACTAGGTCATTATGTGAATCACCATGAAAACACATTGTTTCCTTTGAAGAATACTGTGCTTGTATTTGTGTAAGACATATAATCAATAAATAAACATTGGTATCAGTTTTAAAGAATATGCCAACTCTACCAAATAATGTATCCACTTAATATAATTATTAGTATACTATAGACTATACATTGTTCTTAAAAATAAATATGTAAAGCATCCTATCCATAACTAGTTATGAATATTATAATACATAATAACCATGCCATTATAACATAATAATGTGATTATAATAAATGGCTAATTATGGTATAAATTTATTATTTTCATATTTGTAGACTTCAGTAAAATCTGTTAATCATTTTCAGTGATTTATTAAGAAGATTTTTTTCATCTGAAGACTTAGATTCCTGTAGGATGGTATTGATAATCTAGTCTTTTTAAAATCACAGCCAATCAACTTGGAAGTAATGACTTAATTTTCTATAAGTATATTTATTATATCCACCAGGAACCCATGTGGTATATGTACACAATGGAATTCTATGCCTCCATGAGAAAGAATGAGATTGCCCCATTTGTTAGGAAATGGAAAAACTTGGAAAAAATTCTATTAAGTGAAGTAAGCCAGGCCCAAAGAAACATAGGACCCATGGTTTCCCTTATTTTCAATAACTAGTATATGTCTGAGACAAGCAGAAAAGGTCAGATAAGATGATGTTAAGCGAAATGAACCCCAAGATAAGGACACAAGTAGTTTTTTTTTCTTTGACACCTTCATCTGCTCACAGATGTTATTTTAATCCATTTTTATAAAGTGTTTTAATTGGAACTTTTACATCTGCTATAATATAATTGATTTGATTTCGTTTATAATTTTATTACTTATTTTATGTTTTCTCCTTTGACTTTTGGTCTACCAAGCACTCTCTTTCTTCCTTCTTTAGTATTATTAGCCATTCATTTTGTTTTTGAAAATATCACTTTGTATAGCTTTTCTAAGGCTATTACTGTGAGTTAAACCATTCTCATTAACCTTTTGCATATCCATTAGTATTTTACCTCTTCAACTATAATGTCTGTACCATCATTTAGATCTCCTAACCTTGTGTCATTACATGACAGACATCTTATCTAATATTTCTACAAGTTTTTTTTCTGTTTTGTTTGTTTTTTTAAAGATAGGATCTCATGACTCCTCTGGGCCAGGTTAAACAACTTTTCTACTTCTATTTCCTCTTCTGAGTAAATGAGACCCCAGATTTATACCACCATGCTTAGCTTATTTTCTAATAGAATCTCATCAACTTTTATCAAGACTAGATTCAAACACTACCTCTAACCTCCACCTCACAAGTAGCTGAGATACAAGTATAGACCACCATACTCAGCCCTAGATTTTGCTTTTAGAGCTCAAATATTAAAAACAAAATATTAGAGTATAGTAACCATACTAAGGTGGGAAGCTTCATTATGAAAATTCCACCCATATATAATAAATTATTCCAGTTAAACTCATCCTCTCTATCACCCTCTCTCATCCATTCCCAACACAATCTCAGCGGGCCCTATTGGCTCATTTTCAACCACACAAACAATTTTAAAGACTTCAAGAGAATAATCTATTAGTTCAAGATAGACAGAGATTACTTTAGTTGTTTTGGTTTGTTTGTTTTGGATTGTAGCTCTCTCATTTGTTTCTGAAGCTGTTGCTATTTTGAATGTAAGCTGAAAACAGGTCTGCTGACAAATAAAAAATGCTAATTTTCTTCCTTACAAGAATGTTTTCAGTTTATTCAAAGAACTTATTTTCATTGGGCAAAATTTGGGACTGAGAGTTTTAAAACACATATCACTTCCACTCGACCTCCACAGTTTCTGCTGGAAAACCCCTTTATTACAATTCAAATTGTTTTCCTCTAAAATAGATGTCTTTGTTTTTGCACTTTTGATATTTTGGGGGAGATGATATTTTCTGGTGTATGGAGGGGGCTTCTCTGTGCATTGCAGAACATTGAAGTGTTCCTCCAGCTTACCCAATAAATGCTGGTATCAGTAACACTTCGCCACTCCTAACAAACGAGTAAGTGGTTAGGTGCCATTCAGGAGAGTAGAAACTCCTTCCTCTGTTGAAAACTATGTTTCTGCAGATACTTCCTTTTCTCAGATTTCTTCTTCAGTTCTGCCTTTTCCCCCTCTTTCTGAAGTATTTTGATGGAGGCAAATGTTGGCATCAACATCATTTTTACATCGTTTACTTCATCCTTTCTTTATATTACTTTCAATGGTATTTTGCTTTGTTCTGTTCAAATTGGATAATTTATATTGCTAATGTGTCAGTTTTACTGATTCTGTCATGTTCTTTCTCAATTTACAACTAAGCTTATCCTGGAAGTTTATCCCTTCTTACAGTAGTTTTCAGTTCTGCAGTTTTCATTTGGATCCCCTTTTCTGTTTTATTTTTTGCTATATACATTTCCCCCATGCATTTTCCCAGTGAATCTATGGCAGAACAGCTTTTAATGCTGATCAGGAAAATTTAAATGGTGTTCTATGGAATATGAGTTGCTTAAGTCTGATGGAGTATAAGTATACTTTAGTTAAATACAAAAGTTCTAATATAACGTTTATATACCTGGCCAACAATGCCACTTCGATTGCCAAATATTTTTGTCTACCTTTCCTCCATGTATGCCACTCAGTTACTTTTGCAGACTATAAAATTGTTCAGGAAACTATTCATGTCCTAATTCTCAGAGCTTGGGATACTCTCTGATATGGCAAAGAGACATTGCTAATGTGATAGTTAAGCCAAGTGGACACAAAATGCAGGTGCTTTCTTCTTGTAAATAGGGGTCAGTGGAGACATAAAAATGACAACAGGTGACTGGAGTGATGTGGCATGAGGCAAAAATTCCCCTGGAATGCAGCAGTCTACTGAACTTGGAAGATGCAAGGTTAAACCTTGCCCTGAAGCCTCCAGGAAGACAGTTTTGCCAACACATTTATATACCTTCCAGCATAAGATTATAAAATTCCATGCAGATTTCTGATTTCTAGAAATTTATGGCAACATATTTTATTGTCACTAGGTTTGTTATAAAAGTTATACCTTTATATTTAATCATTGTCATTTTTAGCATTTTCATTATTTTCTTTAAATGCAACTTTTAGTACTTTCATTATTTTCCTTAAATGCTTTTCTATATATTCTGAGTTTTGCTGTCCTTCCATTTGAAGGTTATACCTTAATATTTCTTTCAGTGCAGACTTAACTGCTATTATTAATTATATAGAGTAGAGGTTGAAATTATAACATAAATGATAACAGAGTTGTTTAATTTAGTATAATTAAATGAATAACTATTCTGGTATCTGAGGTTTGTTCATGTTTCAGTTTAATTTTCAAATTCTTTGTTATTTGATCAGGATCAAATAAAAAAATGTTCAACTTAGAAGTGAGTAGAAGACTCACAAAGACCTCACTAGGAATCCTTTTTTAATGTGCTCCCTCTCAGCAAACTCTCTGATATTTGATGGTCCTTTTGGTCCTTAGGCCAAAAAGTATGCATTTCAGTTATTATGTGATACTGGAGTGAGTTTCCAAATGCATACATATATCAAACAAAGTAGTAGAAGAACAGAGAGGAGAAGGGAGAAAGGAAGGAAATCCACAAGAAATGGTTCCTTACACTCCTATAACCAAAACTCTGGAGAAAGCTCCAGGGGGAGCTGCCTTTTGTCACTGGGGTTATGACATCTTTAGCATTCCTGGAAAGTAGGATTTAAGGAATGGAGACAAGAGAAATTTCACACTTAGAAGTTCTATTGCAAGTTCTTTGAACCTCTGTCTATGTCTCAGCGTTTCAGGTCCTGTCTAGATGTCAGTCTGTGTTAGATCAGGTGGTAGCAGATCTAGATGTCAGGCTGTGTTAGATCAGGTGGTGGCAGGTCTAGGTGTCAGGCTGTGTTAGATCAGGTGGTTGCAGATCTAAGCTGTCAGGCTGCATTAGATCAAGTTGTGGCAGGTCTAGATGTCAGGCTGTGTTAGATCAGGTGACAGCAGGTAATATGTGATACTTTCGATGCTGTTTTTATCTGATCTACCTGTTCCTGAATCTGGAGTCCTGAACCTCGGTCCACATTGAAAAATCACTTAAAACACAGCTATCAAATGAGAGATACAGAGTAGAATGTGCTGTACCTCTTCTCAAGCCTAGTCTATGTTTAAATTTGTATTCCATTTGTAAACCATTTTGTCAGGGACTTATTTCATTCATTAAACATAGGTTACATCTTCTTTCCTTTTCTTAGTGACTTTTATTTGATTGTTGCAATTTACATAAATATAAGCTTTATTTTTTATCATTCAATAAAATAAAAGCATAATTTCTTTAAATATAAATATTGTAACATTATTAGCATCAGTATAAAATATTTTCCTCTTCTATTACCTACTCTCTGTGTTTATATCCACCTTTAATTGAGTAATAATATTTTCCTACCTAATGCCAAATAACTACAGAAATCTTGTTTTATTTAGAATTTTTTTTTTTTGTCGGTCGTGGGGCTTGAACTCTGGGCCTGGGCGCTGTCCTTCAGCTCTTCAGCTCAAGGCGAGCACTCTACCACTTGAGCTACAGCGCTACTTCTGGTTTTCTGGTGGTTTATTGGAGATAGGAGTCTCACAGTCTTTCCTGCCGGGGCTGGCTTTGATCCTCAGATCTCAGCCTCCTGAGTAGCTAGGATTACAGGCGTGAGCCACCAGCGCCCGGCTTAATTTAGAATTTTTATATCACATTTTATTCCACTAGATAAGCCTGACTCTGTATGGGTGTGTTTTTCCAGAAATTAACTTTGAGTTTCTGATCCAAATTGGAGACTCTGAATTGTGGGGGATAGTTGAGTCACAGGGAAAAAGTTGCGTGTGCTTAAAATTAGAATCTAAGGCAAAACAAAACAAAACAAAAAAACAGTTAAGTTCACATCTCATTTCTCTTTTTAAATGAGTTGAGCCTCCATGAAGCTGTGTAAAGTCATACTGTCATCATTGATAGTCCTTTAATCTGTTACAGGACCGCCAGGTCATTCATAGGTTTCTGAGATAGGATAGAGAACTGAGGTTATTACCATTTGCTATACTTGAGCTGTAAATTTGAGTCTGAAGGTTTGAGACTCACTGTGAGGAGATCTGTTGCTTCCCTTTGAGCCAGAATTACAGGAGTCGTCCATCATTGTCTAGGTCCTCACCTCAGCACCCATTTCTGATTGGGGTCACATTTGTCTTTCAATAAACTTGAACTCGAAGAAAAACAGTGAGAACATTACAAAAGTCATCCACTTCACAAAATAAATTTCTAAATTAAAACATAATCAGTAAACTGCACATTACTCATTCAGTTAATACCGTTAGGATAAAAATCTTGGGAAACTAGATTGCAATTTATCCAGGAAAGCAGTACTTTTAAAGTATATTTTAATTTGTAACTACTGTATGGAAAATGTACATATGAATTGGATACCAGAAAATGTTCCATAAATGAATTTACTGGATAATGTTTAAATTGGGTTAAACATACTTATTTCCTTGACTAGTTATCAAGTCTTTATGTTGATAGTTTTCTAGCAATATTATGTATGTTTTCATATTATGCAAAAAAACTCTAGCACTACAAGCTATAACTTAGTACCACAGATCAATGTTGCTCTGTTCTGAGCTTAAGGTTATCACCATTCTACTCCTAACTTCTATGAGATTACCTTTTAGGATTCTACATGTAGTGAGATCAGGAGGGATTTGTATTTCTGTGCCTGACATATTTCAGTTAACATAACAATCTCCAGTTCCATTCATGGTGCTAGTAATTACAGGATTTTATTCTTTTTTTCCCTGGATCAATAGTTTTCCATTGTGTGTATGTGACACATTTTCTTTATGAAGCAGTTGGTAGACATCTAGGTTATTTCAATTTTGTGTCTGTTATTTGTAGAGTTGCAGTAATATGGAAGTGATGATATCTTTTTGTTATTCTGAATGTATTTCTCCTGTGTGTTTATGAAGTAGTAGGATATTTTAAATACGCCAGATATTTTCCATATACATTCAGTATATGACATAAATTTTGATCAGATTTACATTTTTACTTTCCTTAGTTGTTAAATATTTTATTTAAAATAGATCATGTTTTAGAGACAGACATAATTTTCAAAGGCAGTGGACCCCTTTTATGAGCACAGAGACCTAATATCCTAATTTCAATGAAGATAAGTGTCCTAATACAGTAATACTTAGTTATACTAAGACTAGATATAACTCATCAGGCTTACTTGATATTTATTCCTAACAGTATTATAATATTAATTATGAAATGAGTTGAAAATGCTTCCAAAATATGAGAAAACTTGGAACCTATATTTCTTTGGGTCTGGATTACTTCACTTAATAAGATTTTTTCTAAGTCTTGCCATTTCCTAATAAATGAGGCAGTATATTCTTTCTGATGAAAGCATAGAATTCATGCACGCGCGCGCACACACACACACACACACACACACACACACACACACACACATCACATCACATTTTCTTGATCCATTCATCTACTGAGGGGCATCTGGGTTGGTTCTATATCTTAGCTATGGTAAATAATGTTGCAATAAACATAGTTGTGCTGGTAGCTTCAGTATGGCCTTGTTTGTGATCATTTGGGTAAATGCCCAGAAGTCAGATCGCTATGTGTAGTTTTTTGATGAATCTCCATACTTCTTTCCAGAGTGGTTGAACAAGGTTACACTTCCACCAACAGTGCAGTAGAGTTCCTTTTTGGCCACATATCAGTTGAGCAGAAAAGCTCAAAAGTTATGTACTTATGACCATATAAAATGATGCTAAGTGAAATGAACCTCAAGATATTGACACAAGAGGTCTTTCTTTGTTGTTGTTTTTAATATATTATGCGATTTTTTTGTTTCCTTTGTATGTTCTTCCCCCTATGGTATATCCCCTGATGTCACTATACTTGATTTTGGTAGCTTGCATCTTGTATATATATTTTCCTAATTTGGGGAAGGGAATGGGAATAACAAAATGCTGAAACAAGGACACAAGATGACCCATTACAATGATGATACTCATAAGACAGTATATTGGAAATGAACTTTACAACTTCAGGTGGGAACTGGAGGGTGAGGAATGAGGGAGGTGGGGGAGGGAAGGAATAGTGGGAGAACAAGGGAAAGGGTAACAATGCTTGACAAGAAATGTACTCACTGCCTTGTTCATGTAACTCTAATCCCTCTGTACAGCATCTTTGCAATAAACTAAAATTGAAAAAGAAAATACTTCCAATGTTTATTGTTGTTAATTCTAAACATGTCACCTAGGAATCACCATGTAGAGATCAAAGTCACAAATCACAGTACATAGCAGGAACTTGTAACTGAAAATTTGCTCATGGTCTGGAAAAAAATATAAAATATCATAAAAGAGTCAAAGAACAGACTGCCTGTAAAAGAAAGAGCTAGTGAGTAGGTACATTCCAAATTGGAGGAACAGAGGAAAGATGGAGCCATTCCCATTTCAGGAGACCTCACAGGATCTTACCTGTAGTAAAGGTTTTCTAAGAATTATGGTGAAAAAAGAGAAGAGAGGACATCTAAGAAGTATGCTGAAGACGTATGGTACAGTGGTAGGACTACAAGCTCTTCTCTGTGCACAAGATCAGATTAGGAGAAAGGCAGAGAAAGAAACAGGCTATATCACAGAAATATGCTATATCAGAGATTTAATATACAAAGACTTAATGCATTGATGTACATGTTAACTTAGGTATATTTTATAAATATTCCCATTTATACATATATAAAAATGCACACAGAAATAACACATTACTCATTAACTTATACATATGGAAATATACATATATAGTCACCAACATACAAACATAAACAGATACAGACATATGTACACACAGACTTGCATAAACTCAGTAACACACGTGCAAATCAACTATATGCATATACATAAATATACACACACATGCATACACAGAGTCAGTTACATACCCATATATTCATATACATTATATTTTATATATATTACTATAGCTTTATTGCAAATTACATAGTCTTTCTTGATCTTCAGTTGCACATGTACAAATAAATACCTTATGATTATATCTTGTCTTTGGTGTAAAGATAATACATTCCTGATTGCACTCATTCTCTCTCTCCCTCATTCTCTTTCTCTCTTCCTGTCCCAGACTCTTAACAGAATGTCATCCAAAATATGCAATGATGTTTTGATAAATGTTATTGCAGACATATTTGTGAAAAATCTGTATGTGCCTAAACCCATTATTGATCAAAAGAAGTTCAAACTCTAAGACAACATTTCTTTGATAAATTTGTAGGTTGAACATGTGTAGGGAGGAGTCATAGAAAGATTATGATGAGGAGCATGGTTTCCCAGTAATTATATTCTGTTTCCTGTAATAAGTTGATTTTAAAAAAGAAAAACTGGATTATGTCTTTGGCAGAACCCTGGGTAAACAGCCCCTGTACTGTCCACCCAAACATACGATAGTTTCTCCCTCTTTGGCCATAAAGATATCATGCAAGATTGAGCAAATCAAAACAGAAAGGTAACAGAAAGAAGAAGCCATGAACTCTGGGAAAAGAAAAGCAAGTTTTGTATTCATTACTGGGGCTCGGGGCTATTTCAGGTACGCTTAGGACATCACTCATGAACCACAAATACAGTATTGTAGAACCAGCTGTACTGTTTCCACTGTGCTACTGGCTTGGTCATCCACCACAAAACTTTAGCCATAAATTAGGTAAATAACTTGTTTTTCCATAGATCAAAATAAAAGAAATCGCACCTCATTTCTGGTCATTTATGCCAAGAGGAAAACAGACTCTTTCACTGTGCCTGTGTGATGGCCATGAGGTTTTATTTTTCCATTGTCAGAATACAGCCTAGTAAATGTTTGTTGGAGGCAATAATACTGTAATAGAATTTGATCATTATGTATCACATTTTGTAGAAAAGTGTTCCAAAATGCATTGTAAATTCTGAAGAGTTAAAAATCAAGGCAATCTGTCTCAAGAGGTTATTTTTAGTTGTAAATGTTACATTTTCTTGGATACTATTATGTCTGTACAAATAAGAAAGTAATTTAGCCTAACTATTCTCATATTTATCAATCTTTTCTCCATTTGCTACATAAAACATGAGAAACAAATTGATAGACATATGTAAGCACCAACCATCCATTTTGGAAATGCTATACTAAGATACCCAGGGCACAGATCGATGTTTGTAGACAGCTAAAGATGTTTAGGTTTTTGTTATTGCTGTTGTTGTTTTTCTGCTAGTTTTGATGATCGTTAAGACAAATACAATTTTATAACTATAGATTTGCCTTATGATTAGACTACTCATTGACACAATCTAAATTAGCATCAATATTATTATTCAGATGAGTTTCCTTTTTCACATCGATTTCAACTTAGCTTGACTAATAAATCTTTACTTTGATTTTGCTTTGTTTAGATTCCAAGAATTTAATTAAGTAAATGATGAATGGAATTTTATTTTCATTAAGTTGTGCCCTCTATATTATAAAGATCATGGCTACCAAAACCTGCAAGTTATGCTTGTACATTTAAAATCATTTCCCATAGATCATTGAAACTGCCTATTACTAAGTGAAGAATTCTTTTCTTCCAAACCTCCTACCAATACTCTTTGTACAGGTTGGTTGATGAATTATTAATAATGTGTATATATTTATCAAATAATACAAATCTCATGATTTTTTATTTCTATTACTGTCTTCAAGGGAACTGCATTTTATGTACAATGTATAGTTATGCAATATTCATCTTGGATTTTAGTTTAAATAATTATTTGGACACATTTGGAAATACATATATATATATATATATATATATTTAAAATGCAGAAGATTTTGTGTTAATCCATACTTTCAAACGCCGTAATTACAGGGCTGGACATGTGGCTTAGTGGTAGAGTGATTGCCTAGAATGCATTAAACCCTGGGTTCCATTCCTCAGTACCAAGTAAAGAGAAAAGGATGGAAGTGGTGTTGTGGCTCAAGTGGTAGCCTTAGAACAAAAGAACCTCAGAGACAGTGCCCAGACCCTGAGTTCAAGTCCCAGGACTGACAAAAAATTAAGCCATAATTACATATTAAATATACATATATATAGTGAACTTAAAGTTGCATAATGTTTTCACAGGTATTAGTATATTTGTTATTCAAATGACTAGAACAATGTTGTTATTATTGTGCTGAAGAAAATCAAAATACATTATGGAAAGTGTTAAAGAGATACTTTAATAAAGCTAGTTAATAATCAAGTCAGGGACCAAATCAAGTCCTTAACAAGCCTGAGATATCATCTTTTTTATGACACTATTATAGCAATTAAAAGGAATGTACGGGTTACCAGGTAAGGGGGCTGTGTAGGACTTTTGAGAAATTGAGAGCACCTGATTACTTCCTGTCTGGGAGACAGCAACTCCTCAGGGTCACTTGGTGGTATAGATATTTCCATTTTACTTCAGCTAGATATCTGACCTTGTCTAGAACATGTCCTGACTTAGTTATTAGTTCAGTATTATTAAGATCTATGAAAAACAAATTAATTTGTCAGTGGCCCACATCTGTACCCAGAGGTAAGCTAAAGCCACAGAGTGAGAAATCCTCCAAATTAAGTAAGTAGACTATTTGATAAGAATGCTCAAGGTCAGATTTTCTTACCTGTCAGCAAGTAGACAATAGGGGTAGGATTTCCCCCAGAAGGCAATATGGAGCTGAAAATAAAAGATTGTTTCTGATTAAGTGGGGTGGCATGTAAAAGCACTGCTAAAGTAAAACAAAAGTCCAAACATTGGATGTGGGAAGCACAGAGTGGAGTTAGCAACAGCAGGAGTTATAATGAAGGCACCTGTTGGCATCCAGCAAGAGCTAAACCTCAGTGAGCACCTGTGATGCGGTGAGAGGCTTGCCCCAAATATTATCAATTCCCAGGAGACCAGCCAGTGCCATATCCTGCTACTGTAACTCCCATTCAAAGCTGAAGCTCATATAAAAGCAAGACATGTGAGCAAAACAATAATTTATATCTATTAGGTTTTATAATAATCTGGCTCCTGAATCTCTAGAAAATTAACATGTCTATCGAATGCTAAAAAAATATTTACTTAGAAATTCTGATTATATAGATTTGTAGCAGAATTTTTAGTATATTTTCTACTGACAGGGCCTCCAAGTCTGAAAATAAAAAGTACACAGCAAGTAGAACAAAAACATGCACAGAATAGAGATGGTAATTTGTGCCCAACCTAAAAAAAAGTGTGCATTTATTTAATAGACTATGAAGAATATTTTCCTATGCTTAATAGTACTAAAAAACTGGAAATGGAACTTACTTTCCATAACATATCTAGTTATGAAAATGATAGCTGATTAAAGTTTTATGAAATCATATTTTCAATAAACTTGGCTTGGTACTATAATATTTATGAGTGAGACTATTTATAAAAGAACCCATTTGAAATTTCAATAGTCAATTAGTTCATTGGTTTAATTAATTCAGGTTAATTAGTTCTTTAGTGCAATTGTTAAGTAGACTTCAAATAATACATCGATCCTTGTGTAGCTATTTTTTCACACAAACGCAAGCACTCTAGGAGATAGCTGATACTAACTATGCATCTGCTTTGACTCCCATTTTTACCTTATATTACTTAATTTTCAAAAGGACTATATGAGATTGTAGGAATCAACAAAGGAATAAATCAGGGTTTGTGAAAAACAAACCAGTTATCCAACATCAAGCAACAGAGCTTGATCCCATATAGCTTTGACTCTGAGAACATGTTCTTTTCGATATCATTCTACCAGGCATTTCACTAATAGAAATGCACATCGTTGCCTTTGGAAACGTTTATGCCTTTGAAACACTGTCACCTGTCTTTGAGATTATTTACCTTAGTTTGCCTTACTTGTGACCCAGAGTGGAACTCCTGTTCCTCTGCCCAAACTGTGAAGCTACATTGATCTTACAACATATCTCAGGTGATAGGACTTTGTCAGGTCTGAGAGTATTAGTAAAACTCTACTTGTTTTAAGTAAAATACATTAGCAGTAAACATATAGCTGAATTTTAAGACATCAGTACTTGGTCGCTGTCCATGTCTTTTATGGTTAGTACTAGCTTTATTAAAATACAAACTTACACAGGCCTAACATGGAAACGTTTGTGTTACAATCGTGGAAGCAGCAGCCAAGTTATCAAAATTTTAGTTATCTTAGTGATCAATCAGTCAGCCAGAAGGGAAAAGCACTATTTCTAGAGTCTGAGTGATATTGCCTAAAAACCACATGAAATGATAATGCAAACAAGTGATAATTTCCTCTTTTTTGTAGCTCATTCTGTCATTCAACAGTAAATTACAGTGTGGTGAATCTGTCATTTGTTATAATCTATTGGGTAAATCGATTCTCCTGGAGGGGGAATGATTCACACTGTGCTGCTAATCCATCCCAACATGACTTTCAAAATGACATATGGCATTTTCTCATTTTAAAGCCTAAGTGACATTTCTTTTCATTGACAGATATAGACATAAAACTCAATGGCTTGCATTACAACTATATCTTGAGTTAATTCATTCTAGCGTTTTGATTTGTCAAATGAGTAATGTGCATTTGATAGGATGCAAGCATTTTATTATGCATTGTGTTATTTCAGAAACATTGCTTTCAATGGGTAATTGATTACTCTATTTTTGAAAATGCATATATACTTACAAACACAGAATTAAAGTTAAAAAACTATAGAGGAAAATCTTATTTTATCTCTGCAGGGAAATGATACTTTATGTAAATACATAAATGATTTATAGAAATAAATATAAAATAGCATTTTTTAAAAAGTGGCTTGATCTGATCTATAATTAATATAGTCATATCAAGTTTGAAATAAGAATACATCAGGTTGGGAGCTGGTGACCTCACATCTGTAATCCTAGCTACTCAGGAGACTGAGACCTGAGGATCACAATTCAAAGGCAGCTTAGGCAGGAAAGTTGGTGAGACTCTTCTTGCCAACACCTAACTATTCATGAGGCAGAGATCTGAGGACTGCGGTTCAAAATCAGCCCATGTGAGAATTTTATCACAATCAATGAAACCAAACCCAGAAGTGAAGCTGTGTGGCATTAGTCTTTAGCACAAAAGCTCATGGACAGTGCCTAGGACCTGAGTTCAAGCCCTAGGACTAGCAGAAAAAACAAACAAATAAAGAGTGAGTCAGAGATCTTGAGAACCTACATTCCGAAAACTCGAGTTCACACAAGAAGCTGTTTTTATTCTTATTAGTATAGTTTTAGGAAAGATTTAAGTATATTTCAGCTGCAACTTTATGATAGTTTGTGGAATTTATACTATTAACTCATCTATTACTTCTACTTTAATAGAAAATTCCACATTTTTGTTTATAATTATCTCATTATAAAATCCAGTATTTAGAACTTCTGCATAATTTTTGTGAAAACAGTACAAATATTAGGTATTGTATATTATCTTAGTGTCATATGTTAATAATGCATGTCTTGAGTGTTTTTTTATATTAACTCCTTTTATCTCTATTTTCCTAATGTATTTTAAATTTCCTTAAATTGTTAGTCAGAAATAGAAGTCATTTATTTGCTCTTCTCAGAGGGAAATTTTTCTCTGCTGTTTTAGAAATGCAATTAATTTCTTGTATCATTCTTATGGCTAAATTCTACTTCTAGAAAACTTGCTAAATTTGTTTAATAATTATAAATAGTATGCGTAGATCCATTTGAATATTTCATTTACAATATATTTTATTTGAACTTTTTATTGTATTGAGACAACCAATTGCTTCTGAACCAGACTGACTTTTAGTCCAATAAAAATAATAAAAATGATAACATACAGTTTTTATTGTGTTTAGTATAGAGAACAGGGGTTGTTTTTAGTTTTTCACCATAAAATAGGATGATAATGTTTCCATCTGAAGTTCTTTCAGACATAATAACTTCCTTGATGATTCACTTTTATATCAGAGTTTTGGAATACAATCAGCCAGTCTTTCCATGTATCTTGCCTTTAGGGTAAAGGATAGTTCTGATGAACCTGAAGTTCCAGTTTGTGAGTGATTTTTTTTTCAATACTTTCAAATGTTCTACCTCTATCATTTATGCAGCTACTTAAATTTTCCCTTAATTTTTCCTAAGGCAACATTTTTATTTCTTTATTTTTCTTTATTCTTTTGATTGCATGTTTGTGATTATCCTACCTATGATTCATAACAAGTCTGCGAAGAAGAACATATCTTTTTCCATTTCAGAAAATATTTAACTACTGTTTTGAAATATACATATTTTTTCAGATTCATTTTTCCTCAAACCATCTCATTGGAATACACAAACACAACACATGTATATACACACATGAATATACACACATACATATATAATATATATACATATATTACATGATTATGCTGGTCTTTGACATCTTTAGTATTTTTCCTATATTTGGTTTCAATGATGATCTTTTATTCTCAGTATACACAGTTTTCTATAGCTCAGATTTTATTTTAGTACTAGAAATTTAATATAGCTGAATCTACAATTAAAGTTATTGTGCTCACAACTTTAACTCCTATGCTTTAAAATTTGAGAAACTTTCATTCCATTTTTTATGATTTTCATTGTTATGCTAATATTCTCAGTATTTATACTGAACTTATTATTAATCATGCTACTTGAAGGTTTGTTTTGAGCAATAACTGAACTACCACTACATCTCTATTTTATTCAAGATTTTAATCATTCTTTGTATTTTTGTGTGCTTAACTAGATTTTAGTCACTGGCATTTTATATTTAAATGGTGTACAAAACAATTTGAAGTTCCACTGTTGTGGTTTTTCTCCTCTAGAAAATTTTATTATTTGATTTCATCAAATTTTAGCCACATAGTCCAAATCTAACTAGGAAATGAACTGCCTGGTAAATTTTAGACACCAGCTAGAATCTCAGTTTCTCACTATGCATTATGAAAAAATTTGCTCCTCAGTGCTACTATCTGTCAGATCTCTGTCTTGAATGTTGATTTTTTTTTCCTTTTCATAATGGGAATTTTGTTTTTCTTTTTCCCTTTTTCTTTTTTCTTTAATATATATTTTTATTGTAAAGATACTGTACAAAGGGATTACAGTTACGTGAGTAAGGTAATGGGCACACTTCCTATGGAGCATGGTTACCCCCTCCTTTGTTTTTCTCCTATCATCCCTTCCCTCCCCACCTCCCCAACTTCTCATTCCCCCGCTCCCTAAAGCTGTGAAGTTCGTTTTCAACATAGTGGCTTGTACATCTCATTGTTACAATGGGCCAAAATAATCCAGGCCCAAAGAAACATAGGTTCCATGGTTTACCTTATTTGCAATAACTAGTATATGTCTAGGACAAGCAGAAAAGGTCAAAAGCTGTGTAGCTATGACCATAGACGATGATGTCAAGTGAAACAATCCCCAAGATAGGATACAAGAGGTTTTATCTTTCTTACTGTTGTTTTTAATATACTTATAATGTACTGTGTGCTTTTTTTGTTTCTTTGGTATGTTCCTCCCCCATGGTATAACCCCTGCATTCGATTCAGGTGCCCTGCATCTTGTATATATATATATATATATATATATATATATATATATATATATATATATATATATATATATATATATATATATATATATATATATATTTCTAATTTGGGGAGGGGAAGGGAAATAACAAAATCCTTTATCCTTTTTCTCTTTTTTTTGTGCCAGTCCTAGGACTTGAAGTAAGGGTCATTGTCCCTGAGCTTCTTTGCTCAAGGATATTGTTCTACCACTTGAACCACAGCTCCAAATATGGCTCTTTGATGACTAACTAGAAATAAGAATCTCATGGGCATTTATGCTCCAGCTGGATTTGAACCATGATCCTCAGATATCAATCTCTTCAGTAGCTAGGATTGCAGTCTTTAACCAAGGAGGCTGGGTTTTCATAGTGTGTGTTTTATTTTTAAATAAATTATTTTGTTTTTAAACACAAAATATTCATACTAGTGAGGTTCCTTGTGATGCTCTGACACTCATATCCAATACATAATGTTTAAATAGATGGATTACTTTCTCATATACCCATTTGGTTATTTGTTTGCTTTACAGGTTTTCTTTAAGTCTCTTTACACATTTAGTGTTTCTGTTTATTTAGGGATTTTTGAGTTTCTGCATATTAACTCATTGTCAGATTATTATCTGCAAATATTTTCTTCCATTCTATAAGTCTCTTCACAGTTGTTTGCCTTGTAGAAGCTCTGCAATTTGACACGATAAAATTTCTCTAGACTTTCTATGGTTTCTTATGCATAACCATGCTTTAAATCTTAAATATTCTGACAAGACAATAATACCAAATGTACAGTTTTATGCCTTGAGTTTCCTTTTAATTTTGAGACATTTTTCTAAATATCTATTTCATACCAGTACAACATTCAAATATTTGGAAGTTTGCTTACCTATTTTTAACCCCTTTTTCTATAGTCACTTTTAGTGAAACAAATCATTAATATTGCTTCAATCAGGAAATTCTAAAATTAATTCTTCTACTAAATTTTACTCCAAGATTTTCAGATTGCACACATTTTTATTGGTTAAAATTTATGTTTCTACACAGTACTAACAAGACTAGAAGACATTTCTAAGAAAACTCCAAATCTCACTTCTAAAATTAATCCTTCTATGTACAGTACCAATGCTTGTGCATACAGTATTAATGCTATGCATACAGTTCCCGAGAGCTGTAGAGATCATGAGTTAGTACTAAGAATACTGCTAATAGTTACACACACACACACACACACACACACACACACACACACACACACACACACACACACAAACGATAATATTTATGTTTCTGTGTTATATGTGTGTGTGTCTGTAGCCAGGACTATAGACTCCTGTACCATTAAATTTATTGTGTATTTTTCTTCCTTATCTTCAATTTATGTCCTCTCAACAAGTAGCATTATATACATCTTATTACAATTATCTAGCATTCTATACATCAAAAGTAATTTTATCTCCGTCTCTATTTTTCAGATACTTTCTCTTCAATCTATGTTTTTCTATTTCACTCTGATAAACAGAATCCCATGTTACTTGTAGCATATTTTTAATTCATTGGCATGCCTTCTTTCATATTCTGACCTTCAGTCATTTCTCATCAAAAGTATTTACTGGATTATATATTTTATTAGTTTTTCTTTTTACTTTTTTTTTTTGGTCCAGTCGTGGGGCTTGAACTGTGGGCCTAGGCGCTGTCCCTCAGCTCTTTAGCTCAAGGCTAGCACTCTACCACTTGAGCCACAGCACCACTTCCAGCTTTTTTCTTTTTGCTTATGTGGTGCTGAAGAATCGAACCCAGGGCCTCAGGCATGCAAGGCAAGTGCTCTACCACTGAGCCACCTTCCCAACCCCTTTATTAGTTTTTCTAAATGAATTTGGAATTATGTTCTCATGATGACATCAACCAGACAGAATGAGATGCTAAAAATATATTAATAATATATTAAAATATGTTAATAATCTAGTAATAACATTATTTTATATTTATCCAAACATACTAATGCTGTAGTATCTAAACTGAATAATAACAAATGTTTATCTGAAAGAATATATAGGAAGAGCATTTGGTTATACATCCAAAATGTTTATAAGTATAAATATTGCTCAAAGGGCTCAAAGGTATTACCTGACTCTAATTAGAGTATGCATCCATATATTAAGAAAAAAATATTCTCTAATGTCATAGGTAATTTTGTTTCATAAACATCTTAGAATATACTTACATAAACTTGGAATAAAAACTAGATAATATATGCAAATGACTGACTAGATGATATAAACTAATTTCGATGATCTAAATGTCATGATTTATATCTACAGTATTTTATTAGCTATGGGACCATCACATGTATGTAGGACATTATGTGGCACATGACTGCATATCTTTTCCAAAACTGTGTTTTAGTGATTGAAATGATGAAGATACATAATTAATATTTCCAACAATGGCAAGTTTGTCAAATTCTCCTCATGTGTTGTAGTGGGTTCAGATTGACAACGTTTTCCTATTAAATTAGAAAATCAATGATTTTCAATAATCTGGAGGAAACTTGTTCTCAAATCTCATCAGTACTTTTTCATCTACATAGCTCTTCCCAACATAAAGAAATTATCTGCTGTTAGAATGAATATGAGGAGTTATGAGTAATAAGAAAACTAACTGTTCTGGAACTGTGTGGAACCAAGTTTGAAAATATGGGAATACATATTTCTATTAAAATCTTTGACGTTTTAAAGAAGACATACTTTCTAGTCTCACTTTTGCTCTTTGCTATTATTCACAAATACAATTTGTAGAAGGGACTAAGAGGAAGGGGATAAATGGAGATATGGCAGAGAAGGTGAAATTTTTCAAAGTACATTGTGCTAATGAGTGAAAATATCACAATAAAACATCTTGCTACAGATAAATTATCATTCAGAGATGATTTTAACTATTTTCAATACACAAAATGTTATGTTTTAACATTATTACATTATTAAAACTATAATCGTCATCTATGCTTCAGGTACATCTTTGTGAATCAATACCATTTACTATGGTGGGAAGAGAGTAATCTGATTTCATTATGAGTTCTACAATTGCTTTGTCCCTCTTCAGTGCTCTTAACCGCATCTGCTTCACATTGGAAATGTACAATATATGTCTTGAGCTTCAATGAACAGCAGAAACCTGATTTTTTGTACTATTATATTGATGATAAGGGACAAAAATGGCCTGGCCTGGTGAGACCATAGAGAACATTAACACTTAGAGATATGTACTTCTTTGTAGTGTGACTTTCATAGGCATAAAGTAAAGAAAATTGCTTCCTAAGTGCATTCTAAAAGCTTTATAAGGAGCTTAGATATCTGAAGATACAAGTTATATAGGTAAGGTTAAGTTAGTATTATGAGCTGTAGGAAAAAAGCTTCAGGCAAAAATATAACTCTACCCCAGTAGAAAGTCTGAATAATACTCTTAATGTAGCATCTTGCCACAATGCAGAAAATCTCAGAATGAATCTGAATAAATTTTTGAAAAGAAGTAAATGAGTAAACTGTTTAGTGAAAATTTTGTTGGAGACAAAAATTTCTAGGTACTGGGATAAAGGAAGATCAGATATTGATTGGGAGAGTACAGTAAGGTTGGAAAACAAATTTTAAATGCACTTCTTTTCATCTCATAGCATTAAACAGATAAAATATGTCCAGATATATTAATAAAATAGTACTTTTTATAACATGCTATCATGTTAGATTCAAATACACTCATTAAATAAAATTAATAAATGAAAGTAGGGGAGTAAAATAAGTACAGATTTAATCTAGCATCAACAAAATTCACCACTTTATAATTACTAGTAAGTTATACATGAAACATTTCCTAATTGATCAGTTCCTAATGTTATTATATCATGGACTAGCAAGATTCCACTTTATTTTAGTCCATTCAAACTGAGTCAAAGTTATGCATAAAAAAACTATAGTATAGTAAGGATGCAGAACAGTGATCTACAGACACAATGGAAGGGTTTTCTAGTCTCTGCTCAAATTTAATAGTGTTTTGGTTGACTTAGTAAATATGTTAGAGTAACACATCCAAATGAAGAATATGTTCAACTCCCAATATATAGAAGACAACTAGGCATTGGATTACTTTCTTGTTTGTAGTCAGGACTCATTCTGCAAGTTATTACTTGAAAGTATTGTTTGACATTTTCCATCTCAATAGACTTTTAGAGATTTAACTGAGCTAGAAGTTCTCTAAAGTTTAGTCAGATTTATTTCTTAACCTATGGCATTCAAATATCTCACCAAGAAATTTTGAGCTGTAGCTCTCATTCACCAGATCCACCCAATAAAATGTCATCAAATGAATGAACCAGTGAAGTACATTATGAAAGGAGGAAACGCCAAAGATCTTCCAAGATGAATTTGACATAGAGCTATGGGAGTCAATACATCTGTGAGGTAGGGCATTGAAAGTGTATTATTGCTCTTGCAAGCTAAAATCAAAGTGCATTTCATGAACCAAAAAGGAAGTTATGTAGAAGAATACATTGCCACATCAACATTGCATAGTGCTATGAGAGGATGGCTTAATTTTTTTCAAGCATTACAACCAATTTTTTTTACAGTTGCTACTGTAGATCCACATCTAATTAAGTTCAATATTCCACAGTTATTGTCTAAAGTCAATCGGCCCTCTTCTGCAGCACCCAGATAGAAGAATTGGATGGCAAT